>NC_138882.1:165456150-166086171 GCF_965194825.1 Balaenoptera physalus | reverse complement strand
ATTTTTATTATAATAACAAATTTATAGTCTATACCCATCATAGATCACTGGTTAAAGACAAAAATCCTAAAAAAACAAAATTTGATGCTGAAATACAAGTTAATTGGGAAAAAAAGTTAAGGAAAATATTTCTGTAAAGTCCTCCTATCTACACACTGCTTACATCTGATCATAATTTTCACACGTTATTTGATAAATACTGTTGGGACCGCCAAGAATCCACCAGGATAACTAAATTGGGTCCCTACCTTACACCCGTGCCAAAATTAATTCCAACCTATTTTATTTTATTTATTTTTTTGGCTGTGCCACGCAGCTTACAGGATCTCACTTCCCCGACTGAGGGACTGAACCCAGGCCATGGCAGTGAAAGCTGGAATCCTAACCACTAGGCCACCAGGGAACTCCCTCCAACAGATTTTTTTTTTAACTATACATAAAAAAAAGAAACCATATATGTGTCAGAAAAAAATGGGCGTATTTGCGTCATAATCTTAAGAATGGAGGCCTTCTTACGTATCACAGAAAAACCCCAAACCATACAAGAAAATGATCTGTTTCTCTACATAAAATTGAAAATTTTTCCTGAGTTAAGAAAAAAGAGGGCTTCCCTGGTGGCGCAGTGGTTGAGAATCTGCCTGCCAATGCAGGGGACACGGGTTCGAGCCCTGGTCTGGGAAGATCCCACATGCCGCGGAGCAACTGGGCCCGTGAGCCACAGCTACTGAGCCTGCGCGTCTGGAGCCTGTGCTCCGCAACAAGAGAGGCTGCGACAGTGAGAGGCCCGCGCACCGCGATGAGGAGTGGCCCCCGCTTGCCACAACTAGAGAAAAGCCCTCGCACGGAAATGAAGACCCAACACAGCCAAAAATAAAAATAAAGAAATAAATAAATTAAAAAAAAAGAAAGAAAGAAAAAAATACAAAGTCAAATGGCAGCTGAATAGGAAAGGAAAATATTTGAAATCTATCACAAAGAGCTAATTTCCCTTATCTTTAAAGAGCTCCTGTGAATCAGTAAGGATAAAAGACCAATAATTCAATAGAAAAATAGGCAAAGGACGTAAACAACTAGTCAGCCCCCAAAATGCAAATTGGTCTCAAATGTAAGAAAAAAGAACCTTCATCCTCACTTACAGTAAGTGAAATACAATGAGATACCATTTTGCATCCACCAGGTTGGCAAAGATCAAAACGTCTGGTGACCACGGTGGGGCAAGGATATGGTGACATGGGCCGTTTTCATCATCGCTGGTGGGAAGGTAATGGTACGATTTCTATGAAGAGCAATTTAGCAGTATTCTTCTAAAGGTCAGCGCTCACATGCCCTTTCTTATGGGTTGAATTGTGTCCCCCCACCAAATTCACATGTTGAAGTCCTAACCCTCAGTACCTCAGAATGTGACCCTATTTGGAAATCAGGACATTACGGATAGAATTAGTTAAGATGAGGTCATACTGGAGGGGAGAGGGGTCCACATCCAACATGACTGTTATCCTTATAAAAAGGAGAAATGTGGACATAGACACACACACACAAGGAGAATACCATGTGAACATCAAGGCTGAGATGAGGTAATGCAGCTACAAGCCAAGGGACACCAAAAAGTGCCAGCAAACCACCAGGAGCCACGGAAGAGACCTGGAACAGAGTCTCCCTGACAGTTCTCAGAAGGAGCCAACCTGGCCCCACCTGATCTCAGACTTCCAGCCTCCAGAACTGTGAAATAATAAATTTCTGTTGCTCAACCATTCAGTTTGTAGTACTTTGTTACAGCAGCCCTAGCAAACTAAGACACTCTTTGACCCAGCAAGATGAATTCATCCTACTATGTATTTGTGCAGTTGCAAAGTGGTGAGCAGGTGCGGGTCTACTTGCAGTGTTGTTTGTAATAGCTAAAGGTCAGAAACAACCTAAATGTCTTATCAGTCACAAACTGCCTAAATAAATTATGGAATTATCTCAAAGGTCTATTAGGAAGTGAGAAAAGCAAGGTGCAGCTGGTTGTAGAGAGGGCCTCGTTTGTATAAAAATAAAGAGAAACAAAGCAGAATGTACGTGAGCAAATATTTGCTTGTGGCTGCATAGATTCTATCTGGAAAGATACACAAGAAATTGCTAACTTCAGTTGTTCCTGGAGAGCAGAAACACTTTAAGGACCATGGAAAGGAGATTTTGGTTCTACTCAAAACACACCTGTACCTTTTGAACCTTTTACATTGTTTATGTAACACCTGTTCAAAAAAAAAAAATCTGTGTATAACATCAAGATGCCTCTAGTACTTCAAAAACCAACAGGAAAAAGAGAAAATATAGCCATTTTAGCTTTTCATCTTTTGGAAATAACAGCTAATAACAGTAATATTCATACCTGAAATGGGTTATTTGAGGAGATATCTTCTCTCTTATCTCTTCGTTTAGAAACAAAGCACAAAATGTGTTTTGAAAATAACCAAATAAATCACAAAAATGAAGCACAAGATGCCAAAATTCTAAACTCCCATGTATTGAAAGCAAATCTGTTTTTTAATTCATAGCATGTAGTTAAATTTCAATCTATAATGACAATTTCAGCATACATTCAGTCTCCAAATCAAGCCTAACAAGATATTTTCAATTCATTTGTCTATAAATCTTAATTTTCCTCATAAAATTAATTTAAATTCTATTAAACAGTTGGCATCATTTATTAAATAGGAAAAGGTCAAAAGTAGCCTTTAAAATAACAAATCTTACGAAATACACACTTTCTAATACAACCTTTGGAAGCAGACTGATCTAAAATAAAATAAATTTTCTCAAAATATCTTCTTACCTTGCAAAAAAAAGAAATTATCTTCTTTATTCGAAAAAGGGTTTGTGAGGTCATTGATCTCTGTAAAAACAATTGGAGTGTTCAAACATGTTGAGAAATACAACCTGGGCTCATCCTGTATGTTTGTGCAAGCTGCGAACTGTACAACTCCAGGGGGCGCCATTGAGATCATAATCCAAATTGTGCAGTGCACTGCCTGTGCAACCGGGCATATCAATCCTGTGCCTACTGAAAATGTTGGGGGTCGTGGAAGGCTTTTGGGGAGGAGAGGGTAGATGTCAGAGGTGGGGTCACATAGATTGGGAGGCCAGAATCTCATGCATACAGCCTCCCATCTCTCCAGGTTGACCTCCCTTGTGGAGGCGCTGGCAACAGAAATATCCTGAGTTTTCTCTGAGCCTTACAGCCTTGGTTTTCCTAAGGTTGGTGGCGGGAGGACCATCTTCCAGGGCCTACAATCATCTCCTTGGCCTGTACAACTCAAAGTCCTCTTTAATCACTTAGCAGCTGAGAAGCAAGGCCAGATGAAGGGACCCCACCATACCCTTCATTTTACTCCTACCCTAAAGGAGGCAGAGGTGGCTAGCGCAAGAGGAGAGGTGGAGGCGGCTGAACCTGAAATGACATTCAGGACATTTGGCCTCCAGGACCAGCTCTACCACTGCCTTTCTGTGTGATCTTGGCAAATCTGTAAGCCTTTCTGGGCTTCTGCCTCCCTGTTTGCAAAATGAAGAGGATTATTGCCATTCTTTCTCTGTCTCTTGGAAAAACACACAAAAGAAAAGAGAAAAACACAAAGCAATGATTTCACAGGGAATGCATAGAAATTCAAGCATTCCAATTATTATCATTAAACATCAAGAATTTGTCAGGAGGCTCTGAGCAGCTATAAAACCTCAAGCAAATCTCAAGACCTCCCTGGGCCTTCGTTTTACCATGTGCCAAGTGGCAAAGCTTGAATTAGATCAGCAGTTTGCTGACCTTTTCACCACTAAGAGTCTATTTTATTATTTCCAAACCATCCCCACAGACCTCACATTTTGTAAGATTTTATCCCCTAAGCTGTATTTAGGTAATTATTGTATACTTAAGAAATATTAAGTAATTATTGTTATCATTATAAAGGATATTTTTGGTTGTGAGTGACAGAATTTATGGGCTTACATAGGCAAAGAGTCTAGAACTAGGAATAGCTTCAGGCAAGGCTCGATCCAGCAGCTGTTACAGAGGACCAGTGTTCTAGTCTCTTGGCTCTGCCTCCTCTGAAGTGTCACAAGGTGGCTTCCAGAAACTCTTGGGACTACTTGCTTTTCTCACTTGTGATTGGCAAGAAACAGAGAGCTTGCTGCCCGGTTAACATAAAGAAAAGACACAGAATTGAGACTCATTAACCTGGTTAGCCTGATTTGGGCCACGTACCCTTTCCTGACCAATTACCAAACCTGAAGGATAAGATGTATTGATTTGCTTAAGCCAGTTAGGCCCCACTGCTGGAATGGGGTCATTTCTGACCAGATCACATGGCTGGGAAATTCCCAGCACTAATAGGAAGGGGGAATCGGACGAAGGGTGCTGGAGAGACACCAGCAAGTTTCCTGTGGTGTGTTTATCAACCAGCGATATCTCAAACAGCCCTTCAGAACTTCTGACCAGCATGTGAGCTGCATGTGAGCTGCACATTAGTGACCTCCAGGATCTTGTGAACTAGTCTCAATGACAACCCCATCTGTGGATGGCCACACTGACCACGTGAGTCGACGTCAGCCCAGCTGTGGTTAGACTTGGCCCAGATGCAAGTTCACCCATGAAGCTTCTAGTTCTCTACTCCCACCCAGCCTTTCAGATATGGCTCAGCTGGAGGCCCAGGTGAACCTCAGACTCCCCAGTTCCCAGGCCTATGCCTGCCCTTTTCAGATACAAGAGGACATCTGTGAGCTGGATTTGGCAAAGAGGAAGCAACAGAGATGTCCACAGCAAAACATACCTGGAACCCTGGCTGCCTCGTTCACTGACTCACCACAGATTTACCAACATCTGTGCCAGGTCGTGTCCCAGGGACCCGCCTTCAAGGAGTCACAGTGAGGTGGGGAGACAGTGGTGCCCCAGACCATTACATTTCAGTGTGGAAACACAGTGAGGCAGGCAGCAGCGGGACAGGGGCAGGCCCCTCCCCATCTCGGGCCAGAGGGCATGAATGTCCACCCCAGTAAGGTCAGCAGCAGGACCACTTCAGCCCGGCCTGGACTCTCCTGGCCCAAGGGAAGCTATCTCTGGTAGCTTCAAGGATCTCACCAAAGTTGTGCCCCCCCAGTACAGACTGGGGAGTGTTCAACCCCAGGACTGGGGACCCAAGGTTCTGCATACCATCAGGGCCTTGCAGGATTCTCTCAGGCCCCTTCAGTGCAGTGGCTTTGGGGCTGGGGAGGAGTGGGAGTGGGGATAGGGGGACAAGCCAACTCACCCTTCTGCCTGCCTTCAGACCCCGCCTCTTCCTAAATCTTCAAAACCAGGTAGGATTCACGGGCTAAGCAAGCACACAGCAAGGCCAAAGGGGTCCCCTGCCACTGCTCTCTCCAACAGACACCTGAGATTCTACTTCTCCTTTGAGTAAGGCATTGCCCTTATCAGGTCCTCAAGTTAAGTCACCAGTATTTCTGAGCACCTGTGTGGGTCTGATCTCCCTGTCTCTGGCAAATGGGGCCAGGGATGCCTGGGATGGAGAAAGCCTGGCTAGTCCCATTCTCAACTTTGCCGAAATTAACTTGCCATGTGGCCAGAGGCAAGTCCCTTTCCTGCTCTGTCTCTCCATCTATAAAATAAAGGTTCTGGGATAATCAGTCTCTATGGGGCTTTCCAGCTCTAACAGTCCAGAATGTGAGCATTCAAGGTTCAGCAAAGAACAGGGAGCAGGGGTGGCTGAACTGGGGAAAGAGGGGGCGCCATCTGGCCAGGACCTCATAGACCAAAAGGATATATAGAGATATAGATATAGCTATAGATATAGATATATAGATATATAGGATATATAGATATATACCAATAGAAATGAACAAAGCCATCTGACCTTCTTACCTACAAGGCCCATGAAATTATACACATATTTTTTAAATAAACTTTTTAATTTTGGAATTAATTTTCAATTTACAAAAGAGTTGTAAAGATAGTAGAGAAAGTTCCCGCATACCCCCGCATGGTTTCAGTTTCCCCTAATGTGATCATCTCATACCACTGTGGTACCTTTGTCAAAGCAAAAAAAAAAAAGAAAAAAATTGGTACATCTCTATTAACTAAAATCCAGACCTTATTTGGATTTTACCAGCTTTTCCATTAATGCTCTCTCTGTTCCAGGATCCAACCAGGAACTATACTGCATCCACCCGGCGTGTCTCTTCATGTCCTCTGGTCTGCTTCTGTCTTTCCGTGCTTTTCGTGACCCTTTCAGTTTTGAGGAGTCCTGATCAAGTATTTTGTAGAATGGCCTTCAATGGGAGTTTGTCTGAGGTTTTTCTCTGGGGTTACGGGTTTGGGGAAGAATACCACAGGGATGAATTGCCCTCCTCATCACATACTGTTGGGGGCACATGATAGCCACTTGACTTATCATGGGGTGGTGGTAACCGTGATCACTCGGTCAAGGTGGTGTCTGCCAGGTGTCTCCACCATACACTTCCTATTGTTCCCTTTCCCTACTCTGTGATTTAGAAGCAAGTCACTAAGCCCAGGGCACATTCAAAGGAAGAGGAGAGGATAATTAGCCTGGAGAAGGGAGAACCTACATGTGTTATTTGTAAGATTTGTCTCTACCCTGGCCCCACCCAGCTAGTTATTTATTCAACAATTTATTTCTACCAGTACCAACTCAGGGATATGGATTTTATACTTTGGGTTACTATCTAATACTCCATTATCTATTTTATTGCTCTAATTGTGGCAGCTTTGGCCATTGGGAGCTTTTGGCTCCCGAGTCCGTTTGACACACTCCTACCCTTTTGAGTTTGGGGCACTTCCTAACTCTGGCACCACAAGACACTCCAAGCTCACTTTTTTCCCTGTCCCAGCCCTAGAATCAGCCGTTTCTCCGAGGAAGTAATATATTTTTAAAACAAACCCTCCAATTATCTTGTCAGTAGCCCAAATGTACTGCACTGCATTTGAATACACGATGAAAGAGTTCATTTGTTCAACTGAATTTTAAAACATACTTCAATATTTATAGCTCCTAGTGTGACAAGTCCTTTTTTTTTTTTTTTTTTTTGGCCATGCTGTGTGACATGTGGGACCTTAGTTCCCTGACCAGGGATCGAATCCACACCCCCTGCAGTGGAAGCGCAGAGTCTTAACCTCTAGACCTCCAGGGAAGTCCGACAAGTCTTTTTAAAATATATTAGGAACCTCAAAACATGGGAGGGATCTGGCCCTTTCTCCATTTCCAGGAGGGCTTGTGGAACTGAACCTCTGCGGCCACACTGCTAAGGCTTGGGGACAGCCTGCCCACACTTCCTACAGTGGTGACCTAGCTCCTGTGTCCTTCCCAGTCTGAGCTGCCCAGTGGAGCTACCAAAGTCCTAGGTAATTCCTGGGACCTTTCTCTCTCCAGCCTCTCCTCGCCCCCCCGCCCAGGGGGCGACCAGTCCTGGAGCTCTGCAGACCCCACTCAGGCTAGCCAGGTGCAAGCAGGTGGCAGGAGAGCAGGAAGGCTCCAGGAAGGAAGTTGGCAAGCCCAGCCACTGAGACGGGCGTTCAAGGGATGGGGGGGTGGGGGAGCGGGTGGGGGGTGGGAGCGGGTGGGCTGAGCACATTAGATCCAGAGGGCTCCTGGGGATTCGGGCCAAAGTTTGCAAAATCCAGCTAGAAGTGGAGCAGGGTTTCCCCGGAGCAGTCCTGGGTTCTGCAGAAGACAGTCAGCTTCTCAGGAAAGAGCCGCCTTCATGAGCCGGAAGAGAGCGAGACCGCGGCTCACTCTGGGAGGACACGGAGCTGTGTGACTCATCGCCCAGTCCTGCTGGCTCCCCCTGGCACAGTGCTGGGCAGCACAGGGCCTGGGAGTACGGGCGGAGTCCCAGCCCGGTCCTGGCCCAGGAGGCGGTCCAGGCTGGCAATCACAATCCGGCGCGTAGGGTCATAGGCAGGGTGCTGTGGGAGCACCGAGGAGGAAGCAACTCAGCACCAAAGGAGTCTGGGCAGGCCTCACAGAGGAGGTGACATCATCAAAAAGAGGAATAGAATTGGCCAGGCAGCAGTAGGGAGGGAAGAAGGGGAGGGCACTCCCGGGGCTGAGATAGGAGATTCAAAGGCACGGAAGTGTCTGCAAGGCGCTGGCACAGTGCCTGCAGCCCAGCAAGTACTCCATAAATGTGAGGCATTATCGCTGTGGTTGACTTATCATCATTATGATTATTAACCTGGACTCATTACTTAATATTTTTACTACCGTAAAGGTAGTTACTACAATGAATGAATGTCTAAATATACCGCACTTTTCACTGAATTTTTCCCAACTATGAAAGGGGCTGTTCTGAAGATTACGTCTACAGTACACACAGCACTGGGCAGGAGTAGTGGTGAACACGTGTGCTGGCACAACGGAAGGAGCCTCGTTTTCCCCCTCTCCTGGAGGCCAGCCCCTGGGGGTCCTGTGCCTGGGAGACACAGAAGAAGAGGTATTTGGGGGTCTTTAAAGATGACCAGACAACAAAGCAGGGACTTGGCTAGGTGGGATCATTGGTGGTTTCAAAAGCGACAAAGGTGGCACCTGGTGCCCTGGAATGGGAGCTCCTGGTCCTGGCTGCAAGTCTTTCCAGCTGGGACAAGGCAGGTTGTACTTGCCCTTCTATCCGGGCAAGGTCCTTATTTCAGAAAAAATTGTACCTGGCCCTGGATGGGGCCCCAGCTCTGTGTACCTGCTCCAATCACGGTGTACCTGTTGAGTGTTCCTGTCTCAATGCGAATAGTGCCTGCCTGGGTGTACCTGTCTTGATAACTATGGCTCTGCCTCCAGCCGTGTGTGTGGACCAACGCCTGTGTCCCGTACTGTACCTTCGGCGTACTTAGTTAGGTCTGAAAGTACGCGGCTGTACCTGTGCCTGTATCGCCGTACACTAGGTCTGCCCGTGCCTAACTCGGTGCGCGTACCTGGTTCAGCCTGGGCTTACCTTACGCCTGCGGGCCATGCACTCCTGCCCTGCAGATCTCCTCGCCGCGGGAGGCTAGAGGTTCACGGAAAGGACAGCTGCCCGCGCCCCTTCCCGGATTCCTGGCCAGGCCTGGCGCTCTCGGGCTGCGGGGGCGGGGCCTGAGGCCGGGGCCTGAGGCCGGGGCGAGGTGGGGAGGGATGGGGCGGGGAGGGGGCGGGGAGGGGGCGGGGCGAGGGGCGGAGCAGGAAGGGGCGATGGCCGCTCCGCCCCCTGCCGCTCGGGCCGGCTCTCGCCCCCCCCGCCCGGCTTCCGCGTCATGGTCCCGAGCGCCACCTCCTCGCCCACCCGCCCCATATAAAAGCGCCGCCGGCCTGGCCCCCGGGACTCGGCCCCATGGAGATGCCGCCGGCCGCGGCAGGCGCACTGCAAGGTGAGGCGCGCGCGACGGGGAGGGGGCGCGGGTGCGGGCTTAGGGGGCGGGCGGAGGAGCGGATGAGAAGGGCTTTGGCTGGGACTGACCTGAGCGGGAGGGACGTGGGGCCGGTCAGCTCCGGCCTCCCCTACCCCCAGGATCCTCCCAACTTAGTCCAAGTCGGAGGATCCTGGGGGTAGGGAGACCGAGGTCCGGAGGGGGAATAGAGCGCTCGCGAGGCTCTGGGCCGGGACACCCTCAGCGTCACCGAGCCCGGAGGCCAACCAGAGTTTCCCAGCAACTTTTCTCTCTGGTGGGTCGCCCCGGAAACTTCCCCTCCCCCGGTCCGGGAGTCCGGCCACGGGCCCCTCGCCTCCTGGCCTGGGCTCCGAGCACTGGGCAGGCGGGCGAGAGGAGGCGATGGCTTCAACGGGGAAGCCCCCCCTCCCCCCACCCCAGCGCAGTTCCAACCCAGTGGGTTTCCATCTGAGAGCCCCGCCCCGCAGCTGTCGGGGCGCGGCGAGGTCCTCGGAAGCCTCCCAAGACCTCTGGGTCCCCTGGGTTGACGGGGGGCTGGGGGGTGGGGTGGGAGGAGTCGTCAGACTGCCTAAGTTCAAATCCTTGCGCCGTCAGCTAACAGCTGGATGACCTAGAGCAAGTTCTTAACGTCTGTGGCTCAGTTTCCTCCTTTGTATTAAGGGAATGATGCTCCCTAGCTGAGAGTGCTTTTGAGAGGATAACAGAGGTAACGCGGAAGATGGCTTTACATTTTGCATACTGCCACCAATCCTCGTGTTCTCATCCTGTTGGATGGGGCGGGGTCAGGAGAGGGGTGAGAGAGAGAGAGCCATTCCCTATCCCTAACCCTCGTGGTTGTCATACAGGAGCTGTGACAAGTGCCTTCCACCAGTCCGAGCTGTGAGTGGCCGGTGGAGAGAGAGGCCCACCCAGGAAGCCACCCCACCATGAGTCTGTGGGAGCTTGAAGACGGCCACAGCTGCCAAGGGACCCCCAGGCCGGCCCAGGAGTCCACGGCTGAGGAGGCAAGGACTGCAGAGCTGCAGATGAAGGTTGACTTCTTCCGGAAGCTGGGCTACTCATCTGCTGAGATCCACAGTGTCCTGCAGAAGCTGGGGGTCCAGGCAGACACCAACACTGTGCTGGGCGAGCTGGTGAAACATGGGTCAGCGGCCGAGCGGGAGCGCCAGGCATCGCCGGACCCCTGCCCTCAGCTGCCTCTGGTCCCCCGGGGTGGGGGCAACCCCAAGGCCCCCATCCTGGAGCCCTCTCCCCCTGAGGAGGACAAGGAGGGCAGTGACCTGAGGCCCGTGGTCATCGATGGGAGCAACGTGGCTATGAGGTACATGTCACTTCTGTGGCCAAGACTGTGGCCGGGAATAGTGGCCGTGTGTCTCTGCACCTGTGGTAGAGAGGATTTCAGGAAGGAGTTTGACCGCTTCTCCAGACTGGTCTAGAGGAAGCCCTTTATGGATGCCCTACTGTGTGCCAGGAGGCTCCCTTAATCCTCATGGCTTCTTGGAAGTGGGTTTTAGGGATGTTTGAGGGAGCTCAGAGTGTTGCTCAGGGTCACACGACTGGTAAGTGCCGGAGCAAAGATTTGAACTCAGGTCCTTCTGTCTCCAGAGCTACCTTATGCTCTTCAGGAGGGATCAGACTGTGGGCTCCAGCTTACTACATAGGAGCCTTCTTTCCTCCTCCATGAGATGGGACTAACCCACCCCTCAGGTGGTGGTTGTGAGGAGCGAATGCACAGAACCTGGAGAGAAGTAAGGGCTCATTAATCAGTAGTAGCTGTTATTGTTACTATTATTCAGAGTCTGGGACTGCTGAGGCCTTGTCCCAGACCTGGGCTCCCATGGAAGCGGGCCCCGCTACTGAGGTCTTTGTAGCTGTGACCAAGAGTAACCTCGAGGATCTGGCTCTACATCAGGGGTGTGGGTGGGTAGCTTGATGCTTTGGCTCCAGGGGAGCAGTGACTTGGGTCACTTCTGCTGGAGCCACCTGTGCTGGACTGGGCTCCGAGGGCTCCCCGGGGGGGCAGAGCCAGGACTCAGCCCCTGTAACCATCCCACCTCTCCCCTAGGCAGGCTCAGCCTGGGGGGGGGGGGCGGGGGGCGGTGGGAGGGCTGCCGCCGACCCCAGGGAGCCCAGACTTCCCTTCCATCCAGGCCCTGCCCTCTGGCCCTGCTTTCTCCCAGTCCTTTCAAGGCAGGCTGGTGAGTCAGGGTTGGGTGGATGGTTCACAAGGAAAAGTTCCTGTGGGTGTGGAGGGGGAGATCCCAGACACAGGTGTGGAGTGGGAAGGGCTCCTTCCCTGGCTTCCCTGAGGTCTCTCAGGTGGGCTGCCTAAGGCCTCTCTATGCCTTTGCCCCTCTGCCCCTCCCACACCTGGCCCACCTGGCCCAGCTCGGCTGTCTGGCTGGTCCTGGCCCAGCTCAGCAGGTGCGCAGGTGGCCCTCTTCCAGCCGCTTTTGGGTCAGTCTTTCCATCTCTGAAACGGACTGAGCCTAGGTGGAAGTTGAGGAAAGCTGGCGTCCACAGGCCAGTGGCTGCTGGTCACAATATGTGCTTTGCGAGTTAGGGGACCCCTCTCAGGCTCCAGCAGTGTTTGGCCGGGATCCGGCGGCGGCTCCCTCCTCTAGGGGCGTGGGCCCGAGCGCTGAGCCCCGGGGGCAGCCATGTGCTGTGTGTGTTTGTGTCCCGGCAGGAGGAGGAGGGGCCTGGGCGGGAGGAGGGGCAGGTGGTGCAGTGGGTGGCCAGAGGCCGAGCCGCAGGGGTTTTCTGAGCTGGGGCAGTAGCAGGAGGGGAATTCCAGCCTCAAACTTCCTGTCTCAGCTGCTGCAGGGTTCCTGCCCTTCTGCCCCCTCCCGCCCAGGGCAGGCGGGCCAGCCCCTGCCATATGCAAATCGTGGGGAAATTCACCTCTGTTTCCTTCTAAGGGAATTTTTCTCCACTAGCTGGGCCCAGCCCAGGCAGATCTTTTCACCTGGGTAGCCTGCCTTTTGGCCCTGCCCTCTGCCCTAGGGCGGGAGCCGCTGAGCTGGAGTCTCCTACAGAATCGCACATCTTAACCGGCGTCTCGTTAGACAGGCTGAGAGGCCCTGACCTTCTGGGCCGACAGGACGGTGGTGTGGGATGGGAGGATGTCTGGTTTTCCTGTGCCAGCACAGCTTCCTCCACAGCAGCGGAGGGGGACTAAAGTTAGCTGTAGAGAGACAGTCCTGGCTTGGGAGGGCAGAATCTGGGCTTGACTCGAGAGACTGGAACATGTGTCTACTTCTCCCAAGACTAAGGCTCTGACTACCTGCTTAAGGGATATTCTGGGGGCTAGGGCGGCTGAGAGCAGACTTGTCCCCAGCCAGGGTTTCTGATGCCCAGAAGCAGTACACTGTCCTGGAAGCCCCGGTGTCCCATGAAGTCCCAGGGCTTGCAGGTGCTGGCCTGGGATGGGGCATATGCAGGTACACACGTGTGTATAGAAGGAGGCAGGTAAATGCATGTGCAAACTGCGTACCTGAGACAGGGATCCAAGGCAGAGATGATCCCATCCCCACATTTCTGGGGAGACAGAAGGCCTAGGGCAGGGGGAAGCACTGGGCATTGCGAAGGCAGACCTGGGACCTGAGCCATCCTGCCAGGTCAGGGAAGGCTTCTCAGAGGCAGTGACACCTCACCTGGTCCTGACAGAGGAGAGAAGTTTGCCAGATGCATGGTTTTCCCTGTTCCCAGCCTGCCCCACCCTCTGAACAGTTTGTTCAAACTCAAGTTTGGGAGCTTTTTTTTCTTTCCTAAATAAACCTCAGCTCTTCTGTTAGGGGCAGGAAGGCAATCCAGTACCCCCAGATGTGGGTTCAAGTTCTGCCTCTTATCAGTAGCCAGGGAACCTTCGATGAGTCTCAGAGCCTTGTAAGGATGAAGCAAGGAGGTGTGAGATGTACCTGGCCTCCAGCAGGTGCTTGGTACCCGCCCATCCCCGCTCCAGGCCTGCTGTCAGGGTTGGCACTTGTCTTTGTACTGTCTTAGCATCAGTACCCGTGGTGGCTATGAGCACAGCCTCTGGGTCTGCGTTTCGGTTGGACCACTGCTACTGTGTGATGCTGGCAACTGGTTGCCCTCTGTGGACCAGTTTCCACACCTGAATAAAAGGGCAAGTGGGACTTCCCTGGTGGTCCAGTGGTTAAGACTGCGCACTTCCAATGCAGGGGGCTCGGGTTCAATCCCTGGTCGGTGAACTAAGATCCCACATGACATGCAGCACAGCAAAAAAAAAACTGGGGGTGGGGGGGCCAGGGCCCTTTAATGATAGTACCCTCCTCAGAGACTTGCTGGTGATTCAGTATTGAGCATGGAGATCAGGGCCTGCCTCACAGCTCTCAGTAAATGTTAACTTTTATTATAAGCAGGCCGGCGGATGGCAGGGAGGCCCCACCCGGTGGGGATGAGCCCTGCCTTCGGGCTGGACTTTGCCTCACCTACAGTTTACGGAGACCTTCAGCCCTGGGAGCCCCCCACCTCACTCCCAGACAGCCTCCGTGCCCGCCAGCTGCCCTACCTCCCTTTCTACTTCTCTTGGGGCTCCAGCTATTACCGCCCCCAAGCCAGCCACAGGATGTGGTCGGCCATGGAGTTGCCTCTTTTGCGTAACGCTTATTCTGTTTTATGTGCCAAATATGAGAGTCTGAGTTGTACGCTGAGGGGCAGGGACTGTCGGGGTGAGAGCCCCAGCTGACCCCTTCCAGCCCCCTAGCCTGGTCCTGGAGCCCTGCCATGATACCCAGTATCACCTGGGAGCCCCCTTCCATTCCCAGGAAGCCAGCTGGAACCTCCACTTTGTTGGACTGTCTTTGGCCTCAAGAAAACAGGAACGTTGTCCCACTGACATGGGCCCTTCTTAAGGAGGCTGCAGACCACCCGGCCCATTTTTCAGACAGAGAAGCTGAGCCAGAGCAACCTCAGGGCTTGCTTCTTGACCCAGCCACATTTGGATGGGGTGAGGTCTGGTCCACGGCAGGGGGATGTCCCATTTCCCAGCTCTCCTGCTGGCAGAGTCCCCAGAGTCTTCCAGACCATCTTTTTGCCTCGGGTCATGCCTTCTCCAAAAGGGCAAGAAGAGAACAGGGAGTCCAGGCGTTTTGGGGAATTGGCAGTCGGAGGAAAAGCAGTTCCTTTCACTTTCAGAACGAAAGACCTCGCAGCTGCCTCCTGCCCTGTGTCCCTCGCCGTCCTCAGTCCCAGCCCCTGCAGTTTGAGCAGGATTGAACTGTAATCCAACTTTAATCCGGAGCAATCTGGTTTCTCCTTCCCAGCACCCACCCTCAGCCCTGCTGAGCCGGCGAGGGAGGGGTGGTGACTCAGTCAGCCTGTGTACATCTGTGTCTCCATGGTCCCAGTGCCTTTCCCCCACCCCCAGGTGTGTTGTAAGCGGCCTGACCCTTCCCCATGTGGGGAGTGGGTGCTGCCAGATTCCTGGGCATCTCCTCACTGTCAGGAGACGGAACCTCAGGGAAAGCCCCGGGTCTGGCCATCCCGGGCGGTGTGGGAACCAGCAGGGAATACAGGCCCTAGGCCCCCGGCCAGAAGGCGGGGGGCTGAGCCCAGCGGCTCCACCGGCTCGGGCAGGGGCTGGAGTGCCACCCATCTCTCTCCTGTGCGGGCCTGGAAGCAGCAGGCCGACCCCGTCCTCCTCTCCTCCCCAGCCATGGGAACAAGGAGGTCTTCTCTTGCCGGGGTATCCTCCTGGCAGTGAACTGGTTTTTGGAGCGGGGCCACACAGACATCACAGTGTTTGTACCATCTTGGAGGAAAGAGCAGCCTCGGCCCGATGTGCCCATCACAGGTGAGTGGCACCTCTGAAGGGACATGGTCTCCCTGCCCCAGGAGCCCCGATCCTCCTCAGTAGAGAGCCTTTGGGTGTGAGCAACAGCTTCTAGGCCCCAAGCAGGGACCAGCATTCTTTTCCTGGCTTTTGCTGTCCTCAGCATCCCTGCTCTGAACAGCGGTCCTTAGAGATCACCTTGGGCAACCTCTGCCTCCGGGTCCTGGGCACCTCCCTCACCTAATGGTGGCATGCTCTTGCCATGTCCCCAACGGCACAGGGGCAGCGTGGTGTGGCGGCTAAGCCCCTGGGCTCTAGAATCCTGGCTCAGTCCCTTCTGGCTCTGAGCCACTTGCCCCTGATCTGAGACGCGGGATGGAGTGAGGATTTGATAAACTCGCAGGGTTGGTTGTGAGGATCACATGGGTTAATACACGTAAGTGCTCAGAAGAACACCTGGTACATACATAGCAAGTACCAGCTGCTACCGTTGCTCTTACATGAGCCCCCAACCTTTGGGAGGAGAACCTGAGTTTATTTCCCTGGAAGTCTTGAGATCTGGGGGCAGGCTGGCTGGGGCCGCCCGCTCCAAGAAAAGCAGCCCCTTCTGTGTGGGTCCTTCTGTCCTGGTTGAGACACTCCTCTGGCCCCAGCTCAAGCCGCGGCTCATTCCTAGATCCCTCGAGAACAGGCTGGGCGCGACCACACCTAGTGTCCAGGAGGGGGAAGGAGGCAGCCCAGCTCTACTGAGGAGCCTTCCCTGAGCAGGACCTGCTAGACTGTTCCCTGGGGTTCTTGGTCTTTGGGCAGCAAACTAGGCGCCAGGCCCAGCGAGGGGCTGGGCCGCAGCAGTGGCCTCTGCAGAGCCTCTTCCTGTTCCCGCGACCCTGGGGGAACCTTGAGAGCCCTGTGTCTGGCAACCGGGGGGTCAGGGAGCCCTGCGAGCTGGCTCTGGGTCCAGGCTGGGCCCTGACCTGCGCCCCTGCTGCCTCCCAGACCAGCATATCCTGCGGGACCTGGAGAAGAAGAAGATCCTGGTGTTCACGCCGTCGAGGCGCGTGGGCGGCAAGCGCGTGGTCTGCTATGACGACCGCTTCATCGTGAAGCTGGCCTTCGAGTCCGACGGCATCGTGGTCTCTAATGACACTTACCGGGACCTCCAGGGCGAGCGGCAGGAGTGGAAGCGCTTCATCGAGGAGCGGCTGCTCATGTACTCCTTCGTCAACGACAAGTACGTTCCGGCCACCGCAGGGAGGTGCCTGTGGGAAGGATGGAGCTGGGGCAGCTCTGCTGCGGGGCGGTGGCCTTGGGCCCAGGCAGCAGGCCTCATGTGGGAAGGGTCAGGCTGGGACCAGACTGGGGCTTTCTAATTTGGGGGATGGAGAAGGAGCAGGAGCATGTGGGACAGGATGTGGTCAGTGCTTCCAAGAGAGCACCTCCACTTCCCAGCACCGAAGCTCTGAGCAGAGGCCAGTGGATGCAGCTTTAGATTCAGATGTTCGGCCTCAGCGAGCTCCCAGTAGGAGAGTCACCCTAAAGGCGCCCATGGCTGCGGCCTTCTGGACTGGGACCTCCTCCACTCCCTTGGGACAGTACCCCCTAGAGCCCAGGGATGTCGTGCTGGGCAGACACCAGTTTTAGGAGCTGCCTTCCTCTCCGTGCTAGCGAGGCTTACTGTCCTGCCCTCTCCTCGGCCCTGGGAAGTCCCCCTTCATGTCTCACACCTCCTCCGCAGGTTCATGCCCCCTGATGACCCCTTGGGCCGTCACGGGCCGAGCCTGGACAACTTCCTGCGTAAGAAGCCACTCATGGCCGAGCACAGGAAGCAACCGTGTCCCTATGGTAAGACCCCCCAGCTCCACCCTCCAGGGCCCTCCTCACGCCATCCCCTTCCTCTCTTGCCTAAGTCGGCCTGCGCCCCATGTTCTTTCTCTCGGGGACCCCCAACCCCATGTTTCCTGTGCTACCCCCTTCCGTCTCCCACCCCCTGGTTCTAGAGCCCCCCGGCTGAGAGCCCTCCTTAATTCTCTCCCAGGGAGGAAATGCACCTATGGGATAAAGTGCCGATTCTTCCACCCCGAGCGGCCAAGCCGGCCCCAGCGCTCCGTGGCTGACGAGCTCCGTGCCAACGCCCTCCTCTCGCCCCCCAGGCCGCCAAGCAAGGAGAAAAGTGGCCGGCGGCCTTCACCTTCCTCTCAGCCCGGCTCTCTGCCAACAGAGCATGAGCAGTGCAGCCCTGATGGGAAGAAGCTGGGGGCCCAGTCATCCCCGGGAACCCACGGGGAAGGCCTGACACAGACCTTCACCCCGGCAGGCAGGAGCCTCCCACCTAGTGGGGGCAGTGGCAGCAGCTTTGGGCCCTCAGACTGGTTCCCGCAGACCCTGGACTCTCTCCCGTATACCTCCCAGGATTGCCTGGACTCGGGCATTGGCTCCCTGGAGAGCCAGATGTCAGAACTCTGGGGGATTCGAGGAGGCGGCCCTGCTGAGCCGGGCCCACCTCGGGGCCCTTACGCCGGCTACCGCCCCTATGGGGCCGAGCTCCCCGCCACTCCGGCCTTCTCTGCCTTCAGCCGGACCATGGGTGCTGGCCACTTCAGCGTCCCTGCTGACTACGCACCCCCGCCGGCTGCGTTTCCACCTCGAGAGTACTGGTCTGAGCCATACCAGCTGCCCCCACCCACCCCAGTCCTGCAGGAGCCCCGGGTGCCGGGCCCAGGGGCTGACAGGGGCCCCTGGGGCGGGGCAGGCAGCCTGGCCAAGGAGCGAGCCAGCGTGTACACCAAGCTGTGTGGCGTCTTCCCCCCGCACCTGGTGGAGGCCGTGATGGGGCGCTTCCCGCAGCTCCTGGACCCCCAGCAGCTAGCCGCCGAGATCCTCTCCTACAAGTCCCAGCACCTCAGTGAGTAAGCTGGCCAGCCGCCCGGGCAGCACCTCCGGCCTCCGAGGGCTGCCAGGCTGGGCTTTGGGCCTTCGAGCAGGCCAGCCCCGGCCCCAGCCTAGAGGCTGGACAGAGGGAGGATTCAAGTAGGGAAGAGAACCCACAGACCGAAGATACTGTAGGATTGGTTCTGGCACCTCTAGGCGTCTGCCCGCCCAAGGGGTCAGGAGCAATCACCCTGTTGATGCACATTGTATCTGTAGTTCAAGGAGACGCTGCCAGTAACGGCTGTCAGTCCGTGGCTGAGGCCCAAACCCTCCTTCTCTCAGAGGGCGGGGAGGGAGGCAGCGGGGAGCAGAGGCCTGGGCTGGGGGCCCTCTGCACGGCCCCCCACCTCCGCCCCGTCCCTGGGATGCCGGCCTTGGCCGGCTCGTTGGGCACCGTGTGCCCGCCCTCCGTGGGCCCTCCTCTAAGCCAATGAGGCCTCGTCCGTGCTCTAGCGGGCACGGGGCTTCATGTTAGTAAGCAAGATGCTTCTTAATAACCCACTTCCGTCCCACTCTGTGCTCCTATCCCATCGCCCCTGCAGGGTCAAGGGCACTCTGCCCCACCCTCTCCTCCTCCCCCCTTCCTCTGTATTCAGAGCCATCTCGCCCTTCCCCAAGGGGGGACGCGTGTATGTGTGTGTACAGGTGTAAATGTTAAATATTTTAACTGGAAAGCCCTTGCCTCTCTTCACACATCAATAAAGTACAATGTGAGCCCCTCTAAGAGGTGATGGTCTTTGTTGCTTCCGGGTGGGGCCCGCTCCTGGTGATGGAAGGTCAGCAGGTGGGCACCCCGGATCTGCCTCCACACCAGCTCCCTGACCCTTCTCTGGAAGGAGGGTTTGCTGAGTTCTACCGAGAGTGCTCTGTCCCTTGGGGTAGAGGCGTCCTTCCTGAGGCCTTGGGTCAGGCCTGGAGAGGGGGCGGCTGTGGACACACGGGCAGAGTGTCAGGAAGCAGAAGCATGAAGCTTGGAGTCCTGAGGCTGCAGCGTGGGGAAGGGGTGCTGTTGCGGGAGAGTAGGGGGATGGGTCAGGCCGGCCCCTCCGTCTGCCCCGTGACCAGAGCTGAGCGTTCCAGGAGAGCTTGTAGAGTGGGCCTAAGGGCTCAGCTCTGTCCCGTCCTCCCAGATCTTGCCCTGCTTCAGGCCCGGAGTGGAGTCGGGGGCACTGGGGTGGAATCAGCCTGGAGAGGCCCTGCCAGGGTAACCTCCAAGCAGGAGGTTAGGGGTCCCTGGCCCCAAACACAAGAACAGGTTCTGCCACCACGAATGTCACCTGGGGCAAGTGACTACCCCTCTGGGTCTCAGTTTCCACATCTATGAAGTGGGGATGATGATGGCACCTACCTTACAGGGCTGTACCTTACGGGAGGACGTGAGATCATCCGTGTTGTGTTCACCTCCACCCACCATCTCAACCTTCCCATCTGCCCCTGGAAGGAAAAGGCCAGGCAGGAATACACAATTTTTTTTTTTTTAATAAATTTATTTATTTTTGGCTGTGTTGGGTCTTCGTTGCTGTGCCCAGGCTTTCTCTAGCTGTGGCGAGCGGGGGCTACTCTTCGTTGCCGTGCGTGGGCTTCTCATTGTGGTGGCTTCTCTTGTTGCGGAGCAGGGGCTCTAGGCACCCGGGCTTCTGTAGTTGTGGCACGCGGGCTCAGTAGTTGTGGCTCGTGGGCTCTAGAGCACAGGCTCAGTAGCTGTGGCGCATGGGCTTAGTTGCTCCGTGCCATGTGGGATTCTTCCCGGACCAGGGCTCAAACCGGTGTCCCCTGCATTGGCAGGCGGATTCTTAACCACTGCGCCACCAGGGAAGTCCTACACAATTTTTTTTTTCAGATAAAAATGAGGTTTAAATGTTAAATATTTTAAGTGAAAAGCTGGACAGTCAGATGATCCCCAAACACCATCAGCAATGGAAAAAATAGTTGTTTTAAGAATTATATCTTTGAACATTTCACCCCATTTGTACTTTTTATTTGTGAAGCTTTTATTGTATCTATTTTTTTCTAGAAACTGCCTTCCCACAGGACGGCTGTGCAGCATGTTGTAGGAAAGGCCACCCCGGTGATCTCCCTGCACATTAGGGTCCCCCCCGCCCCCCGCCAGTTGCTCTTGGCCCAGAACGCTCTGTAGAAGCCTGCACTTCAGGCGGGAATCCACGCGCACAATGTGATAGTGACTGCCGCAAACGTTACTTCCAAGCCCCCATGTCGCGCTCTTCCAGGCGCTCTGTGCCTGCCGCGTCCAGCCGCCTCGGGACGCTTTACCTGCACCAGGAAATGTCGCTACCTCATTTATAAAATAGTTTTTTCCAGTCGAGAACTGTATTCCAGATTAAAGGCTATTTATGGGCCTTTGTGTTTATAGACAGGAAGCTAAAATACCGGACTGTCCAGTTCATTATCAGCCGCTGATGAAGCTGAGTGACTTGCCCGAGGTCCCACGGAGGACAGACTCAGGCAGGGCCTCTGCTTGGGGTCCCCTGGCCCCACAAACCTGAGGAAGGGAGGGACCCAGACACTAGTTCGCAGCGACTCTCGGGCCCCTGAGGGGGATGGCGGTGGAGGGGGTGCCCTCAGCCCTGCCCCTCACGGCCACGTGGAGTTCCATCTGCATGGGGACCCTCCAGCAGGAGGGCTGGCCTGACCACCCCACCGCCCTGCTCACGGCAGGTGTGCCAGCAGTCCCACCCATGTGGCCCCTCTCTGCACACCACGGGGCGGGGAGGGTCGTGAAGGCCATGAGGCCCCAAGGGAGGCCCGGAAGGGAAGGAGAAGTAGGGTGCCTTCACCCCTCTGACCATCCCACCAGCCTGCTCTCCATGAACGTGAAGGCTCACACTTGGTTCCGGACCAGAGCTGAACTCTTGGTCATTCACTGCTTCTGCTTTGTGGGGAGGGGAGGAAGAGGCAGATTCCACAGGCAGGTGGGCAGTGGAGAGGCGGCAGTGGGCAGCAGGTCCGGGCTTGCTGTGGTATCGCCTGGCCTTGCCGGCTCGCCGGCAGGCACGGACAAGGGCAGCAGAGCCCACACGGCAGGTGCGAGCTGGGGCCGGGCTCGTGGAGGACTGAGTCAGTTCGGTGCCCTGTCATCTTTGCTTTTCCCAGCAGCTTCGGCCTGGCTGGGCTGGCCATCCAGGGTTCGGAGCCTCCCCTCCAGGCCTCTTTCTCAATCTGGCTTCCGGGCAGAGCTGCTCAGAGGCTGCCAGGCCCAATGCCCAGCGTGTTTCTTTCCCATGACTTGGGTTTTAATCCTCACCACCTCCTGCCCCACCCGCTGAAGCATCTTTATTCACGAGGCCTCAGCGTCCCCACCTGTGACAGGGACATGATGGTCCCTGCTTCTCCCTAGATTTGACAAGAGGACACCTCAGTGTGGCTGGTGGCAGCACAGGAGGAAACAGCCCTGGGTTCGGGTCCCCCTCACTGGCTGTGTGGCCCTCTCGGGGCCTGGGCTTCCTGGCCTACCTCACAATGCGGTTGGAAAGTGTGAGAGAAAGACAAGTATCACGTGATATTGCTTATCTGTGGAATCTAAAAAAATGGTACAAATGAACTTATTTACAAAACAGAAATAGAGTCACAGCTGTAGAAAACAAACTTATGGTTACCAAGGGGGAAGGGGTGTTGGGGAGGGATGAACTGGGAGATCGGGATGGACATGTACTCACTACTGTATATAAAAAACAGGTAACTAATAAGAACCTGCTGTACAGCACAGGGAACTCTACTCAGTACTGTGTAATGACCTATAGGGGAAAAGAATCTAAAAAAGAGCGGATATATGTACATGTATAACTGAGTCACTTTGCTGTACACCTGAAACTAACACAACATTGTAAATCAACGATACTCCAATAAAAATTTTTTTAAATAATAAAAGAAAATAGAAATACTTGGGGAAAAAAAAATGTGTGAAGGAGAGAGTGGCAGGGCCAGAACGTGACCCTGAGACAGGATCTCAAGCCACTGAGGTGCCGGAGGGGATCAAGCTCCAGTCACTGCCCTGCCGGCTCTTTCCTCCTTTTGTTTTCCTGGTTCCAGGGGCTAAGAAGCCAATGGGGAAACGGGAGCGTATGCAAATCCCTGCATTGGGAAATGACCCTGGGGCGCTCACAGAGGATGGCCTCCTGCCAGCCCTTCCCCCAACCCCCCTAGGCCCCTACACCCCACCCTGGGGCTCTCACCAGCAGGGGCCTGACCCTGGGTCTTCTTGCAAGTTCTGTCCTGCCCTCAGGTTAACCACACTGGTGCGCAGGATGACTACGGAAACCTTGGCCTCCCTGGCAGAGAACTGGATGCAATTCCCTGCCTGGAGGTCCCCGCCCCCTCTGTCTCCATCGCACCACGCCAGCCTGATGAAACACTACAGTCCCTAAAGATCTGAGGGCCTAACCTAGGAGCAGGAGAGCTTTGGGGCTCCAGGAGAGCTTTGGGGCTCCAGGAGAGCAGCTCCTGGGCAACCTCCACCCCAGTGCTGCTAACACCCCAAACAGCACTGGTCTCCTGCAGGGTGGTATGGGGGAGTGGCTGGGAGAGGCCACCGGTCACCATCCAGCTGCCACTTCCTCCCTCTTCCCACGCTCTGTGCCCTCCCTCCTCCCCCCAGGTCCCCTGGAAAAGCCAGACTGTGTCTCCCCTACACAGAAGGGCAAGCCCCCTGCCCTGAAGGAGGTGCTGGGCAGGTCTCTATGAGAAACAGACTGAGCGAGCCACAGAGAAACTGGGATTCAAGGGGACACAAATCTAGAGTTGGGGGAGGGGTAGTGCCATCAGCCCAAGCCCTGGGCCCAGCTGGTCTCCAGGGGTTCCTGCCCCTAAAGAAGGCAGTTCCGGGATCCTAGCACTTTTGCCCCAGGGATCCTCAAACCTCTGGCTCATTTTTTTCCCCTAGACCATATAGCAGGGTGGGTAGAGGGTGGTGAGTAAGAGCCTGTTCTGGGGGCCTCCTAGTTCATGGAAAGGGTGTGGGAGATTTGGCTGAAAGGGACAGGAAGTAGGGCCCTACAATTAAGGAAAATGAAGCATTCCCAGGCCATGGTATGTAAATCCTTCCGGCTAGTTCCTGGAGGGGGAGGAGGCCCCAGGCTGTCATTCTGGGGTGTGGCCTCAAAGCCCGACTCAAGGCCGCTGCTGGTGATCTTAAACTGCTCACCCATTTAAGAAATGGCTGCAAAACTAGGTGGGAGAAATGGAGTGGGCAACCCACTCACCGCACAAGGTTAGGCTTGTTGCTAGGAGGCAGGTCACTGGGAAGGGTCCAAAGGCTCTGATTCTGGCTGCTCTCCAGAGAAGAGCCTCACTAAAGGCCAGGGGCGCTGTGGTGCTCTGCCTGCCACCTGCTGGCACCTCCTGGTAAGGACTGCCTGGGGAGCAGGGGGCCTGCTTAGCCCACAGCGCTGCCAGCCCAGGCCTGAGCACAGGGCCTAGAAACTGGGATGCTTGGCAGGATCCGAAAACACAAATCTAAAGAGAAAAATATGGAAAGTAAGTGCTAAGGCAAAAACAGGGTCTTTGGTCTATTTGGTCTTTGCAGCTCCACCTGGAAAGCAACACCAGAGGTCACAGTCCGCCCTACAAAGTTTAGAGTTCCAGAAAATTCCAACTGTTCTGGGTAACAAATTACCCAAGAAAAATTCTCAGGAACTGGAAGAATAGGGAGCAAAGGAAAAGGAGAAAGAAATACTTGTATTCTTTTTTTTTTTTTTGGCTGCACTGGGTCCTCACTGCTGAGCGCGGGCTTTCTCTAATTGCGGCAAGCGGGGGCTCCTCTTCTTTGCGGCGAGCAGGCTTCTCACTGCGGTGGCCTCTCCTGCTATGGAACACGGGCTCTAGGGCGCGCAGGCTTCAGTAGTTGCGGCTCACAGGCTCAGTTGCTCCGCGGCATGTGGGATCTTCCCAGACCAGGGATTGAACCTGTGTCTCCTGCATTGGCAGGCAGATTCTTAACCACTGCGCCATCAGGGAAGTCCCTGTATTCCTATTTTTAAAGTGATATGGAAGATAAAGTCACAGTGAGTTCTACGTATTTCAACCCTTTGGCTCAGCCATCCCACCGCTAAGCACTGTGTTTGCAAAAGGATGTGTGTAATGCACCACAACACTGTCTGAAACAGCAAAAGATGGGAAATAACATTAACACTATCAGTAGAGGACTGGGTTAGATAGATTTTGGTAACAAATGTAATGGAGTATTAGGTAGCCAACAGAAACGAGGCCGCTGCATTTACAGAACATTTTCTAAGCTATATTACTAGCTGAAAACATATGCTCCCATTTCGGTAATAGACACACATAGGTGTGCATGTTGCTCACGTATGTGCAAGGTTCTTCTGGAAGGATACACAGGAAACTGTCTCCGGGAAGGACAACTGGGAGCGGAGGGGCAGGTGGACTGACTTTTCATTGACCGCACTTCAGTACCATTTGAATATATGCCATTTGCATGTACTACTTATTCAAATTAGATATTTTAAAGCACCCTTGGGTAGAGAAATAAGTTATGGGGGTGGGGATGGGGATCTGAGGAGGGCTGTATTGGCCAGGGGTCTCTAATGTTTATTCTTTTTTTTTTTTTTTTGGCACCACGCGGATTATGGCATCTTCGTTCCCCAACCAGGGATCAATCCCTGGCCCACAGCAACGCAAGCGCGGAGTCCTAACCACGAGACCACCAGGGAGTTCCCAGCTAATGTTTATTCTTGTACACGAACAGTGAAAAGTTGGTGCACACCTACCCCCAACATGTGTTATGTTGTTAAACCACGATAACTGCCATTCTGGAAGATTAAAATGGTTGACTGCTTGTGGTTCAACCTAATATTTATTTACAAATTATCTTACATGTACTAATGAATGAATATTTCTGCATATTATATAACACGAAGTGAGGAACTAAGTAAGGCTGAGCCAGAGAGTAAATATAAACCAAAGGCCTGCCGTGTTCTTCCCAGCCCCCAACCCCTCCCCTTGGAGACCAGCACCCTTTGAAGCGGGGATGAGAATCAACTCCGCCACAGCCCATCTCAGCGAGGAAAACTGTTACTCCACAGAGGCGGTTTTTCAAAGGGAAAATTGCTTCAAATCATGAAGCTTACCACTTATGAAATCCGGTCCTGATCACGTTAATTTGGATTAACACAGGAATGGGAACCTCAGCCCCTTCTTCTTCGTATCTCTGCACCTTCCAGGCACATCGCCCTCGCAGGGACTCAGTACGACCCCAGCCTGGGAGAAGTAAATGTGCGCACAGGGCCGTCCTGCTCCCTCTCCACGCCGCACCCAAACCCAGTGCAGCGTCCCCAGCCGGGCTTCCGATGTGAGTTCTTAAGTGTAATGATGCCTCAGTAATTTGGAGAAAGGCTAAGGGGCAGAGGAGTCAGAATAAAAGCAAAAAGTAAGTCACACAGTGTTTCAAAACAGCATACTTACTGCTCTCAAGCTTAGGCCATTTAATACTTGTTTCAGTTCCCTTACTGAGCACATAGGTCAAGAAGTCAAGAATACTCTCTTTAGAATACATACTTACAGGGTACTTACATTACCCCAGCACCCAAAGCCTCAATCTTGGAGTCGGAAATAATGCTAACGCCTGCTTCCTCCTCTTTCACAGCAAGGGATTTTCTTCTAAGCAAAGAGAATAAACTCCGTTATAGGGTAAACGTTTAACCTAATTATGGATCAATTTCCTACAGCACTCCGAAGGCCCCCAAGATGGGGACGGCAGCTTCAACAGGCCATGCTCTCAACCCTCATTAGCCCTGTCCAAATTCACACCACTTCCCTCGGTCCCTCCCCTAGGCCCCAAATAGCTTCTCACCTCCTGCTTTGTGGGTTGTTCCCGTTCTCCGTGTTCAACTTTTAGGGTCTGATGGTGTTTAGAGCACTTTGAGCTATTTCCTCATCTCCTGGAAAAGGGTACTTGAGATTCCCTAGGAAGTTCTATACAGGCACCATCCTCCCAGGATAAGACATAAAGTGCCTGAATTTTTTTTTTTTAGTATCTTGTAACTACCAAAAGGAGCAAAGGACAACCTATTCCCATCTTAGAGATGAGAAGGTTAAAGACTGGAAGCCAAGTACTATTCCAAACCCAACCAAGTTGGTGAAGGCAGTACCTTCTCAGTGGTCCTGGCAGCCGTTCCAGGGCAGGGGTCACTGGTGGGGGTGGCTAAGATGGGAGGACACAGGCCACCCAGCAGACCACCTCCACCAAGTGTCGCAGATGGGAACTGCGAGGGCAACTGCCACCTAAATACACGTGTTCCTCCGCTAGGACGGTTGTTCCTCTAATCAATAACTTGATCAAGGTCATAACCTTATCCTCTTTTAAACTCAAGCAAACTTAAGCTTAGCTGATAGCCAAAGTTGCAAATATCACAAGTATGGTAGGCAGGGATCTCCCGGCATTTTTTCCTAAACCAGCCCAACGTAGGGAACCTAAGTGATCTCTCAAGACTCTTGTATCTCCAGTATGTCTGGCCAACTTACAGGGAAGTTGTGAGGTCTCCTAGTCAATGATTAAACTTTATAGAGAAAATATGTATAAAGCAAGCCATGTCTCTAACCGTGATTATACATACATAGAGGTATTCATATACATAGATATGCTTTTAATAATATATCTTTTTAAGAGAAGTCCTACTCTATCTCTAGCAAAAGTCAAACTGTGAGAGTCAGAAATATCTTCAGGTTTGCTGTGTGCTGTCCTCAGAGTTAAGGAAACCACCGGGATCCCATCCTTCCCTCCCGGGAAAGGAGATTGACAAAAAAGGATACAGAAAGCTTCTGGTTTCCATTGTTTTTAGTTTTGTTTTGTTTTTAAGGAACAATCTATATAAGAAACTACTTCCTTAAAAAAATCCCTGAAGTTCTGCTACCAAAGACATAGGCAAAGACATCTAAATAGCCACAGAGTCAAAAAAAAAAAAAAAAAAGTTTATTTGAGAACAAGAGGAAGCTTTTGCACATCTGACAAGGTAGACGTGTTTGGATAACAGACGCCATCCGTATTTCAGCTCTACCAATATTGCCACAAATGGAACATATTTTTTCTAACAAAGATATGGACATAGTAAAGGACTATGACTAAATAGAGTCAAAGGAAAGGTGAGGCCCCACAGCTTATCCCTTAGACTGATTCATGACACAGGATTTAAATCGAACAATCCAGTCTCCTAATGCAGTGGTTCTCAACTTAGTTTCTTATCAGAATGCCAGGGACTCTTCGAAAGAATATCCCCAATACGAGGCTGTACCCGAGTCAGAGTCTTGGGGAGTGGGACCCAGGCACTGGTATTTTTGTAAGCATCCCAGGTGATTCCGATGTGCAGCCAAGGTGGATGGCCGCTGCTCCAGAGGCAGGTAACAACCGTCAACGGGTTCCTCAGCCCAACCACCCTGAAAGGAAGGGGCATTTAATGGGCATCGTGGCCTCTCGGTGATCCTGTCATTCACTTTGCTCAAGGACTCCAGGCGTTATCAGCTTTGGGTACAATTTAGAGCCTTTCCATTTGCCTTAGTGATTTTTAGAGCAATATTTAATCAGGCAAATACCATCAAAGAGAGAAAAGATGGAAAAAGAAACTTCCATAAGGCATGATACGAATAAGTGAAAAAACAATCTCAAGTTTAAAAGTGAAGGATGAGAAGTCAAAGCCTGTGAAATTTTATTTATACAAAAGAATAAAAATACCTATTTTAAAAGGACTGATTTAAACTTATGTTTTTCAGCTTTTCCTGTTCCTTGAACATGAAACTGCTTCCAACTCAAAAAGATTTAAGATAGGTAATTATTAAACAAACACTCTTTACCTTCCCTCTGCAAAAAAACAGAAAGCCAAGTCCCCATTTTATTTATGGTAAACCAAATTATTTTCAGTTAAGAATATTGGCAACTGCACGAAACAGATTATCAGATATGTCAGCAGGAAGGTATGAGCTGTACAATGGCATTACAAAAAGTCCCCAAAGAAAATAAGATGGTAAAAACAATCATAGAAAAATGATAAAACACAAACAAAATAAGAAAACGCCAGATATTTACAGCCTCCCTCTGAAATGTGACTTGTTCTACGTTCAGCATAAAACAAACCTAGAGAACATTTCTCGATGCGCATCACAGATGAAGCTGGTGCCGGCCAGTTTGCCGGGGGAGACATTGGTTCCAAGAAGGGAGAAATGCACAGTTAGCAACTTGCTGGGATTAAAACAATGTCTTGGGTCTTCCTGCGATTGTTACTGAAAATGACACAAAGTAAATGCTCCGATATGGTCTTACAGAAATGACTTGTTTGTCACCACATTTCAGAACAAACTACTCAGAGTCACAGGCACTGGGTCTGGGAAAGCAGAGATGGATGGCCACGCAGCCAGGTGAGGGGTGTTTATCTTTGTGAGGTCGGAGGAGGGAAGCAGGGCTCTATAGCCTGGATGCTTCTGCACTAATGGGTCTTCTAATAATCCTGAAGAGAGAAAAACAAAAGTCCCAGCTTATTCTCAGCAGAACACTGATAAATTCTCACCAACAACCCTGCTAGGCTATTGCTCTGTAGCCAAAGGTTCTATTTCAAATATGACAGACAATATTTCACATCGAAAGTGGCTTGCCTTCTGAGTCCACAAAGGGACAGAAACATCAATTCTGCCTTATTAGACCTGAGAACTCACCAGTTAGAGGCATGGGGGTGGTGAGGAGGGGTAGTATTAACAGTTCATTATTTGATCAAAGGGAATTTTTCTTCAGTAAAAAATGTGTGAGCCTTTCTCTCTCCAAAATATAAAGAAAGTACACAAACCTAAAAGTCAAAGTGCATCCAGATGGATACCCCAGACTTTAAAACAAGAACTGTGACCCCAGATTAGGAACACTCAAGCTCTGAAGACAAATACGTTTTTCCAACCATCTACAAAAATCACCAGCCTCTCTCAAATGGTCTGGCTGATACTTACAGCTCGTGGTTTTTTGTTTAACTTCAGATCAATCCTGTGATAGGAAAGATAAAAGATATTTGCATTTTAATTTACAGAAAACGGGTCCAAGAATCAGCTACTGCATAGGGCACAAGCTATAACAAAGACTATTTGGTTAAGTAAAATCCACATTCTTCATTAGACTATGTCATATTTAGTTGTTTACCCAGATATTATTAAGCAAGTATTTATTAAAAACATGAGCAGATACTCTTGCCACAAGGTAAACTTAGATGACTCAAAAAGAAATACACTATAGCAGTTATAAAAGTCGTACAATTTTTTAAGATTATTCCAAAATTACACGTTAAAGAGCTTGGATTAAGAGGGCATGCTCTACGTTAATGTGTTAGCTCTGCAACTATGTTGCTGATAATCACTGAGACACCAAGTGATTAAGAACAGGAAAGAGACTAGGAGTTTGTATTCCTGGACATGAAACACAAAAGAAATTCAACAAATTTCAATTTTTAAATCTTTCCAGAGCAAAATATCAAGATCTTAAACTATCAATCTCCTTATGAAGCAAAGCCAGGATATCAATTTAAATATGAATCAAAGTAAAGGTTATCTATTTTTTAAGAAATTAAAATGCATAAAAGTGAAGTTTACTTAATTTTGCTTAAGTTATTAAATAAAATGTTACCTCCATCACGTTTTTCTGTTTTTAAAAAAAACTTCCCAGCCTAACCTAATATACATACCTACAATTAAACAGATAAACTATGGGTTAGAAAGGTCTCAAAAAGGCATATTTGTCTCTACACACTAAACAACACAGCACAAATACTAATTCAAATCAAACTTACTCAAAGTCATAATCAAACATGCCAGACGGGCTGAGGGGCAGCATTTGAAAGGAAGAAAGCAATAGAAATTAATATCCTAATTGAATAAATTAGTTGATTAGCCACCCTAGCAAGATTTGTAGAAACAAAATCACTTTTAAGAATCTTAAGCCACAAAGTTTCAAACATCAAAGCACCAAAGATTCTGTGGTTGGGAGATTCCCTTCCCTCAATGGATTTCATATCAGAAGAACAGACTATAAAAAGAAAAGTTATTTCATTAGAAAACTAGATACCTGCAGGCCTTCTATTAACTGCCAGATTCAGAGTTAGAACTTTTAAAATATTTAATTATAATGAAAAATAAACACGGCATTTAGAAGAAATAGAGAACAAAGGGTTTAGTCACATAATGAAAAGTGCTTTGAAGACAGTACCAACAACTCAGCATAATATACTTTCACTAAAATGAAAGATAAAAATATCATACATTTTTGAAAATAAAAAACACTTTGCAATTTCTAACTCGGGTTTTATATTTAAGCATGTCCAAACATGGTACTCCTTTTCTCTGCTTTCATGCTAGAAGCCAAGGGTTGAATCAGAGTCTAATTCCAAAAACCACAGAGCCATATTACTCTGCCCCTGAACTGGTGAGGGCAGTTAACGGTTTATGTCAGGGCTACAATTATGAAACGCCGAAGTCTGCAGTGCACCTATTGAAACAAAGGGAAGTTGACATCCACAAGCACCCAAGCCGTAAGGGTCCAGATGGGAGCAGCCTAGAGGAGAAGGCCATTTCGGGCCATCACCGCTAACAGACCATGGGCTGGGCAGACCTCCAAAGCAAACGTTAACCAGGGGCACAACACCAGCTCCTTAGCTGGCTCCAGAGCCTTTCAGACTGTAGACAGGAGGTAAAACAATATGCAAAACGGCTGTATTTCCTCCTAACCAATGTTTGCAAGAGTGAAGCTGGAAGAAAGCTTAACTTCAATAACCTTTATGCAACAGTTTCACTTAGGACATTTGGGAAAAGTATACAGCAGGTGTACAAAGCAGGAACTGTCAGAAATTTAACTTGCAGCCTAACTTAACTCTGTTCAGAAATTAAAGAAGTAGACTGTACCTACTTCATGAAAACGTCACAAACTACCTAGAATTCTAGAGCTTGGTACAGTATCAAAAACCTGTAAGAGCAGCTATAGGTTATACTGATTTCAACTTTTTTCTTTAAAGACACTGGGACTTATTCAGATATCACGTAAAATATAAGACTTTAGAATCTTGTGATCATTTATGAATGCTAAAAATTATTTGATAGATTTTTATATTCCTAAAGAGGACAAATTCAAAGTTCTTCCTTTTTTGCTAGGGTACTTATTTATTTCCACTTTGCTTTACTCATCACTAAACAGTGTCTTACACATGGTGGGTATTCAGACTTTTGTTGAAATAATTTACTGTTGACTTTTATCTGGCAATATGGGGTGTGGTACATTGAAGAAGAAATGACACTGTACTGGGAGCAAAGTTCCCAACATGTGTAGACAAAGTGCTCCCCCGCCCCTGTCCCCCAATCTGTCAGACCCACTAAGACATTCGTCAGGGGTGAGGGGTTTGGGCCAAACACAATTCCTGACTAAAGATGGCAGGAATCTGAGAAGGTGTGCTAAACCTATTTTCTCCAGAAAGAAGGCAAATCAGCTCCACTATCCTCCCTCGGGGCAGGTGAGTCCCTAAGGCCAACGGAGAAACCCAGCAGGATACTGAACCTGGGGAACGACAAAAGGATCCTGCTTTCCAAACAGAAAGCCCCATTGTGAAGGCAATAACTAATATCAAATATCTTTTTAAATCCTAGTATTTTTCTGGAAGGAGTTAGTTCCTAGGGCCAGGAGAGGAAAGGGTAGGAAATGCTGTTACTATGGAAATCTACCAGCAATCTGCAAGAAGAAAGTTAAGTTCAATGCCTAATTCCCTTTTATCAGCTGATCGTATCATTAAGGAAAATAAGGTATTACCTGAAATAAACAATAGCTATCAATAGAGTCTAGTGTACCAGGAATGGAGAAAGTGTCCCAGAAACTTTCAAGGAATTTACCCCTCCTCTAGATACTCTGAAATAGGAAAATAATTATCCCATTTAAAATGACACTGGTGTAAACTTAATGAAAGCAACACAGAGCATGACCTTTTTATCTTGACAATTTAAAAAAATATTTTTAAGAGTATGGATCTCTTCTGTTTATGATAAACTAGCGTCAGTTCTGTCACAGTGATTAAATAAGCTGTAGCCTTACCAAAAAAAAAAAAAGAAAAGAGAGAGAGAGATGCAATTTTTGCTCTCTCTTACTGCACTTATGAGATTGGCGTGGTGATTTCTGGTTTGCAGAAAAATGTTAAGCTGCAGTCCTTAGTCACTATCTGGAGGATATACTATTTCTGGGTCTAAAAACCACCACCACCATTGACAAGAAAAACTCTTAAAAGAATTAAAGAATCAGCTGATGCCAAGGAGGCTTAAAGCCGTTAGAGTTAATTCTGTATTATCCCTGTATGCCACATCTGGCAAAGGTAACAACTGTAATATCCTGGGTGCCTGAGGGAATGTTCTATGGGACAACCCAGCCCAGAAGCAAACTGACTGGCACAGGGAAGCCCACCCCTTCCTTGCACGCCCCCTTTCACCTCCTCAGCATGCAGCTCCTAAGAGAAGCAGGACAAACGCCAACCTGGTGGATATCTGGTTTTCATACCTCCCAGAAGAAGGTTTGAGGCCATTCCTTCCTCTAGAAACTACTGCATTACCCTCTCTGAGTTCAGCTGTATAATTTCCAATTATCTGAGCTGACGGGCCCCGGCATTATCATATAAACCCCAAGCAGAGTGAATGCTAAAATCCTCTCTGGGTGGCACCTGACCTCTCTGTCCACTGATGTGATTCCTATCTCATTAGGCACTGCAAAAAAACACAGTGAACAAACATTATCTAGGAAGGTGCTCTCGTATCTTATAGCCCTTATATTGTTCCTCTGATACTGAAATCAGCATTTTACAAAGATATATACAAATAGAGAAATCATAAGCCATCAAAAAACTTGTATTTAAAAAGCATAAAGGCACTATCACATCAGTTCTGTCCATCCTCCAGGGAATAAGAATAGGCAGGGGTCACGATTAGGAGCAAAAGACTTATCCCACTTTTCAGCTTCCCAACACATGCTAGTGGCATCTTCCAAACACTAGTACACAGATTCCATTTCTATTTCCCTTTTTCTCTTCTGAAAGGATTTCAAATTCACTGTATTAAACAAAAGTTTTATGGAATCAAATTCTTCTACACTAGAAACACTGAGAAGGATGTCTTCCTTCACAGTTACTCTAATGCCCACTAATTCCTCCCTTAGAGAAAAATTAGCCTGTTTCACTTGGACCAAATGAATTTCTTCCCATCAGCAACAGAAAGACCACACCAATCCTGAAGAATGTTTATTCTATTAAAGTCCCTTCACAGCAACGGTCACGGAAGCTCTCAGTGGGTGGGGACAGGGTGGGGGCAGAGGGGTGGGGAAAGGTGGTCCCTACCACTGACCTGTGCCGGTTTTTATTCTTTCGTTTTTTATGGCTGCTATGATGACTCCCTGAGGAAGTAGAAGAAGCAGCCTTCTGAGGTTTCACTCCCTGCACAGATCCATCCAGATCCTCAGGGTCCTCCTGGCTGGGCTCATTTTCCTGATTGTGGAAGTCTGGAGAAGTATCACTTTCCGTCCCACTTCCTGGCTCCCCTGCAGGGAATAAACACAAGTCCCCCAAAGCATCATCAGTACTCCCCAGGCAGTTTGTCCATCAGTCAGGAAAGATTTTTTGAGCACTAACACATAGAAAAAGACTTGTTTCCTACCCTCAAGGACCATATGTTCTAACTGACAGGAAGATACATACAGTCAAAGTTATCAGAGTTCCTGAGAAACCTGTAATCTGAAACAATGTAACCAGAGGCAACAGACCTAAAGACAGCTGGGAGACTGGACCATACAACCAAGATAACCTCGCTACATAAAGGTTATTTAAACAAGAATATGCTAATGGGATTAATAATTACACAAGAAGCATTATCAAAAATATTACATAGGTCTTCGGGAGGTGAGAGATGACCTTGGGAAAACATCCTACAGCTGGCCCCGATTCCTTCCCCAGACCACATGGGAATCCTGACTTTCCATCAAGAAAAAGGGCCCAGGAGGAGAAGAGCCCCATTACCTAAGTTACTCTGAGAAGCCTTAAGAACATTATTTTAAAAGTGGTAATAATACCCTTCAGCTGACAGATATTCCCAATTTTATTTATTTATTTACTTTTAACATCTTTATTGGAGTATAATTGCTTTACAATGGTGTGTTAGTTTCTGCTTTATAACAAAGTGAATCAGCTATATGTATACATGTATCTCCATATCTCCTCCCTCTTTCGTCTCCCTCCCACCCTCCCCATCCCACCCCTCTAGGTGGTCACAAAGCACCGAGCTGATGTCCCTGTGCTATGCGGCTGCTTCCCACTAGCTATCTATTTTACATTTGGGTAGTGTATATATGTCCATGCCACTCTCTCACTTCATCCCAGCTTACCCTTCCCCCTCCCCGTGTCCTCAAGTCCATTCTCTACGTCTGCGTCTTTATTCCTGTCCTGCCCCTAGGTTCTTCAGAACCATTTTTTTTTTTCTTAGATTCCTTACATATGTGTTAGCATACAGTATTTGTTTTTCTCTTTCTGACTCACTTCACTCTGTATGACAGACTCTAGGTCCATCCACCTCACTACAAATAACTCAATTTCGTTTCTCTTTATGGCTGAGTAATATTCCATTGTATATATGTGTATGTGCCACATCTTCTTTATCCATTCAACTGTCGATAGACACTTAGGTTGCTTCCATGTCCTGGCTATTGTAAATAGAGCTGCAATGAACATTGTGGTACATGACTCTTTTTGAATTATGGTTTTCTAAGGGTATATGCCCAGTAGTGGGATTGCTGGGTCGTATGGTAGTTCTATTTTTAGTTTTTTAAGGAACCTCCATACTGTTCTCCATAGTGGCTGTATCAATTTACATTCCCACCAACAGTGCAAGAGGGTTCCCTTTTCTCCACACCCTCTCCAGCATTTACTGTTTGTACATATTCCCAATTTTAAAACATCCCTCAGATATATTAAATAAGCAAGTTCAAGAACAATTTGCATAAATACGTTTTTAAGAAAAATTACATGTATTTTGGTAAATGTATACTTTTTCTTCCTGAAAGGAATTTCTTGAAACTCTTAATACAAAAGGATGGGGGAGGAGAAGACTTTCACTTTCCTGAACTGTTGAAGAATCCTAAATATGTACATACATTACCCGTTTCTAAAAATTGTCAAAAGGGGTTATGTGGACAGCAGAACCAGGGGACCACCTTTCTTCTTTTTATGTCTTTGTATTACAAACTACTGGGAAGAGATTTCAAATTGAGTAGCACATGGATATGAGAGCTAAAAGAAAGAGGCAATCCCAAAAAAGCAGAAGAGAGAAACAGAAGCAGATCTCAGCAATCATGAAACCCTATTTTTGAACACTTCGTGAAAACAACAGAAGAAGGAGCTCTAAAACTAGGAAGCTAGAAAAAGTATACTGACCAACCCTGTCCTGAGGTTCAGGAAAACTGATTTCATATAAAAATTAGCACAAGAACTTCAAAACTTACTACACAAAGCTAGAGTAATCAAGACTGCATGGTATGAGCGTAAGAATAGACATACAGGTCAAGGGAACAGAATTCAGAGTCCAGATATAAATCCTTACATTTATGGTCAACTGATTTTCAACAAGAATGACAAGACAATTCAATGAAAAAAGAATCGTCTTTTGACAAATGGTGCTAAGATAACTGGATATCCACATGCAAAAGAATGAAATTGGAACCCTATCTCACACCATATACAAAAATTAACTCAAAATGGATCAGAGACCTAAATGTAGGAGCTATAAATCTCTTAGACTCTATTGGATTAGGCAATGGTTTCTCAGATAAGACCACAAAAGCAAGCATGACAAAAGAAAAAATATGTAAAGTGAACTATATCATGTATGTAAAACTCTTGAACTGCAAATATCACCCAAAAAGTAAAACAACCCACAGGGGTGAGGTGAGAGCAAAATGGGCAAAGGGGGTCAGCTATATGGTGACAGATGGAAACTAAACTTTTGGTGGTGAGAACACTGTAGTATATACAGAAGTCAAAATATAATGTTGTACATATCAAACTTATATGTTATAAACCAATGCTAACTAGAAAAAAAAAAGAAAAAAAATCACAACCCACAGAATGGGAGAAAATATTTGCAAATCATATATCTGATAAAGACTTGTATCCAGAATACATAAAGAACTCTTAGAACTCAAAAATAAAAAGACAAAAAAAAAAATTTAAAACATCAGCAATGGATTTGAACAGACATTTCTCAAAAGAAGATATACAAATGGGCAATAAGCACAGGAAAAGATGCACAACATCATTAGCCATTAGGGAAATGCAAATCAAAACTACAATGAGATAGCACTGCCTACCCACTAGGGTAACTATAATGGAAAGACAAACAGTAACAAGTGTTGGTGAAGATGTGGAGAAACTAGAACCTTCAAACACTGCTGATGGGAATATAAATTGTACAGCCAATTTGGAAGACAGTTTGGCAGTTCCTCAAAAGATTAAACACTGAGTTAACAAATCACCAGCAATTCCACTCCTGAGTATATATCCAAGAGAAATGATAACATGTTCACACAAAACTGGTCATAAATGTTCACAGAAGTATTATTCACAGCAGCAAAATGTCCATCAACTGATGAATGCATAAATAAAATGTGGTATATCCATGCAATGGAATATAGGCACAGCTCGGAGACATTGTGGATTTGGTTCTGGACCACCACAATAAAGCGAGTATCAAAATAATGTGAGTTACACAAATTTTTTGGTTTCCCAGTGCATATAAAAGTTATGTTAACACTATACTGTAGTCTATTAAGTGTGCAACAGCATTATGTCTAAAAAAATGTACATACCTTAATTTAAAAATATATTATTGCTAAAAAATGCTAACCATCATCTGACAGCACAGGGTTGCCACAAACATTCAATTTGTAAAAAATGCAGTATCTGCAAAGTGCAATAAAACAAAGTATGCCTGTATTATTCAGCATTAAAAAGAAATGCAGTACTAATACATGTTCTGTTTGGGAGTTTTTAAGTGTGATTATAGTGTAAAGGGCCTATCATTTATATAACTACAACATGATCCAGTAACCCCACTCACGGGTATTTATTCAAAGGAACTGAAATCAGGATCTTGAAGAGATATCTGTACTCCCATGTTCATTGCAGCATTATTCAATAGCCCAAATATGGAAACGACTTAAATGTCCGTCAATAGATGAACGGATAAAGAAACTGTGGTAGGGCTTCCCTGGTGGGGCAGTGGTTAAGAATCTGCCTACCAATGCAGGGGACACGGGTTCGAGCTCTGGTCTGGGAAAATCCCACATGCCGTGGAGCAACTAAGCCTGTGTGCCACAGCTACTGAGCCTGCAAGCCACAACTACTGAGCCCGAGTGCCACAACTACTGAAGCCCATGCACCTAGAGCCCGTGCTCGCAACAAAAGAAGCCACTGCAATGAGAAGCCAACGCACCGCACAAAGAGTAGCCCCTGCTCACCGCAACTAAAAGAAAACCCATGTGCAGCAACAAGGACCCAATGCAGCCAAAAATAAAAATAAATAAATTTATTTAAAAAAAAGAAAATGTGGTATATACATAACAATGGAATATATTATTCAGCCTTAAAAAGAAGGAAATCCTGTCATATGCCACAACATGGATGAACCTGGAGGACATTATGCTAAGTGAAATAAGCCAGCCACAGAAAAACAAATACTGCATGATTCCACTTCTATGAGGTATCTAAAACAGTCAAACTCACAGAAGCAGAAAGTAGAATGGTGGTTGCCAGTGGCTGGGGGGAGGGGGGAGGGGAGAGTTGCTGTTTGATGAGTATAAAGTTTCAGTCATGCAAGACAATTAAGTCCTAGAGATCTGCAGTGCAACTCTGTACAGTTAAGACTATCGTATTGTGCACTTAAAAATCTGTAGGTCTGGACTCCCATGGTGGTGCAGTGGTTAAGAATCCACCTGCCAATGCAGGGGACACGGGTTCGGGCCCTGGTCTGGGAAGATCCCACATGCTGCGGAGCAACCAAGCCCATGCGCCACAACTACTGAGCCTGCGCCCTAGAGCCTGCAAACCACAACTACTGAGCCCGCATGCTGCAACTACTGAAGCCTGTGCGCCTAGAGCCCATGTTCCACAGCAAGAGAAGCCACTGCAATGAGAAGCCCACGCACCACAATGAAGAGTAGCCCCCGCTCACCGCAACTAGAGAAAGCCCGCGCACAGCAACAAAGACCCAACACAGCCAAAAATAAATTAAAAATTAAAAAAAAAAATCCGTAGATCTTATGTTTAGTGTTCTTGCCACAATTTAAAAACTATCATTTGGCAATACATACTGAAAGGGACTTCCCTGGTGGTGCAGTGGTTGAGAATCCGCCTGCCAATACAGGGGACACGGGTTTGATCCCTGGTCCGGGAAGAGCCCACATGCTGCGGAGCAACTGAGCCCGTGCGCCACAACTACTGAGTCTGTGCACTAGAGCCCGCGAGCCGCAACTACTGAGCCCATGTGCCGCAACTACTGAGGCCCGCACGCCTAGAGCCCGTGCTCTGCAACAAGAGAAGCTCGCGCACCGCAACGAAGAGTAGCCCCTGCTCGCCGCGACTAGAGAAAGCCCACATGCAGCAACAAAGACCCAACGCAGCCAAAAATAAATTTTAAAAAAATTTTTAAAAAACCCAACATACTAGAATATGTATACAAGAAACGGGGGTAGATTTCTGAGATTTTTCAACATAATACAGGGGCTGGAGGTGAGGGTAGGTAGGGTGTGGATAGGACAGGACTGGCCACAGTGTGATGATTTGGGGGCCATGTGATGGGTACACAGGGATTCATTGTTTTGTCTGCATTTGCGTAGATTCAAAATTCACTCTAATGAAAGAGTTTAAACGTAATCTTTTTCCCCCTTATTTTACCCCAATGTATCTGTAATGGGCCCTCCCAAGATATGCTTTTAAGAATGGGAATGGCAAGACTCTTTTTGGAAAGTCCAGGGTGTTTTCCAACACCAACAACCAATTCCCTGATTCCCCAGACACCAACACTTGAATTTAATTCTGACACTAACTACTGGAGTCAGGGCAGAACCCACAATTTAAGGGCTCAGTCCCACAAGAGTGCCCCCTACTTCAGACACCAGTCACCAGTCCTGGGCCTCCCAGACATCCAACAGACCAGCCATAAATCAGGGGTACGACAACCCCCTCCTCAGGGTCAATAATTTGCTAGAATCAGGAACATGCGTTATTACAAAGGATACAACTCAGAAACAGGCAAATGGAAGAGGCACACAGGGCAAGGTATGGGGAGCGGCGTGGAGCTTCCTTGCCTTCTCTGGGCTGGGAACCTTCCCAGCACTGCACCATGTTCACCAACAGAAACTCCATCATTTAGGGGTTTTTATGGAGGTTTCATTATGCAGGCATGACTAATTAAGTCACTAGCCATTGGTGATGAGCACAATCTCCAGTCCCCTTCCCCTCCCTGGAGGTTTCAGGGTTAAGGCTGAAAGTTCCAAACTTCTAGTCAAGGACTGGTCTTTTGTGTGACCAGCCCCCATCTGATGCTATCTGTGGGCGAGGGAGGGGCGGTGAACACGGCCACCAGTCATCTCATTAGCATACAAAAGACTACTCTTTTGCATGCTAGTCATTCTTTATTTTTTTTTAAATTTTTTTATGTATTTATTTATTTATTTATGGCTACGTTGGGTCTTCATTGTTGTGCACGGGCTTTCTCTAGTTGAGGCGAGCGGGGTCTACTCTTCGTTGCGGTGCGTGGGCTTCTCATTGCAGTGGCTTCTCTTGTTGCGGAGCACAGGCTCTAGGCAAGTGGGCTTCAGTAGTTGTGGCATGAGGACTCAGTAGTTGTGGCTCGCAGGCTCAGTAGCTGTGGCGCACGGGCTTAGTTGCTCCGCAGCTTGTGGAATCTTCCTGGACCAGGGCTCGAACCCGCGTCCTCTGCATTGGCAGGCGGATTCTTAACCACTGTGCCACCAGGGAAGTCCCATGCTAGTCATTCTTAATATTCTGGAGAGTCCAAGAGTTTTAGGAGCTGTGTGCCAGGAAAGGGGACAAAGACCAAATATACATTTCCCTTCATACGACAGAAAGTAACTGGGCTATATTTATGAAAATCATTCTTTGACACAGTAGTGCCACTTCTGGGACACTGTCATACAGAAATTAAAATTCCACTGCAAAAAAGCATATGGGTACAAGGATGTTTACTGTGACACTGTTCATAGTGGGGGAAAAGGGAGATGATGGGAATATTCATCAACAAAGGAGGAACAACCAGACTAGGGGATATTTTCTGGCTTTTAAAAAGAATGTGGGACTTCATGTGGCACAGTGGTTAAGAATCCGCCTGCCAATGGAGGGGACACGGGTTCGAGCCCTGGTCCGGGAAGATCCCGCGTGCCGCGAAGCAACTAAGCCCATGCGCCACAACTACTGAGCCTGAGCCCTAGAGCCCGCAAGCCACAACTACTGAGCCCGCACGCCACAACTACTGAAGCCCGCATGCCTAGAGCCCGTGCTCCGCAACAAGAGAAGCCACCACAGTGAGAAGCCTGCGCACTGCGACGAAGAGTAGCCCCCACGCTCCACAACTAGAGAGAAGCCTGTGCGCCACAATGAAGAGTCTGCACACTGCAACAAAAAAGATTCTGCATGCCGCAATAAAGGTCTCACGTGTGGCAACTAAGACCCGACGCAGCCAAATAAAGAAAGAAAGAAATAGGGCTTCCCTGGTGGCACAGTGGTTAAGAATCCGCCTACCAATGCAGGGGACACGGGTTCGAGCCCTGGTCCGGGAAGATCCCACATGCTGCAGAGCAACTAAGTCCGTGCACCACAACTACTGAGCCCGTGTGCCACAACTACTGAAGCCCACACGCCTAGAGCCCGTGCTCCTCAACAAGAGAAGCCACTGCAATGAGAAGCCCGCGCACCACAACGAAGAGTAGCCCCCACTCACCGCAACTAGAGAAAGCCCACACACGGCAACAAAGACCCAACGCAGCCAAAAATAAAAATAAATAAAATAAATAAATTTATAAAAAATAAATAAATAAGACTGCAAGATGCTAACAACAGCTGACACAGACAGTCCTTACCATAAGCCAGGCACTGCTGTACACACTTCAAATATATTAATACATACAACCCTCACAAAAGGGTTAAAAAGTTTAAAAAAAAAAATCTAACGAAATATAAACAGATGAGTCTAAGATGGAGATGTATGGTCAGGACAGCCTTCCTCTGCCGTACTCAGTCCTATTTATTCAGATAAAAACTGTCATCTCTGAAAATGCAAATGGTGGAGGCACAAGTTGGGGAAGGAGCAGGCTACCAGGGCATGCAGTCACAAAAGCTTTGGATCACAGACAGGATTGCAGAAGGGACACAGGACTAACTGAGGAGGGGCTGGGCACAGGGGAGAGAAGGGTTAGCTAAAAAGGTGGGAAACAAGTAAGGAAGGCAAGTTAGATAAGGCAAATTCTGTCTGTGTTGCAATTCTACTCAAAGACACTGGGGAGCAAAACCAACTATTCACTCATTTGGGGCCAGTTGCTATGGGAGTTCTGAGTAAATGGATGGAGGAATTGGTCATAGTCTATAAAGTGGGGACACGGGTACACACGCACACACGCAAACACAAACAAAGCAGCGTAAATCAAATCAAAGCCCTATGAACAGAGTCCAGGCAGTAACCGATGTCCCAAAGGGCTGATACGGATACTAAGCATTATGCGAGTCAGAGAAGAAAGAGCGGATTATTCAGGAAAAGCTTCACTGAGGGGGTGGAATTTAAACCGGACCTTGAAAAATGAGAGCCAAAATAAGTACAAAAAGTAGCACATGCAAAAAAGTGCAGAGGTGAGAAAACACAAGGTATTTGGGACAAATAAGTCAAACAACACCTTTTAAACAGAGAGCTTGAGAATTGACAGGTGAAATGGAATGACAGGTTGAGCGGAGTCATAACTGTCAGACTAGGGGATCTAACATGGGGGACAATACGAGGGGATGTTAAGAAAACTGACTTGCTGCTTAATCTTTCTGAGCCTGTTTCCCCGTCTGTAAAATAGGAATTCTTTCTCTCACGTGCTGAGCACCTCTTATGGACGAGACATTGGGCTAGATGCTTGGGGCTACAGCCATGTTCCCTATCCGCAAGAAGTAGCTTTAGGGATTAAATGAGATAATGTAAAGTGTTTGCTTACTGTCCGGAACACAGTAAGTGTTCAAATCTCAACATCTTTGAGATCTACAAACACATGAGTCAAATTCCAAGCAATCAGTCAGGGTTATTTGCAGTAAAACAGCTGCTAGCCGGACATAACAAGATGAAGGCATCCAGAATTTCGGAACAGGGAAGTAACACCAAACAACTAACGTGTATTGAGTTCTCTGTGCAAACCCGTGTTTTAAGATTAGGCTAGAAGCGGTTTATAAGAGGGACTGGAGCTGGGGAGACTAGATTAAACGCTGTTAATGTACAAAGTGAGAGCACAAAGTAATAATCATTTCCTTCCTCGGCTCATGGAAGCAGAAGAGAAGTGATAGCAAGAGGACTGGGTTACAACATATCAAGGTACAGCAGCAAGTCGGTCAATCGATTGCTGCTGCCACCATGAAAAGACACACGAGTTTGCCTCTCACTGACATAAAACTGAGCAACTCATTCTTAGAGCAAATAACGTCAAATTTTAAGTTAAATACATCTACAAATGAGATGCGCTACTTAAAGGACTAGCTACTGAATAGTGCCGCGGCAGTGACTTCTGATCAGCACGAAACGTTTAAAGGCAGAAAGGAAGACACCCAGAACAATGCTCATGCAGCTGTTCACTTACCTGTGCAATGATGCAGATGCTGGAGGGGTTTGCTTTGACGAAAGCTTCAGAGAAGCCCAGTAAAACAAACAGGTGAGACTGCTGATCCTTTACAGGAAACTGGATAAAATCTGCCTGCTTTGTTTTTCTTTTACTTTATTCTTTTTAGAAAAATATACAATGCCTCACTAATTAGCATAAAATTCCCCTTTGGGACCATGCTAATCCAGTCTCATTCTAGTGTAGGTACATAAGAAGCCAGAGGAAGCAAAAGTAGTGCCTTTTTTGAGGAAAATTTCAGAACAGTTCAAAAATAAATGCCAAAAGTGCAAAACTCCAAAATCTTTGAGATCTGAGAATATACAAGTACAAATTCTAAGAGAAAGGGATGTTTTCTTCATTGCCACCAAAGATCAAAAACACGGGAGTCATTCCACAAGATCTGTTATACAAAAATTCTGAGACAACGGAAAGACTCTGTACAAAGGAAAAAAGAGTGAAAGGCAAAGCAGACCATTCCTCATTCCTCTCTTGGAATTAAAGTTTGGATCTTTTGGGAACCCTCAAGCCTTGAACTTGGTCCAAGCAGTCCTAGCAGAAGCAAACATAGGTCTTCTCTGGAAGACAGCACCTTCATCCCAGCTGTCAAATTATTCTACAAATACTTTTAACTATAGTGAACAGAAGTACACAAAGACAACCAACAAGCACACAGGGAAATTAGATTTCATGAGTGATACAACAGCAGAAACAACAAACAGAAAGAGGCTCTTAAAGATTTCAGAAACTGAAATTAAATACAGACTACAGGAAACCTATGCTTGCTATACTTAAAGAAGTAGGGACTTCACTGATGGCGCGGTGGTTGAGAATCTGCCTGCCAATGCAGGGAACACGGGTTTGAGCCCTGGTCTGGTAAGATCCCACATGCCGCGGGGCAACTAAGCCCATGCGCCACAACTACTGAGCCTGTGCTCTAGAGCCCGCGAGCCACAACTACTGAGCCCGTGTGCCACAAATACTGAAGCTGCGCACCTAGAGCCCAAGCTGTGCAACAAGAGAAGCCACTGCAATGAGAAGCCCGCGCACCACAACTAAGAGTAGCCCCCACTCGCCACAACTAGAGAAAGCCCGCACGCAGCAACTAAGACCTAACAACAAAGACCCAATGCAGCCAAAAATAAATAAATAAATAAATTTATTAAAAAAAAGTAAAAGGCAAGTTTGAAAACAACTGCAAAGAAAGGTACTAAAAAATCACATAGCAGGGGCTTCCCTGGTGGTGCAGTGGTTGGGAATTCACCTGCCAATGCAGGGGAGATGGGTTCGAGTCCTGGTCCGGGAGGATCCCACATGCCGTGGACCAGCTAGGCCTGTGAGCCACGGCTGCTGGGCCTGTGCTCTGGAGCACGCAAGCCACAACTACTGAGCCCACGTGCCACAACTGGTGGGGCCCTCGCACCTAGAGCCCATGCTCCGCAACGAAGAGTGGCCCCCGCTCACCACAGCTGGAGAAAGCCCACGCACAGCAACGAGGACCCAACGCAGACAAAAATAAATAAATAAATTTAAAATATATATATATATATAAAAATCACATAGCAGATTTTTTAAGTAGTTAAGTAGAATTTCTGGAAATTAAAAATGTAGTAATAGGACTTCTCTGTTGGTCCAGTGGTTAAGACTCCACTCTTCTAATGCAGCGGGTGAGGGTTGATCCCCAGTTGGGGAACTAAGATCCCACATACCACGCAGCATGGCCAAAAAAAATTTTTTTAAAGTATAATAAAAGATTTAAAAATCAAGGGACGGTTTAACAGTAAATCAGACTCAACTGAAAAGAGAATTAGTGAATGGGTAGGTCAGAAAAAAAATTACCCATAATGCAGCACAGAGACAAAAAAGAAGATATAGAAAAGATAATAAAAGACATAAAGGATGAAATGAGAGAGAAGGTTTAACTTACATTTAACCAGAGTACCAGGAGAAGAGAGAGAGCATGGAGCAAACACAGTATCTGAAGAGGTAACAGCTGGGAATTTTCCAGAACTGATTGATAAAAAATACCAAACCATAGTTTCATGAAGTCCAATGAAACCCAAGCTAGATAAATTAAAAGAATGAAATCCAATAAAATAAATTTAAAATGAGATTAAGTAAAGCAAAGAGGAACAGAAGAAGAAAGTAAGCTGGATGCAGTACTAAGATTCATTCCCCAAACACATGCTATAAATTCCTATTTGCTTTCTAGAGAGGAACCCCAAATTTGGCTTTAAGCATTTTAGCACCCATACTGAGAGGAAAACAGTCAATTACCAAGTTTTCAGTAAAAACCAACTAGTCGTTCAGGGAAAACAACTATTCCTAAAGGAGATAATAATTAGTAATGATAATAAACATTTGCAACGTCCTCTTATAATAACACAGTGACACATTTTACAGGACCAAAATGTTACTAAGTGCAACTTTATAGGGAAAACCAAGGAATACCAATATGATATATTCCAGAAATGGGGCTCAATCCAGGGGGAAGATCTTAGGGGAATGGATGGCGTCCACATGCTCCAGAAAATCTTCAATACATCAGTATTTGTCTCAAGTCAAGATGCTGAAAGCAGTGGCTTTAGGAGTCTTCCTGACCAGTATCTAGGCACACCCCTTCTGTGTGGGTAATTAGGTACAGAGCCATATACTAAACTATCCGCTAAGCCTGGGGCAGGATAATAGGCTCTTGTGAAAACTGAGGAGTCAGACATCATTCCATCGCAGCTCATAGCAGTAAGGTCCAGAATGTTCTTAACCAGTCTTGTTACTCCATAAAGCAGATGAAATGGCTCTACATTCTAGAAGTGGTATTAATGGAGAAAAAATAAGATTTAACTGACAGTCATAATGAAAGAAAAAATCAAAAGGACTTGGTCCAACTGATTAGGCTGGCAGAAAGGAGTCAAAGCTGCCTACAAAGTTTTGAAGGACAGAGAACAGAAGTACTGTGAAACAAAACAACTAGGCAGACACATTTTGAAGGAACGAGAACAGCTCAGTTTTAGACAAAATGTCTGAGTCTGACCATCTGAGTGGAAATGTCTAGAAGACATTTTCTAGAATTTTCTAGAAATGCATGACTAAAGCTCAGGAAAGGAGTTAGGGATAGGGCTAAAAATTCAGAAATCTGTACATAGAGATAATAATTGAAGTCACTGAGTAGTTCTAACTCCCATACTACCAAAATCCCTTCTCCGCAAACCAACGCCCTGGTAATGCAAACAAGAGAACTTGATCCCACAACAAGATATGCCATGTGAAAATACCCACCAGCCACAATACAAAAAGCAGGGTGTGTTTCAGAGTGACCCGACCCACAGGGAGAGCATCCAATACAGCTACATAGAGTCTGATACAGAAAGATTAACCTGCAGTTCTAAGTCCCATCACTAGAAATTAGAAAGGAGTTAGACTGTATGGCTTACATACAGAGAATGATACAATTTCTCTACAAAGTAAATACTACCTGTTCTCCATTTTAAATTTAAGAACACACAGGTACATTCTGTTCATAGGATCAGAATTTCCTAAGAATTATTAAATTGGGTGCATGAGGATTTATTAGATATGTCTGAAATTTTCCATGATAAAAGGGTTTTTTTAACTTTAAAAAATTCCCTAAGACTCAACAGGAGTGAAGACATATCTCTGTGTCTTTGAACAGGTGAAGTCAACCTTCATGTGACTGAAAAGGCAGGATGGACACGGTAGTTTCTTCCCCCAAAGAAAGACAGAATTAAGGATACCCAAAAGGGTTCCTAACTTCTAGAAAGAAGAGGCAAGAACAAGAGATGCAGTCTTCAGATACACCACTGGATAGGAATTAAATATAGGGGCGATGGTAGCTTAAAAATAAACTGATGAAAAAGTAAAAAGATAAACTTACTCTTTTCAATGAGCTGGTCCTGAACTCCTGCCAATGCACTTACTGCCTAAAAGAAAAAACCACCAGTTACTATAAAAATTATCACAGATCTCAGGAGAGCACTCACAGACAGAAAGGAAAGAGACAACCAACTCACAGACGGACAGGAAAGAGAAAACTCGCAGAAACTTAACGGAGGTCTTCCTTAACAATGGGCCACAGAAAGATCCCCCCGCCTCACTTACAGCTGCTGAAGTAACTGAGGATTTACTGAAGAGCCGCTCTGCTTCCTTAAACTTCCGGTTCCTTCTATCGTTTTTGCTATTGGAGTTTCTAAAACACACACAAGAAACTCATTATAAGCACCAAGCTATGTCTGTGGCTCAAGCTGAGGACGCACCAGGACAAATGTAAGGAACTCTTTTTTTTTAAATTACCGAGTTCCATACAGAAATGCCTCCACACCACTTGGATTGACCAAAATGACCTTCAGGCTGAATGCCTATGAAGACAGCAATGTTTTCCAATGGACGGTATGTGGTCCACTGTGACACATGAGATTACTTTAGCTTTAGGTTCACAATCATTTTCATTTAATATGTATTTATTTTAATGCCTATTATTAAAAACACCTAGCACAGACTAGTGCTATGAAGTATCTCTGTTAAATAATCTTAGTTTAAAAAACTTAAAGGGCTTCCCTGGTGGCACAGTGGATAAGAATCTGCCTGCCAATGCAGGGGACACGGGTTCGATCCCTGGTCTGGGAAGATCCCACATGCCATGGAGCAATTGAACCTGTGCGCCACAACTACTGAGCCTGCGCTCTAGAGCCCGCGAACCACAACTACGCGTGCCACAACTACTGAAGGCTGCGTGCCTAGAGCCTGTGCTCTGCAACAAGAGAAGCCACTGCAATGAGAGGCCCGCACACCGCAACAAAGAGTAGCCCCCGCTCACCGCAACTAGAGAAAGCCCGCGTGCAGCAACGAAGACCCAACACAGCCAAAAATAAATTTAAAAAATAAATAAATAAATAAATAAAACTTAAAGAAAGAACCAGAGTTCCTTAGTGAAATGACTGATACCAGGTCTGAGACAGGAAAAGGACAAGGATGGGACCTCCTTGGTGGCGCAGTTGTTAAGAATCCGCCTGCCAATGCAGGGGACACGGGTTCGAGCCCTGGTCCGGGAAGATCCCACATGCCGCGGAGCAACTAAGCCCATGTGCCACAACTACTAAGCCTGCTCTCTGGAGCCCGCGAGCCACAACTACTGAGCCCACACGCCACAACTACCGAAGCCCAAGCACCTAGAGCCCGTGCTCTGCAAGGAGAGATGCCTCCACAATGAGAAGCCCGCGCACCACAACAAAGCGTAGCCCCCACTCGCAGCGACTAGAGAAAAGCCCGCGTGCAGCAACGAAGACCCAACGCAGTCAAAAATAAATAAATAAAATAAATAAAGTTACTAAAAAATTTTTTTTTAAAAAAAAGGACAAAGAAATCAGCCTGAGGAGGCTCCCTCTGGCCACGTTTGGGACAAACTAAGCATCAAAAAGGATAATGATGGGTGTGTTAGCATTGTGAAAAGTCAGTGAGCTAAACACTTATGATCTGTGCACTTCTCTGTATAGATTTCAATAAATTAATTTACACTAAAAAATAAAATAAACCTTTACAAAGTGACAGTAATAGATCCCAATACGCTGTTGTTTTTTTTTAAATCCATGCATCTACAGTGATTCTAAAGAGAGAGAAAGAGAGAACGAAAGGGAAAGAAGACAAAAAGGGAAGACTCTTCTTTCAGAATGCCAGTAATAAATGTAAAAGGAACAGTAAAATTAGAATCATCATTTTGCAACCTTCATTATAATAATTAATTCAGATAATCAACAATGGATACTAAAACCAGTGACAAAAATTGGGGGGAGCAGTATAATCACACTGCCTAAAAAGTGTAACCTCCAGGGACTTCCCTAGTGGTCCAGTAGTAAAGAATCCACCTTACAACGCAGGGGACGTGGGCTCGATCCCTGGTCAGGGAACTAAGATCCCACATGCCGTGGGGCAACTAAGCCTGCGTGTTAAAACTACTGAGCTCGCACACCTCAGCTAGAGAGCCCTTGTGCCGCAAACTACAGAGCCCATGCACCCTGGAGCCCGCACGTGCCACAACTAGAAAGAGAAAAACCTGCACACCACAACTAGAGAGAAGCCCACACGCCGCAATGAAGAGTCCGAGCACCGCCATGAAAGATCCCGCGTGCCGCAACTAAGACCCGACACAGCCAAAGATAAATAAAATAAATAAATAAATAATAAATAAATCTTAAAAAATAAAAATAAATAAAATGTATAACCTCTGAAATTACTTGTTAATTACAAAGGGAAAAAATAACTTTTACAATGGTGAAATCATATGATCAAACTTAGCGGCACCAATAATGGGGTAATCTGTCATTATGTGCCTCCTGATAAAACAGAGGTAAACAACAAGAGGTACACAAATCACTAATGCAACATTTTTGCCAAAAATATTTAAAGGATCTCTCATGAAGTCACTATAAGAAAAACCTGGAATTGGGACACTCTACAAGACAATGTCATAAACAATCTTACCACCAAAAAGGGTGGGAAGCTCCTAAATTAAGAGACTAAGGAGACACAACAGCCAAATGCAATGCACAAACACTCACTGGTTCAAAACAAGGTAGCAATGCATTTTAGGAACAATTAGGGAAATATGAATAAAGACTGTATACTACATAATATTATTAATGTAGTACTAATTTTCCAGGCATGATAATTGTTGGTTACGTAAGAAAGATGTTCTTATTCTTAGGAGGTACCTGCTGACATAATTTGGGGCAAATGTCATGATATCTGCTTTTAACTTTTAAATGGTTTAGCAAAAAATGTATATACATATATATATGGGAGAAAGGGGAGATATAACTACAAAGGGGTAGCATGAGGGAGATCTTTGTGATGATGGAAAAGTTCTGTATCTTGATTGCAGTGGTAGTTACAGGAATCTACCCACATGATAAAATGACAGAACTACATATACACATTATACCAATGTCAATTTCCTGGTTTTGCTATTGTACTATATGGTTACATAAAACCCAACCACTGGGGAAAACTGTGCTGTTTTTGCAACTCCCTGTGTATCTATAATGATTTCAAATTTTAAAAAAATTTTAAGTGTAGATATAGGGGTGTGCGTTAATACACATTATAGAAAGGGAAAAAAGAGAGGAAAGCAAATGTGGTAACAAGTTAACAACTGGTGAATGCTAGTGAAGGGTATCAAGAGATCACGAACTATTCTTTCAATTTTTCTCTAGATTTGAAAATTTTCAAAAAATTTAGAAAGTTTTCAAGAATAATATTACTAAATAAACCGTGGTACAGTTGGCACACAGGTATGGCAAATCTTGTGAGGGTGGGACTCGTGACTGATTAAAATGTAGAAAACACTGATAGCACTGCTGGTGTGTACGGTATTATATGCTGTATCTCATTTAAGCCTCACACAACCCTGTGCCACTGGCCAGATTTCCTCTACTATACAGATGTAGGATTTGTCCAGGGTTACTCAGTGAGGCAGTGGCTGAGCCAGAGTCCAAGCTCAAGTGCAGACCTCTGTCCACCCCACTTTACTACTGTCTCCCTGCCAAGTCACTACCAACAACATACATAGCCCTAAACACAAATATTACTAGGGCACAACACAAACACTACAGGCTTCTGACACTCACTTTTGGTTGGTCAGATACCGATCCCAGCCACGAATAATGTTGCCATACATCTGAGTGTCTTCCAGGTAGCTTCCTTCAAAAGCATAGATCTGTCTCTCCAAGTTTGCCAGTGTTTCCTGAGAGATGAAAAACAAGGAAGTGGTTAATGCCTTCTACATGCAAGCATTAAGCCTAACCAAACTGAAATCTGGATATCAGACTTATAAACTCAAGTTTAACTATACAGAGCCAGCCTTGTAGAAAGAAGGATGACATGGGCAGGGGCAGGCTGTTTCAGACTAAGACAGTCTAGACCCATCTTGTTGGATCCCTTTAAGAATAAAATGGAATGGAAAGAGCCTGTCCCCATTAAAATGTACACCCATGCCGAAGTTTGCATGTACTCAGGGGCTTCGTGGAAACCCAGCTGTCAAGAACCTGGGCGGAAGAAGAACGTGAGCAGTCTCCACTCCCACGCATAAAAGATACTGCTACCGAGGGAGGGAAGGGTGATCAGCCTTCCAGCGCCAACTCGCTCCCCTCCCTGCAGGCTCCGAAAGGCCGCCCGCACTGGGCTGCAGTTGCTATGGAAACCTGGAAGGGCAGCTTCAGGTAAGATGGGCCTCCCGGTGCCCAAGCCAAAACGCAAGGGGAGGGAGGGCTTAGCCACCAGGGTGCAAGGGGTCCCGGGTGCGTGTCACAATTCCTAATTCCCTAGACTGAGTCCGCTTCCCCTCGCCTGTCACCTTCTAAGATGTTCCCAAATACATCACAACCCTGCCCATCAAAAACCGCATCCAACTGATCTACTCCTAGTCCCCAAAAGGACACGCGCCCCTCCATCTTCCAAAGGCCTGTCTGGATGTGTGGGTCCCCCTCCCACACCTGTCTCCTACCCCACCCCCCCAAAGCCCACTGGCAAGCCCGAACCAATCTCCTACAGCCTGCCGACAAGCCCGGTCCCCACCCCTCAAAGATCGTGGACCCGCCCCCCCTCGCCCACCCCGCAGAGCTCATGGACACTCTCCTCTCCAGGGCTCCCGCACGGAAGCCCCCACCCCCTGGCGCCATCCTTCCTCCACGCCCCCACCTGCCTAGTCCCCTTCCCCCTCCCCGGCTCCGCGCCCCGCCCCCGGCCCCAGCTCCCTGCTCCGAATGCGCACGGCCGGGAGGCCGAGGCGCCGGCGGGCCGCGACATGCGCAGCCGTCCTCAGGCCGCCGGACTCCCGGCCGTTGCGCTGCGCTGCGTCGGCGGAGTAACGAGCGGCGCGGCGGGGCCGGGTCCTGGAGGCGGAGGCAGGCACAGGGCCCCCACCCGGGCGCCCCCGGTGCCAGCCCTCACCGCCAGCTCCTGCTTCCGCTTCACGAGCTCCGCCAGCTCCCGCCGGGTGTCCGGGATCTGCGGCGGCGCCGCCTTGTTGTGCATCGCCATGTTGTGCCGAGGCGGGCGGTGGCGGCGCCAGGCTGGGGGCGGTCCTTGCGCGCCGCCGCCCGCCAGGGGGCGCCCGCCGACACACTGCGCCTGCGCTCGCGGCTTCCGGAGGCTCGCGGTGCTGGGCCGAGCTCCCGCCCGCGGGCTCGCGCGCGCCCTGCCAGGAGGACGTCAGTGTTGGGCTCTGCTCTTGGTCCTGGCCGAGTTTCTGCACCACAAGTTCACCGTGTCCAAAATCAGACCTCTCCGAAGTCTCCTCAGTGAATGACTTTCATTGTCCGACGAATTGCCCAAGTCAGAAACATGGGTGCCATCCTCACCCTCCTTCACCCCCTTAATCCGATCCAAAACCAAGTCGAGCCAAGTGGACTCGACTCCGGAAGAGCCCGCAAATCTATTTTCTTTTGTCTGCCACCTCCCTCATTCATCCAGGCTCTCCTTATTTTTTGATACATTATTCCAACAGCCTCCTGTTTTCCACCTTTAGCTCCATTTAATACATCATCCACAGTGGTGCCAGGATTATTTGTTTTTGGAAAGCAAATGTGGTGTCACTCCCTTGGCTAAAACCTTTTCATGGCTTCCCATTGCCCTTTAGGGAGACAAATATGTGTGGTAGTTAAGGACACATACGATCCAGAACTACCTTGTTCAAAATCCTACCTCTACCATTGATAAGCTGTGTCACCTTGGGCAGGTAGCTAAATTTCACTTGTCTCAACTTCCTTATCTATAAAATAGAGGTAATAATAGTGCCCACCTAATACAATTGCTGTGAGAAGTAAATCACTTAATGTACGGGGCTTGGCAAGTAATAAGGACTATGTAAGTAAAATCAGTAAGTCTAATACCATTAACTTTGTATTCACCTACCCCCTGCTTACTTCTGCAATCTCTGATCTCTCCATTTTTCAGTGTTCTGCAATTTCACTGGGAATCTAGGTAGGATTTTTTCTTTTTCATCTTTCTTGCTTGCTTGTTTTCCTTCTTTCTTGCATTCTTCTTTCTTTTTTTTTTTTTTTCCCCCTCTCACCTTGCTTTGAAATTCTTTGTTTCTTCAATCCGTGGATTTATACTTTCAACAGGTCTGGGAAATTCACAGCTATCTTTCTTCAGATATGCCTCTGCCTCATTGTCTCTCTCCTTCTGTAACTTAGATTAAACATAAGAATCCTTTATTTTTTTTACCTACTGTTTTTTCCATCCTTTTGTCTCTGCCGCATTCTGGATTTCTTCTGTGTGTTGAGCTTGTAAACTGGGGTCTTGCTAAATTCCTTTATTAATTGCAGGAGGGTTTTTTGTAGATTCCTTGGGACTTTTAATGTAGACAATCTGCAAATAGGGAGATTTATTTCTTTTTCCTTTCCAGTCTGTGTGCTTATTATGTCCTTTTCTTGCCTTACTGTGCTGGCTAGACTTCCAGTACTATGTTGAATAAGAATGGCCAGAGAAGATATCCTTGACTTGTTCCTTATCCTAAGAGGAAGGTATTCAGTCTTATCAGTTTGAAGAAGTTCCCCTCTATTCCTGCATTACTGAGAGTTTTTATCATGAATGGGTGTTGAATTTTGTCAAATGCTTTTTCTGTATCAGTTGACATGGTCATATGATTTTTATTCCTTAGCTTCTTTATTTTTTTATTTTTATTTATTTATTATTTTTGGCTGCGTTGGGTCTTCGTTGCTACTATTCGTTGCGCTGCGCGGGCTTCTCATTGCAGTTCCTCCTCTTGTTGCGGAGCACGGGCTCTAGAGCGCAGGCTCAGTAATTGTGGCTCAGTAGTTTGTTTTTGTTTTGTTTTGTACTGTTCGGTCTGGTTTTGGTATCAAAATAATAATGGCCTTATAAAATGAGTTGAGAGGTGTTCCCTGCTTTTCTAATTTCTGGAGATGGTATAGAATGGTGCTAATTCTTCTTGTAATGATTGGTAGCATTCTTCAATGAAACCATCACCATCTGGGCCTGGATATTATTTGGGGGGAAGTCTTTTAATTACAAATTCAATTTTTTAAAATAGTTATAAGATTATTCAGATGATCTATTTCATATCAGGTGAATTTTTGTAGCTTATGGTTTTGGGGGAATTGATCCATTTCCTCTAAGTTGTTAAATTTATGTGCATGAATAATTTCTTTTGACCTATCTTCCAGTTCACTAATTCTCCCTGAAGCTTCTGTTAAAGGGATTTATTGATGGATTTAGTTATTGTATTTTTCATTTCTAAAAAGGTTCTAGTTGATCTTTTAAATAACTCCCATTTCACTTGTTGCCATTTCTTGTTCCCTGTGGGTATTTTTAAGTTTGTCATTTATTTGTTTGAAAATAGCAACTATGAACGTTTTATAGTACCTTGTAATTCAAGTATCTGAAGTCTTTGACAATCAGTTTCTGTTACCTGTTATTTCTGTTGGTGAGAACCTTTTCTTGTATGCTTTTTAAAAAAAAATTGTATCTTTGCAGAAAAATATGTGGAAATAACTGGAGGGGAGATAAAACGTCCCTTCCTCCAAAAAGTAATTTCATTTATTTATATCAGACACCTGGAGGCACTAATAGTACAGGGTCGTTTTCTTATTTTTTTCTTCTTTTTTCTTTTTTTCTTTGTATTTAGTACAGGGTCATCTTAAGCCAAGTTCAAGGCTTGATGTTTTCTGAGCTCCAGCCTGCAAATCCCTGGGAGGATTCAATTTCTGTTCCACTCTTATTCTGAAAGGTATAGCTCTCTGGCATGCCAGCTTTTTGTGGGAAACATGTTCTATTAGACTCATTGTATGTGGGCTTTGGGTTTTGATTTTTGTCCCATTCAATCCAGGGTAAGGTCTGATTTGCCAGAATCAAATATGGTTTGTCTTTATATCAAATGTGGTTTCCAGGCGTCTGTGCTCCATTCCTCTCTGGATTATTGTTATCTTCACTTTTGGCCTGATAACTCTCTACTTACTTGTCAGTTCTTGGATGCCTTCAGAAATTTTTTAATTTATATTTTATCCAGATATTTTAGCTGTTTTCAGCAGGAGGATTCATAAAAATAACTTGGTCAGTCATTAATAGAAACCAGAAGTCTCAATCACCCTCTTTCCCCCATTGAACTTCAAGTGCTTCCAAAGCCTCATTTATCACCTTAGGCATTTCTGAGTGCTAGTCTCTGTCTAGAAATATTTGCCTGTTTTAGCATCTGCAAAATGTAATGATAATAGAAGCCTGCCTCATAAGGTTATGAGGAGGAAATGAGTTAATGTATGCATTTGTGCAACATGTAAAATGCTCAGAACTGTGCCTTGTACATAGAAAGTGTTCCTAGACATTGGCCAGTTTTATTAGAGGTCTCAGTACCTGCATTCTTAGGCTCCCAATGATTAAATATTTGTCGATTTTTCTGAATCAACATGATGATTTCCAACTAGTTCTGACTATGACTAGGTGAGGTGAGGATTTGCCTAAGCCACACCCTACCCGTGAAAGTCCCACTCACTAGGATTTTCTTGAACATCCTGTGAATCAGGAAGTCTCATGAACCAGCTGTCTCTTCCCTCCTCAAAACTCTCCACGAAGCTCCACTGGGGAGGTGAGAGGGAACAATTCAGATGAAAGACCATTGAACCAGGACTGAGGCCATTTCCATCCTAGCTCTACCACTGCCTTGCTGAGGGAAACTCAGGTAAACAATTTTATAGAATCCTTTCCACATATTCCACTCCAGTCCTGTGGTCCCCTGGCCTGCTCAGTCTGAAACGATGTCCTCCTCTACCACTGGCTCAAAAATCTACCTATTCGGGCTTCCCTGGTGGTGCAGTGGTTGAGAATCTGCCTGCCAATGCAGGGGACACGGGTTCGAGCCCTGGTTTGGGAAGATCCCACATGCCGCGGAGCAACTAGGCCCGTGAGCCACAATTACTGAGCCTGCGCGTCTGGAGCCTGTGCTCCGCAACAAGAGAGGCCGCGATAGTGAGAGGCCTGCGCACCGCGATGAAGAGTGGCCCCTGCTCGCCACGACTAGAGAAAGCCCTCGCACAAAAACGAAGACCCAACATAGCCAAAAATAAATTAATTAATTAATAAATTTTAAAAAATCTACCTAGTCTCTAAGGCATACTTCAAATACCATCTCTTCTCAGCCACAAAAAAGAATGAAATAATGCCATTTGCAGCAACATGGATGGACCTAGAGATTATCATACTAAGTGAAGTAAGCCAGACAGAGAAAAACAAATATCATGTAACATCGCTTATATGTGGAATCTAAAAAAAAATGCAAATAAACTTATTTTACAAAACAGAAAGAGACCCACAGATATAGAAAACAAATTTATGGTTCCTAAAAGGGAAAGGGTGGAGGGAGGGATAAGTTAGGAGGTTGGGATTAACATATACGCACTACTATATATAAAATAGATAACCAACAAGGACCTACGGTATAGCACAGGGAACTATACTCAATATTTTGTAATAACCTATAAGGGAACAGAATCTGAAAAAAATATATATATATATATGTGTGTGTGTGTGTATATAACTGAATCACTGTGCTGTACACCTGAAACTAACATACTGTAAATCAACTCTATTTCAATAAGATACAAATAAAAACTAAACACAAATACCATCTCTTGCAAAAGGTGCAGCGCACCTCCAAATTACTGCTCCGTTTCTCACAGCTGTAAACCAATTGCTAGCATAGTAAGTTTATGTAACCATTGATTGATTGGATTAATTCACTTTAACTTTAGAGTAAATATGAACAAATCAACTGTCTTTTGAAATTGTTTCCGGGACTTCCCTGGTGGCACAGTGGTTAAGAGTCTGCCTGCCAACGCAGGGGACACAGGTCCCATCCCTGGCCCGGGAATATCCCACATGCCGCGGAGCAACTAAGCCTGTGTGCCACAACTACTGAGCCTGCACTTTAGAGCCCACGAGCCACAACTACTGAAGCCCGTGAGCCTAGAGCCCATGCTCTGCAACGAGAAGCCACCACAGTGAGAAGCCCACGCACCACAAGGAAGAGTAGCCCCCGCTCGCTGCAACTAGAGAAAGTCCACACGCAGCAACAGAGACCCAGCGCAGCCAAAAATTAATTAATTAATTAATTAAAAATAAATAAATAAATGAATCAAGTAGCCCTTTCACTTGATATAAACTCACACACCCAGGAACACTGTGGGATCAGAACATTCTTTCACAAGCAGGCATTACTGGCATGTTATGTGCATGTCACAGGCTCTGATGAACGTGGCATCATTTCGTTCCTCACATCCACTACTAATTTCCACAAAGGGAAGGATGTTAAAAAATATAACCATCTGTGCACCATATCAAATCATAAATAAATATATTTATATTTATGTATGTTCTAAGCCTTTAAAAACCAAGCTGTATTGTATTTTGGCATTTCAATACAATAACACAAAAAATTTTTTTTCAGTTATCTGAATTGATTACTCTGCTTTCCCTTATCATCAGGATATAATAAAAGTATTTAAAAGTTAGATCACCAGTTGCTCTTAATGAGCTATCCTTTGTCAATGTCAGAAAGAGGGAATGAGAAAATGACTGGGAAGAGGCTCCTGGGGAAAATCTGAAGATTCTGTCCCATACCTCGGCAGAACTGTGGGCCACCACAGAGGATTTGGGGGAGGGGCTCAGAAGCAAAGGGCTGTTTTGCAGATCGCTTGATTTTAACAGCTATGACTTGCAGACAAGATAGCCAGGGTGGAGAAAGGGTGGGTAATAAAGCAATTGCAAATAGCTAAAATGAACATCAGTTTCTAAGCAATGAATTAATTCAAGAAGAAAGTTTTAGGATTTTGTCAACTTCAAATGAGAAGTCTGCTGGTGATATCTGGCTTTGGAGATGAATAGTATCTTTTCTTTCCCTCTTAAAAAGAAAAAAAGTGTGTGTGGGCGGGGAACACCGGCCCATATATCAATGTTTGGCATGAAGAATCTCTTAATACAGGAAGCAAAAGTCTACTACACAACTGGGACCTTTTATTGAAAATTTAGGCAAGGACTTGCCTGGTGGCGCAGTGGTTAAGAATCCGCCTGCCAATTCAGGGGACACGGGTTCGAGCTCTGGTGGAAGATTCCATATGCTGTAGAGCAACTAAGCCCGTGCGCCACAACGACTGAGCCCGAGCTCTAGAGCCCTCGTGCCACAACTACTGAAGCCCGCGCGCCTAGAGCCCGTGCTCCACAACAAGAGAAGCCACCGCTATGAGAAGCCTGCACACCGCAACGAAGAGAGTAGACCCCCACTCACCGCAACTAGAGAAAGACCGCGTGTAGCAACAAAGACCCAACGCAGCCAAAAACAAATAAATAAATTTATTTTTTAAAAAAATGTAGGCAAAGTGGTCATCTATCACAGTGTTCAGCAGGATGGTGCTTGAAGCCAAGCCTAAGGCTGCCAGGAAGCAGTAGTTACACAAATTGAACACGGAGGCCCTGGAGTGAGATGCCAGATTAGCGCCTCATCCCAGGAAGAGAAAACCATCAGCCTGGATCAAGAGAAAAACTCATCAAAACACAACATTTTAGACATGCACGTATGTAATATGTGCTTCCAGGGGCCAGGGCACATTGGGTGAGGATGCTAATTGCTCTTACATTGTTTCTTCCCTCATGTAACCTTTCACCTAATTAACCTTATTAAGTGTTCACTCTTCAAAGGGGATCTTTTTTCTTTTTCTTGCCATGACACACAGGTTGTGGGATCTTAGTTCCCAGGGAAGGGATCAAACCTGTGCCCCCTGCAGTGGAAGTGTGAGTCTTAACCACTGGACCACCAAGGAATTCCCCAAAGGGGAATCTTTTCATTTCTTTTGAATAAACATTAGTCAGCAGCCCTTCCCCACACTAGTCAACATTTAACCCTGAGTACATCTAAGTATGTGAGACCTCAGTGGAAAAACAATGGTAAGGAAGACCATCTAATAATGTCATTAGTTTCCACCCAAGGAACAGTTAGCAGGAGCACTGACTTGCATCATCTCTCCTTCCTCCCATCCCACCCCCCCATCACCACCTGAGGGTGAAAGAGCAGGGACAGGGGTCAACTGGTATGAGGCCCACTATGTATAACCTGCCCCAACTCTTGACTATTCTGGGAAGGAAAACCCCTTCACTGCCAACTCAGAAAGCACTGCTGCTTCAACAGGACCACCGCTTACTCGCTGAAATTTGAAGATCTGGATTCCAGTGCAGGGTGAGTCCTATCACCCCCAGGGCACCCTCCACAACTGTCTACTTTTACCTCCAAAATATTGATACAAAGATTTCTTTAGCAGCAAATATACCTATGAACACAAGGTCCTCTGTGCTGGGAAAGAAGTACTCTTTGAAAGGGGGCTATATTTACAAGTTTTATTATTTTTTATTCCAAAAATACATACAAATGAAAACCTGCTCTTCAAATGCAGGGAGGCCTTTGCCTATAATGCAGTATTACATTTACATCACAAAACATTCTCATAGGAAAATCAATATGCAACTCTTTCACACACAATTTTTTAAATATATACATATACACAAACACACACACACACACACAAAATAGATGTAAGCAGTTATGACTTTTCTACTTACACATATTCCTCTGGTGGAAAATTAGGAAATTGGGCAATTCCCAATTGCCCAGGTAAATACAACCTCTCCGAACGTTTTTTTTAAAAAGATGAAAACATGTAAACCACACAACACATACACATTGTTAGAATAAAGCAAAGACCCTGCCACATAAATGACAGTGTGTTTCTCAAAGAAGGAAGAATGGAGATAACCTCTAAATAAAAATGCAAAGTTGAAGATCAAAATTGTTCTGTACATGCTCCATGGAGAAATCAGAGTTCTCTCACAAGAAACAAATCCACGACCCATTTCAGCCTCTTGTGACATGTAATCAGCACCCACTGGCAGTGGCCATGACCTTCCTGTACAGTCAAGAGCTTAAGCAGGCTCCACAAAGCATCCGTTTAAGTCCAACAGTCAATAATGAGGTCATGTGGTAAATCTCCCCCACCCCCCTGCCCACCCCCAAACAACGAAGTGCAAAATCAATTTCTATGACTCAAGAGCTCAACCAGGTCAAAGCTTTGGTATACTCTGGAGGCTGTTTTGGTGATAACCAAAGCTGAATAAGATTCTCTGTTCAGGGCTTTGCCCCCAAGACAAAAACAAACCCGGTCCACAAAGCTTAACAACGATATAAATAAAGTAACTGTACAAAGAAAGCAAGCCACAATTCCCCTTCAACCAGGGCTTTGTAGTTTCCTGCACAGTAGTTCTGAAAGCACCAACTCAAGCCACGATGCTTCTACTAAAACACGATGTGTTGGTGAGACTGTTCAGAAAACAAATGCCCACGGCATGTGGCTGACGTGCCACAGAAGAAAGTTCAACCAAACACAAGTCAGTTTTCTTACACTGAAACGTAAGCTGGTCAGCAACAGAAGAAAGACTTAAGGCAATAAGAGGCGTTACAGAGAGCACGGCGGTGCCCTTTGAGTCAATCCCAAAGCTTTCGCAGAGAGAATAGGTCTCTCGAGAGTTTGGCTTGTTTTCCAGTTTGCTAGCTGTCAGATACTTCCTCCTCCTCCTCGTCATCCTCGTCTTCCTTCCTGTCTACTTCAGAGGTGTCAGAGGACTCGTGGAGCAGAACATACTCTCTGCTGCTGAACCCAAATTTAAGGACATCCTTTTCCTTCAGTTCGTAGTATCTCTGGGGCTCAATTCGCTTGTTGTTCAGGAACGTTCCATTGCCTGAGCCAAGGTCAATGATGTAGGGCTTCACCCTGCGGCCAACTGTCCCATCAGCACGGGTATATTCCACAAGCCTAGCAGAGATAAAGGAGAGAAACCTGTGAGTGAAATCCTGCCTCAGATCATCCAGCTCTTTGCTAACACAGTCTAGATGATGTAAATAACCTGGCTTAGACACAGTTCAAGTTCAAACTCTAGGAAGTCAAGGGAAAGGCATGGCCATGGATTCAGAAATTGGGAGCAAGTAGAAATGGTGAGAACTGGTTACTGGGCGGGGAGGATTCATGGTAGATCAAAGCTTAAAATGCAGAATCCAAGGCCTCTTGCCATGGTTAAGAAATACATTTTTTGCATCTTTTTTGACACTTTTTGCATTGTTTATAATCAATATAGTGCTTCTTTTACCTATATTTCAACATATTTTAGCTTCTGTCCCAATGGGAATACACGAGTGGATTTGGACTTCAGAGTCAAGGGAACAGATGAGATGATCAAAATTGTTCAAATCAAAATTGATTTGAGCCAGAGTTCTACTACAGTGATCATTTATTAGGCAAGCCGCTTGGCTTTGCTGAGCTTCATATTCTCATGTCAAATGGGGGATTAATACCTGTCCTCGCCTCCCCACTGGATTGTTGTGAACATCCAACAATAACAGATGTACTACAGAAACTGTCAAGATAAAGATTCAGCTAACATACGCCAGGCACTCTCAGCTTTATTTCCATTTAACCCTCATAACAGCCCTGCGAGGTAGGTAGAAACCGAGGCCCAGAAGACTGGCTCGCCCCAAGTCAGACACCTGGTAAGTGGCAGTGGCAGGATTCAAAATCTGGATTTCTGACACCAAGTTCCAGCCTGTTATACAAATGTAAGCAATTATTTGTATAAAGTGATTATTCGTTAGATGAATAATACTCCTTAAGACTAATACTAGATACGAGGGGTATGGGCTTCTTGTGCACACACAGGCACACAGACCTCAGTAATCCTAACTAACCGAGACGCCGGGCTTCTGCTGGCACTTCAGTTTCCCTCTGCAGATGTACACTTACCGGTACTGAAAGACGGCGTGCTGCTTTGAACAGGAGGGGTGATCGATGGGAATGTCTGCGATGCGGCGGTGTCGGCCCAGGAGGTAAGCGCTCTGTCGGTGGATGTACATCACTGGAAGCACCTCATCATTTTTAAAGGGGTAGAGACGCCACCGTTTTTTGGGGATACGTGCTTCCGGGGGCTCGCTGTATTTAATGACTACACCCCGAAAGGTGTTGGTGTCCTCAAGAAGTGCCCCAGAAAGTTCAAAGCTTGGCTTTTCTTTAACAGGCACTTCTTTGTCTTTGTTGTTGCTGCCAGGGCCAGGCTGAGGAAGTGAGTCCTGAGATGCGTTACCGCTGGCTTCGTTCTTCTGGCGGTGCTCCCGGCGCCGGGCGTTGTGAAACTCCCGCTCAGATTCCTGCGCCTGTAGGTTCTGGGCATCTCGATCCCGTCCCTGAGGCTGCCCGCTGCCAGGCCTCTCGACCGAGCTTCTCCTCTGGTGGGAATGGCCACGGTGTCTGTCTCGGTCACTGTTCCTAGCTCGCCTGTGTTCCTGTCCTGAGGGTTCTCGGTGTGGCCGATCCTCCCGGCCTCTCCGGGGATGATCCTCACGTTCCTGAAATTCAAACAGATTCAGGAAGGTAAAGGCAGTCCACAGTCTATGAATAGAGCTGCAGTCAAAAAGTCATTTGTGCTTTGGACTTTGGCATTCAGAGCAAAATGTCCCACAGAAATAAGGTTACCAGTGGTGGTCATGTCCCCTTGCAAGGCCACCACACAGAACAGGTGTCCTAGGCTGCTGCCCAGCTATAGAGCTAACAGTGCACACCCACGTTCAGAGCCCAAGAAACAAGAACACCTATAGGCAAACTTAGAGGGACATGCATACAGAATCAGAACTAACAGAGAGAGTTAAGTAGTCATACAAGATAATTACGTAAAAAAAAAAAAAAGCTAGCTTTCTCTTATGCCCAAAAGGAAAATGTAATAGTAATTTTAAAAGATCTGATTTCAATACCTAGAATAAAATTAATATGCAAGACATATAAGAAACATATAGTGCTCGCTTCAGCAGCACATATACTAAAATTGGAACGACACAGAGAAGATTAGCATGGCCCCTGTGCAAGGATGACACGCAAATTCGTGAAGCGTTCCATATTTTTAAATTTGTGGGTTTTCTTCTGTTTTTCTGCCTTGTGTCAATTTTATTATTAGTGTAGCCATAAGAACTCAAGAGGAGTAGCAACAGTACCATGACAGATTTATCCTGAAAAAAATAAACAAGCAGTTAATTTTTAAACATTAAAAAAAAAAAAAAAAAAGAAACCTATAAAAATTTACTACAGTTGACCCTTGAATAATGAGGGGGTTAGGGGCACAGGGGCACCAACACTCCAACTAGTTGTAGTCGGCCCTCTGTATACCTGGTTCCTCTGTATTCAAGGGTCCGAATCCACAGATTCAACCAACAGGGGACATGGAGTACTGTAGTATCTACTATTGAAAAAAAATGTGCATATAAGTGGACCAGTGCAATTCAAACCCATGTTGTTCAAGGGTCAACTGTAAGAGATATATTTTTTAAAGATCTGAAAAAAATGAAGAAACACATGATGGTTTCTTAAAAAAGACTCAGCATTGAAAATCAGCACAGGAGAAAATGGGCAAAGGATATTAACAAGGAATTATCAGAACAAATAAATATTTAATGAACACACGAAGATAGGCTTACCCTGATTAATCTAATAACTAAAGCATCAGAGTTCAAGGGGGGCGCCCGCACACTATGAGCAAGGCTTCCCCTCCTGGAAAGGGGTAGAGAGGAAACCCTGAGCACCAGGACTGAGACCTTGCCTCCACTCCCCCGCCAACCCCACCCCGGCCTCAAGGCCTTCTCCCTACCATACATAGGGGTCAAGTAGGGGTCTGCTTGCTCAGAGCAGGACCCAGTTTTCCTAGACTTCCAAGCCTCCAGAGACAAGTATCAAGAGGCAGGGAGCCTCAGACACCCCACCCTCCTACCCCAAGACATTCACAAGTTTGTCACCACCATCTGCCTTGAGTTCACCAGAACTCATCTCATTATGCCCTTTATCCCTGATTAAATGAGTCACTGTAAGAAGTCACAGATTCCAGGTCATCACCTCTACCTCCCTTGTACTCTAATCCCCATAAGGCTCTGTCCATCAAGGATTCTGTCCCCAAATCTGTCCCCTTCTTCAACTCCTGAAGCTGTTGTTGCACTACGCCCACTGGAATGGAGAGCTCGGCAAAACTGATCTACATCCTCCACGTTTTCCCGGATCGTTCCCATCTCCTTTCGCTCTAACAGAACCCTGGCTCTGCCCTGAGCACACTGCTCCCCTGCAGCTCCTCAAATGGTGGCTGTTTTTCTCCCTCTGACCTCCCCCAACTCCCACCATCTCTGGGTCTGGACATACGGCAAGTGTCGTCCTTGCTTCTCACTGCCAATTCCAGAACACGCCCCACCCTTTTCTTTCTCCCTAAAAAACCCAGCTGTGGGGACTTCCCTGGTGGTCCAGTGGTAAAGAATCCGCCTTGTAATGCAGGGGACATGGGTTCGATCCCTGGTCAGGGAACTAAGATCCCACATGCCGCGGGGCAACTAAGCCCGTGTGCCACAACTACTGAGCTCGCGCACCTCAACTAGAGCCCGCCTGCCGTAAACTACAGAGCCCACGCACTCTGGAACCTGAGTGCCACAACTACAGAGCCCATGTACCCTGGAGCCTGCGTGCCACAACTAGAGAGGAGCCTGTGCACCACAATGAAGATCCCACATGCCTCAACAAAGATCCCGCATGCCGCAACTAAGACCCAATGCAGCCAAAAATAAATAAAATAAATAAATTTTTTTAAAAACCAAATCTTTAAAAAAAAAAAAAAAAAAAAACCCAGCTGTGAATCTCACGTAAGACCACTGTCACCATTACTCTCAGTGCTGCTGTCATTTACTAATCCTGAGTCACTTCCCCTCACTTTGTGCCAGTTTTACTTCCAGCTCAAGTCATCCTCTCCAGCATTACTCTTGGTGATTTCGATAACGTGCTGGCATCTCTATTCTTTGCATTTCTCTCTTCCCATTATCTTATTTGTCTCCTCCCTTCTCTTCAGCCACTAACCCCCATGGTTATACACGGATCTTTTCATTTCCAAAACTGCAACCCCTCTATAATTTCAATTTTAAGCAGTCCTCCTTCTGCCCATCTTTCCAGCTCACACTTTACCCAACTCTAACAATCCTTATCCCAATAAGACTCATCCAAGCCTTTGATCCTCTTACCTTTGCACAGTCCCTTGCTCTCTTCCCTTCCTAACTTAAATTCCATGGTCAAGCAGTATGATCACTCCCATGCGGAGATATTCAAATCCTTTGCCCCTATGCCACTCTGTTGCACTGTCCTGGCAAAACCACAATCAGCATTAAGCACAGCAAAGTGGCTAGAGAAAAGACACAAACCATTCTGAATGGTCCTACCTTAGAAGCATGACCCCAAGTCTCCTTAATGATGCCCAGCGACCATCCTACATTTTCTTGATCTATTCATTCTCCCAGATGACTGTTTTACCCCTTCTCTGTCCTCAAATCTCCTACATGGTCTTCCCCATCCCTTATTTACTCAGAAGGGATTTTCTACATCTACCCACCCATCAGTATCTGTACGCATATACTCTGTCTTCCCTTCCTGTGACCATAAGGAAACTATCTGTGCTTCTACCTAAAGCCAGTTCCTACATCTGGGAGCTTCCCTCTCAACCAGAATATCACTCCAGTGATTCTCACCTCTCTTGTGCACAATCTACTTCCCCGTTCTGCACTGGATCATTCCCATCAGCACAGGCACCTGCTCTTCTCTAGAACTCATTTCCCATGTCAGCTTCCACCCTATTTCTTCACTCCTCTTTGAGTAAAACTCCTCAAAACAGTTTGGTTTTAATCAGTCTCCAATTCTTCTCCCATCTTCTTCTGAACCCTCCAATTAGGCTTCACCCTTACTACTCCACTAAAATTGCTGGTCAAGGTCACCAATGACCTCCATGTTGCTAAATCCAATGGGCAATTCTGTCTTCGTTTCCAAAAAGTGTATACCAGGCAAAATTAGTAGACACTATGGAGAGAATATGACAAATTACAAAACCAGATAACACAAAATAACTAAGATTTCAACATATACTCTCAATTATTGATAAGTCAAGTAGGATAATATATATTTTTTAATGAACATCTTTGCATAGAATACACACACACAAACACACACACACACACACACACACCCAAAACATAAAGGAAAAGAAGATAACATAAGTATAACAGAGCCTTGAAGTATAAATATCAAACTATTCAAATGGCTACTTCTGGGGAGTGAGGTGATTTTTTTGTTTGTGGGGAGAGGTGCGATTTTGAGGCTAATGAGAGAAGTAACCATACACTACATAAACCATACTCTCACTTTCTATTTTACAGAATTCTGCGTTATGATGAACAAGTAAATGATAAATTTATTTTTTTCTGAGGTTTCCACAATCCTGTTCCCCTCCTTTTTTTTTTTAATTTAAGTATAGTTGATTTACAATACTGTGTTAGTTTCAGGCGTATAGCAAAGTGATTCAGTTATACATACACACACACCTACACACGTGTATTTTTTTTCAGATTCTTTTCCATTATAGGTTATTACAAGATATTGAGTATAATTCCTTGTGCTAGATAAATTTATTTTTTTAATGGTGGCTGAGTGGTGCAGAAGAGAATATCTGTAAGTACAAGTCATGCTTAAGTCAGAGGCCGTGTGCACTCTTACAATCCAGGTGAAAGTCACTGACTTTCAGCTGCCTGTCAAGCCCTCAAACCCTTTTGCTCGAGAGCCATTTCCAAGTTTCTAGCTGATTAACACAATGAAATCAGCTTTTTAAGAGATAATTTGAGGTCAGGAGGGAAGTTAGCATAGAAAAGCAAACTAAGACACTTCAAAATAACAATAATCACAAAACAGTTCCATGCTATAAGCCCCAGGATTCACTGTAAAGTGCTGATTTAGAAACCAGAGGTAAAGAACTGCAAGTTGAAAAAGTCAAACATATATATACATACATATATATATATATATATATATAAATATATATAAATATAAATAATCAGGGAGTAAAATGGTGGTTACTAGGAGATGGGGGGCGAGAGGATAAGACTGATGGTATTTAAGGGTACAAACTTGTAACAAGTAGTAAATAAGCCATAGAGATCTAATGCACAGTATAATGAATATAGACAGTAATACTGCACTATAATGATATAACGTGGTAAATATTGCTTCAATGGCAATCATATTACAATATATAAATGTATCCAAGTAACACCGCTTTGCACCTTAAATCTACAAAATGTAACATGCCAAAATTATTAAATCAAAAAAGTAGCAGGCTTCCCTGGTGGTGCAGTGGTTGAGAGTCTGCCTGCCAATGCAGGGGACACGGGTTCGAGCCCTGATCTGGGAAGATCCCACATGCCACAGAGCAACTGGGCCCGTGAGCCACAACTGCTGAGCCTGCGCGTCTGGAGCCTGTGCTCCGCAACAAGAGAGGCCGCGACAGTGAGAGGCCCGCGCATCGCGATGAAGAGTGGCCCCCGCTCGCCGCAACTGGAGAAAGCCCTCGCACAGAAACGAAGACCCAACACAGCCAAAAATAAATTAAAAAAATTTAAAAAAAAAGCATTAAGTTGTACATAAACACACACACACAAAACTACAAGTGGTTTGAGAGGTTCGATCTGGGTACTGTGGTTCCAGTGGCTGCATTCTGAGATAGCCAAGGTGGTGCCTGACCAACTCATACAACAGACCATCAAGACTGTCTGGCTTTGTATCTTTTTAGGTAGCAGAAAGTTGGCCCACAGTCTCTCAAATTCATAAGAAAATCCATTTTCTTAATGCCAGTGTCTCTATTTACACTTTGTAACAAAGAGCTTCCTTAAAAAGAAGACTGAATGCTTGTCCATCAGGACCGAGGGCAAGGCACGAGAGTCTGCTCTCGCTACTCTTATTCCACAATAGTGCTGAAGTCCCAGACAGTGCAGCAAGAGAAAATAAAACGCACACACGCTGTAAAGGAAGAAATAAAACTGTGCCTATTTGCAGATATGATTATCTATGTGGAAAATCCCAAGTAATCTACCAAAAACCTCCTAAAATAAATGAATGAGTTCAGTAAGGTCACAGGATGTAAGATAAACATACAAAAATCAATTATATTTCTATGTACTAGCAATGAACAAGTAAACAATGAAATTTAAAATATCACTTACAGTCACTAAAAAAAATTGCTTAAGTGTAAATCTAACAAAACACGCATGGGACTTGTACACTGAAAACTACAAACACTGATGAAAGAAATCAAAGAGCTAAATAAACGGAGACACACCTATGTTCATAGACTAGAAGACTCAATATAATAATAATAATTTTAAAAACCCAACTCACCCCAAAATACAAGTTTAACACTATTCCAATCAAAGTCCTAACAAGATTTTTTTTAATAGATATAAACAAGATTGTTCCCACCTTATAGTAAAACAAACTTAAAATAGACCAGAGACTTACATGAAAAACATTAAGGAAAAAACAAATCTTCAGGATCTAGGGCCAGGGAAAAAATTCTTAGACATGACACCAAAAGCATAATCTACGAAAAGAAAAACAGATAAGCTGGACTCCATCTAAATTAAAAACTTTTGCTCTGAGAAAAATCCTGTTAAGAGAATGACCAGACAAGATACAGACTGGAAGAAAATACTGGCAAACCACTCACCCCAAAAGGCCTAGTATCTAAGAATATTAAAAAAGAACTCTTAAAACTCAATAGTAAAAAAAAACCCAAATAATCCATCTAGAAAATAGGCAAAAGATCTGAAGACACATGTCACCTGAGAGGAAATACAGATGGCAAATAAGCACATGAAAAGACGTTCAATATCATTAGCCACTAGGTAAATGCAAATTAAGATCACAATACCGCTATCCCACCTGTAAGAATGGTTAAAATAAAAAAATGGTGCCAGTACCAAATGCTGGATCACTCACATGACAGGTGGAAATGTAAAATGGTACAGCCACTGTTATGGACTGAATCGTGCCCCCAAATTTATATGTTGAAGTCCCAACCTCCACATCTTAGAATGTAGCCAAATTTTTTGTAGATAAGCTCTTTGAAGAACTGATTTGAGTTAAAATGAGTGAGACCCTAACCCAATACGGCTGATGTGGTTAAAGGAGGAGCTAGGAGCCAGGGATAGGAGCACAGAGGGAAAGCCTATGTGAGGGCACAGTGGAGAAGGCAAGCCAAGGAGAGAGGCCTCAGGAGAAACCAAACTGCTGAAACTTTGATCTCGGACTTCTAGCCTCTAGAACTGTGTGAAAATTATAGTCTCCGTTGTTTAAGGCAGCCAGTCTGTGGAATTTTGTTATGGAAGAACTGGCAAACTAACACAGCACCCTGGAAAACAGTTTGGCAATTTCTTTAAAAAATTAAACACACAACTACTATACCATCCAGCAGTTGCACTCCCGGGCATTTGTCCCAGAGAAAAGAAAACTTATGTTCGCACAAACACCTGCCCACAAATGTTTACATAGCAGCCTTATGTCTAATAGCCAAAAAACTGGTAACAACCCAGATATTCTTTAATGGGCAAATGGTTAAATCCATACCACTGAATACGACTCAGCAATAAAAAGGAATGAACTACGGAGAGAGGCAACAACCTGAATGAATCGCTGAAGAATTTTGCTGAGTGAAAAAAGCCAATCCCTAAAGGCTTGTACTGTGAGATTCCATTTACACAGCATGCTTGAAGTGACAAAATTATACAAATGGAGAAGAGATTAGAAGCTGCCAGGAGTTGAGGGGTAAGGGTGGGAGGGAACTGGGTGTGACTATAAAAGGACTACATGAGGGATCCTTGTGATGGAAATGTTTTGTTCCTTGACTGCACTGATGTCAACGTTTTGACTGTGATACTGTTCTATAATTCTGTAAGATGTTACCATTGGGAGAAACAGCCACTTCTGTATTATTTCTTACAACTGCATGTGAATCAACAATTACCTCAAAATAAAAGGTTTAACTTAACAAAGCAAGCAGGAAAAAAAAAAACCCCAGCTTTTAGAAAAGCCCATCGCAAGTACAGGTGAACACATACACAACACTCTTTAGCTACGATGGGACAGGCTCTAGGTTTGGAGCCAGTATGAAAACATCTCAATCCACTTACCTGCTTTACTTTGACTGTTGAGTGGTGAGGACTTCGGCTTCTCTTACTCCGGGGAGACTTGCTTCTTCTCCCTGAGGACTTGTTTTTCTTTTTGGCTGGAGACCTGTTCAGAGAATGATACATGCAGATTTTATCTCAGTTTTCATTCCCTAATACAAATTAGCTTCAAGTATCAGGCTTACCTACTAATACAAACACCACATTTGTGAAGGTCTCTGCTGATCACACTAAAGGAGTAAGGAGCTTCACTTTTCTAGCCCTAATGTCTTCCACATACATAACTGCCTACTAGAACTTCTCACATAGATGACATAACTCTAGATTCCCATCCCCTCAAGAAACTTTCTTTTGTCTCTGCCATCTGGGTAACTGGTGCCACCATCCACCCTGTTCCTCAGGCCAAAAACCTAGAAGTCACCCTTGATTCTTTTTCTCCTCACCACCAGCAGCCCCCCCACGCTCCTCTCCCACACAATCACACTCAATCAATCAATCAATCAGCAAGTCCTCTGGCTCTACTCCTCCCTCTCCCACCTCATTCCAACCACTCTCCTTGATCCCTGTACTGGATCCACCCCCACCCCCACCCCCATTTCTAGAAGGAATACAATTGATTCCACTTCAAGTTCTTTGCACAGGCTATTCCCTCTGCCCAGATCTTTACAAGGTTGGATTATTCTTACCATTCAGGTCTCAGGTCAAATGGTGAGTGGTTCAGGAAGAACCATTTCCCTCTACCCTCTCACTATCACATTACTGTTGTAACCTACCCCTAATACTTGTTACTAACTGAAACTATTTTTTTTTAATTTAATTCGCTTGTTATTTTGTCTCAGAGCTAGAGCACGGTCAGTTTCACCAAGGTAGAGATCATCTATGGTGTTCATCCTTGCCGCCCCAGAACCTAGGACGGTCTTCTTTTTTCTACATATACACATGTATATTTTTAAAAGTGTTACATAGATATTTTCCCACATTATTTTATAACCTACGATGGTCTTTAGCATATAATAGGTACTCAGTAAAACTACGTAGAATGAATTAATAAATGAACGAGTCTAACAAGAGACAATTTTTTCCACAGAATATCAGACAGATCGCCTAGGCCCTCGATATGTAAACTTCTTGGGGCAGATAACTGAAAAGATAACTCCCGCACTCCGTTTGCAGGCAAATGGGGAAAATCTTTCATTTCAACTTAAACGATCATTGCTTAACGAACAACTTAAACTGGACCATACCCGGTGAAATGCTGGGTACCCAGAAATGGAGGAGCGAGATCCTGTCCAGCAGGCATTAGGCGCTTAACGCCCAGCTATAACGCAAGTGACAGGTACCAGAGTAAACGTTCCTTAACACAAGCACAACCGGTCACTACTATCGCCTCAGGATTAAGTCCAAGCTGCAGCGCTCAGCGTTCAAGGTGTGTTTCTGGCTCTAGCCCTGTCCTCCTTTCTCAATAAACCCGACCAAAGGTCCACCCCGGGCTGCTGCTCATTTACCGGCTACCTCCTCGGGCTCGGTTCCCGCGGTGACTCGGGCGGCCCGACTCGCCGGCCGGTGGGGACGGGCTACCGCCGGAGGAGTCCGGGCGGCGGTGCACGGGAGGCACGGATTCCGGGCTGAGGCGCTCCTGCTTCACCACCACCGCTGCCGCCACCATGTCGCCGTCCCGGTGCCTTCGTCGGCTCCCCCGATCCCGCTCGCTCTTCACCTCCTTCATACTAGGAGACCTACGGAGCCAAGGAAAAAGATGTCCGAAGCACTCCTATCCCCGAAGGAAATGACGGACCTGACTCTAGGACTTCCGCTTCCGAGTGCACGCTCTCCCAGAAACCCTCGCGGCGGAGATAACGCGATACGATTCCGGAGTGGGCGGGGCCTTAGTGACCCGGCTCGAGAGGCGGGAGATTTAAGTTTCAAAAGCAAACTTTCGGGAAAAAGCTACTCTCAAGGATGTTTGTTGCCCTGTTATAGTAATTACGGAGCACAGAGACAACCTACATGCCCAGCGATAGGAAAGATGTTATGTCACCATTCGCAATGCTATTTACAAACTATATGACAAATGGAAAAAACCCTGACTTGTTAAACGAAAGAAGCAAGATACAAAATTGTGCGTAGTGTGTGATTACATTTACGTTTGGGAATACCAAGGAAAGAGGAAGAGAAGGAAATGCAATCACAGATGGTAGCCCGTGGGCAAATCATTAGTATTTCCCCTCTGTTCTTGCGCTTTCTGTTATGTTGTCATTTCTCCGTTTAATTAAAAGCAAATACTTTTTAAAACCCGGCAACTTCGGATGCCTTCTGGGAATCTTCCCCAACCCTTCGCTGAGGAGTCAGATGATTCCCACTTTGCAGATGACAAAATTGAGGGTCAACGAAGGTGATCTGCACCTAATTCAAATCACGAGCTAGACGCAGCACAGGGATTCAGAACTGATGTTTTCCCTGCTTCCAAGAGTACCAAGACGACCCGGTGAGCAAGTGGCCTGCTAAGCTAAGCTAAGAGATCTTTCCGCGAAGGCTGAGCAGAAACTCTCGCGCTGCTGGCCCCGCCCCGCCCCGAAGCCCCGCCCAGGCTATGGGGGCGGAGGGGAGGTTTCCATGGCGACGGCAAACAAGGCCCTGACTGGAGGGCCGCAGCTGGGCTGCTACTCCCGCCGCCGCCATGATTCCCCCCGCGGACTCTCTGCTCAAGTATGACACCCCGGTGTTGGTGAGCCGGAACAGGGAGAAACGGAGCCCCAAAGTAAGGACGGGTCTCAGAAGGTGGGGGAGCACGAAGCTCCGATGGGGAAAGACCGATCCCTGCCTTGAGGATCGGGAGTCCCGAGGGACAGAGGCTGCAGTGACTGGGAGTAAAGGGAATTGGGACCGGAGAAGGAGGGTGGGAGAGCGGTACAAGAAGCCCAGATGTTGGGTGACCCCAAAGGGCAGATTTAGGATGGGGAAGAAAGTCACAGGGAGATGGATAGGGCTCACCTTTTTTCACGGTAGCCCCAATAATAGATCTGTATATTCCCAAGAATAGATCTGGGAGTGATTGCCCCATCACTAGAGCAGAGGCCTGAGCAGCTGTGCCAGAAACATTTCTTCAAGAAGATACAAGCATCAGGTTGGGGTGGAACCAAAGATTCTTTGTGGCCTCCTTCAGCTCTGAAACATAACTTCAGCTGAGAAGAGGGGGGAAAGGGAGCTGGGAAGAGGGGAGGGATGTGCAGGAGAGCTGGAGCAACCCAGGGGGCCAGGGTGTGTGGAGCTGAGTGTCTGAATCACCTCCTGCCCCAACTTGTGTCTCCCTCTCAGGCTCGGCCACTGAAAGTCAGCCCTCAGCAGCCCGGACCCTCAGGTCCCGTCCCACAGCCACCAAAGACCAAGCTCCCCTCAACTTCCTGTGTCCCAGATCCTACAAAGCAGGCAGAAGAAATCTTGAATGCCATCCTGCCCCCGAGGTAAAAAAGCAGTGGCTGGGAGGAGGCCCAGGCTTTTGCATCCCTGAACTTGGGGATGTGAGAGGAGGCACCTTGTCTCTGTTTCTGACTGAGATTTCCTCCCAGCATCCTAGAGTTTCTAGAGCTTGCACTTGGCTAGATCCTGGGAACGTGGGTAGCGGGGAGACCTCTTCTCTATCTACCATCGTTTCCTGAGTGCTCTCACCCAGGCTTATGGCTTTAAACATCACTTATATGCTGATTGCTCCCACAGGTCTTTCTGCAGCCCTGTCCTCTCCCCTAAACTCCAGACCTATATATTCTACTACTTCCTCATTACCTTCATGAAGATGTCTAATAGACATCTCAGACTCAACGTGTCCAAACTAAATCACAATGTCTTCCTTCCCCCAACCAGCTCATTCTCAGTCTTCTCCTTTCCACTAGGGGTGCAGGCCACCTTTCATTCCCTTTGATCTCTCACATCACGTGTCCTGTCCTTCATCACATTCTTTTGGCTTTCCCTTCAAATTATTTTCCAAATCTGACTGCTTTTTACGCTGCTTCCACCATCTATTTTTTTTTAAATTTATTTATTTGGTTGCGCTGGGTCTTAGTTGCGGCAGGCGGGCTCCTCAGTTGTGGCATGCGAACTCCCAGTTGCGGCATGCATGTGGGATCCAGCTCCCAGGGATTGAACCCGGGCCCCCTGCCTTAGGAGTGCGGAGTCCTGAGTCCTCCTCTAGGAGGCCTTCCTTCAGACTCCCTTCTAAAAGGAGAGCTCCCTTCTTCACCATCCCCTCACCCTGCTTCTTTCTTCTGCAGCCACAATGATCATTGTGATCACAATGCCTTTCAACTGTTTTATTTATTTATTTATTTATTTATTTATTTATTTATTTATTTATTTATGGCTGTGTTGGGTCTTCATTTCTGTGTGAGGGCTTTCTCTAGTTGCAGCAAGTGGGGGCCACTCTTCTTCGTGGTGCGCGGGCCTCTCACTATCGCGGCCTCTCTTGTTGCTGAGCACAGACTCTAGATCAACTGTTTTTATGTAATAAGTTGACAGCAGTTTTTAAAGTTGTGATGGAGAGGGGAAACAGTAAAAGCCAGACTGCAATCTCCTCTGAAATGGAGGTCAAAGGAGGGGAGGGTGTTTTTCATTTGCTTCCCTTTCAGCAATGCATGGAATCCTCTCCCTCATTGTGGTTCTGCCCTCAGGCCCCCCCTTGTGATTCCAGAACGTGGCTGTGTCTCTAACACAAGGTTTGCTACGGGGGGCCCATATAGGTACACACCCCCAATACATACATTCACCTCTTTCTGGTTTTAGTATATGTGCTGCTGAAGCGAGCACCATTCACCTCTTTCTGGCTGGCACAAGGTTTATAGTCCCCTGTGTCTCCTACCCACAAGTCGGTGGGAATTTCCGCTGGGCCTTCCGTTCAGATCAAGCAACAACCACCATCAATCTGCCCTCAACATGTTAGGAGTGTAAGATCTGGACCGTGGATGACGACTTCACAGAGGGTCGTGGGAGAATGAAGATAGCCTAGCCCCAAGATAGGGGCCCCGTGGAGGTGGCACAGTGGGTGTGGCTTTGGAGCCACACACTCATCAAGAGAGACAGAGATGGAGGATTCTGGTGGGTCAGGGACAGAGCTGCCCCTCACTCCTCTCAGGCAGAGAGCGCAAAGGGCCATCTCTGCTCACATCCTGAGGACCCTGTCTGGTGTATGAGGTTCGCTCAGCCTGGCTGTGTCTGTCCCGCAGGGAGTGGGTGGAGGACACGCAGCTGTGGATCCAGCAGGTGTCCAGCACCCCCAGCACCAGGATGGATGTGGTGCACCTCCAGGAGCAGCTGGACCTGAAGCTGCAGCAGCGGCAGGCCCGGGAGACCGGCATCTGCCCGGTGCGCCGGGAGCTGTACTCGCAGTGTTTCGGTGAGCGGTCCTCGAGGGAAGCTACACCGCCCTCTACTGCCTCCTTCCCTTCCCTTCGCACAGACCCAGGCCCTGAGTCCCCCGCAGCTGAAGCCTGCCCCATCCTGGAATGTCTGTCTCCCCCCACCTGCCCCACCCAGGAACTGCTAACTGTGCCCTCTTCCCCCTCCCAGCCCACCTCCCTTACCAGTCCCCCATCCCCCCTTGTCAGTCACCGTGTTCCTGACGACCTGCTGAATCTTAGTTCCCCGACCAGGGATTGAACCCGCGCCCTCTGCAGTGGAAGCGTGGGACCACCAGGGAAGTCCCAATATGTTAGTTTTTCAATCAGAAAAATTTAATGTTCTATATTTTGATCCATCCATCAACATTAGGCCTTGGTCCAGAAAAATATTTCGGGGTGATTTGTTGTGACCCGACAGACGCAGGGATTTGAGATCTCCCTCCTCGGGTGCTGGTGTCAGATGACTGGGCCTCCGTCTAGTCTCACCAGCCCGTGTGGACTCGGACATGCAAACCGCATCCAAACCCTGAGGCAGCTGCACGGGGCTAGCAGGCTCCCTTCAGTCTGAGTGTGATTCCGGTTTGCCCTCCCAGTCAGCATTTATGGAGGAGATGGGTGGGCAAGCTCTAGACCCTGCTGTTTCCAGCCCCAAACCAGTCCAGCCAAGGGGGCATATAAGAGTTTCCAGCTGCTTTAAAACAGCCACCATATTTATATTGAAAAAGTCAGAATTCTTTGAATAGCACCCAGTTGCTGCCTAACGGTGGAAGAGAGGGCCCCCACGGCTGCAGACAAACCCGGGCTCTTGTCTGCCTCTGCACTGGCCAAACCAGGCTTGCTGATGGCCTGTACTCCCAAGTGCCAAGTTCAGAGCAGTGGCTGCATGGCCAGGCCCCTCCCTGAGGCCTGTCTCCAAGTGAGGAGGACATACCCTAGTGCCCTTCCGACTTGCGAGTAGGAAGGTGGTTCGCAGTAGGTGCGGTGCATCTCCCCTCCTGCCTGCCTTCTCCGACCCTGCCATGTGTGTGCCTTGGCAGATGAGCTGATCCGCGAGGTTACCATCAACTGTGCGGAGCGAGGGCTGCTGCTGCTGCGAGTCCGGGACGAGATCCGCATGACCATCGCTGCCTACCAGACCCTGTATGAGAGCAGCGTGGCATTTGGCATGAGGAAGGCGCTGCAGGCCGAGCAGGGGAAGTCAGACATGGAGAGGAAAGTAAGTGGGTTCACCAGGAGATTTTGGCCCTCTTCGACTCTTCTGTCAGTCTCAGGGCCACAGCTTGTCATTCCAGCACCAAATTCCGGCCTCCTAGGTGCTCTCCCATCACCTTAGTGAGGACCCTTTGGTTCAGTGTCACGGCCAGTCCGGTCGCGGCAGAGTTGTCTCCCCTTGGACATGCCCTGCCAGTCACCGACCTCCCACTGGGTGGCAGTACAGACCCTGGCAATGCCTTGGGTTGGACAGCTGTGTCCCAGGTCCCCTCCACCCAGGCACTCACACCACCCCGTCCACTTGGCGACGTCCCAGCATGACTGGGGATCTGTCCTCAGATTGCAGAATTAGAAACGGAAAAGCGAGATTTGGAGAGGCAAGTGAACGAACAGAAGGCAAAAGGTGAGGCCATCGAGAAGCGCGAGAGTGAGAGGAGACAGGTGGAGGAGAAGAGGCACAACGAAGAGATTCAGTTCTTGAAGCGGACTAACCAGCAGCTGAAGGTAATCGATGCCCAGGCCCAGGTGGAGCTCCTGCCACCCCCATCCCCGCCCCCGGCCCTGCCAGCCAAGCAGGCCAAGCATTTGGTTCCCTGTCCTACACTGACTTTCAATACTGCCAAGGAGTAAAGGAAGCTGACTCTTTCCGGGAGAGGTGAGGGATCATTACCCAGATTCTCTGTCCATCTCCATCTGGCTCTGAAGAGAGGCTGTATTCTCGGCTCTGAACCCCCATGACACCTCAGCTGGCTCTCCAGTGGAGGATTTTTTCCCCCTTGGATAAAAGCTGCCTATCGTCTGGGAGAGGTGGCTATGTCAAGAAGCGGGACATCTGTCCCATGGCAGCTGGCACTTTGGAGACTTCTTAGAGTGGGCTGGGTCTCTCCAGCCGGCTTTCATGGGAGAGCTTTCCTACCTGCAGTTCCGAGGCCCTGCATTTGGGGCGGGCAGGGAAGGCCCTTCGAGAGGGAAGAACCATTTCAAATCAGGAACCTTCCCGAGGTGTGTGGTCAGAGGAACTCAGCTGTAGGTGCTTTTCATCAAAGCCCTTTTGCTGATGGTATACTTTTATCCAACTGAGCTGAAGGGAGGGAGGGGGACTAGTGAAAAGGGCTGGGCAGGGGGCCAGGCTTCTGAAGCTCCAGGTTCTCTGTCTGGTCCAAAGGTTCTCAGAGGGTTGGGCCCTAAACCAGCATCATCCTCATCACCGCAACTTTCAGAAATACAAATCACTGGGCCCAGCCCAGAGCTACTGAATCAGAAACTTTGGGGTTGGGGTCCAGCAAGCCATTCTAACAAGGTCTCCAGGTGATTTTTTTTTTTAACTTTTTATTATGAGAATTTTGAAACACAAAGTAGAATAATGCAATACACATCCATGTGCCCATTACAGAACTTCAATTGTCATTATTTTGCTAATCTTGCAGAAACAAGTGTTAATTATAATGAGATAAAACAGGATTCAAACTTCGTGGAAAAGAGTAAAATATACTCTTTTTTTTTACCAACAAATGGTGAAGGTGGGCAGAATCACTGCATGGTGCGACATTCTCCATTCTGATGTTTGCCAAAGTTTGAGAACCACTGCTCTAGATATACGGCCTATTGACGTTTAGTGGCTGTCTCCCATGGCCCTGGCCAGGAGGGGCCCCTAGATGTATCTCCTTTTCCTCCCTAGTTTCATAGAAGCTTACATTCTTGCGATTGGCAGGCTTGTTGGTACTACAAGCCAAGGCCAGGCATTTGAGATAAAGAAGGGCTTGAGTTAATTGCTAGCGGAGGATGACATAGATTTTCTTGTTGCTGAGTTTAACAAAACAAAGAAACTTTCACAGCCAGATGTGAATCTGTTTACTTAGCAGTCTCTGAAGCTGCCTCCCTTATCTGCCATATTCTTTTATCATAAGCTCAAGTTCCTCAGTTCCTCTGATGGTATTGGCGGCAAGAGCAAAGCAGAATACCTTGGCATCTTTCTAACATTTACAAGCAACCTTGGAATCCCCAGGGTGAAGGACTCTTTAGAAGTGAGTTATTTTTATTGGCTCAAAGCTGCACTGCAAATAAAGCAGTGTTTGCAGTCCGCAGGATAGACCTACTTAGAGATCTGTTCACACACCATGACAGTGAATTATTTTACTGGCTGCCAGAGGAGCAGAGTAAATAACTCCTGAGTGTCTGAAGCTTTACATACAAGATGGACAGCTCCCTACTCACTGGTGGCAATTTTCTCTAATTGGGTATCAGGTTGTCTCAGTGGCTGAAAATCTGCTGTTTCCCAAACCTCTTGTCCCAGCTCAGAGCTCCCAGGCTCCCAACCAGAGAGCCAAATGTTTAACTTAGCAGACATACTCAGGCTTGAAATCTGAGCCTTGAAAAACCACTATTTCAACAACTTTTATTCAATTTCCTTTTCAATGCCTTATATTATACACTGAGCAGCTATTGTATGGAAACCAGGACAGCTCTGATTTCTCCTAATGCAGCAAGACTGAATGCCAAGCCAGAGACCAGCTAATCTAGAAAATATGGAGTTGGGAATGAAGGGAAGAACACTTGGAGTGGCAGCATTTGGATTATTCTTCCCGGAGACTTTTATCACCTCCCAGCTATTTGTGTAAGGCTGCAAGTTTCAAATATTAACGGAGTTTGTTTTTGTTTTTCAGGCCCAACTGGAAGGCATTATTGCACCAAAGAAGTGATAATTTCCATATGGGTCTCAGCAAGCACTACTACGCCATCATAAGCCCTTTGTAATAAAAAGCTTCCTGAGTGAAGCCACACCCCTCCCCTGATCCCACCTACGTATTTGTCAGAAGCCACACCACCGCCCCAGTGTTGTGCAACACCTACGGTCTGGCAGCCAGGCTCCGGGCTGGACAACAGAAGGCGGTGTGGTCCAGGAAGTCTCTGTACGTGGCCAACCTTGGGATTTGCCAACTCCAACAGTGAGACTCAGAATTCACCCCTTTTGGCTGTATCCCTCTCAGGTGGAGCAGCTCCTTTCTCACTGTCACTCCATACTATCACTTATTTCCAGCCACACAAAGCTGCTTCTCTGCCCCGCAATTCATCTTGTCCCTTAATCCGGGCTCCTCTGGCCTCAGTCTTGCCCTTATTTGATATCTTTTCATCATCCCTACTCCAGTGCAGTTCTAGTACCTCATTTTGGAGTTTTCGGTTTATACCGTATCATCTTATTGCTGCTTGCCAAGTCAATGGACCCCATCCTCCTTAGTTTTGGACTGCCTGGGTAGGAGGCAATGGCAGGGTCAAACCCATGGGTTTCAAGACAGTAAACATGTGCTGGAAAGAAATACAGGTCACGGTGTCCACTGTGAGCTGCCTGGACCTTGGCTCCTCCCCCAGCACTGATTTGTTCACCTTGCTCTGCAGACAATCAAAACCCAACCCTACAGCCTGACTAGCCCAAACCTCACTCTCAGTTCTAATTATTCATGACGGCCATGGCCTGTAGGCAACTGCATTTTACTATTCCTCATAAGCTAGACTCAGTTTGGAGGTTCAGGGGTCTTCTGATTTCATAGACCCAGAAGACTAAATTAGTGACATAAATCCTTGATTCAGGGCATACCAGCAGCTCAAGGAGTGCCATCACTCAGTCAAACTTCACAACTAGCATGACTAAGAAGGCACTAACGTCTCCCCCGGTTAGAAGGCCTCAAGTGCTCAGTGCTCCCTTGGGGAGGTGCTCGGGTCTGATACCCGTCCCGGCTAGGGCTTCCAGGCTCACTGGATGAACTGCAGTCCAACAAGAACAGCTGTGTTCCACTGAGTCAAACAAGCCCTCTACACTCTAATCTCAAATTTGAAGTCACAGCTTTTACCCTCATCCAGGTGTCCCGAGGAATTAATCCCAAGATTCCACTAAAATGGCCTGTCTGTGCTCTGTCATTTTCATGGGAAAGAACTGTGGTCACTGAGATGTGCTAGTCCCAGGACTCCTTGATAGTATAGCACTCATGTCCTGTTAGGTTCCCCTAGCAGACTCAATGACGGACAACACAAGTTGCTGTGGCTTTTTCTTCGTATTTTAAAGTCTAGGCTCTGCACATGACATCCCTAAAATTTTCTTTTTACAGTTCTATTCCAAAGAGCTTCTGTTCTAAATTGCTCATTGCCAGTACAAAAGAAATACCACACTCCACATTTTCTAGACCTCAGGCCTGTTTCTGTCAGGTATCTCCATACGCTTGAGGAACTCACAGGGCTAATTCAAGTGTCAGAAGTTCCAGTGATCTGAGTTCCAGCCCCATCACTGAGATCCTTGCCGGTGAGGGGCTTATCTTTATTTTCACTAGCACTGGTGAATGGTTTCAACTGTCAAATCTCAGAACAGATGCATCCATGGCCTTCGAAACGCCAACTGGGCATGAAGAAAATGAACAGAGTTTCTAACTGCGTATTTTTGTAGAATTTAATAAACAGCTTTTAAAACGTTACTGCTTATGTTTCAATTTCTAGTGTCGGTGTTTCTGCCCCTCTGAGTCACTGATCTTCTTTTTGTTCCTGTTCCTATTTTTCACGTTGTGTGTTTCGTAGTAGCGAACACCGACTTTTCTGGATCGTTGCTGCCGTGCTTCTCGCCTCCGCTGTAAAAAATGGCGCACACACACAAAGAGGGAAAAAAACCAATCAAACACTGGAAGTCATAAAACAGGTCCCTTTGTTTCTCTGTGTTCTATTCCCACGCTGCTCCCACAACTACTGGAAGCAGCGCCAACGAGGGAGAGTTCACCTCACAGACCCAAGTCTGCACTTCCATCGTAACCTGTGACCACTCCACGTTACAGATTGTCATTTGGTCCAACCCTCATCCAACGCTTGAATCTTGTCTCCTGAGCTCCTGACAAGCGGTCCTCTGGTCTAAGGCTGATCACTCTGATAACAAGCTCTCCACCTCCGAAGAGGGCCCCCTCCAGCTCTGGAGGGCCCAGTTACAGAGCTGAACTTCACAGAAGGCGGTGATATGTCTGCCTACACAGCTCTGCTCACGTGTCATTTCCCTGAGGCCACATAAACCCAGCGGACTCTTCCAAACAGTAGTCCACGTGCTTGAGGATAGTGATCGGGAATCCCTAAAACAAGACAGAAACTCAAGGACCTTCAGGCAGCAGCTCACTCCTTGGTCCTGTTTCACTGACCTCAACTAGGTCACTTAAGACTGGGGTTTCTTGATTTCAACTCTAGACCGTTAGTTTCTGAAAGAGTGAGTCTTAAGAAATGGACTTCCCCTCTCTACACCTGGGTGATGTTTCAGACCAAAGCACATACTTCCTTAGATGTAAGCGTCCTGCGAGTTTTGTTTGACTGCTCCTCTTCCCTCTGTGCCTTCCTCTTCTTTCCCTTTTTGGTAGGTGCTGGAAACGAAACACAAGCACACACAGAGGAAAGAAACAGGAATTTGTTATTCAAAATGTGTCTGAATCCTAAGGTGGGAATGAGCTTGATGTGCTGGAGGAGGAAGGCAGAGGCCGGTGGGAAGGGAGTGTGGTGAGCAGAGCAGAGTAAAGCAGGACGAGGCTGGAGGCTGCCAGACCTGGGGGCGCTGAGTGGCCTTGGCGGGGTTTGCGTTTGTCTTGAAAACACACTCAATATAGGAGCTAGTAGTCCAACCACATAAAGAATAAATACATGAACCATCATCCCCCCAGAAAAAAATTTGTCTTTGGACCCACCCTTAGATTACAATGTTAATAATGTACTTTTTTTAGAAGAATTTTCCCAAATCACCCATTTAACCCCAAGACATGTGCAGAATAAAAAGAAGAAAAGCGAATTTGTGTGATAAACAGTAAATGGAACCAGGGTTACCTGCCAGATATGATAAATATCTGTGTGGATGACAGTACAAGAGATACTTTGGAGATTAAACTTAGATTCCCCAACGTTCTAAAGATGCAAATCACATCTACATGATTTTAATCATTTAACTGTACCTGTATCTTCTACATCTTCTTCAACTGTTCTTCTCTGTTCTTCGGATTTTGCAAAAACCACTTTACTCAGTCCCTTGGATATCCTGAAAGGGGAAAAGTAGAGTAATGAAGCCGTCCAACATTCCCCCCGCTGCCCACACAGGCGCTGACACAGGGACCGTGACAAGCTTGCAGATTAACGAAAACCCGCTCCCCTTCACATGGTTAACACCATTGGTAGAAGCAACATTGTTTTGGCGGCTCCTGGGCATTTGTAAAAGACAGAACTATCAATACTAAGCTTCTCATACTTCAGGCAGTTGAATTTGAAAAACGTACAGATCACTTCTAAAAAACAGCAATACCCTCCCCTGCCCTACAAAAACACTGCTCCAATGCTCATGGCAAGTTTCTGGGAAAGGAACGAGCAAACTGCAGTTCGTGAGAAGATGAGGACGCTACCTGACTGCTGAAAACTTCTTAGCTTTGGCTTTGTTTAAAAACCTCTGGTACTTAGCAATCTTTTCATCCAGGGCTTGAATAACGGCCTTGGTGTTGTTTCCCGCGTGTTCTTCCTGGGACTCTGCGTAAGACTCTTCCTCTTCGTCTCCTTGGTGTTCCTCTTCTTCCTCCTCCTCCTCCCTCTCCGCAGAAAGGCTCTCCAGGTCTTCATCAATATCGGACATCTCCAGAGGAACGAGGTCATCCCCAGAAAACTGAGGCAGGACGTTGATTTTGCCAAAGTTCTGCCGGACCCGTGCCAGAATCTGCTGCATTTCTGAATCGGCGCCACCGTGACCGGGCTCCTCTTTTTCCTTCTCAATGATGGATTCCGACTCCTCACCTACAGTTTCTGTGACTTCCTCTGCTGGGTTGTTCTGGGTTGTTTCTGTGGCAACTTCCAAAGATGAGGAGGATGGAAGCTAGTCAGGCCGAAAAGGGGTGGGGTGGGGTGGGGAGAGAAATGGAATCAGAAAATGAAAACTGAGTTCTTTTTTTCTTTTTTTAATTTTATTTTATATTGGAGTATAGTTGATTAACAATGTTGTGTTAGTTTCAGGTGTACAGCACAGTGATTCAGTTATACATACATATGTATCTATTCTTTTTCAGTTCTTTCCTCATTTAGGTTATTACAGAATATTGAGCAGAGTTCCCTGCAAATTCAGCACACCCTGCTCTCAAATGAGGCAGTCCTCTTCTCAGGACTAAGGGCAAGTATCGAAAACATGCACATCTGAGTCGTACTGTTAATCTAGTTTAAGTCAACGTGCATTAAACCCTGAACCCAGCATGGAAGGATCAGAGGAATACAGCTACGGTCCCAAAGGATGCGCCAACCTTAAGAGTATTTAGCCATCAAAACCAGTCAACTCTACACTGTAGACAGGGGAGGTTCCCTACACTGTTCCTGGGGACTGCAAGGAATGGGGGTTGCTGAGAAAGCACATCCCAAATGAGCACACACCTTGGGACTTCCCTGGCCATCCAGTGGTTAAGACTCCGTGCCCCCAATGCAGCGGGCACGGGTTCAATCCCTGGTCATAGAACTAAGATCCCACACACAGCATGGCCAAAAAAAAAAAAGTGTAATTCCAAATGAGCTCACACCGTAACAGAAGAATGAAGGCCCAGCTGAATGCTGAGGGTGAACGCAGTGCTAGTTTAGAAAGTGTGAGGGCAGAGGAGAGGCGCTGAGGAGGCACCTCGAAGGAAGGAAGGGTGTGAGGAGAGAGGAGGGAACCTCCTCGGAGTTCAGAACGAGCCCTGAGGCGGCCAACACTCAAAGGCCAGGCCTGTTTCGGGGAAGGGGCGGAGGGAGCGTGGGCTGGCGGCTGACGCCATTGTGCACTCACAGCTGAGGCGCGCGGAACTCAAGGAATTTTCCAAAGGCAAAGGGGGCTGCGCGAAGCACTAACTGCATCGGGAATCCATGAAATTCAGGAAACTATACAAAACTCGTATGTACGTTTCCGCACATTTTTCTGGTAAGGTGGTTTTTAGCCTTCGGATTCTCAAGGGGGCTGCTGCCACCACCAAAAAGAGGAAAGGAGAGTCACGGAGCGGGGGCGGGGGACGACGGACACTGACTATCTCAACTTAACGACCAGACGTGGAGGAAGAGTTAGAGCAAGGCCGCCGTTCCCGCACAGGGCCACACGGGCACAGGGGCGGCCTCCTTGGGTCAGAGGCCTCGGCCACGTGGCCCGCCCGCGACATCCTCCCGGAGCCACGACACACCAGGCTCGCTCCGCCTCGCTGCTCCCCATGCCTGCAACGCTCGCCTCTCGTGACACCTGCGGAGCTCCTGCCTCCCATCACTAGGGCCCCCCCTAAAAGGCCACTTCCTCAGAGGCCGTCCCTGACCACCCCACGTACGAGGCACTGCTCTGTCTCCCACAAACCCCTAACACTGCTTTAGCCTCCCTCACAGCAATCAGTACGTTACATCCATATCTGTTTACTACGTGTCTCCCTGTAGGACAATAAAAGTGTGCATTTGGTCCCTGACCCACAGTTCCTGGCACAAGAACTCCTAAAACCCTTGGAATCTCCCAGGTTAAGACAGGGGTGTCTTGCTTTTGTTATTTGTAATAAGCCCCTCTCCAAAGTTATGCTAATGAGATGACTGTGGTGGGACCTAGCTTCAGACTGGGGGCTGGTCACCGGAGAGCCCAAGCAATTGCTGAGAGGGCTGGAGGTTGAGTTCAATCACCAGTGGCTGATGATCTAGTCAAACGTGCCTACGTAATGAAGGCTGAACTTACACACCTTGCATACAAACCCTTAAGGACGGATGGGCTCTGGGGAGCTTCTGGGTTGGTGAACACAATGACGTGCTGGGAGGGTGGCCTGCCTGGAGAGGGCATGGAAACTCCACACCACCATCTACCCCATACTTTGCCCTATGCACCTCTTCCATTTGGCTGTTCCTGACTTGTATCTTTTGTAATAAACCGGTAGTCATAAGCAAACCACTTTCCTGAGTTCCGTGAGTCCTTTCAGCAAATTATCAAACCTGGGAACCTCTGAATTTGTAGCCAGCTGGGTAGACGTGTGGGTAGCCTGAGAACCCCATCTGCAGCTGGCATCTGAAGTTGGGGTAGTCTTGTGGGATTCAGCCCTTAACCTGTGGGGTCTGCACTAACTCTGGCAGTTACTGGACACCCAGTTGGTGTCAGAGGCTTGCATAACGGGTATGGAAAAAAGAAAGCTATTTGGTATCAGAAAACACCAAATACTCCTCCACTGGCATGTGTATGCGTGCGTGTGCACGTGTGTGTGTGTACGTGCAGAAGGGCAGGGCCTCGTCCCGCAGTACTGGTTGTTTGGTGGTTTTAGTGGGGAGAAGGGAAAAGGTTGAGTAACATCAGTTTCAGATATGTTGATTTTGAAATGTTGGAGAAAATATTCAACTGGAAATCTATAGCTGACAATGGAAACTCTGGGAATGGAGCCCAGTGAGAGAAAACCAGGGAAATATGGACCCAAAAGACTAGCATGGAAGCAGAACTTAAAGCCACTTCTTCAAGATACTTGGCTGAGCTCTGAAAAAGACCCTAGAAATAGAAAGGCAAAGTGCCACAGTTGGAGCCCTGAGCAGTCCACTGCCGGGGGGAGGGACATGGAACAGTAGGAAAGCTTTTCAATCTAGCCCAGAGGCCCCAAACCTAAGACTTTCCCTGAGCATCCACTGTACCACTCTCCTTTCCCACCTGACCACGAGCTTCTTGAGGGCAAGGACCATGTTAATTATTCCTATGCTCCCAGTTCCTGGCACATGGTTGGGCGTAATGTCTATGAAACAAAAGAATCTTGGAAATGCCTGTTCTTCAAGCAGAAGAAAAGACACAAAAACCACAAGAGCACTCACATTGAATAAGCCCTCCTCTTTCAAGGCCCTGAAAACTGGCATTTATACTCAGGCTTCTATCATACATCTACTTCCTGGTCACCCCCCCAACCAGGTCACAGCAGTGGCACCCTGGGATGGGAGACACTGCAGCTGAAAGTTCTACCCTAAAGGAAGAAGACGGTGGTCCAAAGACACACCACACCCAGGTCACTAACCATGCTTCCTGAGAGAGGGGTCCACCCTTTTCTTACCTGGGGGGCTACAGGGGGCTCTGCATTGGGCGGCTTGACAAAGAAAGGAATCCGGCCCCTCTGCCAGTCATTGAGGACCATCTTCCCCACAGTCCGCAGGTCAGGCTCTCCACCCTGAAATGTTGCAGGAAGAGGCCCAATTAAATTCAAACAACACAACCACCTCCTGGTTTGGAAGCATGGCGGTGGTCCCAGTTGGCACCATCTACCTGCCCAGTTTCGCACTTCATACTGCTCACACATGCATATAAAAAAGGTCCACACCACGCACGCACACACCTGCAGCACGTCCCAGTCTGAATTCTCACAACTCCTGGCTTACCTTCAGTAACTTCCCCGTCCGGAAAGCTAGCTTCTCAAGAAAGTCCTCAGCGTTCTCCCAAGAATCAATTTTGTACGTCTTGCTGATATATTCTGGCTTTGCTCGTTCAAGTACAGCACCAATGTGGTCTTCAGGAGTCTTAATTTTTTCAACTTGAACCTAAATGTTCATAGGAAAGCTCTTGCTTACAAACTTGATTATGGAAGGAGTGAAGTTCCCAGTGTTCTCTGTAACCATATCTGAAAACAGATTTCAATGCCTCAAAGCAAGCGCGGCCTGGCAGGAGCTTGTCCTGGAGGTGGCGAGATGCAGTTGGCTGAAAGGAGTGCCATGGAAAGCCAACCACAGCCGCGGAGCCCAGAACTCTAACCCCGGCTCACCACAAACTGATGGTGTGACTTCCGCAAGTAGTTTAAACTGGAACCCTTCGTGCTACTGACTTGCAGAAATGGTTAAAAGTCCACCCATCCCAGGACACAAAGAGAAGGGAATAGTTTAAGAAAGAAGGGGAGGAACCGCACAGGATGTATAGCCAGAAGCACTGGTTAAGGTTAAGTGGAACCATTTAAAGCTCTCGGTCGTCTTCAGGAACAAGTGAGGAAATGACCGAGTTCCAAAATGACTCAACCCATAAACCCATGAAGATGAATTATCACTGAACATAAACAGGCCGTGCTTCCCTTTGGAGCCCACGTGTAAACGACAAACTCTTTTGTGGGATGACATTGACCAGATATGCCCACGGTTCCACTAACTCCTCAAACAGGCTTAAGTGGAATGGAGAGACTGCCCTGTTCAGTGTCATGTTCCTCAAGTTTGGTCAGACAGGCTGACCCCAAACTGTCTGCTGAATGAGTAAAAAGCAAAGGTATCCAGAGTTCCCCACAGAGCGCTGGCCCCAAAAGGCAAACAAAGAGCCTCTCGGGACCAAAATACTTACCACTCCTTTCAGCACAATGTCCGTCTCTGAGTCCTCAGAGGGGTAAACCACACCGGGACAGTCGATAAGGAATATCCGGCGCATCAAGGTAATATACTGCCAGACCTAAAAAGCAGAGACTTCCCCAGGTCAGTCCCTGAAAGCGATTTCACAAACCCCTGATGCTCAAGAAACTAGAGAGGGGGGTAGGGGTCAGAGAGGAGCAACCTGCTGGGTAATGAAGCTCCAAAGCCCCTCCTCTCTTTGGGCCGCGCATGAGGCACTTCCACGAGGCATAAACTATCGTTTCCAACAGCTAAGGGTCTAAAAATAATGCAGAGGCAGGATCTCCATCTAGTATTGTGCAATAATGTCCAGTAAAGCTTTTTCTGATTTTTAAAAGTACTCCTGGAAGATTAATACTGCTTGGCCCCTGTTCCTTTCAGCAGAACCATGGTGCTCCCCAAATACCCTGTGTTCCAGGGTAGGACCCCCAACCAACAGAATCTACCCTAAAATTGAGTTTTCTTTCTTAACCCAGGCACCAAATATTCTTGGGTTAGTTTTGTTTATCAAAGCAGAAGGTTGGAGTGACAATTTAAAACAGACTCAAATGGCACATACCAAACCATGCCAAAGCCAGGCAGTGGCACACAAAGTACTCTTAGCCTTATCGAAAAGGGCAGAAACAGCTCCAGGACATTGCCAACTATTATATGGAGGCTAAACTCCCAATGGTGATCTTCATCCAAGAGAAGCAGATAGACATCTCCATGTCCTGAATTATCACCCTCCATGGAAATAAAATAAGTCAAAGTAAATAAGACCCCCTTGAGCCAGACATACCTTTGTTTCACCTGCAATGGGGGCCACATTGCAAACTTTCTTGGAGCGCAGTGTGTTTATGACAGAGCTCTTGCCAACATTTGGATAGCCAATGAACCCCACGCTGATCTGTTTCTTGTCAGTGTGCAACTGTTCAAAAAAAAGAATACACACCACATACACGCAGAGTGAACATCCCATGGGACAAACAGGTTGTGTTACTTTGCTACCATAAAGAATACAGTACAAAACTATTGCTACGACTTGATTTAAAACCCAGACACACCCCACCTGCACAGTCTGCGTGGGCTGCATACACATACTCATTAATAAATCAGAGGTGAGTCAGCTAGCTCCTCGGTCACTCATGTGCAATTATTCTTGAATGTTTTAAGGTTAAAAGTATGTAGGTTGAGAAACAAAGGAAGAAATAGCTTGTTAGTCATCAATTTAGAAGAACACCACCCACTGATAAAATGTCTTCAGGGAAGAGAACCTCAGCAGATGCAGCAACCGGCAATCCCAAGACCCATCCCTCCTCTTCTCTGCACAACATATTTTGCATTTTCACTGCTAAAACTAAACAACAAAAGAAAAGAAAGGCAGCTTCAAAAGCTAGATCACTGGGTGAAAGTCTCAACGAGGCAGAGCTCAGGAAGAGTTTACAAACGGATGGGGACTTCTGACTAGAGATGGTGGACTGCACACCCCTGCCCACCTCACTCCCTCCACGAACTCCACCGGAACCACAGCCGTGGGAATTAACACACACACACCCATAGAGCCAAACATATAAAACCAAAGCATGCGCTGGAGCTGAGACAGAACAAACTAATGTGTGATGTTAACAGAAGACCAGCAGTTAAAAAGTAGTATCTAACTTGGCCCACTACAAAATATGAAAGCTACATGGCTACAAAGGTAGAAAAACTAAAAATGCAGCAAATATACTGCCAATGAATCACGAAAGACCTTGGGAATCAGCAGTACAGACCCCTCTAAGGGTGGGACTGAAATCCAGAAGACTGACCAGTGGACCGTCTGTAGAAATAGTCACACCTCTCCTTCCCCTCCCTCACCTGGCATGGGTGCCCAACTTCTCTACCCCAGAGCCTTAGGAGAGATAATGACTCTTTTGAAACCCTGCATGTCTGAAAATATCTTTAATTTTCAGACCTGAAAGGGACCCTAGATTTAGAGGTAACAGTAATTGAAAGCAAGTGTTCCCAGAGTGATTAGCTGAAAGCCTAAATATTGAATAGTACAACCCCAGGCTCCTACTCCCACTGAGTTCCCAGAACCCTGGCAGCCAGGTCTATATACGCCCAAGCTGGAGACAGGAAGACTCCTTTCTAGGGAAACTCACAGGCCCAGGAGTAAAGACCTACAGACGGGACTTCCCTGGTGGTCCAGTGGTTGGGACACCATGCTTCCACTGCAGGGTACACGGGCTCGATCCCTGGTTGGGGAATTAAGATCCCACATGCCATGCAGTGCGGCCAAAACAAAAAACAAACAAAAAACCCACCCTACAGACACTGACATCTAGAGTGTCCCCCAACAAAATACTGGGTTTCTGCCCAGTCACCTACAGTGAAATCTCTCATTCAACAAGCCCACCCCCTGCATAAAGTCTATTTAGCCTATTTTTGGTGGCTCACTCTTAAATGAGTGGAGAACCAAGAATAACCAGACATCTGAAGTGTGACTCTAGTAGAAAAGACAGAAAAAGAGCAACTTGGAGGAAACAGTGTCAATGTAGGAAAATGTAGAGGAAAATTTCCAAATACCACCATCATTGTTCTCAGAGACAGAGAAGCCGGTGCATCCGTGAAACAAGAACAGGCTATAAAAGAGAGCAGGGCAATTCATAAACAAGAGCTTTCAGAAATTACAAATTAAAAGTGAGAGGCAAAATAAATCTTGCGATAGAACAGCTAAATGATCAAGTCAAGGAAACTTCCCAGAAAACAGGGTAAAATGTCATAAATGTACTGAAACAAAGAAAAGATAAGAAAATTCAAGAATTGGGACTTCCCTGGCAGTCCACTGGTTAGGACTCTGCGCTTCCACTGCAGGGGGCACGGGTTCCATCCCTGGTAAGGAAACTAAGATCCCACAAGCCGCGAGGCGAGGCCAGAAAAAAAAGAATGAAAATTCAAGAATTAAACCAGGAGATAAAACCAAATTCCTGAACAAGAACAGAGATGAATGGGGGGCATGGCGTGGGGTGGTTTCCAAAAAACAGTATAGGACAAATAACAGACTGAAAGTCCCATCCATGCCTAGCTCACTGAACAATAAAAGACCCACCTTAAAGCACATCACTGGGACACTGTAAAACAGGAATTTTTTTCAAAAAAGATCTCAGCCACAAAGGATTAGGAGTCAGAACGGTCTCAGATTTCTCAATGGCAACATCGGAAGCCAGAAAACAATGCAATGTCGTGTCTTCAACATTCTAAGAAGAAATGGTGTGAGGGTAGTATGAAGAAATTTACAGAATGCAAGGTCTCAAAAAATGTTCCTTCTAAGCACTCCTTTTCAGAAGGCTTTTGGAAAACATGTTCCATCAAAAGGAAGGAGTAGGACTTCCTTGGTGGCGCAGTGGTTAAGAATCCGCCTGCCAATGCAGGGACACAGGTTTGAGCCCTGGTCGGGGAAGATCCCACATGCCGCGAAGCAACTAAGCCCGTGTGCCACAACTACTGATCCTGTGCTCTAGAGCCCGAGAGCCACAACTACTGAGCCTGCGTGCCACAACTACTGAAGCCCATGGGCCTAGAGCCTGTGCTCCACAACAAGAGAAGCCACCACAAGGAGAAGTCCGCGCACCGCAACGAAGAGTAGCCCCCGCTCACCACAACTAGAGAAAAGCCCACGCACAGCAATGAAGACCCAACACAGCCAAAAATAAATAAATACATAAATTAAAAAAAAACAAAAACAAAAACAAAAAAGGAAGGAGTAAACCAAGAAAGAAAAGGGATCCAGTGAACAAGGGCAACACAGGGAACAGCCACGGGAATCCCGCATTCGGATGACGGGGAAAGGAAGTCCCAGGAAGACCCAGCAGCGGCCCGGGGAGCAGCCGGTGCACCTGGAAGGGAGGCGCCAGACACTCTGAAAGATCCCACACTACCAGAGGATTTGGTGATATGTCAGTGACAAATAAAACGGAGCTAATTAACACCAGATAAAACAGAAGGTCCTATTAGAAAGGAATTACAATCATAGCACCGTGGATCAGCAAGGACTGACACTTCAGTCACAATAACCTAAACACTAAATGAGTAATAGTTTAGCCAAATGTCGTACAAGGACAGAGGGAGTGGAGAGGGAGGACGGGGGCAAGAAATCTAACCCGCATTTTCCATAGTAGGAACTTAACAAATACGTAAAACTGAGGGGGGTGTGAGATGAAGAAATAGATTCATAAGCATATATAAAAAATATGGAAAAAATACCAGAAGTAACAGCTATGAGTTGGACGAGCTCCTTCTGGGAAGTGGGGAAGGGTGGGACGGAGGACAGGTGTCCTTTGTTAGAAGCCAGGTAAGATTAAATGAACATACAAATACAAAGTTGCAGGTACAGAACATGAAGCTTCGAGAACATGTGCTTTCAGGGCCTCCCTGAGGAACCAGCACCTGACCAGGGATCCGAGGCTGGAGCTCGGCAGGGTGCCTTCCAGGCAGAGGGAAGGGAAACGCACAGCCCGGGAGCCCAGAGTGGGGACACAGTGTGGGGAGGGGGCCCGTCGTCATCACCGAGCAGAGGGTAGACCATACGGTTCCAGGGACACAGCAGAAAGGGAAGCGACGTTTGTCAGGGATGGGGGTATAGGCTGAGCTAGAGAGTATTTCAGAATCCCTTGAAATCCTGAGGCTCTGTGAGTGTTCACATCTCCAGAACACACTGTCCTCACTACCGAGAAGATGTGGAAGGTGAGGCTGGTAACTCTGACACACCCTGGGAAGAGAAATTCTCACACAAACCCACAGCTGTCCAACTCCAGGGGGCACAGGTCAGGTCGCAATACCTTTCCAAACTGCCGAAGAAGCTGAATAAATGCTCCTTTGCCAAAGGGGTTAGTAAGACTTGCGTGGAAAGCAAGTGTCGGGTAATCTTGGGAGAGGATGGCAACCCATCGTTTCTAAAGGGAGAAAAGAAAAGAAGCTGGTAAACTGTGAGCTGTTTATTTACAACATAGGAAGAACCAGAGCTTGAATAACAGGATGGTACTTCAAATACACAGTTGTCTAAGGAAAATGTTAGCTGTAATTCTTTGAAATATTTTTTTCAAGTATGACAGTTGACGCTTTGTCTTTTTTTCATTTTTGGCTGCATTGGGTCTTCGTTGCTGCGCGTGGGCTTTCTCTAGTTGCAGAGAGAGGAGGCTACTCTTCGTTGTGGTGCGCAGGCTTCTCATCACGGTGGCTTCTCTTGTCACAGAGCATGGGCTCTAGGCCCATGGGCTTCAGTAGTTGTGGCATGCAGGCTCAGTAGTTGTGGCACACGGGCGTAGCTGCTCCGCGGCACGTGGGATCTTCCCAGACCAGGGCTCGAACCTGTGTCCCCTACATCGGCAGGCAGATTCTTGACCACTGCGCCACCAGGGAAGCCTCTCTTTTGTCTTATAAACACAAAACAATATTCCAAAAATGCCTTCATTGCTACTAAATGCAACTAATGTAACATAATGTGAAACAGACCTGGGGCCTCGGCAGCCGCCCCTTCTGAAGGGCGCACACCGTTCATCCTGTGGGCACTGCAGCTGTCCCACTGCCAACCACCAAGGGTCAAAGGTAACTGCCCAGGACTTCCCTGGTGGTGCAGTGGGTAAGAATCCGCCTGCCAATGCAGGGGACATGGGTTTGAGCCCTGGTCCGGGAAGATCCCACATGCCGCGGAGCCACTAAGCCCATGCACCACAACTACTGAGCCTGCGAGCCACAACTACTGAGCCCACATGCCATAACTACTGAAGCCCGCGCGCCTAGAGCCCATGCTCTGCGACAAGAGAAGCCACCGTGATGAGAAGCATGCGCACCACAATGAAGAGCAGCCCCCGCTCGCTGCAACTAGAGAAAGCCTGCGCACAGCAACGAAGACCCAACGCAGCCAGAAATAAATGAATAAATAAAAAAAATTTTAAAAAAAGGTAACTGCCCATCATCAATGAAGCCCATTTTAGTTTTGTTTTCGATGAGAACACCTGAATGACTACACCCTCACAATAGTGCAACACCTTAACTGCTGCCCCAAATCCTAGAGACCACGACACTGACTTATTCATGGGTAACTCAGAGCCTGCACAAGCCGTGTGGCCTTGGTCATCTGTTTTGCATTAGCAACTGTACTTACCGTTGCCCAGGTTGGAACAAGGTCACATTTGTTAAGAACAAAAATGAGGTGTTTCCAGGGTTTCTCCTTTTTCAAGTAAGTCTCAATGTGAGGGGAACGGGTACCCACTGGATCTCTAGCATCAAGAACTTGAACTACAACATCTGATGAATCTATCACCTGCAAATTCAAAGAGGCAAAAGTGACTTGCTACAGGAGTACAAGGGCAAAATGAAAGAGAGAAGACATTTAAGGGAACCTGGGAAAAATAAAGCAACAATAGAGATAACCTCTCAACAGTCTTATGAGGAGAGCAGGTGGTAGCTAATCTCAAAGCCCAGGGATCAGTACCCGAAAAATTGTTTTCATCCTGTGGGTATCTGAAACTTGTTTAATTCCAAATAGAACTAGCTTGGATGAAACCGGTCTATTTCACGACTGCTATGCATTAGTGAGTAGAACCATTTACTTCTTCTTTTTTAAAAAAATATTTAATTTATTTATTTGGTTGCACTGGGTCTTAGCTGCGGCTCGAGGGCTCCTTAGCTGCAGCAGGCTCCTTAGTTGTGGCATGCGAACTCTTAGCTGCGGCATGCATGTGGGATCTAGTTCCCTGACCAGGGATCGAACCCGGGCCTCCTGCATTGGGAGCACAGAGTCCTATCCACTGCACCACCAGGGAAGTCCCTCATTTACTTCTTAGACCTCTAAGTTTCCATGCTATAGGTTTTGAGTATTTTACAAAAAAACTAAAAAAGTTTGTTTGCTTTCATGGTACTAGTTTCCTATCATGTTACTATCTGATTATGTGACTATGCTTGAAAGTCTTCGTTACTGAGAATATTATTCGAGTGTGGACCTAAAACTCAGCCGGCTGAAGAGAACTAGACCAGGACTCAGGAGACACAAAGCCTCTTGCACTAACTACCTGGGTAAGCTGGGGAAGGTATTCAAGCCTTCTAGACTTGAATTCTCATCTGTAAAATGAGAGGGCTGGACTAAGTAACTCAAAAATTCTCATGCAGCTCTAACCATGTATAATGAATCTCAACAAGAATATCATTTAGCAGGTAATCCAAAGAAATATTAACAGAGAATATGTGAATCTATGCAATGTGGTTGTTACTATTATATGAGTAATAAAAAAATGCAGTTATCTAGAACAATGGTAGTATGTGCACGGCCATATCCATCCTGGAGGTGGAATTTATATTGACAGAGCTTCAATAGATCCAAGTCAGTTTTCTCATATAAGATCATGAAAGCCAAAGGAACCATTCAGTAAGATAGAATTTAAAGTCTTACCTTGTAGAGTTCACCCCATATTCTTTTAGACTGTCCCTTTTTATATATCTCTTCTTGGGCTTCATTTCTAAATAAGAAAAGACCCAAAGTGAGCAAATGAAGCACTATAAAGATTACAAGGATGTTTCAGGGAAAAAACCATGTGCCAAGGGAAAGCGGTATCAAAACTAGTATCAACATCACTAATTATTAGAGAAATGCAAATCAAAACTACAATGAGGTATCACCTCACTCCGGTCAGAATGGCCATCATCAAAACATCTATAAACAATAAATGCTGGAGAGGGTGTGGAGAAAAGAGAAGCCTCCTACACCGTTGGTGGGAATGTAGATTGGTACAGCCACTACGGAGAACAGTATAGAGGTCCCTTAAAAAACGAAAAATAGAGCTACCATATGACCCAGCAATCCCACTCCTAGGCATATATCCAGAGAAAACCATAATTCGAAAGGAAGCATGCACCCCGATGTTCATTGCAGCACTATTTACAATAGCCAGGACGTGGAAGCAACCTAAACGTTCATCGACAGAGGAATGGATAAAGAAGATGTGGTACACATATAGAATGGAATATCACTCAGCCATAAAAAGGAATGAAGTAGTGCCATTTGCAGAGACATGGATGGACCCAGAGATTGTCATACAGACTGAAGTAAGTCAGAAAGAGAAAGACAAATATCGTATAATATCGTTTATATGTGGAATCTAGAAAAATGGTACAGACGAACTTATTTGCAAAGCGGAAATAGAGTCACAGATGTAGAAAACAAACCTATGGTTACCAACGGGGGAAGGGGGGGTAGGATGCACTGGGAGATTGCGATTGACATATATACACTACTATGTATAAAACAGATAACTAATGAGAACCTACTGTACAGCACAGGGAACTCTACTCAACGCTCTGTGGTGACCTAAATGGGATGGAAATCTAAAAGAGTAGATATATGTATATGTATAACTGATTCACTTTGTTGTACAGCAGAAACTAATACAACATTGTAAAGCAACTATACTCCAATAAAAATTAAAACAAAACAAAAAAAAACAACTAGCTGTAGACGGACCAAAATTAGACTTAATTTAAAAAATGACTATATCCAAATGCCCATCGACAGATGAATAAAAATAAATGTCGCGTATACATAATGGAATACTGTTCAGCAATACAAACAAATAAAGTACTGATACACGATACAACATGGATGACCTTGAAGACATTATGCTAATGAAATAAGCCAGATACAAAAGGACAAATACCGTACAAGTGCACTTACATGAAGTACTATTTAAGAGAGAAGTTAAACTCATAAGAGACAGAGAACAGAATGGTGGTTGCCAGGGGCTGAGGAGAGGGGGGAATGGGGAATCAGTGCTGGATGGGTACAGAGTTTCAGTTTGGAATGATGTGAAAAAATTCTAGCGATGGATAGTGGTAATGGTTGCACAGCCATGTGAATGTACTTAATGCCACTAAATTGGATGCTTAAAAATGATTAAAATGGGACTTCCCTGGTGGCACAGTGGTTAACAATCCGCCTGCCAATCCAGGGGACACGGGTTCGAGTCCTGGTCCAGGAAGATCCCACATGCCACAGAGCAACTAAGCCCGTGAGCCACAATGACTGAGCCTGTGCTCTAGAGCCTGCAAGCCACAACTACTGAGCCCGTGTGCCACAACTACTGAAGCCCACACACCTAGAGCCCGTGCTCTGCAACAAGAGAAGCCACCGCAATGAGAAGCTCAAGCACCGCAATGAAGAGTAGCCCCTGGTCGCCACAACTAAAGAAAGCCTGTGCGCAGCAAAGAAGACCCAACACAGCCAAAAATAAATAAATAATTTTTAAAAAAGATTGAAATGGTAAATTTTGTTATGTATATTTTACCACAATAAATTTAATTAAAAAAACAAAAGCAACTATAATTAGGCAGTCTGTCACAGAGAATTATGAAAAGGAATCTGAACCATAATCCACACTCCACAGCTCCCACGAAGAGTGAAACTTTCCTGATAAGGTTGAGAATCTGCTTGTTTATTAGCCTCAAAGACATTTACCCAATGTCCCTGGAACAAAAATAGTTTTGTTTCTCCCCCATTGCCGACTGTACCCTTTGGAGGTGGAAAAAATTCAAATCAGCAGACGCATACAAAGTCCAAATAGTTCTAAGAATAAATGAACTCGCTGCCTCTTTTTGCTTGGCCTCGAGTGGCTTGACTTGACCTCTAGGAGGCCCAGGGCTAGCGATGGACTGAGGACAGCACCAAGGTAGTGGCACTGCAGGCAGGGGACAGCACCTCTCCTCTAGGGCACCTCAGGAACACATGAGGGAGAACCAGGAGGACTAAACTGGTAAACCCTTTCTGGAGGGTAATAAGGCAGCCGCCTATCAAAAAACTGCATATTCTTCGACGTCATTTCCCCTAAGAATTTATCCTTGGGGAACAATTAAGGATGAGAAAGAATTAGTCACATTGATGTTTTACCCTAGAGTTGTTTACCATAGGGGAAAACTTTGAACAGCATAAATGTCTAACCATGGGACTGGCCACAACAAAAACCTACTCTGACATGAAACATTATATTGTTGTTGACTAAGAACTGACATGGAAATATATTCTTAATAATTTAGAAAAATATATTAAAATAAAAGCAAGTTAAAATACAGTCTTAAAGTACTATACTTATAAATAAAAACGTCCAGAATAATGTATATATATACATACATATCCTTAACTGATCCTTGACCTTTCGGGTATGAACCCCTATGAAAGTGTGATCAAAGTTAGGGATCCTTCTTCTCCTCCCCTTCTCTAAAAACCACAAAACTCACTTCTTTTATGCATGTACATAAATTTTCCATATTATCTTCAGAGGGTCACAGAAACCTCAAAGGATATCAATGAACTCCCCCCACCCCCAGTGGTCCAGAGTAAACCCTGATATTCACCAAAATATTAACAATGCTTAACATAAGTAGTGGAATTATGAGTGCTTATTTTCTTTTTGTTGTATTTCCAATTTAACTATATTTTAAAAATTTGTCTATGATAGAATATACTGTTATTATTATGAAGAAAGTGTTATTTATTTCTATTTGGGGGGGGAATTAAGAGACCAATAGTAAACAAGCCACCTTAAATTATCTTCAGTCTGGCCCCAACCAGTTTCATTAATTTTTCTAGTCTAAGGGAAGATCTCCATCTATGAGATAAATCACTGAGCTTCTGGCAGGTAAATAACTGTAAAGAAGATGTCTATTGCAGAAGAGCAAATGAGGAGATGTGCATGAACTTTAAAACTGTACCTCACACCAGTGTCTTCAGCTACCAAGTCACGATCCTTCCCCTGGTCATAGCTCTCAGTGGACATTTCTGCATTTTCTATAAGTGACTGCATATCACCTGCAAATAAATTTGGTCGCTTCCTCTGTGCTTTAGGGCCAAATGTAGTTTCAAAGCTTTCAGTATCAAGGATGTGCACCTTTGAGTTCTAAAGAGAAAGGAGAATTATAGGTAAGACTAAGCAAAGCACTGAGAAAAAGCAAAAAGTTCAAAACCTATCTGGGAAAGGCTTTCTGCTTTCATTTTTGCAAAGCTCAACCCATACCAAAATCTACAACACGGATGCAGCCTGACTTCAAAACAGAAATCCTTATTTAAATAGCAAACGCACTTGTTCCCCTCTTCTGAAAGCTTTCCTGGAGAAATACAAAATACAAATAGTCAAAGCAAATATGAATAGTTGTGTGTAAGACTTGCCAAAAACTCTGCTTTATTTCATTTATCATAAACTTTAGTCAAATGTAATTACGGCTACAACGCTGAAAATTAACTTTTTTCTGACCTTTGTTTTTTTTTTAGCTTTCAAACAAGTGCATAAAATTCGCCAAATTCACAGATTTTTGTCAAGGACGATCATGCTCAAATTTGTGTTTTTTTTTTTAAACCAACTGTAAATGCCAACTTTTTCTTGGAAGTTAATTTCTTTCATGGCTAAAAGGAATTGCTTGTTTTGTAAGATGCATTTTAGTTTCAGATAACATTTTCCCTAATTTAGGTAACGTTTTTATTAAATGCACATGCGAAGTCTTCAGATGAAAAACATCTAGCAAAAGTCCAAAATAAGAGTTTAGATGTGATAAAAGGAACCTGATCCTAACTAGAACTTGATGTGCCTGTAAAGGAGTTACGGGCAGAGGAATTTTTGAAGCAGGATGAAAGTCAAACTCTGAGTTAGGATCTATCACGTAACAGTATGTTAACAGCCGGCAGAGAATAATATCCTCAAAAAAAACAAACACCCTCTGCCCCCCAGTACAGGCTCCTCTGTAAGCACCAGCTACGAAACGCGGAAGAGAGAACAACCCAGTGGCTTCTGAACTTGACAGACACCTCTTCAACTCCTAAAGATCCTTAAGCTATTATCAGAGTCTCTAACCCATCTCTCAGTTTAGTTTTACTCACTACGCTCCAACAAGGGAACATCCCCGAACAGAACAGTCGCGTTTTACATTAGAACTAGGTTCTAATGTCACTGGGAAAATTATGATCAAAATTATCCTTGAAAATCTCTCAACCTATAACGTACACTATACCTGGATCTGTGTCTATAAACCTGTACCTTAGTAAGTACAAGGTAGTAGTATGTCTATACACTAAAATACAGAGACAATATAAGTTAAAGTATTTCCACTGTAGTACTGCTACAGAAACATAGTAATTGTAATGCACATACAGGTGAATGTGTAAAAGTTAAAAGCGTATCTGATTTGACTCCACCGTGCAGCAAATCTCAGAATCAGATTTCATAACGAGTAGTAGATATTGCACTAAAAATAAAACAGGTAAAGTTTCTTCAAGGACAGAGCAGAAAACTCATCAGTTACTCTGAGTACCCGTCTGCACCAAAATACAAACTGCTGCAGCTGTGGGCCCTTCATTCTATGTATCAGACATTTAAGCACTGAATTTTAGAAGCACTGAACAACTGCCATGGGCAACAAAGCAATAAATCCATAATAGAACTTCTCTGTTCTTCTCATAAACAGGATTCAATAGTTTGTTAAAAGATGGCTTTAGGGAGGACAGAGAGAACAAAGGAAATGAGCAACTTGTCTGTGGTTCATGAATTACACTCACGTGTTTCCCTGAAAGAAAACAGTCACTCCACTAATAGGTGCCATTCTTCTAGTCTGTCATAAAACAAAGCATAATTGACAAAACCTGAGGCAATAACCAGGACTTGGGTTTTACTTTGTTCTGCAAGTAAACACTTTTCTTTGAACTGTTTAATCCATGTATGCATGTCAGTGTTTTCTTCCCCTCCTCATGCTGGAACTGAAGCTCTGTGCTGTACTTATGTACATTTTTGGGAGTTACTATTCAAAGCAAGTAAAAATGTGCAGGCAGGCATTAGGCCATTTCTTTGGTTCCGTGTGAAACTAATTCCACTCAAGCCAGATTCAGTCTTTACTGCACTTCTAACTTCAATGATTAACAAGCAATCTGACTGGCACCCTTTCCTTCAGCTGAAAAGACTCTCTAAGGAGCTCCCAGAAGCTGAAAGTCTCCCTCCCACCAACCCAATCCTAAATCTATGCTTCCCCAAAGTTTGATGGAACTACCACTTAAACAAGTTTGCTTACCAAAAACATTTAAAAGCAGTATTGATAATAGCCATGATCTCTTTAGGTCTAAGTAAGTGGTGGCCTAAGTGCTCGGCATGTGCCAAGAGCCTTAATGGCTGTTTCATCTGCATCCAGTCACCCGAGGAGGGGGTCACCTTGACTTACCAGTCGGGGAAGTGAAAGCTCGCAGAGAACCCTAACTAAGGCTGCAGGTAAGGGACAGAGCAAAGATTAAAATTCAGGCCTGACTCCCAAGCCTGTGCTTTGGTCCACTATGCCACTGAACTTCTCCGACAGAATTCGGTTCATGCTAAAGGTGAGACCCCTAACAAAGGTGAAAGGAGAAGTCTCAGAAAGCTTATCAGTACTGCTTCAGGCACTATTCTCTATGGAAAAACAAGAGGAAAGTACGGTAGAGAGGGATCTGCGTGGTTTGCCGGGGACATCCTCCATCTTACATGAGGCCGGATTCGATCATGGAGAAGAGACATGGGTAACTTGCTTTGCTTCATGACAACTTTGTACGGATCCTTCAAGACTATGTCCATTTCCTCTTGAAATTTTTGTAGCGATGACTGCTTAATCACACGTGTATTTCCTGTTTTACAAAAGAATGTTGCTGTTTAATAAATAGCTCCTTACAACTTCCGCCTCCATCTTCCCAGGGACACAGTGAAAGGTAAGATTTTATTTATTTTTATTTTTTTTAACATCTTTATTGGAGTATTGGAGCTTTACAGTGGTGTGTTAGTTTCTGCTTTATAACAAAGTGAATCAGTTATACATATACATATGTTCCCATATCTCTTCCCTCTTGCGTCTCCCTCCCTCCCACCCCTCTAGGTGGTCACAAAACACCGAGATGATGTCCCTGTGCTATAAAGGTAAGATTTTAAATTGCCCTCACTCACCCAAACACCTGACACATCCATCCCACGTAGCCATTTTCAAACTTAAAAGAAGGAAAAAACCAGAAACCAAAAAACAAAGAAACTGCCTCTCCTGCACTCATACACTAAGAACTAATCCACCAACCCAGACACACAAAGGGTTTCAATAGTTTTCCAAGTCCAATTTCCTGACTGGATGAAACTGAAAAATAAACATCACTGAATGGAACTGAGATTTGACAAATGTCCTATTTCCTGCTAGATCTGGCAAAGAAATTTGGAGCCAATCACAGCTGATCAGTTAGCATACTCAGAGAATCCCAAAGCACAGCACCTAAGAGTCATAGCTCTGGTTTTTAGGGTTATAAGGGTTTGAAGGCACTATTAATCAACAAAGCCCTGCAAGGGAACAAAATGAAACTATATAACACTACTTGGAGAACACCTTGGAAGTGAGAGATTGTATTCACTGAACAGCACATTGCAGCACAAATGCCAAACTCAAGGTGAAGACGACCACGCTGGCGGGGATGGTGACGATGACAGCGGTTAAAGCTTCTATTGTACTACTTGCCGGACACTGTTCTAGGCACTTTACGTAAGAGTATTTATACATTTAATTACCACAACAGTCCTACGAAATAGGTGCTGTTTTTATCTTCATTTTACAGATGGAGAAACTGATGAGCAAACTTAAGAACCTGACCATGGTCCCAGAAATGGCAGAACTAGGCCTCAAACCCAGGAGGTCTAGATCTAGTGTCACCGGACCTTGCCACCATGCTAAAGGCCTCTTGAAGGAGTTCTCTCGGACACTTTTCTGTGCTGCAGTTTCCTAGGGGGTACCAATCCCACCAAGAGACGTATGAGATGTGCAAAGGTAGCTGCCATCTGCCCCCCAGAACAGAGGCCAAACAGCAGGCAAAGAATGCGGTCTGACCATCTGATGTGCCCACACAGCTGGCAGTGGCTGAGGGAAAGGCTGAAAGCCCCGACAGAGATGAAGGTGGAGCTTCCAAAGGAAGAAATCCTGCTTCCCCAAGGCCTCTGGAGATACGCTATTCATTCCTGGGAAGGACCAACGAGAGGTCCTTTCATTGTCACTCAGTCCAAACACAACCCCACTAAGAAAAAGTGTTTCAGAGGAACTTTAGGCTAAAGGCACAAACACACCTGCAAGGCACCTCTCAAAGTCACCTCTCCAGGTGACTGGAAATTAGGAGAGGAGCGTTCTAATGAATGCTAGTCATTAAGGATGAGCTCATCTGTCTAAGAGGTTCACTCACGGTGAACAATGATGGGCTCTTTTCAAAAAGAAGTCATTTATGGAAGCCACCGCCACGACTTTTCTCACGGTGGGGACTTCTTATCTCATCCCTTTCTCATACTGTCCTTGGCAGTTCCCCTCACCCCAGATACCTGCCTTTTATTTATTTTTTTAAATTTATTTATTTATTTTTGGCTGCATTGGGTCTTTGTTGCTGCGCACGGGCTTTCTCTAGTTGCAGCGAGCGGGGGCTACTCTTCACTACAGTGTGCCAGCTTCTCATTGCGGTGGCTTCTCTTGTTGCGGAGCACAGGCTCTAAGGAGCATGGGCTTCAGTAGTTGTGGCATGAGGGCTTCAGTAGTTATGGCGCACGAGCTTAGTTGCTCCGCGGCATGTGGGGTCTTCCCAGACCAGGAATCGAACCCGTGTCCCTTGCACTGGCAAGCGGATTCTTAGCCACTGTGCCACCAGGGAAGCCCCCAGATACCTGCCTTTTAGATACCTGAACATTCTACCCTTTTCCATACAGTGCACATTTTCTAGGGTAAAAGTAGCAGAGGACAACACTCACCAAACCACTTAATGTTCGGCTCCACTCTCGCCACTGTGCCAGAAGCCACCGTTGACTGATACTGCAGAGGCTTAATCACTTTACCACGGCTGTTCCTGAATTGAGGAAATAACAGATTTGGGTTGACAACAGAAGAAAGGCTACAGCAAAGCTGGGTTTACAGAATACGCTTTCCATCAAAAGGACCTCTTTTTTTTTTTTCTCCTTCCAGTTTTAAGTGATCATGAAATACAGATTTTGGTAAACAAAAAGTACTTCTACATTCAAAACAGATTGCCCCAAAGCCACTTAACCTTTTGCAACAGAGCACGTAATGATTTTTGCTCGATGAATAACAACTAATGACCATGTTTAAAAATCTGTTTACTGTTTGTTTGCTTTAAAAAAGAAAACCGCGGGCTTCCCTGGTGGCGCAGTGGTTGAGAATCTGCCTGCCAATGCAGGGGACATGGGTTCGAGCCCTGGTCTGGGAAGATCCCACATGCCACGAAGCAAATAGTCCCGTGAGCCACAACTACTGAGCCTGCGCGTCTGGAGCCTGTGCCCTGCAACAAGAGAGGCCGCGATAGTGAGAGGCCCGCGCACCGCGATGAAGAGTGGCCCCCACTTGCCTCAACTAGAGAAAGCCCTCGCACAGAAATGAAGACCCAACACAGCCAAAAATAAATAAATTAATTAAAAAAAAAAAAAGAAAACCGCATTCTTGAGTCTTTTTTGGATAATTATTTGAAGGCTGGTTTAAATGAATTTTAAGTAGAGGGTGATTTATGCTGGAACTCGAAATTCTAAAACAAACTGCAGAGTAGGTGACTAAGGCAGATTAAGTTCACTGACATTTGTGTTTTAGACACATCTTTTAGAATGGTTGAAGAATCCAATTACCAAACAAATTGAATAAGACCAAACAAATTGAATAAGACAAAATAAAACCAGGTCGCAAAATGCCACACTCAGCAAGCCCCTGTGGTAGAGGCTGCCTCAGCAGAACTGAGTTGTGATGAGTTTCCAAGTGCCACAATGTTGTGATCTAAAGTTTGTCATTAAAAAAACAAGTTTTCTGGCCGCTTTCATGACACCATCCTACGTGCTTTGTTAAAAAAAAGCAGATTTCTATCGGACAGATATGTACCTTGAGATTTAACATGCCATTTGTGGAGGCCGAGGCTGTGAGGAACAAGGCTGTTGTAGAGTGCAGTGACACAATCACTATTTCAACCCCTACTACGCATGTCTTTAACCCAAAATTCAGTTTATCATATAAAACGGTATTTGAAAATACACTACTCCTATCTGGGGAAAGTGGGGGTGGGAATATCAAAGGCTTAACAGGTGTCAGCTACAAGTCAAGGGCAGGAAGGGAAGAGGAGAGGACACCAGCGCCCACACTCACCTGCGCTCCTTCTGCCTGTACATATTCAGGCGTCGGATTGTGGCCCGGTCCCTCATGTTTTGGCCTCCTGCTCCCTGAACTCGATCTAGGAAACACAGAAGTGGAATGCACACTGTTTGATAGCCAACAAGTCTAAGTATAGCCATTGCTTCAAACACACCAACTAGTTCACTCAAAGCAGGCAAGCTGCCACCTCACTGCAAAATCTCCACTTTCTCCACGTGTTGCTCCAACAAAATCATTCCTGGAAGCTACATGGTATGACAAAGTTGACCTAATCTGGAACCCTCCGTAGGACTGTGTTTGAAAATGACAGTAGGTAATATTTCTGAGCACTAATTATGGCACTGTGCTATCCACATTACAGGCATCATCTCATGTAATCCATACAACAATCTTACCAAGAGGGATGCATTATTCCCATTCTGCAGGTTAAGACACTGAGGCACAGTGGGCAAGCATCTTGTACAAAGATTTTTTGTACAAGAGCCAGAATTTGAACAAAAGCATCAGATCACCATCTGTGCTCTTAACCACTAAGACACCTGCCTCTGGGTCTCAGTTTAACAAATACTGAGTGCCTGCTACAGGCAAAGCATCACGAAGACTACGATTCTGGCACATAAGTGTTCCTAATGTACCAGTTTCTTAATTTCCTAAGGTTTGATCTTAGTTTTATCAACAGCAAAATAGGTAGTAATTCTTGCCTTATATCTCAGAGAGAAAGAGAAGGACAAATTAGCATAGTAATACCAGCTTAGCTTCTCATTTGGGGATGCCTTTAAGTCATCTGTTTTGAAGTCATGCAATAGAAAACAGGCAGAAATCACAGGACTGGTGGCTCTACTGCTCACTACGTGTGCCAGCTGTGACAAGCCACTTCTCCTATTTTGGCTCAGTCTCTTCACCTATAACATCATGATCTCTAAGGGCCTCTTCAGGTCTAACACTGTCAGATCCCAGTCTACACAAACTGAATAATTTATCAGCGGTCCAGGTAAAACATTCAACATTAATTAAAATCAAAAACTTTAGGCCATATTTTAATATGTTTTATTAACTAAACCCAAATGGAAGGGACTCCCCCAAAGGCTATCTTGTTCATTCTGTGGTGGAACCTCAACAAAACTCGTACACATCTTCAAAAACATCTTTTGTTTTTGAAGTATGAAAGTTTTTTTTTTAATAAGTATGAAACGATCATACTTATCTGTAGCATTTTCTATGCACTTTACCGGATGGGATGACTCCAAGAGCCAAATCTACTAGCCCTTTCCCATTTAAATGGTCAAAGCTAAGGTGGTAGGCAAGTGTGGCCAAGTGTAAAGGGCCAGCTGGGTCAGCCTACATCACTTTTAGTCTGACTTTATCTAATTTATAGTACTTCTAGTAATTCCTTGAGCTGGAGAGCTGGACTCATACAAGACTGAACTATTTGGGGGGAGGGGCTTCAACACCTGACACACACAGGGACCCAAGAAGAGGTCAAATTTAAGTGTCCCTTCCAACTCAGAGCTTCCCAGTCTCTGCACCTCACAGTTGGAGATGCCCCAAGGCTGCCAGGCCTGAGTGTTCACTTTCCCGGCTTTAGACCTGGTGCCTGGCATCTAGTCTTGACAGGCGTCCAAGACTAAGCCCTCCTCAGGGCCTATGAACAAGTAATCATCTTCTCCCTTCTTATCCCCAAAGGCCACTCTGCTTGAGGTCACTCCAAGCAAGGCCACCCGGTGTCCCTCCCTCCAAGCTTCCTCCAAGCCCCACCCTCCGCGAGCCCCGCCGCCCGTACCGGGATTTGTGCTGGCTTTAGAGGGGTTGATGGTGCTCCGTCCTTTGTACTTGGGCTTCACCATCTTGCCGACGGGACGGGGACCGGAGCGTTGGGTCCGGCCTACGTGGGGTAAAAGATCTCGTAACTTCCCAAGCCGGGCTGAAACAACCCGCCCGAACCACGCTGGACCGCGTGCCCGAGACTACGTCACTTCCGCTCGCATCCCTTCCTTCCCCTGCTCGACTTCCTGCGAACGCGAGGCGCGCGCCGCCGCACTCCAGGCTCCGCCCCCGCCCCGGCCTCTTAGACGTCGCCCTGCGTCGAGCCCCGCCCCTCTCTCTCCCTAGCAACCACCAAGCTGCCCTCCGTAGCAACCGCCCAGTTACCCTGGACGCCCGGCCTAGAACTCCTAGTTGGGTCCACCCACAAATGTGGATGCCTCTTCCCAGGCCAAAGACAGAAGATTAAGTTTAATTATCTTCTGAATTTGTCCTCTAAGCCCTTCCAAAAGTGGCCGACTACACAGCAGCCAAATACCAATGAGATCTTGTCACCCTTCTGAAAACTCCAACAGCGTATCATCACTCTCAGCCTTAAAGGAGAGAGAGAGAGAGAGAGAGAGAGAGGCAGAGAAGCTGAAACTCCTTGCTATCCCTACAGAATTTTCAATGATCTGGTCCCTGCCTATTTATTTGACCTCATTTGTACCTTCCACTCTCTGGTTATTCTGACATTTGCACTGGATATTCCTTCTGCCTGAATCATCATTTCCCTAAACCTTGCATAGCTAGTTCCTTCTGGTCATTCAGTTCTCAGCTCAAATGTCATCTACAGGTAGGGCTGCAAAATTTAGCAGATAAAAAACACAGGATGCCCATGGGACTTCCCTGGCGGTCCAGTGTTTAAGAATCCGTGCTTCCACTGCAGGGTCCCAGAGTTCGATCCCCGGTCGGGGAACTAAGATCCCACATGCTGTGCTGTGCGGCCAAACAAACAAACAAAAAAACCAGGATGCCCAGTTATATTTGAATTTCAGATAAACAATGGAATAAGTTTTAGTATAAATATTATATGTCCCATGTAATATTTGGGACATATTTATACTAAAAAAAATTCATTGTTTATGTGAAATTCAAATTTGATTGGGCATCCTGTATTTTACCCAGCAACCCTTCCTCCTGGGGGAAGTCTTTCCTGTCTAATCTGTCTAAATCACAATCTCCCATTCTTTTGCAGTTACTCTGTTACAGTATTCTGTTTTATTTACTTCATGGCATTTATTACTAGCTGAAATTATGTTATTTACAAGTTTATCAGCTGCTTCCCCCAAAACTAGAATGTAAGCTTCTTGAGAGCAGGGACCTTGAATGTTTGTTCACCACTGTGTCTTCAAGACTTCAAAAAGCACTTAGTAAGGGCTAAGTCCTTACTACTAAACATAGTAAGGAGTAAATAAATATTCACTGAATGAAGGAATGAATAGATGGTGTCTTACCTGGGGCTGCTGTAGAAAATACCATAGACTGAGTGGCTTAAACCACAAACATTGATTTCTCACAATTCTGGAGGCTGGGAAGTCCATGGTCAGGGTGCCCATATGGTTGGCTTCCTAGTGAGAATTCTCTTCCTGGTTTGTAGACAGCTGTCTTCTCACTGTGTCCTCACATGCTGGAGAAAGGGGGAGGGCTCTGGTGTCTTCCTCTTCCCATAAGGGCACTAATCCCATCATGGGGGCTCCATCCTCATGACCTCATCTAAACCTAATCATCCCCCCCCCCCCCCGCCAACACACACACACATACCATCACATCAGGGATTAGAATTTCAATACATGAGTTTTAGGAGGATACATTTAGTGAATAGCAGATGGGAATGTCTCTGCATTCCTGAGGGGGAATGAGGGTAGTAAGACCCAGCAGTTTCTATTTTTACTAGCCAAAGTCAAGTCTCTGGACGTCTGTGTTTCAACCAAGAAGACTCCCTCTTTTTTTGGCACTTCAAGTTGTCAGGAAGTGTCCATCACTGTGCCTTCCGGTTAGGTCAGAGAAGAGGTGGTTAGGCCAGAAGAAGGTGGATCCTGGGTGGGGTAGCTTGTTCCATAAAAACAAACAACTTGGTATAAAGTGAGGTCCTCTAATTGTGGGAGGGATGATTGGGTCTTTATCTCTCTGAGTCTGAAACAAACAAACCCCAAAACAATCTTTCTAGAGCAAACCCAGGCCGTGTCCTAGACAAGAGCGGGAAACACCTTCGGTCCCTTGAGACTCACTTTTATTGCCCCCAGGGCAAGTATCATGAGCTTAAATACAAGTTTGCTTGAACGCCCTTGACCCTGACATGGTGTTTGAGGAAGTCTCTCAGAGCTGACCAGAAGCAACTTCACACCCAGTGAGGATCCAAAGGTGTCCTCTTCTGCCTCACTCTGTCCCTTTGGTCCCCCAAACAACGGTGCCATAGGCCACTTCCGGAGAATAGACTAGGATAATGTATTTCTGATGCCTCAATTTGGTTCAAACCAGAATAAACACGAATGGCAAAAATCAGCCCATGAGCTCATTCAGGCTTTGATCAGTGACATAATTTCATTATGAAATTTTGAATCAGGCTGTTGTGAAGTCTTGCCAAGGAGTTTCATTTTCCCAGATGATATGGCGGGTTGTTTCTCTCCTGTTCTCATACTCAGCTTGTGTTTAACATACGAACTTTCCATCTATTTTTATAACGTGATCCATCAATTCTTTTACAGCAGTATTTGCTGATCCCAACAACCAACCTCAGTTCACCGGCAGATAAAAAGCCTCCTCAAGGAAAGTCAAGCTAAAGTTATTGGTTTGGTTTGCCTGCCCTGCTTACCGCATGTGTAATATATTTTTCACACATATCCTTCCTCAAGTCATGGTGACCAGAGGAGGCATGACATACCTCCAGGCCTATAATTTCTCAGCTTTAAAACTGACATATTAATTTAACTACCTGGAAAGACTGCAGTGTGGTCATATGAATTATGGTACATGAAAGCATTGTATACCCAGTACACACCATGTAGATGGGATGCTTTCTCTTTTTCTCCAGACCCAGGGTTAGCTTCTCACTCCCTGGAATCTTGCTGCTTGTAAGCACAGGTGTGTGTGAATGGGAAGATCACAACAGGAATAGAGCAGAAAGGTGGTTCAAAATGCCAAACGTTGTGCCAAGTTCTGATAGGAAAGAATGAACTGGTGTTTTCACGGGAAGCAGAGAATCTTGACCTCACTTCCTTCTTCATTCTGTAAAAACTTTTTCATTGGGATCTAATAGACAAGTAGTAGCAGCTTCTAAAGAGGTGTTTTTTCAAAGTGTGATCGGAAGACCATCAGCATCAGAAACACTTGGGGGAGTTGGTAAAAAATGCAGACTTTTTTAAAAATTGAAGTACAGTTGATTTACAATGTTGTGTTAATTTCTGCTGTACAGCAAAGTGATTTGGTTATACATAGGCAGACATTCTTTTTTTATATTATTTTCCATTATGGCTTATCACAGGATATTGAATATAGTTCCCTGTGCTATCCAGTAGGACCTTGTTGTTTATCCATTCTATATGTAATACTTTGCATCTGCTAATCCCAAACTCCCAGTCCTTCCCTCCCCCACCACCCCCCCCCATAACCACACGTCTGTTCTCTGTGTCTGTGAGTCTGTTTCTGTTTTGTAGATAAGTTCATTTGTGTCATATTTTAGATTCCACATATAAGTGATATCATATGGTATTTGTCTTTTTCTGATTCACTTCACTTAGTATGATAATCTCTAGGTCCACCCATATTGCTGCAAATGGCATTATTTCATTCTTTTTATGGCTGAGTAATATTCCACTGTGTATATGTACCACATCTTCTTTATCCATTCATCTGTCGATGGACATGTAAGTTGTTTACATGTCTTGGCTATTGTGAATAGTGCTGTTATGAACACAGAGGTGCATGTATCTTTTTAAATTATAGTTTTCTCCAGATACATGCTCAGGAGTGGGATTGCTGGATCATATGGCAACTCTAAAAAATGCGCTCTTGAGCTTCACCCAAGAGCTACTGAAATCTGGCCCTCTGGAGGTGGGGCCCAGATAATATACATTTTAAAGAACTTCTTAAATGATTCCTGGGTACACAGAAGTTTGAGATCTGAAAAACAAAGTCTTTCCCCAAAGTGCCCCTGAGGTTTTCTGATGAGCTGACTAGAAGGCAGTCCTGGTAAGACCCAGCTCCTTTCCCACCTATCTTAGATCCTCTCTTTTTTTCTCAGCAGAGCCAGGGTGAGGAAGGCTGCGGCAGTGTCTTGTGCACTCTAAAAATATATGTCTTGGCTCTGCCCCAAATGCCTTGATATTTATGCTGCAGCCTGAGGGTCGTTATCCTTTGGCAATGATCCACTGTAAGGCCATTTGCTCTTAGTTAGTGCCAGCTTGTTGGCTTAGCCTTCCCGGTTGAACTGAGAGCAGAGCCTTCTCTATTCAGTTTCCCGTGTCTCTCTGGCAAGTACTGATGAAGTGACCCCTGCCTGCTGGGGCCAAGAGTTGGGCCCCTGGAGTGGCTGCTTCTCAGTGTGAAACAGTTACCCGCCCCCATGCAGAGGCTCCAGGATCCTGGAAGAACAGACAAGCACTAGGAATACGTTTTTAGAGTTTTGTTACATTTGTAGAAAACAAAAAGAGACAGTCCTTGTTCAGATAACCTCAACAAGGGGATACAAAAAAATAAGGTGTGTTCAATTGGAGCTTCATGGACCAAACTGCCCTCAGTTTTCAACCTAGGATGCCAGGGAAGCTTATAGCAAGCTGATGGGCTGGTGGCTATGGAAAGCTATCAAAAGCTGAGAGATTCACCCCTGGGAACCCCAAGAAACTTCTCTTCATGGATGATGTATCTGGTCACCACTTCTAAGTGGGAAAAACACAGTCTATCTTGGTCTTGGCATTCACCTCATTGCTGGGTAAGGAGCTCTTCAAAAAGATCCCCAGGGGCTTCCCTGGTGGCGCAGTGGTTAAGAATCTGCCTGCCACTGCAGGGGACACGTCTTCGAGCCCTGGTCTGGGAAGATTCCCACATGCCGCGGAGCATCTAGGCCCGTGAGCCACAGCTACTGAGCCTGCGCGTCTGGAGCTTGTGGTCCGCCACGGGAGGGGCCCGCGATAGTGAGAGGCCCGCGCACCGCGATGAAGAGTTCCCCCCCCCATGAAGAGTTCACCCCCGCTCGCCGCAGCTAGAAGAAGCCCTCGCATAGAAAATGAAGGCCCAACACAGCGAAAATAAATAAATAAATAAATAAATTAATTAATTAATTAATTAAAAAATATATATATTTAAAAAAAGACCCCCAGATTAAGCTTTGGAAAAATAACTAGCAGCATTTTCCTCCTTCCTATCACCGAATTCCTGTGGTCCTCAGCATATTCCGCTTAAGAAAATCTGAGAAGCAATTTTATGAGCTGCTATTAATGGCCTCTAATTTTCCAACTGGTTTAGATAACTCAAGATTGCTGGCTGCGTCCTGAGAAGTGAATCCAGAACACACACTGATGTGGGAATTTGAAGGATAATTCCAAATCGTAGATGAGTGTTTAAGCTCCAAGGAGGCTGGAGGGCCCATATTAAGTCATCTCCCCAGGATCAGTGTGTTTCCTATTACACTTGATAGCTATCTGTCCAATGATCCTTTTGATTTTTAAGCCATTAGACTAAATCTCTGTGTAATTCTTTACCCCCTCCTCTCCTGCCCACCACCCCCTTTTCCTTAGGGAAACACTTTTTAAAAATGTTGACCAGGTACCTTAGATTGTTTCCAGAAGAATAATGTTACATAAATAATCTGAACTCAACTCCTGAAACCAATGTGTCAGGGGGACCTCTGTCTGTCAGAAGGTCAGCCTTGCCCTAGGGGCAGCTTCTGCCCAACAGGACGCTGAGGTTTTCCTTGGCCTCCTGTATCCCTCTTGCTCCTTTGTCTGCTCTAGTCTAGACTGGGAACAAAATCTTACTTCCAAGAGAGAGACCCAGACTGAGGTATGGAAGAAAGTTAGGACAAATACCTTCTCAAGCAGCAGAGGAAGAAGTGGTCAAAACCTTGATTTCTGTATTTTTTTAGAGCCTTGATTAGAAAAAGACAAATCTGCCAACTCCCTCATCTCAGGAAAAAGCAATCCTTCCAACTCACTGTGTAACCAGGTTGGAGGACTCTTCTAGATGCTTTAAGCGTCTATTTGAGAGACTTTAGAGCTGTCAGTTTCGCTTCTAGCCAGAGCTGGGCAAATCCCTAGGATGCTTGGCCACTGTGCCCAGGACCTGGGGACTCAGATTTCTGCTGTGTTCCCCCTCCCTTACCTCACCAGTGCACCAGACATAAACCAAGTAGCTTATTTCTGAGGGCAGGGGTAGGCAAACTACAGCCCTCCCACCAAATCCCACTAGCCGCCTGTTTTTATAGGGCTCATGAGCTAAGAATGGTCTTCACATTTTTAAATGGTAGAAAAAAATAAAAATAAGAATAATATGTTGGGGCTTCCCTGGTGGCGCAGTGGTTGAGAATCTGCCTGCCAATGCAGGGGACACGGGTTCGAGCCCTGGTCTGGGAAGATCCCACATGCCACGGAGCAACTAGGCCCATGAGCCAAAATTGCTGAGCCTGTGCGTCTGGAGCCTGTGCTCCGCAACAAGAGAGGCCACGATAATGAGAGGCCTGCGCACCGCGATGAAGAGTGGCCCCCACTTGCCGCAACTAGAGAAAGCCCTCGCACAGAAACGAAGACCCAACACAGCCATAAATAAATAAATTAATTTAAAAAAAAAAAAAAAAAAAAGACAGAACTCTGATGATTAACATCATCTTTAAAAAAAAAAAAAAAAAAGAATAATATGTTGTGACACCTGAAGCTGATAAGAAATGCAAATTTCAGAGTTCATAAATAAAGTTTTATTGGAACACAGCCACCCCGTTTGTTAATAAACGGTCCACGACAGCTTTGGCACTACAATGACAGAGATGAAGAGCTGCCCTGCAAAGCCTAAAATACTTACTCCCTGGCCCTTTACAGAGAAAGCTTGGCCATGACCCAGTCCTGGGGCTCTGGTGTGTGTTCCGCGCATTGAACAGGCATGTAACCGACTAGAGTGGTCGGTTGCCATTGCCCTTTGAGAGTGAAAGTTGCCAGTCTCAGCATGGAATTACAGTTATTTTTCTCTGCCCTGGGAAGTCAAAAGATGGGGGTCCCTACACATCTCAGTGTAGCTGATGCTTTAGTGGACCAGCAGGGGGCTCTCTGCAGAGGTTTACATTTCATGGGAAGGGGTGCGCAGGGAGCCTGCATGGAGGAGAAAAGGGGTCTGGGAAGAGGGACACTGGCCAAGGATTTTTTTTTTTTTTTTTTTTTTGGAGCCCAAAGGAGAAGGGAGCTTCAGGCAGAAATCCAAAGAGCCCCTTTGTCCAGAGTCTTTGTGAGATGGGCTTTGGTGATCTTGAGGCAAAGAATTTCAGCTTTGCCCAAGGAGGTTTAGGTGCATTGGGATCTTCAAGGTCTGCACCCAGGGTAGGCAGCTTCAGGAGCATCCTGAGGCAGCCCCCCGGGGCCCAAGGCTGGTGCATATACCGGCAGCCATGCAGTGGTAAGGCGGCCTTGAGCAGCTTCACAGCAATGACTGATGAGGGTCTGGAGGGGAGAGGCAGGGCCTGGTGGGTGCCCGTGAGGACCCTATGGCGTTACTTGTGAGCACGTATGATCCATGCCCTGGATCCTCCTCCTCTTCTTGATAAACAAGTGAGACCTGAACAGGCTGGGTGTCATGGTACGCTGGTGGGGAAAAGGACATGCAAAATGTGAGTTTTTACAGAGCTCGGCGGTAGTGCAGCCAAACTCCCTAAGTTCAAGTCCTGGCTCCACTGTTTATAAGCTGTGTGTCCCTGCTCACTTCCCTTTACCTCTTCGTGCCTCAGTTTTCTCATCTGAAATATGGGCATAACAAAAGTACCCACGTCACAGAGCTGTGTTGAGGATGAAGTGAGGCAATGCAAGTAAAGGGCTTAGGATAGTGTAAGTGCTATATAGATGTTGGCCATTGTTAAGTGTGTCTCCAACTATAACCGTAGCTTCGCAGCTTCGTGAGACTTGGGAAAGGACAGGAAATGCAAGAATGAATCCCACAGTCTCTGCTTTCAGGAGCTGACGTTGGGCTGGGGACACTTAGATGTGATAAAGGTGTATAGACAGTCCATAGAAACACAGAGGGAGGGGAGCACCTTCACATACAGATTCAATCTGGGGATGAAATATGAGTAGCTCCACAGATGAGAGCATGGAGGAAGAACATTTTAGGGGGAGGGAACAGCATGGACAAAGGCACTGACATTTGAAAGTTCATTGGTACTGGGCACCATTGAGTAGTTCTGGGCAGAAGAGTAGATGGGATGGGGGATGGGAGTGGAGGGAAGTGACTCTGGTAAGCTGGGTTGCCACAACCAGTGGTGGCCAATAACAAAGAGATCAAGGTCAGGTTGCTCTTGGTCCAATGCCCTAATGAACTTTGATGCTGGCCTTATTTTTACTCCCAGAAGGAAAAAGGAGTAAGCCTTATCAATAGCTACGATCTCCAGGAATAACATGAGAGTAAACACATTCAAGCGAGACCTTTTCATTCATTCACTTTTTTGCATTCACTTGACAAACATGTAGCCCGCAATAACAAAAGACAAATGCAAGTGGTGGAAAATACAGGGGACATATGTACTGAGCAAGGCCTGGCTGTGAAGGACCTGGCGCTGCACATCGAAAGGAAAGAAAGACACAGGATGGTGGTGGGAGGGGGCTGGAAAAGCTCCAGGGGGAGCAGAAACATTAAAGTTGGTCCACATGGAGAGGAATCAGAAGCACCAACAGGGTGAAGCAGGTTTTTTAGAAGAAGAGAGAAATGGGGAGAGGGGAAACCATGGGAATGCAAAGAGAATGTGTTTGTGAGAAATTGAGATGCAATGTCTGTGGACATTTTGTTGGTTTGGTGGTGGGAAAAGAATTGTAAATATGCATGGTCGACAAATACCTCATACAATAAAATACCTTGTGAGAATGGATGTGAGGGCATGGGAGAAATCAAACACAGTCTTCAGCAATGGTTCTGCCCTTGGGAGACAGGCCAAGTACATATTCAAGGCAGTTGTTGCCGGTCTCCCAGCCCCTGGGTCAGATCCGAAGTCTGAACCAGATGGGTTTTCTGTGTATCTCAACTGGCACAAGCAGTTGATGGGCCATCATCATGCTTTTCTGTCTGCTCCCCTCCTTCCGTGTGGAGCCCAGCCTTTGAAAGGTGGCTGGAGAGGCCAGGATTCCACTTGGTGGTCAAAGAGAGGTGGCTCCAGCTTCAGGCCAGTCCCAGAGTACGGCTCACTTTGGGCTTTGCTCTGCCTTTGGTTCCCCGGCCCCATGGCGCATCAGATCAAACGAGCAGAGAGCAGTCCAATGCCATTTAGGATGTGGTTTCCTCATGCCCCAGGTGAAGAGCACAGAAATGACACACTGGCCCAAACCAGGAACGGTTATCCAAATGTCAAGCCCTCAAAGATGAATGTAACGGTAGAGATGTTCAGATGAAGACGCTGGGTTCTGCGATCACAAGCCTGCTCCTCTCTTGGCCTTGACAGCCGAGTCCTCCCCCTTTGAATCCTCCAAGATGAGACAGTGGGTTCAACAGCCCACATGGCCATCGGCACGTGCCCTCCAGGCAGCCCTGGGGCCCAGCAGAGCCAGAGCTCAAGGGGCCATCAACTCAACTACCCCAGCTTCTCTCCAAGTCAGTGTCTTGCTCCAGCTCCCAATCCTTGAAAGTACACTTCTCATGGTCCCTGGGATTGTGACACCCTCATTGTCACCACCATCGCCAAGGGAGCCATCCAGCGCTGGCCTGGGAAAGCACTTTTCTTTGTTCCTTGAGCTGCCAGCTTGTTTGACAGGCTTGGATCTGGCCTGGCTGTTCCAGCATCACTTAACCCCCTCCACTGCCCCCGAATCCCTGTTCCCCCTTTTCCAGTTCCCCTGCCCTGAAGGCTGCCGGCTTATTCCTTTTGGAGATGAACTCATTGTTGACTTTAACTCACTTCGATGTTTCCCAGGGAAGCATGCTGGCGGGAGGCCCACCCCAGCTCCTAGAAGAAGACAGCAGGGCCAGTGCCAAGACTGGGTGCCAGGGGCCTTGGAACTGCCAAAATGCCTCCCATTTTATGGACAGGCCTGGCTCGACCTGAAGACATTCCAAGTACTTAATCAGCAGCCCATGGTACATATTGGGTTGCAGAGGGAGCCCTCAGAAGCCAGCCCTTTCAGGAGATGAAACTCAGCCAGAGGAAGGAGCCGGCCTTCTCCATGGGCCAGGCTGATGCTCCGCAGATGGAAAAAGTGCCTCCCAATAACAATAATCAATAACCAAAGGCTGGCAGCTGCTGTGGCCTGGCCTGAGGGGCCCTTGGGGGGCTTGGCTCTGCCCTCTTTCCCGCACAGAACTGAGTCCAGCCAGGAATCCATCTCACCCACCACCCTGCACCAAGCTCCGGGAGAGTGAACAGGCGAGGGAGGAACCATATTTCACATACTTTCTCTTTAAAAATGTAGCCCTGTTTCGCAATTTCCTACTTAAGCTCTGGAAGGCTCTAGGGTAGGACCCAAGCCACCTTCTCCAACCACTGGCCTGGGTCTCTCGTCCTCCTCCCCACTAACCTGGTAGGCTAGAGGTGGGAGAGAAAGGTAGGGACCCAGGTTGAGCGGCTCTCCCACCCTCCCCATCAGGGCTGCTGACCCAGGGTCTATTTGATGCTGAAGCCAAGCAAGGCTCCAGGCAAAACCTGTTTATTCTTCACCCTGTGTCAGCTCTTTCCCTAGGGAGAGCCGGGAGGGACGCCACACCAAAGCAGGTGCACCCAACTCTGGTATGCTCCGTCTCAGAAACCCCTGAGGCACCTAATCTCCAGATTTTCTCTACACCGCTATAACTAGGCTTTTGTTCCGGCTCACTTTTACTAGCCAGGCAGCACTCGAGTCCCTTTGCAATGAATGCATTTAATCCTTCAAAAATGGGACCTGTTCTCTCTGGTTGTTTTCTCCTTCCTTACCACCGTTCATGAGGGTTTTCAACGTTTAAATCTAATCTGGACCACAGCTGGAATCAGGGGCAAAAAAAAAGCCAGCACCTGGATTACTGGCCCTGTGTCAGGGACTTGAATTGGGGCCCAGGAAGCTGACCCTTTTCCTAAATTCTCTCTGTCCTTCCAAACCAAACCAAACCAAACAAACCGGTGTGGAGCTGGGGGGAACTTACTTAAAAAAACAAACTCAGAAAACACAATCCCATCACCCGAAATACTGAAATGGAAAACAAATGCATTCTCTGGAGGATTGATCTGAAACATACCAGAGCTGGCACTGGGTAAGGTGGCCAGAAATGTGTTAGTCTGAGGGAGTCTGCGACCCTGTAGAGGAAAAACTTAACATTTTCCAAATGACACTGTGGCCAGATAACAGCAGTATACACATCACATGCTATTGTTGCCTAAACCTGGGAGTAGGGTTAGGAATCTTTTTCTCTTTTTAAATATTTATTTATTCGGCTGCGTTGGGTCTTAGTTGCAGCATGTGGGATCTTCGTTGTGGTGTGTGGGCTTCTCTCTAGTTCCAGAGCACTGGCTCTCTAGTTGTGGCGTGCGGCATCAGTAGTTGGGGCACATGGGCTTAGTTGCCCCTCAGCACAGGGGATTAGTTGCCCCGTGGCATGTGGGATCTTATTTCCCCGACCAGGGATCAAACCCACGTCCCCTGCATTGGAAGGCCAATTCTTTTTTTTTTTTTTTTTTTTTTTAAATTTTTATTTATTATTTATTTATTATGTTTATTTTTGGCTGTGTTGGGTCTTCGTTTCTGTGTGAGGGCTTTCTCCAGTTGCGGCGAGTGGGGGCCACTCTTCATCGCGGTGCGCGGGCCTCTCACTATCGCGGCCTCTCTTGTTGCGGAGCAGAGGCTCCAGACGCTCAGGCTCAGTAGTTGTGGCTCACGGGCCCAGTTGCTCCGCAGCATGTGGGATCTTCCCAGACCAGGGCTCGAACCCGTGTCCCCTGCATTGGCAGGCAGATTCTCAACCACTGCGCCACCAGGGAAGCCCGGAAGGCCAATTCCTAACCACTGGACCGCCAGGGAAGTCCCAGGGTTAGGAATCCTGACATGACTCCTCTCTCCAGCACACCCTCACTCTGAAAATCACAAAGTGTGACTTCTCATCCAACCTATGGTCTCCGGCCTCAGGTGGGCTGCTTCTAAGGCTGCGAGCAGGTAACTGCCCCCCCCCCCATCTTGAAACCCATACCCTACCTCCAGCTCAAAAAAAGCATTGTTAGTCTTGAAAGGACAGAGTGAGACAGATGCAGGTAGATCCAGGTGGGAATGTTTGCAAGGACACACTGGAATTGTACCTGGACGCACCAGTATATCCGTACCAGGAGAATTCCCTCCCACCGGTAATTCTGCAGATGTGGAAGCTCAGGACCCCCTGGAGCTCCTATTAAGTTCCCTCCCTTAATTGCCTAAAGCATCAAGAGCGGCTTTAGGAGGGATGCGGAGAAGCGGAATGCCTCGGCATCACCCAGATGTTGCAGGAGATACAGGAAGGTCCAGCTCACTCTGATTCTAAGATTCTGGGTTTTGGCTTTGATGCTTTAGAGGAAAGCTGAGGGCAGTGCTTCTGAAACGTTCAGCATGCATGTGAATTACCTGGGGGATCTGTTACAAGGCAGATTCCGATTTCTAGGTCTGGGAGGGGCCTGAGAGTCTGTATTTTTAGCAAACTTTCAGATGAGGCTAAAGTTGCTGATCCATGGCCACCCTTCAAGTAGCGAGGACCTGAGCTTCTGGGAGATGGGGACAAATCAGAGCCAGAGACAGCCAAGACATGCGGGGCCTGATACCCAGACAAAGACAGAAAAACAGAGAAGCAACGGCACACACAGACAGAGCCAGGGGCTGATGAGGTGGGAACAGAGAAAGACACGGTGACAAAAAGTGGGACACAGAAGGGACAGAGTCAGAGAAACAGGGAGGGGCAAAGGCAGAGAGACCAAATCAGAGACGGACGATGCATAGGGCTAGAGAGACTGGCAAAGACAGAGCCGGGGCAGAGAGAGAAGGCAAAGTAAGGGGTTAGGGGAGAAGCCGGAGCCAGCCCATGACCGCCCAGGCTCCTGACCAGCAGCGAAGGGGCTCAGAGGTATGGGTGGGTCGAGCCTCACAGTGTGTCAGGTGCACAGACCTGAGATTCCCCACTTCCAAACCTCCCAGCCTTCCCTCTCCGGCACCACCGTCTCTTTGTTCCTATAAGAGCTGTCCCTCCCCACAGAGTCTTTCAATACTGATTTCCCCTTCTCTCTCCTGTGTGTTCAACCTCTTCCTCTTAACTGGACCCTTCCCAGCAGGTTTTAAACATTTTCTAGTCTTTCCCACCTAAAAAAAAAAAAAAAAAAAAGACACTCTCTTGAGCCCATATCTCTTTCTAGCCCCTGTCTTACTTCTCTGTCTCTCCACTAAACTTCTGGAAAGAACTTGTGCTGAATTCTGCCTCCATCACCTTCTCCAAACAGCTCTGGCTGAGGCCACTACAGGTGCACATGTTGTAAGTCAGCGGTCAGTTCCCTGGCCTCGTTTATTTGTGTCTAGCAGCTTTTGGTCCTCTTGATCTCCCCTCCTGCTTGCTGGCTTCTGGGACGTGACACTCCCTTGGCTTTTCCTTTGCCTGCTCCTTCTCTGACTCTTCTGCCAACCGATCCTCTGTTATCTGATCTTTATCCTTGGAGGGCCCAGAGCTGGGTGCTGAGGCCTCTCTTCACCCAGGGCTCTTCCCAACCCACAGCCCCAGCGATCTTCTCTACGCCAGTTGGCATTCCAGCTCAGACGTCCCCTGTGCACTCTAGACCTGTATCTGTGTCAACGCAATGTCTACCCACCCTCGTCACCAGGATGTCTCAAACTCTACACGGTCAAAACCAAAGTTCTGGTCTTTTTTCTCCTCCCAAACTGGTCTTCCTCATGAGTTCCACATTCGGAACACAGCACCATCCTCTGTTTGGATGTTCAAGCCAGAAATGGGGACTTTGTCCTTGACACCTCCCTCTCCCTTTCTCCCCTTTTCCATGTCCGGTTTATCACCAAACTCTGCCAACTTTATTTTCCAGATACCTCTGACTGTGTCCTCTTCTCTCCATTTCCACTGTCACCACCCCAGTCCAACCCTGCAACACGTCTCACCTGGATGACAGCAACAGCCTCCTGAACAGCTTCCCGAAAATCTGTCTTCTATACAACGGCCGACATGATCAGACTTGCCTTTTGCAAATCGGATCCTGTGGGCTGGCTGCTTAAAACTCTTCAGCGGCCTCTCTTGGCTCTGAGAATAAAGACCCAACTCTAGGTGACCTTTCTGGGAACATCTCACCTCTCTTGCCCTCCAGGCCTCCCAGCTGTATTGGCCTTCTTTCAGTTCATTGAACACCAAGCTCCTGTCTGCCACAGGACATTTGTATGTGCTGTGCCCTCTATATAGGACTATGCTGTCCAATACAGTAGCCACTAGCCACATACAGCTAGTGAGCAATTGAAACGTGGCCAGTGCAACTGAAGAACTGAATTCTTAATGTTATTTCATTTCAATTAATTAAATTAAAAATTTTAAACATATTCAATTCAGTTATCAGAAAATTTTAATCTACTCTTTAAACACTTTGGGTATGTGAATCTACTTTTCGACTTGAATTTTTATTAAATCAAAATACATATCAAGTATTCCTGGTGAAAATTTAGTGTCCAAATTAAGATACACTGTAAGTGTAAATATACACACAGAATGTTGAAGACTTAGTTTAAATAAAGAATGTAAAAGATCTCACTAATAATTTTTTATATTGATCACATGTTAAAAAGATAACATTTTGCATATATTTGGTTAAATATAAGATATAATTAAAATTAGCTTCACCTGTTTTTACTCTTTAAATGTGGTTGTTAGAAAAATGTTAAATGAGATAAGTGGCTCATATTATATTTCTATTGGACAGCACTGGTCTAGAATGCCGTTCCTCGTCTTTGTGTTAACTCTTATTTATCCTTCAGAGCTTGGCTCAAATGTCACCTCCTCTAAAAAGCTTCCCCGAGATAGGGTCTTTTATTTTTATTTAGTTTTATTTACTTTCATAGCTATGTGTATGTTTCAGTGGTTGCCTGCCTTTAACTCCTCTCATTTATAATTATACATTTATTCAAATGATTACTTGATTCATGCCTGTTCCCCCACCAACCTCTAACTTCCATGAGAGTAAGGCCCCTGTCTGGCTCCCCTCTGCAAACCAAACATTCGTCCAGAGCCTGGTGCCCGGATGGCTGCCAGTGGACACTTCAGAACACCACAAGAAGTGATTTTATCCACTGTTCTGCCTTCCCGTCCAACGGTCCCCAACCATCTCAGAGAGTCTGAGCGCCCCCTCTCCCTAGAAGTGCCACTATAGCCCTTCAGTATATAGATTCTACCTCTCCCAGGGGGGAAGTCTCCCTTTACAGCTGACCAGAATCCTTCCTGCTGCAAGCTGGCCGAGACCTTTATTCCATCCTTAGAGGTAATTAGAGCAGTGTTTCTCAAACTTGAATGTGCACGCCAGTCGCCTGGAACCTTGTAAAAATGCAGACTGGTTCATCAGGTCTGGGATGGGACCTGAGATTCTCATTTCTAACAAGCTGCCTAGTGATAATGTTGATGCTGGTCCCCAGACCACACTCTGAGTAACAAAGATGTAGAGAATCTGGTTACTGCCCTACATATCCCCAAAGTTTTCTTCCTGCTCTGGACCTTCTGTAAATTAGACCAGGAGGGGTCTCTTGAAATTCAGCCCTCTCCCTTCCTGCTCCCGTGTACTCTACCAACCCCACACCCTGAAAAGAAACGTGGTACCTGTGGCTACTGTTGTCATTTGGTTTTCATTTTTAATTTGAAATAAACCTTTAAGCAGTTTTCAGAGTCAGGAAAGCCCTGATATGGATCATGGAGGTGTAACAATACTCTCCAAAGATAAAGTCACACAGCTGGAGACGCTGAACACTCCTCAAGCTTTGGCTGCGGTCTGCCACACCAGGCTGGTCCTATCAGCTCCTCCAGAAGCCGCCACTCTGCAGGGTCTGGGCTTGGACGCTGGAAAATGTTCTCTCTGATGTGTCCACTGGGAGCATCACAGACCAAGTGTGTGCCACTAGGCCCCCTGCAGGGCAGAGATGACCCCTCTGCCTCCCTGCCCTGCTAACCCAATGATGTCCGAGGGACAGAAGTGTCTTCCGGTAACCTCGATTGTGTGTGTGTGTGTCCGCGTGTGCACACGTTTGCATGTATGTCAGTTACACGTTTGGACATGGGGTCTGTGTGCACGTATCTGTGTGTACGTGTATGTGTGGAGAGTGTGTGTATGCGTTGCCCCCAGTGCTCGAGTTCGGTAAAGCTCTCATCAAACAGAGAAGTGCTGGACTCTTTCTGCACGGGCCCGGAGGCTGAACAGTGTCCCTAGGTGGACCCCGCAGAGGTGACCGGCCCCGCTGTCCCTTGCTGCTGCCGCTGCCGCTGGCCCTTGCGTCTCCGAGCGCCGGCACCCGCCTCCTTGTTCTCCTTCCGCCCGGGGTTCCTGTTGGCATTCTCCCGTCGGCCCTGGCCTCCCTTCCTCCTCTTCTGCCCTGTAAGAGTCAACAAAGGGCGTCCTGACACAGCAGGGAGGCCCTGGGCATGGCCAAGGGCCCGAGGAGGAATGTGGTGAGGAAGCTGGGCGTGGGGAGGCGGGGAGGAGGCCCAAGGGCAGTCGGGGTCCCCTCAAGGCCTCCTCTGAGAAGCAGCCACTGCAGAGGGCGCTGCAACATGGGTACTGAGAAGGGGTCCCATGAGCCTTTTCACCCTCCACCCCTCGATGAACCAGACGCCCTCCTCTTCCTCACGTCTTCCTCAGACCTTGGATCCCAATGGGCCAAGGGCATCTCCCAGATGGTCACTGCAGCTCTCGGGACAGGCAGGACGGCACCACCACCCCGCCCCCCGCCACTCCTCCACCCCACGCCACTGCCACATCATTGCCACCTGCAGGCTGTGTGACCTTGGCCAAATCACTGCACCTCTCTGGGTCTTAACACCCCCTTCCATGCTCCCATCATCTGACCTCTGAGGGCACTTCCAGTGCCGACATCCACTGGCTCAGAAGAAATGGGGAGGGATAGGGCCATAGAAGCTTCCCGGCCCATCACACAGCTGCGGGGCCCACTCTCTGCCTGGCATGGGTTTGCGCAGCATGGGGTCCTGGCCTGAGCCCTCTCCTGGGCCACAGGCAGGAAGCAGAGGGGGTCAGAACTCCCGTGGCTGTGCTGATCCCCGACCCCAGGGAGGTGAGGCCGCAGCTCACCCTCCGGGCAGGGCGTCCTCCGCCCCGTGCACCTCCGGGTCTCCTTGGTGTCGGAGCAGACGGTGTGGTCCCCCCCAGGGGCGTTCAGCACCCTCCGTGTTCGCTCCTCCGAGCCCCTCCGGAAGCCACAGAGCTTCTTCTTCTTGGAGCACGGCCCCCACAGAGACCACTCGCTCATTTCACATTGTGCTGGCAGGAGGGGAGGGAAGCAAGAGGAGAAGGGGGTCATGTCTCCTCCCCTGGCCCCGGGTACCCCAGGGGAGCCCCTCTCATCTGCTCTCAGCCGCAGCCCCAGGCTAGAGGCGTCTTTAGTCCAGAAGTCAGAAAAGTCCTGAGGGAAAGCTCAGAGGGCGGTGGTGATGCGCTTTCGCTGAACAGGGCCCAGCCCACGCTCTCTCTGGCCGGATCCCCCCAGCCCGCCCCTCCTCCGGGGTCCTGGACCCTGGGCTGCAGCGTTTGCCCGCCGCGCCTTCCTGCCTTACCAGGGCTGCTGCACTCCATGGTGCCGTTGGCAGCCGCAGAGCCCTCGGGACAGGCGGGATAGCAGCGGCCCTTGTGCAGGTACAAGCTCTCCTTACACTTGGTGCAGAAGTTGTGGCTGAAGCAGGCCTCACAGTGTTCGATCTTGCATTCTGAGGAGAGGGCCAGATTGGGGGCCTCTGGCTCAGCCGCGGATGGACGCCTCCCCTGGTCCCCGTGCCCACCCAGCCACGCCCACTCACACAGGGCAGGACAGGGGCCTGGGGCTGCAATTACCACAGGGGAGTCTTGGGAGGGAGAGAAAGGAAGGCAAGGGGATGGGGGAGAGGAGGCCAAAGCAGCCTCTCTTGAGGGCTGGCTGGGACTCCTGCCACGGTCAGCCAACCTCAACCCCAACCCAATCCCAGGCCCCGGAGCCCAAGGGGAGGCCCAAGAGAGCCGGTTTCAGAGGAGAGGAGATTAGTGGGGGCGAGAGGAGCGTCCCAGCCTCTCATGGCACCCCAAGGACCACCTAATCAGAGCTGAACCGAGGGATACAATGACACCCCGAGAGTGGCTGTGTGGTCTCCTCTCCCCCTGTTGCTGGGCATCCACAACACCCCAGAGTCTGGCTCTCCTCCTGCCCGGGGCAGCACGAATCTGCCTGGAGTAGGGGAGAGCAATCCCAGGGCAAATTCCTCTGCCTCTACAAGGCCGGGTTCCAGGAACCACCTTGGTTGGACTCCTGGGTCCCTCCCTGAAGCCCTCCTGCCAGCTCTCCCTCCTCTGGGGAAGTGGGGGGAGAGTGGGTTGCCGGGCTAGGCTAGAAGCTGGAGGGGTCTTTCACAATCTCTCCCCTCCTGGATTGTGGGTGGAGCTGACTTCTTCCCAGTCTCCGCCCCTGAAGCCTGGGATGTCAGTTTCCCAGAAGCTGGCACAGCCAGGAACGCCCTACTCCAAATCCCTGAGGACCGAGAGGGCAGTCCCGGGGTCCTACCTCCGTTCTCACAAGCTTCCCAACACCACCCCACCCTCCTCTGTGCCTCCTGGCCTCTGATTCCTGGGTTTGGTGGCAGGCAAAATATGAATGAAAGTAAGAATAACAGCAGCTGTTTATTGAGTGCCAGACCCTGAGGGCTTCCATATGCCTCTTACAACAACCCTAGGGGGTAAAAGCAAAGCACCCACATGTTGAAGATGAAGTTTTGAGAGGCTGCGACTTGCCCAAGGTCACACAGTGAATAAGCAGCAGAGTTGGGATTAGAACCCAAGTCGGCTGAACTTGGATCAGTCATTTCCCCTGAGACCTCGACGTTATCAGCTATGAAAAGGGTACCATCACTTAAGTCCGTCTCCCTCCAAAGGTGGTTGTGAGGCTCAACTGACAGGAGGTCTGGAAATGCCTTCTAAACTCCAAGGCTCTGAACAGAATGGGAAGGTCACTGACATTGCTTACAGGAGAGTGTTCACTGCATGTCCCCCAGCTGAGAGGGAGGTGTGACAGCATGTGTCTTGGAGCATGTGGGACGGTAGCTGGCGTGAGAGAGCGGAGCAGAGTGAGAAGAGTGGGGGGAGAAGGGTGGGGAGAGAAGGCTGACCAGGGCTTGAATTTCCCTGCCGTCAGTGGAACCAGCAGTGATTTTTTTGGTTACGTGTCTCAGAGGCATCTTTCTGGCTGCAGAGCAGAGGGAGGGTGGAAGGGACCCGGAGGAGGGTTGGGGGACAGATGAACAGGCTATTGCAATGGTCGAGGAGAGACGTGATGGGACCCTGAATAAGACCATCACAGTGAGGATGGAAAGAAGATGAAGCAGGCACAATTTGGTTATTGGACGGATGGGGTGGGGGCATAAATGAGAGGTTGGCTCTCAGGTCTGTGGCTTGGGTGATGGGTTGGGACACTGAGAGTGACCCAATACAGGGTCAGTGCAGGTTTGGAGGGAGGAGATGTGGCTACGGTATGGGTTGGAAACGTGGGTGGGAAGTCTGGGGAGAGGTCTGGTCAGCAGCTGGATATTTACATCAAGAACTCCCCTCCTCAGTATCCCTCTACTCCTCTTGCAGTCCATCAACAGTTCAAAGCACCGCCCCACCCCACCCCCGCCCCATGTCCAGGGCTTCCGGCGCCCTTACCCAGCCCCGCCCACACTCACTGATGCACTTGTTCATGTCAGGGTTGCGGGCATCGAAGTATCCAGGTGGGCAGGACGGCAAGCAGACGCCCACCTGGCGGATGTCGTTCCTCTCCAGCAAGATGAACAGCTTGGGTGAGCACTTAAGGCAGCCGTTGACCTCTGAACAGAGCTCACAGCCTTTGGCACAGGCCTGGCTCCCCTCGGCGCTGACTGCAAGGATGGAGCAAGGGTGAGAGGCAGCTGTGGGAGAGACCTCCATCTTTCCCAGGCTCCCACAAGGATGGGAAGTGAGTAGACAGGCGTTTCAGCCCGTAGAATGAATGTGCTTCTCAGAAAGCACAGGCCAGGCTGGTAGCTCTCTGCAAGGCTGCTTTATAAACCTCCCCAGGATCTGCCTTCAAGGGAACTAGCACAGCAAGAGCTGCCATCCACCCTAAGTGCCTCTTTAGGTCCAGGTACAACACAAACTCACCCTCCAGGCTTGCTCCGTCATCCCCAGAGGAGGCACTGAAGCTGCACCCATCCTGGAATGTACACATTCCCTCATCCCCACCCCCACCCCAGAGGAAGGAAAGCTCAGCCTCAGGTAAGGACGGAGGGCTTTCGTCCTTGAGAAAATTTTAAGGACAAGAGGCATAACGAGAAAGAGGTCACCTGCCCAGAGACAGGAAGACAGCTGGAATAACCTGCGTCCACAACAGTGGTCTCAAGCAGAGGTGAGTCTGCTCCCCAGAGGACATTTGGCAAAGTTTAGAGACGTTTCGATTATCACACTGGGGAGGGCTTGCTAGTGGCATCTGGGGGACGGAGGCCAGGGAGGCCGCTAAACATCTTACGATGCGGGGGGCATCTCCTACAAAAACAATGTGGCCCAAGATGTCAAAGGTGCTGAGGTTGGAACCATCCTTTGAGCCAGCGTGGTCCCCAGCCCCAGAGTCGAGTCTCAGGCCTTTGATCTTGTTTCCTCATTCACTTGTTCAGCCAACACTCACCCGGCCCCTCCCAGGTACCATGTGCAGTGTGAGTGCTGGGGACGTGGAGGGAAAGACGCCTGGCCACGCTGAACTAACCTCTCAGGGGTGCAGACAGACCCGCAACCAGGAACATGCCGGCAGCCACAAGGCCAAGCGATAGAGGACCCAGAAATAAGGGAGGCAGGAGTCACAGAGGAGGTGCCACTTGGGCCAGCTCTTGAAGAATAAGTAGTGATTTGTCCATTGGGAAGTGGAGACAAGGGCCCTCCATGGGCAAGACCACAGAGGTGCAGAATGACCCCAAGGGAATTGCGGATAATTTGGGGTACAAGTGAAAGATAAGGTGTCCTATCAGGAGGGGCCTTTTATATCATGCCAATGGACTTGAATTCCATCCTGTCGGGCAGCATTTCCCAAAGAGTATTCCTTGGAACGTGATTCCCCTAAATGTTCATAGAAGGATGTGGAGAAAAGGCCATTGCACCAGGTGAGACTGAGAACCACCGGGTCCAACAAGTCTAAACAGGATTCTTTACTTTTTGCAGCCTTTATTATGCGCCTGTGAATTAGAGTGACTCTCTAAAATGGGGAAAGAGTGAACTGCATTTCTGAGACATTTTGGCCACAGAGCCCTTGTTTCTCAGAGTTTTGGGGCCATCTTTCTCAGAGCTGATTAGACAACAGGAAGTCATTGGCAAGTTTCAAGCAGGAGCAAGACCCGGTCTGATTTACATGTTGGAAAGCTTCCTCTGCAGCCTGGGGAGAGACCAGAGACTGGAGGACCTTTTGGGAGGAAGCTGACCTGATCATCCAGGTGAGAAAGATGAGAAAGTCTTAAACCAAGTTCTGTCCAGTGGAGATGAAGAGAAAACGATATGAGAGCTGCTTAGGGAATACAATCGGTATGGTCACGGTGACCAATCGGAGCGGGGGGGAGGCTGTGGTGCTTCCCCGGGGTTCCGGCATAGGGGATGGGTGGGGCCAGTCACTAAAAGGGGAACCAGGCAGCAAGGAGCTGTAGATACAGGCTGGATGCAGAGAGCCAGGGGACTCAGAACAGAGAGGGCAGGGGATCGTGCTGCAACGGAGGACGCAGAGCTCAGGCTTCAGCTGGCTGGACCTGAGCCGACTGCCCAGCCTGTGACCCTGGGTGAAACACTGCATCTTGTGGGCCTCCCTTCCCACCACCAAAATAGGGAGATCAGGATGCCCACTCTGCAGGGTTGCAGGGAGGAGCACCTGCTCCAGGAATGATCCCTGATTTCAGAACAGGGCAACGAGTAAGAGAAAGGTGAACGGAAGAGAAGAGGGGAATAACAAACACAACAATAAAACAACAACAACAAAATCATAATCATGGCAGCTTATTCCTAAAGGTTGAACACTTATTCTGTGGCAGGCACTGCTCTCAGTGCTTTACAAGTATTAGCTCATTTGATCCTCACAACCCATGAGGGGGGTACTACTACTTTTTTTCATCCTCTTTCTCACAGATGAGGAAATGGAGAGGTCGAATTACTTAAACAAGGCTTCACAGCCAATATGTGTTCCAGGCAGAGGGGACAAAGTTTATGAAAGCCAGGGGGTAGGACAATACAAGGTGACATGCAAACTGAAAGCATGGCCGGACTGATTTTTTTAAATAGAGAATTTATTTATATAGAGTCAACGTTACCATTAGTTAATCAATGAATTTAAAACGTAATATCATTCTTGTTGGTTGGGTCATTGTAAGAGAAAAAAAAGGCTCCAAATGTGGTGTCGAAGTTATGAGGGAGCCCCCTTGGGATTACTTTTCCACTTTGGGCCATTATTCAGCTGTATTACAAATTAATAAGTCACTGTAGATTTTAGGTACCACGTTTACTTCAAAGATATTAAGTTGCCTATACTCAAGGTTTTTATTTAATTCATTATTGAAATGAATACTCCCTCTAGGTTTTTGCCTTGGTTTCAAAAACCAAAGTCATCCAGGTGTCCCAGTTGTGGGCCTCTATCACTATGCTCCCGTAACTCATTTATTTCTTCTTTATCACTTTTGTTAAGGACAGATTTGCAAAGGGCCTTCTCAGAATCCTGCTGCCCACCCCCGACTCAACCAACAAAAAATCTCTGTGTGCATCTCCCTTCAGAGCTCTCAGTGACATGCAAGAGAAAGTGCGGCCAACGGGGGCTCTGAAATTAGTTCAGCATGGCTGGTGTGTGGAGTGAGTGGAGAGGGAAGCAGGGGCCAGAGGAGGAACAGCCTCGAACCCTTATAAAGGAGTATGGACATTATCCTAAAGGCCATGAGGAATCCCCGGGGGCTTTAAAACAGGAGACATGGCCAGAATTCTATTTTAGAAAGATCACTCTGTGGTGTGGAGACCAGATTGTAGGGATGGCAAACCTGGAGGGAGGAGGACTCCCAGGTTCAAAGAGATGGAGCTGAACCAAGAGGATGGAAAGGTGCAGACACGGGTGAGATATTCAGGCGGTAGAATCAATGAGACTAGGTGATGAACTGGACGTGGGGTGAGAGCCCGGGGAAGGCACACGTCAAGGATGATGCCTAGGCATTGGGCTTGGGTGGTGGGGTAGCCGTTGGTCCTTCACCAAGAGAGGGCCCACAGGAGGAAGAGCAGATTTGGGTGGAGGCAATGATGAGTTGTGTTGAGTTTGTGGTTCTCATGAGACATCCAGGGGGAGGTGTCTACTAGGCAGCTGAACCTGTGGGTCTGGAACTCAAGAGAAACATTTTGCCTGGAGATCGAGACACGGAGTCCTTAATATAAAACAGTCATCAAGGGCCTAGAGGTCCATGAGATGACTAGGAGAGAGGGTACAGACAGTGAGGAGAGGCATTAGCCATGGAAGAGAAGGATGGAAAAAGAAGGGCCAACTAGGAGGCTGAGAAGGAGCACTCAGACAGGCAGGGACACTCTAAAGCACGTTGCATCACGGAAACCAAGAGAAGAGGACGCTCAAGGGAGGAGGGGGGAGTCCAGCGCCAAACGCTTCTGAGACGTCACGTGAGGAATCAGCCACAAACAGGCTAGTGGCATCCCTGGTGGGGGTGGAGAGTGGAGGGCAGTGGCTGAAGGGTAAAGGAAGGTGAGGAAAGAGAACCATCTCATTCAAGAGACCGGCTATGGAGAAGGGAGAGAACTCAGGGATCCGTCCTGGGAGCCATCATTGGGGGTTAAATCCGTGGGAGAGGAAAGCGTCCCGGGGGAAGGAGCTGTGCAGCTGGAGAAGAGGACCAAGAGCTGAGGTCTGGGAAGTACTCGCATCCAACACACAAGTAGAGGAAGGTGCCCAGAAAGAAGCTGAGAAGGAATAGTTGGAGAGATGGAAGGACATTGGGGGGGGGTGGGATGGAAACCGAGTGGAAAAGGGCGAGATCTGCGGGGACCAGGGCTGGGAGGAGACCATGACTGGGGAGCCCTGGGCAAATCTACAACACGTGCACTAAGAGGTGATTGGGTGACCTCAAGAAAGGCAGTTTGGTGGAGTGGTGGGATGCCAGGCAAACCACAGGGGGCTGAAGAGTGAGTGGAGGGGATAGAAGTTGGGGGGGGGGGTAAAGTGAGGAGAGGGACAGAGGGGGTCAGAGAACACAGACAGAAAGGAGAGACCAGCTGGGGGTGGGGAATGTGATCACAAGACAGAGGCAGGGTGAAGTGATGGAGTGAAGACCCAAGGATACGGGAGGGTCAAGATACAGGGCTCAGGTGGTAAGACAGGCCTTGAGGCTTGAGGCTGGGGTCAGGGACAAGGGACTAGTGAGCTGAGCTCCATGAGGTCTGGGGGCTCAGGAAGGGAGAGCGGTGTTCAGCAAGGAGGAGAGGGGCTTGGTAATGGGCAGGGGCAGTCCAATGAGGAAAGAGACACTTATCAAGGGGAATGGGAACCAAAGGGTGTTCTCGGCTTAGTGAGGCAAATAGATGGGCAGCGAGGGGATGGAAAGCCAGAGTGGAGGGGGCTCTGTGTGTGCCGGGGTGGGGGCGTGTCCAAGGAAGATGCTGGGTATGGGCAGAGGTTACATAATGATTCAAAGGGAGAAACCGAGGCTCATTCATTCCACAGACGTTCACCGCACACCTAACACGTGTCAGAACTGCTAGGAACTGGGGATGTGGAGATGTAGCAACAAACACCCACCTAGGGCTGGCTGCACATTGTGAGGACTGGAGGAGCGATGGAGGGCGTGCCCTTACGCAGCAGGCTAGGTGAAGAGGGAGTGCAGACAGGAGAAACAGCTTGTGCCAAGGCTCTGAGGCACCGACCATCCGAGGGCATCCACAGAATGGAAAATAGGGCTTTAGTCTATTGACAGGGAAAGGGACCTCAGAAGAGCGTGGTCAGATTCACAATCTGAAATGCTGCCTCGGGCTTCTGTGCCCCTGACGGGAGGGTTGCGTGCAGGGGAGGCAGCCTGGCAGGGCTGGAGCCTGGCTGAGGACGCGTGGGCTCAGTGATGGAGAGGGCGCTCAGGGAGCTGATGGAGCCTCCTTCCAAGCTCTTCACAAAACCCCCTCATGCAGTTCTGCCCTTCCCACTCCCACCCTACTGCCCCCACTCCCAGGCACTCAGTGGAGCCCACTGCATGAGCCAGGAAGGCAAGGCTGTGCCCTCCTCCCTTCCCTGGTGCTTCTCGCCCCTTTCATCCTCATGCAAGCCCCTTTCATCCTCATGCAAACCCCTTTTGGGCTGATGTTTCTACAGTCAGGCCTTGCCCCAGGGTGGCTCAGCCCCCACCCCCCTGAAGAATGGCTTCTGGCCACAGTGCCTCCTCTCCAGGGACTTCACTTCTCCCAGGTCCCCAACTTTCTCATCTCAAGATCTTTCCAAAACCCCAATTCTGATGGTGTCACACCCCTGCCTAAAACCCATCAATATCTCCCTATTGGCTGCAGAATTAATACCCAGCTCTTCCACCTGGCCTAAAAAGCTTCCATGGGCTGATCCCATCCACCTCATCTCTTCACACTACCTCTAAGCAATATGGAATTATTTTCGTTCCTCTGAACACATCACACTACTTCACACCTCTGTGCCTTTTCTCAAGTTGGTCCTTCTGCCTGGAACACTCTCTGCCTCCTCTTGAGCTTAACTCTTCCAAGCCTCAGAACTAAGGTCACCTCCTCCAGGAAGTCTCCACTGATCTCACCTCCATGTAAAATCTGGATGGAGTATTTCTCTGTGTTCCCTGCCCCCAGTACTTGAATCCATCATGGTAGACATCACCTTGTGTCGTTATTATCTGCTAATATGTCTTTTCCTCCCATTAGAAAGAGCTTTGGAGGGTGGAGCCTGTCTTGTTTCTGAATGGGAGCCCAGTAAGGGGTGAAGCTCCACACAGGCATAGGGCTCCCCCAGAATGTAGGGCTGAGGATGTGGTGAGTGAGGCAGAGGCTCAGGGAGGGGGTTATATGGATGGAGCTCACTGGGGGGCTTGATAAAGTGTGGGGAGCGGGACAGGATAGGAATGAGGAGTTACAGGGGGTTGGGTGAGGGTCAATGCCAAGGGAGGGGAACTCTCCATGACCCAGAGGAGGGCTGACCTTTGTTTGGGGGTGGTATCTAGTCTTGGAGGAATTAGATTCGGTGAGAGAGCCCTGAGTTAAGTGGGTGGGGATAAGGGCAGGGCAGGGGGGTGACAGGAACTGGGACCTCGCTGAGCGGGTTGAGGCCACATGCTCTCCCAGGAGATGTGTCCATTCCTGGTGCCCTGGTGCCCTGGGCACATCCCCCGGGAAGATCCGGCATCCTTTAACTCAGCTGTGAGCTTAGTTTAGACCTACACTTTTTCCTCGCTGGGCCCAAATAGCCTTTAACCGGCCTGTTTGCCTCCCATCTCGAACCACCTCCCCTCACCCCGGTCCTGCAGCTGGACCACACTGCTCCCCTGATTCAGACCTCTCTGTGGGTCCTCATTACCCACAGCTCAAGTCAGGTCAAGCGCAAACTCCTCAGCCTGGCGGGTACCAAGCGCTCCACCCTCCGACCTCTGCCCACTTGTGCAGCGTCGCTCCCAGGATGCTCCGTCAGCTCCAGGCAGCTCTCGCTGCTCTACCCTAATGCGTGTTCGGCTTCTTGTTTTAACAGCACAACCCTTCTTTTCAGTAGAAAAGAGCATCCACGTATAACACAGAATGAGCAGAGGTGCTCCAGTGAAAACCTCAGGGCTCCCTAGAACTGCACCCAGAAACCACTCCTCCAGCTACCCCTAGCTGCACCCCATCTCCTGCACAGTCTGTGCCTCATCCCAATGCCTCACCTTTGGACAGGCTGGTCCCCTGCCTGGAGTGCCCTCCGCCTCCCCCACCCCCCCCCCCCCGACTCCCTTGCCTGCACATCACCTACGCATCTTTAAAATCACATCTCAGGAGTGACTCCCTCTGGGCCCTCGCAGCCCTCCTGGTTCCTTTCCACATCCTCTGCACTAGGTTAAATTGTCTCTTCCCCCTTCACCCGCGGGCTCCTCACCATCCGTCTCTGCCACCCGGGGCCGGGCTCTGGGGGTTCGCAATGGGTGTATGGGGAATGGCCCAAGGAGTGAATGGGGCTTCAGCCAGGGAAGAGGGACTCTACAGACGGTTAGTGGCGGAGGGGAGGAAGGCTCCAGATGGAGGACGGGGCAGTGAGAAGGGGCAAAAAGGGGAGTCCAGAGAAAGACAAATATGATATGATATCCTTTACATGTGCAATCTAAAAAAATGGTACAAATGAACATATTTACAAAACAGAAATAGAGTCACAGCTGTAGAAAACAAACTTATGGTTACCAAGGGGGAAGGGGAGGGGAGGGATAAATTGGGAGATTGGGATTGACATATATACACTAGTATATATAAAATAGATAACTAATAGGGACCTGCTGTAGAGCACAGGGAACTCTACTCAGTGTTCTGTCGTGACCTGTATGGGAGGAGAATCTGGAAGAGAGTGGATTTATGTATACGTGTGGCTGGTTCACTTTGCTGTGAGGCGGAAGCTAACACAGCATTGTGGATCAACTATATTCCAATAAAAATTAATTTTAAAAAGGGAGAGTCCAGCTTCTGGAAGAGTCAGTGTTCAATGAAGGAATGCAGGCTTCACGGGGGGCAGGACTGAGTAAAGGGGCCCAGGAATCAGATGGGAGAAGGGTCTCAGTAAGGGGAGGGGCACTCAGTGAGAGGCATGGTGAGGGAAAGAGGGCTCCGTGATGGGCAGGAAATCCAGGTGGGAAGGCGGTCAGCAGAGGGCAAGGGTCAGTGAGGGTGCATGAAGAGAGGGTTCGGGGAGGGGAGGTGTCCTCAGTGAGTGGGACAGGAGGAGGACGCCCTGTCAGGGTTTAGGACTCACAGCTAAACTTCTCCCCTCTGTGCAGGGACACCATCTCTCAGACCTGAGATCACACATTTCTGGGCTCAAAACTGGTGTGTGGTTCTGGATCAGAGCTATACTGGGTGGCTTCTGGTGGCCCCACTGGCATGCAGTCACGGGATGGCAGAGTCGACAGACCTGAGGCTCATATACACAGCAAGCCTGCCTCTGCCCCCCAGGCTGCCCACTGCCCTTGCACGTGGTGGGGGCCAGAGCAGCCACACGTGCTGTCTCCATCCTTTCTTCCCTCCTCCACTCCCATGGAAACCCTGGGGCAAAATGGTCCACAGGTTGTTTATATAATAATGACACGCATCTAAAAGAGCAGATATATGTATATGTATAACTGATTCACTTTGCTGTACACCTGAAACTAACACAACATTGTAAATCAACTGTACTCCAATAAAAATTTAAAAAAAAAACACGACATGCGTCCTGACCATACAGAGCTTGATATTTCCCAAAGGTTTCACAATATGTGTACCTATTATCTCACGTAACCCTCACTGTATTCCTATACAATCACACTTGAAGCTTTATGGCTACGATTTCACAAGTATTGCCTGGCAATGTCTACCCCCGTATTCCCCCGAGCCTCTGTCCATTTTGGACCCTCGTTGCATCTTGAGTCTTTCCCACACCTCTCCCCAACCTCGTCGCATCCTTGATGGTGATCAAGGATGTCTGTCAGTCACACCGTTTGGTAATAAACACTGGGCTACATGCTGCCGAGGCTGTGAGATGTGGCTCTATCAAAAGTGGACACATCAAAATCGCTGCATTTGATTGACTGTTGCTGGCAGTGGCCCATTCTGATGGCCAGGCCAGTACTTTTCTCTTTTTTTAGTGCAAAAGATGAACCCAGGTCTTCTGACCCCCTGGTGTAGGTGAGTGTGCGGCTCACCAGCGGAAGCGTGACCACTAGTGCACATCACATGAGGATGAGTGGCCTCTCCCATTCTTTCTCGCCTCTCGGAAACAGAGGAGACTGATTATAAACCACTAAACCGCATCTGGCCCGTGGAGTCCAAAATACTGGCCACGACAGATGAGAAGGGAGGAAAATCAAGGCCTCACTGCTGATTAAACCTAACCGTCTCTAATTGTTTGTTAAGCCAGGGATTTTCAGCTTCACCAGTTCTCTGAGCTTCTCTCTCTGGGCTGGGTTCTGGCCTTGGCCACTCCCGTGGAGACCCAACAAAACTCCATTGCCTTTCAACCTTTCCGGGCGGACCTCGGTCGGAAGGCCTCAGAAGTGAAGCAAGAGATGGTCGGACTAGACTTCAGAGGAGCTGTCTGCCTGGGGGGCGTGACATCTCTTCCGGGGGATGCTGAGAGACAGATAGGCTTGGGTCGGGCCTCCACCCCACTCGCCGGCACTGTCCCTCACACGCAGTGGCCACTCCCACGACACGATGGCAGGTACTGCACCCCCATCCCTGGAGGCATCGAGTGGAGAATGGGGGACCTGCCCTCAGGACTGCCTAGGATGGGATCCTGGGAAGGACGGCGAGGATGGTGGGGACAGGTAAACTCCTTCAGGCTCTGTTTTCAAGAAGACTGGGCTCACAGGAACCAGGAGACCTGGGTTCCAATACTGACTGTGTGTCCTTTGGAATGTCATCTCTTCCCCTTTCTTAGCCTCAGTTTTCCCATCTGTACAATGACAGGATTTAGTATTTTAGGCTGTGAAGACCCTTTCCTCCAATGACATCTTACGTGGAATCTTCCCAAAAGCAGGGAAGAGGGAAGCTGCTCTGGTTTGAAGGTGGGGGGGGCCAGCCTCCTGCCCACGGCCTCCCCTTCACCCCCCAGTGCAGGTCTCTGAATCCCACTGGGCAGGGTTAAAAACCACAGCAGTGGACTGTCCCACAACCTTCTCTGCTCCATTGTTTCTGCCCCGTGATCTGGGCAGGGATGTGTGTTGCCCACCACGAGGCTGTGTGGGGTTCCTGGCCCCAAGGGGTTAAGGGCTGCACTTCAGACACCACTAAAAGAAAGGAGCCCTGAACTCCTGTCCATAAAGGGGGGACACTGAGCACCCCAGGGGCACCGGGCCGGGAAGCACTTCTATGGATACCACACAAAGCTGGTGTTATATCAAAGGGCAGAATCCACAAACTGGACCCTCAAGAGAGGGGTTAATCTAGAAAGCAGAGTCAACAAAGGGGAAAACAGACAAAGTGAGTAATCTACAGAGTGGGTAATCTCAATAAATTAATCCACAAACTGGATAATCCACAAACAGGATAACCTACTGAGTAATGTAATAGACAAAGTAGAAATCTGCAATGGTCATCATAGAATGAAACGACCAAAGGCCCTAGTCCCCAGACAGCACCCTCACCACCACCACTCCCAAGGCCCACGGTGGTCCAGCCGCATCCATTACTCACTCCGCCTCTGCCTCTTCCCCTTGATCCCCCGGCTGCCGGCAGCAAGATGCATCCAGCTCAGAACCAGGGCCGCCACACACAGCCCCAGCCGCATAGTCACCGCCAGCTCCAGGCCCCTGGTAGGAGGGGTGGTCTCTGGGGGGGTGGATGGCACAGGGCTCTTGCTAACGCCTCCGGGGCTGGGTCAGCAGCAGGAGGCCCAGGCCTGGGCTGTATCCCAAATCCACCATAATCTCAGCTGGGGACAGAGAGGGTGTGGGGAGCCCACTTCTCCATCAGCCCATAAGGAGGTCCAGAGAGCTTTCCTCAAAGGCACCTTGGGGTGTCACATGGGAGAACTCTTTGTCCTTCAGCAGGGACACCTCCAAAAACCAACCTGTTGGGGGAGGAGAGAGAAGGGTTAATTCTGGGGAACCATGGGGCCCCCCAACCTATGCCACCTACCCTCCCATGTGGTCCCCTACCCAGGAGACTGTGAGAACTCAGAACGTTTGGACATTACAAGTTACCCACCCGGCACCCCCGTAGAAGAAATCTGCTCCTTTTCCTATCTTGTAAGAGTCCCTAACGTGGGATGGGAGTTGGCTACCCAAGTAGTTGGAATATGGTGGACACTCAAATCAAACTTGTGGATCACTAGAAACCAGCTGCCTGGTTTCCATCCTGCCCAATGTTAGGAAGTCCTTCTTTAGGTCTACCCTACAGACTTCATGCTGCAGTAACATCATGTCTCTCAAAGAGCAGCTCTCTCTGTCCTTCTGTGAGTGACCCCTCAGCCTTCTCTCCCCAGTGCTGAGTCACCAATGTGCCTTTCACCTGCCTGGAGCTAGAGCAGTGGCCCCCGACAAGCTGGCAGACCCTGCGTGGCCCTCTGGGCTTGGCGGGAGAAAAGGAAGTAAGGCTTCCCCTGGCCACAGAAACTCTGACACAGCAGGCCCTGCGGGCCTGGCCTTTGTGAGAGGATAAAAGAGGCAGCAACGCCCGCCCTGGCCAGAGACACAGAGAATGGGGATAATCCCCCTGCCCAGTGAGAGCCAGGTCTGTGGACCCGCTGGCCGGGGTGATGGGGGCAGGGGGAGCTGGTCCCTCCCCAGTGAAATGTGTCTGGGAAGTTGGAGCCCAACCTGGGAGGCAGGGGACGAAAACCCACTTCCCACTCACAGTATCGCACACTTTCACAACAGATGCCTGCACGTCCATTGGCCCACACACTTGCTGCACACACACCCACACCCACACAGGGACGGGAGGAAACAGAGAGTCTTAGAGAAGCTTTGTAGGTGCCAGAGAAGCATCACCCTCCCACCGGCTGCTTAGGATGCCTTTGGACAAGTCACTTAGCCTCTCTGAACCTCAGTTTCCTCATCTGTGAAATGGGGATAAATATTTCACAGGTTTGCTCTGAGAGCTGGCTGAGTTTTGGCTTAACTAATGAGAAAGCTGAAATGCTAGAGCCGAGGTGTCCCTCCCAACCCCGTCCCAATCCTTTCCCCCTTCGCCTCCAGCGAGGCCCCAGGAGAGCCCACCTGCATGGGAGATAAATCATTATCCCACAAGGGAGTTCAGCACTCCCTCCTTGGCCTCTCCCACCGGCTTTGAAGGCCAGACACACTCAAGTGGTTAAGCTGCTTGTGAGAAGTGTTTACATGAGACTGATGGATCCCACCTGGTGCTGTGGCCAGAGCCTGCGGAGATGCCCCCAGCCACCCCCAAGCGCCCCGTCAGCTGCCAGCCCCTACCTGCCCTTCCAGTACTCCCTGCGTGAACCGCCAGAGCCTTCCCGCCTTCTCCAGCCCCCACCACACACTTCCATCACCCACAGATTGCAGACGTCCGGCTGAGCTTATCAAACCGGGGTCTTCAGCTCCAAGTACACAATCCCAGACGCTGGCCGTAGAGTATGATGGTTTAAGGGCATAAACTTCAGAGTCAGACTGCCTGGCTTTGAATGTTGCCTCTGCTACTTATTAGTTGTTACCTTAGGCTAGTTGCTTAGCTGGTCTGAGCCTCAGTTTCTTTATCTACAAGAGGGTGGTTGTTGTTTTTATAGCTTAAATGAGTTAATACATGAAACTGCTTAGAACGGTGCCTGGCACATAAGGACTCAATAAATGCTGTATTTTCTATGACCAAGACTGCATTTTGTGTCTACATTCTGATGGTCATCTAAAAAGCAATAGAAACAGTTTTCATACCATCTGGATACTAATCTTAACACTGAGCACTGTTACGCCAGGTCCATATTTGCATTTATCTTTATGGTTGATTGCCTTGGCCCCAGTGATCACTCAAAGTGATAGGGTTAAACTTTAATGGTGGCCTTTCTCAAACTGAGGTCTGAGGACCCCTGGCAGATACATTCTCAGGGTGCCCTGAGTCCTTAAACTTGACAAACACTGGAGGAAGACCACATCGGACAAAGCTGGTGTTAAATCCTGAGTCTGTGAGGCTTTGGTCTCACTGTGTGATCAGTACCCCTGGGTCCTTGGGGCAGAACAGGTCTATGCATCTCTGCACTCCCTGTGCCTGCCCAGCACGGTGCCTGGCACTTCAGAGTTAATGCTCAGCAGATGTTAGCACCCTTCCTCTCCCTCCCTCTACTTCCCCCTCAGTCCTCCTGGGTCTTAGCTTTCAGTCTGGCCCGTGCCAGGCTCACCCAATCCTTACCAGGGAGGATCTTCCAACCCACTCCCACCAGTATCCCCATCAAACCATGATCTCAGCAGGGAAATGGGGAGGAGGCTGCAGATCTGAATGTCACTGGAGCAAGTGGCACTGGCCTTCCTTGCCCATCACTGGATAGAAAGAGTTTCAATACAGAATCAACCCTGGAAAGGAGCTAAGAGTTCATTCCATCAGGGATACAAGCAACAAATAGGAGGGACACTGGGTGTGGAGGGGGTGAACTGGAGGGCAAATGTCCCATCCAAAGGGAGCATCTGCTATTCCATTCCAGTTGATTGTTGATAGGCAGAAATACTGGCTCCACATTGCTAGATTTTCTGATTTTTTAAAAGAGAAGTGTAAAACTCTGAATTTTATGTGATATCTGATTTTAAAGGCAGGACAGGTCTCAGACTAGGAACGCTGCAGTACCAAGCCCCAGAATGTCACAGGTCCCTGAATCCACATCCCTCCAGAGTGGAGGTCCCTCCCCCCCGCCCACCCGCCCCCATCCCCACGCACACATATGCAGTGGGTACACACACAGAGACAACCTTGGACCAAGGCTGAGAGAGGGGATAGGAGCTAATGACTCTCTTTTAAGTAGCCTGTCTCATTTCTCTTGGTTCCTCTGCCTGATCTCCTCTGCCCCTTGGGCTACATGGCACAGGCAGGTCCTATTCGGAGGCCCATCACTCTGCACCGGCAGAGCCGGCAGTGGGACTGCTGGCAGTGATCAAGGTCTCAGGCATCCATGGGGGTGAGGAAGGGCATTTTGTCTCTGCCAGGGTCGGGGTGAGGGATTCACATTCATGACGTGCCTGCACCACCTGCCATGCGCCAGGCCCTCACTGACTCCTCACCACAAGGCTAAGAGGAAAGTAGAATTATTCCCACTTTATGGGCACGGACAGGTTAAGGGTCTTGGGGTTACAAACCTAGTCAGTGAGCGAAAGGTTTGCTGCTCAGGACTGGGGATCTGGAGGGCAGAGCAAGGCGCAGGGAGCGGAGGTGTGCAGAGCACAACCCAGCTTGGGGAAGGGGTGGAAAGCAGAGGCAGAGTCTGTGGCCCAGGAGAGAGGCCGCACGTGCTAGGTGGTCCGAGGAGGGGAGGACAGACTGGGGAGGGGAGCACGGCTAGGGGTGGTGCTGAGGGCGGGGACTCAGTCCCCCCAGAAGTCTGGAATAACTTTCACCTTCTTCCCTGCAACACTATTTGGATAAATTGGTACCCGGTCCGGGGCCGGATACAGACCCAAAAATGTAAACCATCCAGATAATTTCTCATTAGCCCTCCCCAGGACCAGCTACGGGTGGAGAGGGCTGCAGGCGGGGGCAGAAGAATTGCTGGGCTGGGGGCGGGACCTAGTACGTGCCGGCCCGACCTGTCGGGATTAGTGTGTCTGCCAGAGCCAAGCCAGGTGCTGGGGCCGACCGCCCCCCCCCCCGCCCCCCAACGGCAAGGGCAGCGGGGAAAGGCTCCTTCGCGCCCCTCCATCGCGACTCCAAGCGCTCAGAGTCTTCCTCCCTATTATCGGGAGAGGCCCAACAGGTGCAGGGGGAGGGGAGGTGGACCTGAAGTCCCCCTGACTGCCCCCCAAAATCCAAGAGAACTGTCCAGGTCCAAGAGGTGGGTTTCACAAGAAAACCCTTGCCCCAAGCTCGCGCACCCGGAATCCGACCCGACCCTCCTGGGAGCCGTGGGTTAACAGACAGCCCCCATCTTTCCCCAGCCAAGCAAGACCGTCTGTCCCTCAGCCCCCCGAACCCGCGGGACAGGGAGCCGCGCCACCTCGCAGCGCACCGGGGGGGCGCGGCACACACCGCCTGCCACGTCGGACCCGGGCCCGGGCTGCGGCACTGGGGGTGGTAGCTAGAGGCCGTGGGACTCGGGGGAATCCGAGGCGAAGACACCAGGAATCAAGAGCTTCTGGCTCGGGGGTGCTGGACAATCGGTCTGGTGAATTTGGGGAGTTCAGAACTTCGAGTGAGCACGATCACCGGGGGCTGCCGGGTTGAGGGCAACCCGAGGCGGCACCGCGAGGAGGCTGCCCACTGGCTTGAGGGATGCCGGGGGTGGGGACGGCAGGACTCGCAGGAGGGGCTCCAGAAGGTGCCTTCCCCCGCCCTCGCCGACCCGAGAGCAGTCATAAGTCCCCTTCCTCGGGCGGTCTCCCCGCCCCCCCACCCCCGCACTCAGCTTGGTCAAGCCCAGATGAGAGGGCCCACGGCGCCCCAGGTCCCAGTGGAAGGGGGCGCTAGGGAGGAGGACGGGGCAGCTCCGTGGGGACTCACCTCCGCGCTGCCAGCCGCGGCGGGGGCAGGCCCGGGAGGGGCGAGGGCGCGGCCGGCTCACCCGCCCGCCGCGGAACTGTCCTGGGCGCCCAGCGAGCCCGCGCTCCGCCCGCCGGTTTCCAAGTTGCTCAATCTGCGGGCGGCTCACTCCCTCCGGGGCCAGCGCCCCACCCGTCGCATCGGTCCTCCGGGGCGGCCCGGTCCGGCCCTCCTCTCCACAGTGCCCCACTCGGGCGATCCGCCCCCAGCTCTCTGCCCGCGCCGGGGCTCTCCGTTGCGCCTCGGCTCCGCCGCCGGAGCTCCCAGCTGGGAGAGGGGCTAGTCCTCCTAGCGCACGAGGGAGGGAATCCCCCCCCCCCTTTGCAGTCCCACCCCCGAGCCGGCCCCCCTTCCCGGGATCCGCAGCAAAAAACGGACTGGAGCGCCAGGCCCGGGAGTTCGTAGCCCCCCTCCCGCGCGCACTTGCCCCCAGCTGGGGCGCTGCGCTTGGAGCGCAGGGCCGGCAACCGCACACTTGGTCTGGACCCTGGCGCAGACCCTCTGTCCTTGCCTCCTCCTCCCCTTCTCCCACTCCGCTTCCTGGGGATTCCACGCAGCCGGAGCACCGGCTGCAGCTCCAGGCATCTTGGGGTCAGAACAGGGCCGGGGAGCCTCTCGAAACCTCAGTTTCCCCATCAGGAACCTGGAAAGTGACAAGGAACAGGCTCAACGGGGCCTGTGGTCCCGGCCACGCCCTCCTCTTCTCAGAATCAACTCTTCATAGCATCTTCCCAGTTCAGAGGAAATGTGAGGCTATAACGTCCCGGGAACCCAGGTGAGGACCTTCCACTGGGACCTGGTGCAGGAGAGCGAGGTAGATTTTGAAATAAGACCGGGATTCAAATCCCTGCTCCATTACTTACCAGCTGTGTGGCCATGCCTAAGTTACTTAACCTCTCTGAGCTTCAGAGTTCTCATCTGTTTTGAGGGGCAGTGAAATGAAGGATGCAAATGCCCGGTAAACGGTAGGGACCCTATGCATGTTTGTGGACTGGGTCTTGAAGGGCTGCAGACACCTGCAGTGACCCAGATGCTGTTGAAGTCAAGCCTGAAGAAGGGAGGGAGGAAAACACTTCTTAGGGTGGCAAACAGCTGTTCTCCAGCGTCATTTCAGATTGGGTAAAGGGAAATGGGCTAAAACTATAGTTCGCAGGAGTTAAGTTAGAGCAGAAAAGCTATACTGATGGGGGGGAGGGGAGAGGGGAGAGGGTAGGAGTAATCAAGACAGGCTGTGGAATCTCCTTCTCAGGAGAGGAGGGGGAAGCCCTAACTATGGAGACAAGGGAACAGGGTCTTTTACAGTGACAGGGGCATGGATGGAATGACCTCTGGTGTGTCCTGATGGCCAGGGAGCAGAGCTGGTGGATGGCCAGAGAAAGTGGAGCAGTTGGGTCCCAAATACCAGGATTTGGGCTCATTCGGCCAGATCCGTGCCAAGTTTGCAGGGGGCAAACAGCCATTTCTGAGTTGGTCCTGGGCCCCCTCCACCCCTGCTCTCCAGCCCCTCCCCTCTCCCCTCTGCCCTGAGCCTTTCCTCCATCTCACCGGCCCTTGGCTCTGCTCTGTGCCTAATCAAACAGCCCCAAATGCCGAAAACTCGATGTTTATTTTATTTTATTTTTTTACACACTTGCATAACTCCCTGACAAGCCACGCCAGGCGTTGGGCTTTTTGTTTGGTTTTATTTTGTTGCATTTAGGGGAAAAAAAAAAGAGAGAGAGAGAATGAATAACACAAACCACCCAGCCCCAGAAGCTGTCCCAGGCCAGGCAGTGGGTCGGGTTTCCTGCCTGAGGAAAAGTCTGCGGGAGTTGGGGGGCCTCGCTACTAGGCTCAGGAATGAGTGAGAAAGGGAAGAAAGCCACCTGGGTCAGAGAAGGTAATGAATTAGAACCATGTGACAAAAATGGATGAATAATAAAGAGCATTTCTTGTGCACCTAATATATGCCAAGCACTGTGCTTTCCATCTAAATTCCGTTACCTAATTTTGCAACCATTTTACTTTCTTTTTTCTTTTTCTCACAAATGTGAATTCCAAGCCTCAGAGACATCAGGTAATTTGCTCAGAGACACACAGCCTGTAGGTGGCCAGCCCGGTTCCCATTATGCTAAATAACTTGTAATTTCCCTGAAAGAGTCATGGTCCCCTGAGTTTGCATATGCTGGTCTTTCTGCCTAGAAATGCCTTTTTCTCTGGCCCTTCTCTTACCATCCTTCAAAATGTTTATGTGAAGTTTCACCCAGCCACCTTGCACATCAGCCTCTGGACCTCGTGTAGACCTATTCATCAGTCATCACTGGCCTGTGGTCATCTCTCCCACTGCAGTGTGAGCCCCTTAAGGGCAAAGGCTGTGTCTGATTCAGCCTTATGATCCCAGCACCATAGACATACTTAACTGATGTTTGGTAAACTGAACCCCTAGACAGCCAGGATTGCATCTTTTGTAGCTCCTGCAAGCTTATTCAGATGATGCCCCAGGTCACTGTTACTATTCACCCAGGCCAAGATCATCATTCTCATTAGAAGACCTAAGGTCAGTGGACTCAGGCCAGGGCAGTAGCTCCTAGAGATTAGTGAAATTCTTTATACTTCATGTCGTCCTCTATCAGGCAAGAACTATTGTACTACCTGCAGTGTCAGTATCAATATACTTTTAGCTACAAGTAATAGAAGACCAGCTCAAAATGGCTTAGACAGCAGGGTGGTGTATTATCTCATGTATCAGGAAGAGCTGAGGTAGGAATGATTCAGCAGCTGAGGAACCACACACATCAGATTCTGTCCTCAAGTCTCATTCCACCACCCTCAGTATGTTGGCCATTATCCTCATGATCACAAAATGGCTGCAGCAGCTCCAGGCACTACATCTTCAACCAAGTCCAGCAATAACTTAAAGAGTTACGTGGCACTCTAAAATGGTTAAAAAGATAACACTGTGTTATTTTATCCCAATTGAAAAGAAATTTAAAAGAGCTAACTGGATCACATGCCCACCACTGAACCAACCAGACAAGAGGGATGATGCTACTAAAATTAGCTTAGACCAGTCAGGATTTACCTGAATTATGGGGGGAAGGGTGTTCACAGACAAAAGCAAAACTCTGACAGCACTGAAGAAAGGGAGATGGGCTTTTGGGTAGGCAACAAACAGTGCTTGTGATCACACTGTGACTCAAAGAAAAGATGACTTTGTTATTGTCAATTTATTGCAGACTCCCCTGCAAACCTTAGTCTCCGTGACCCCATTGTCCTCTGAGATCTTGTCCTCTGCCTCTCTTTCATGGAGGCAATATAGGATAGTGGTCAAGTGCACCAACACTGGAATTAGGCTTGTCTGAGTTAGAAGCCCATCTCTACCACCAGCTAGCTCAATGTCCTTGGACCAGTCACTTCACCTCCCTGAGCCTCAGTGTCCTCATCTGTAAAATCAGTATAGTAACACTACCTGCTCCACCACAGTTCTTATGGGCCTAACATAAGGAAATGCATTTAAAGAGCTCACTGCAGTGCTAGGAATCTTAGTGAGTATTTAGTACATGCTGGTTTTTTATAATTAGCTATAATTTTGTCCTGTCATTCATAAATATTAACTGCTGTTGTATCCCAGGCATTGGGCTGGGAATGGAGGATAGAGAAATGGATATAAGGGAATTCCCTGGTGGCTCAGTGATTAGGACTCAGCGCTTTCACCGCGGTCCTGTAAGCCGCATGGTACAGAAAAAAAAAAGAGAGAGAGAGAAAGAATGGATATCATACTGTCCTCCTAAGGCACTCCTGGTCTAGTTGGGGAGATAGATTTATGAAACAAGGTAGATGAGGAAGAGTGATGGCACAAAGAAAGGGGCAATCATGACTCCTTGAAGGCGTCAGAGAAGCTTCTCCAAAGAGGAGATGCTAGCTTGAAAAACTTGGCATTTTCTAGGCACGTGAGATGAAAAAGGCATTCCAGGCAGAGGGAATGGTGTGTGCAAAGGCCCAGAGGCCTGATGCATCACGGTGCCCTTAGAGGTATAAGTTCATCCTGCTTTGTGGGGATTTAGGATGAGAGAGGTGGGAAGGAGGGCAGCAGGTGAGATCCTTCCAGAAGGGCCTCGTGGACCAGGCTAAAGAACAGGGACTTTACTCTGAGGGCAGTGGGGTTTATGAAGTGGATAAGAGGCAGGATGGAGTTGTGCTTTAGAAGGAGTGCCTGGCACCTCTTGTGAAGGCTGGCTTTGAAGGGGAGAGTCTGGAGGGGGTGAGGAGCCCCAGGGAGGGAGGATCGGGGGGGGGGGGAAATTTCCTGCTCTTCCCCTTTCCTCTCTCATTCTCCCTTCCCGAGGGCCGGTGTGTCCTCTGGAAGCCTGCTCCCACCATAAACCCACCGTCCCAGAGTCTCTGCCTTGTAGGGAGCTCGGGCTCCCCTAACACACCTCTGGGATGCTGCAGCCCTCACCCCGCTGGGTGTGGAAAACCCACCGATTCTTGCCCGGGGGGTGGGGGTGGGGAGAACGAGCCATCAGCCTTCTTCCCCTCGCCCGCCCTTCGTGGCCCTGCCTGCACTATCCTGGGAAATTCCTGCTCTTTTCCATTCCTGCTGTTCTGCATCCCCCCTCTCCTCACCGGGGTTACCTGCCCTCCAGTGACTTCTTTGGTTACCCAGGACGCTGATGTCTGTCTCAAGGTCCTCTTCTCCATCGCAGCCACAAGCATCATCTCGGGGACCTCACGCTCCATGTCAATGCCATGTTCAACACCTCCCGGGCCTCCCAGACTGTGTCAATAGTCCGCTTCAGCCTCCTGCCCACATGGCCACTCCCTCCTCTTGGCCTCACCCAGACTGCTCCATCCCTGAGATCCCAGACTCCCCCCACAGGCCCCCACCATACCCTCCTCCTCCCTCCCCCCTAATTCAGATTCTTGACGTTTTGACTACTGGATAATGATTTCTGCCCTGGCCTCACCTCAACATCTCAACTGCCCTGCAAACCCTCAGCCCCTTCCCACTGAGCTCTGCAGAAGAATCCCCCAGCTACCTGCCAGCCTCCACTGGGCACTCTGCCACCAGTGTCCCCCCCTCAAGCCACCCAGGCCCACCCTCATCAAGACAGCTAAGACAGCCAAGAGTGACTCCTTCAGTGTCCTGCCCCTAAAACTAAACTCGTGACCCAGAACCTCTTTCTCTGCAGATTTCCCCCTTCTTGGTAAACAGCAGTGAACCTGACAAACAGGAAACTGGGAGTTGTTTTTCATTCTTCTCCATCTCTCACCTCCCACATCCACTCCATCGGCAAATTCTGTTGGTTCTACCTCCAGACCATTTCCCAAACCCACCTACTGCTTACCTCACTGCTACCCCTTTATGCCATCTATGCGGCTTACCTGGTCCATCGTAAGCGTCCCTGACGGCTTCCCCTCTATCCCCGCTCCCTCCCCAGCACAGGCTTCACACAGTAGCCACAATAAACTTTAAAAATTATAAAGCAGATCCCATCACTGACTTCCCTGCTTAAACCTTCTAGTGATTTTCCATCACACTTAGAATAAAATCCAAACACCATCCCTTATAAGGCCACAACCCTCCGGCTTCATCTATTGCCCCTCTCTCGGCTTCAGCCTTACCGAGCTTCTTTCAGCTTGTTGATCACTCCAAACTCTTTCTCATCTCAGGGCCCTTGCACCGGTCCCCTGCCGGCTCATCCTTCCCACAGACCTTCACGTGGGCAGCTTCTTTTCTTCCTTCCAATCTCAGCTTAAACATCATTTTGTTTGAAGGGCCTTTCCTGACCTCTCCATCTAAGTAGTTCCAGTAACATTCCCTATCACAGCTTCCTTTCTGTTTCATTGGATGTTGGTTTTTTTTTAATTTATTTTTTAAAATTAATTAGTTTATTTTTAAATTATAAATTTAAAACAATTTTTATTGGAGTATAGTTGGTTTAAAATGTCGTGTTACTTTCTGCTGTACAGCAAAGTGAATCAGTTATACATACACATATATTCAGTCTTTTTTAGATTCTGTTCCCCTATAGGTCATCACAGAGTATTGAGAAGAGTTCCCTGTGCTATACAGTAAATCCTTATTAGTTATCTATTTTAAATATAAAAGGGTGTTTATGTCAATCTCAATCTCCCAATTTATTTCTCCCCCCCTTACCCCCGGTAACCATAAGTTTGTTTTCTTCATCTGCGGCTCTATTTCTGTTTTGTAAATAAGTTCATTTGTACCACTATTTTAGATTCCACATATAAGTGATATCATATGATATGTGTCTTTCTCTGTCTGACTTACTTCACTCAGTATGACAATCTCTAGTGGGCATTGTGTTTTGTAATCATTCACTTGCTGGCTCCCCTGCGGGACTCGAGTTCCCATTGCTTGCATGTGAAGAGCCCTTCTTCCTTTCATAGTCCTCACTCTCCCTGCGTGGTCCGTTGCTAAGGTCACCAGCAACCTCCTAATCGCCACATTCTGTAACTCCTTTGTCTTCCTTTTCTATCTCTCTGCAACTCTTTTTTTTTTTTTCTCTTTTGGCCGCACCCCGCGGCATGCGGGATCTTGGTTCCCAGGGATCGAACCTGTGCCCCCTGCAGTGGGATCTCAGAGTCCCCAACCACTGAACCGTCAGGCAAGACCCTCTCTGCAACTCTTGATACCCCCTCCATCTTGGAAGTCTTCTCTCCACGGTCCTGGCTCCTGTTCTCTGTCCTTTGCCAACCTCTTCTGCCAGCCCTTAAGGGTTTTTCTTGGCCCTCTGTGCTACTCTTTGACCAGGAACTAATATAGATAAAAAACACAATGTCTGATAGTAAGAAAAGTAAGTGTGATGGTTAATTTTGTGTGTCTACTTGGGCAGGCCATGGTGCAAACATTATTCTAGATGTTTCTGTGAAGGTATTTTTAAGATGAGATGAACATTTAAGACTTTGAGGAAAGCAGATTACCCTCCATAATGTGGGTGGGTCTCGTCCAATCAGTTGAAGGCCTTAATAGAATAAAAACTGACATCCACTGAGCAAGAAGGAATTCTGTCAGCAGATGGCCTTTGGACTTGAACTGCAACACCAGCTCTTCCTTGGGTTTCCACCTTCAGCCTATCCTGCAGGTTTTGGACTTGCCAAGCATCCACAATTGTGTGAGCCAATTCCTTATACTACACACATACACATACACACACACACACACACAAACACATTTATTCTTCTTCTTTGGAGAGCTCCACTAATAGAGTGTTAACTAAATGTTAACTAAAAATCCCCTAAACTCTTTTCCTTAGTGAGATCATCCTCACAGATTCAAACATGTTGGGGGCTGAGAGTTCTAGTCTTGGCTTTGCCACTTTCTGGCTGGGTGACCTTATCCGAGTCCCTGGACACTTCTAAACCTGTTTCTCCCACAGTCTTTCCCATACCAGTAAATCCAGCTGCTGAAGGTCAAACCCAGAGGCATTCTGGATTGCCATCTCCTTACTCCCCACCTCTGAGCCGTCAGCAAGCTGTTGCACTTCTGCCTCCAGAGGGTGTCTGAATCCATGCACTGGGCTCCATCTCCTCTCCCATCACCCTGGTCCAGGCACCGTCATTGCCTGCCTGGTGATGCTGGTCTCCTGGTTTCCCTTTTGTCCCCACAATCCACAGCAGCCAGGGTGATTTTTTTAAAAATATAAATCAAATCATAGCACTTGTATGAGTTTCCTATTGCTGCTGTAACAAATTACCACCACCTCAGTGGCTTAAAATAACACAAATTTATTATCTTACTCTTCGAGAGGTCAGAAGCCCAATTTAGGGCTGCATTACCCCTGGAGGCTCTGGGGAAGACTCTGTTTCCTTGCCTTTTCCACCTTCTAGAGGCCACCCATATTCCGTGGCTCGTGGCCCCTTCCTTGCATCACTTTGACTTCTGGCACTGTCATCACATCTTGTTGTCTGACTCTGAGCCTCCTGCCTCCCTTTTATAAGGACCCCTGTGATTATACCGGGCCCACCTGGGTGATTTAAGATAATCTCTCCATCTCAAGAGCCTTAACTTAGTCAAGCTGTGAAATCCCTTTTTCCAGGTCAGGTAACACATTCACAGGTTTTGGGGATGCATGTAGGAATCTCTGGGGGGCTGTCTACCATGGCACTCTTAAATCTTCCTGCTGCACTTAGAATTAAGGCCAAACATTTCCCCTGATTCACAAAACCCTTGGTGGCCTGCCCCTGCTCTCCGACTCTGCCCATGGTGGCCTCTTGCTGTCCCCTGAGAGCCCCAAACTCAATCCTGCCGGAGAGCCTTTTTCTTGCTTTTCCCTCTGCGTTGAATGTTCTTTTCCCAGGTCCGTACATGGCCTGCCCTTATTGTCATTTATGTCTCAGCTCAAGTGTCACCTCCTCAGAGAGGATTTCTCCAGCCTAAAGTAGTTCTAACAGGCCGTTCTGTATTATTTTCTTCATAGCACTTTATTTCTGCCTGGTGTTTTCTTGTTTATTATTTGTTTGTTTGGTGTCTGTCTCTGCCATGGGAATACAGGCATCTTCAAAGCCAGGCTCTTTTCTCTCCAGTATCCCCAGCACTGGAACTCAACTAGTATTTGTGGAATGCATCAGTGAGCCTCAATTTCCTAATCTTTCCAATGGGTATAATACCTTCTGTCTTATAGGTTACTTTGAGGAGTAAATGAGATAATAAGAGCTACCATTTTTGTTGTTGCCAGTAATGAGCCAAGCACTACACTAGGCACTTTACACTTAAGACAGAATGTTCATGTGTCAATTCAATGTCATTTGGTGGCAAAGAACAGAAACCCTCTTAAGCCAGCTCAAGGAAAAGGAGGTTTACCAGAATGCTGCAACTGATAATCTGGTCAGTATCCAAGGAGAGGAATCAAAACGCAGGAGAGATGGGCTGCCTCCTGGGAACCAGAAAGGTGACAGTCATTGCTCTCCATCTGTCCCTCTATGGGGTCACATGGTACCTTATCACCACTTCTGTCTGTGCAGCTGTGCCTTCTGTCTGAAGACCAGCTTCTACAAGGCCACTTCTGTCCCAGCCCGGCCTCAGCTCTCTGTGACCTAACAGCGTGGCTGCCCAGGATCTACTTCTGTCCCCAGGGTCCCAGCCCATTCCAGGGAGAGAGCGTTCACGTGGCTGCCTGGGCACGTGCCTTCAGCAGGGATTGTGGGGAATTACCTGGCAGGCCGGTGGTTAGGACCCGGCGCTTTCACAGCCGGGACCCGGGTGCAATCTCTGGTCAGGGAACTAAGATCCCGCAAGCAGCGAGGCATGGCCAAAAAAAAATTTCCTTCCAGGAGGGATTGTGGATAGAGGACAATTCCAAAGAAAGGGGCGTGACTGGGCAGACACTCCAAAACACAGCTGCCATAAAACAGAGTACTTAGCACGTTCTGGCACGTAGTACATCCTCAACAAACACTCTCCCTTCTCCAACTGCCCTGCCATCTTCCTAGTCCAGAGCCCTCTGTCTCCTTCATATATCCATCTCCAGCTTTGTTCTCCTATCTTCACACCTGTCAATACTTCAAGCTGCCGGCCATCTCTCCAAATTCAACCTAGAAAAAGTCAGATTACTCCTTCCCTAGAAGCGAGCCTAGCTCCCTAGTCCTCTGTCTCTGACCCAGCTGACCTCTTCCAGGCAGCCCAGCTCCAAATCCCCACGCCTCCCGTCACCCGTCTCAGGGCTTCGGAAGAAGTCCGTGCCTTCCTATCCTCTCCCCAGCCCCCGTGGTTAGTCATCTCTCCATCTCTTGTCTCCAGCACCAGGGAGTTAGTGAGTGTTTGTTCTCCCACAGCGTGGCGGGGCAAAGTGGCTAAGTCCAGTGCTTTGCAGCCAGGCTAAACCTGGGTTCAAATCTCAGCTCTGCCTGTTAATTTTGTGACCTTGGCAAGTCTCTTGAACTTGACAAGTTCTGTTTCCTCATGTGTAAAATGGCGGTAATTATAGCTCCCCGCTTACAGGGTTGTTGGGAGAACTGATAAGATGCGTGTAAAGCAGGCATATAGGTATTTTCTCAATGACGGATTGATTGATTAAGATCAGCAATGTGCTAGGAAAACATAGATAAGTAGGAAATGATCTCTGGCTTTAAGAAACCTGAAGTTTCTTGACCGGTCTGCATTACTCACTCTGATAGCTTTTTGACTCCCTGCCTGACAAGGTCCTCTTGGCAATATGTCAGCTGTGAATTATATTATATAACATTAGTTATGTATAACTAGTTCCCAGTTATAGGAGTCATTATGATTATTTACAAAACAGAGGAGGAGTAGGCTCATTGTGGTAGAACTCATTCTTTCCAGGGATGCTGTTTTGCAGCAGTTATGTCACTTGTCACATACCATCAATTGTCACTTTGCAAATATTGGGCTATGTCACTAAAGATCCTTTGAAGTACCATTTTGAGTGGCTTCTATACGTGATGTGGTCAATGTAACAAGATATATTTGCCACTCTTCCACTGTTAGACACTTGGTGGGGGAATCCCCCATGATAAACAATGTGCAACGGACGTCACGTGTCCATAGGCTCTGCTACTGACGGGGCAGTCGCTTGAGGCCTGGCGTCATATACCTGTTGGCTTGCTTAGTGCTCAACAATGCTGTGGGCTGGATATGATCATCCTCATTGTACAGACAAGGAAACAGGGCATGGCCACTCAGGCAGCTCCCCTCAGGTGCCACAGCCACTAATGACACACCCAGGTTTGCATCCACGTCTCTGTGAACCGTCACCCGGCTCAACCATGTCAATCAGCGCCATAGACACGACTTCTAACTGCACTGCTGGTGTGTGTGCTTGGAAGGCTCTTGTCCACATCGCCAACCCGCTTCCCAGCACACAGAACGGTGCCTGGTGTGTCATGTGTGTCTGAGAAATATTGAACGATGGGCTTCCCTGGTGGCACAGTGGTTAAGAATCCTCCTGCCAATGCAGGGGACACGGGTTCGAGCCCTGGTACAGGAAGATCCCACATGCCGTGGAGCAACTAAGCCCATGCGCCACAGCTACTGAACCTGCGCTCTAGAGCCCATGAGCCACAACTACTGAGCCCGTGTGCCACAACTACTGAAGCCCACGCGCCTAGAGCCCATGCTCCACAGCAAGAGAAGCCACGCACTGCAATGAAGAGTAGCCCCCGCTTGCAGCAACTAGAGAAAGCCCTCACGCAGCAACGAAGACCCAACACAGCCAAAAATAAATAAGTAAAACAAATAAATTTTTTAAAAATAATAATAATAATAAATATAGAATGATGAATGGAAAAGGTGGCTGTGTTTGAGGTTGTTCTCATTATGATTTTACCTCCACTGGGTATTCCCTTTAAAGAAAAAAAAATACTTTGCTAATTTGATAGGCAGAAGTGTTACCATTGCTTTAATTTGCCTTTCTTTGATGACTGATAAGATGGAATATATTTTACAAACGTCTGCCACTAAACATTTATAATTTCTCTTGTGAATTAAAAAAAAATTTTATTGAGGTATAGTTGATCTGCAGTATTATATTCTCTCCTGTGAATTTTGTATCCGTATCATGTGCCCATTAATCTATGGAAGTCTTTGTGGGGTGTTTTCCCCTTAAGTTGTATAAGATTGTTAGACGGCAAGAATATTCATCATTTGCTTGTCATATTCTTTGCAGCTATTTCCCCCAGCCTGTCCTTTGCCCCTTACCTCAGATGATATTTTTTCCCACGGGGCTCCTGGGTATGCATCCATTCTCTTGGTTAGATCATGAGTCCCCAAGAGCAGGCAGCAACTTTCCCAAATCTCTCAGCTCCTTGTCAGGGGCCTGAGCACAAAGCAGATTTCTAATGAATCATTCTTCAGGGTCACACGACATTCAGCGTGCTTTGCAGACACTTGCTTCCTTTGATCAAAGGTGTCTCCACAGGGAAGGTGTTCCCATTTACATCTTTCTGATGAGGACACTGAGGCACAGAGAGGCGAAGTGCCCTACCCAGGAGCGGCCAAGCCTGGACCTGAACTCAAATTGCCTGACTCTGTAGCCCATGCTTCCTCCGTCCCACCGAGATGCGGATGGTGGTTCAGTAACCAGCAGCTGGTACAGCCCTGAAGCCCCTTTTTCTTGTGGGCCTGTTGTTTTGCCTGGTGTCCATGAGTGTGTGTGTGTGTTTGTGTGTGTGTGTGTGTGTGTGTGTGTGTGTGTTGCATGGGGTGAGGGGAGGGAATGAAATAAAGAAGCAGTTGGGGCTGTGACTGGATGGCAGAAGGCCTTGAATGCCAAACCAGGGTCAGACTTTATTCTGTAGAGTAAAGGATACTCAGATTCTCCTCTCATGTCCCTGCCCCTCCCTGAAAACAAGGGCCAGCACTGCCCAGACTGCAGGGCCCACGATTGGTGGCAGAGCTGGAAGGACGTCAGGAAGCACCTGGCCATCAGCTCTCCTGTACTTCATGGAGGAGGGGACCAGACCCAGCGAGGGGAAGTGAATTGCCCAAGGTCACTCTGCCACTTAGAGATTAGAAGCCAGGTGTCCCGATTCCCAGCTGAAGAGCCCATCTTCTATCACCCAGCCCCTCCAAGCAAAACCAGAGTGTCTAGAAGGAGATTGGGCTGAAGCTCTCATTCATTCATTCACTCATTTCATGTATTCAATTAGTATTTATGAGGTGCTTACTATATGTCAAGTTCTAAACTAAAACAAAACAAAACTAGAAAACAATGACAGATAAGACAGACTTGGCCCCTCTCCTTGAGGGCAGCCCAGAGGAGGAGAGGAACAAGTCATGCAGCAATTACATTTCAGAGGAAAGGTGCACCCTTTGGGATGAATTGGAGGCAGTGGGACTCCCAAGCAGAGGTGGACAAGCCATAAAAATTCCTGGAGAAAGTGACTCTCAGCTGGGACCAGAGAGCACAAGTTGGTTAGGCCAAGAGCGGGAGGGAAAGGTTCATATTGAGAGCAAGAACTCGTGGGAAGTCCCAGAGGCTGAAGGTAAGTCATCGTCAGAGACCCAGAGGAAGTAGGGCATGGCCGAGTGTGCACTGTGAGGTTGGCGTAATGAGAGATGATGCTCCACAAGTCCCTGCAGGACTTACACAGAGCAAGCTGGACGGCCAGTGAGGTTCAGGTGCTCCGGTCCCTGGACTCTGTGGGGAGGGGATGGGCAATGGAGAGCCCTCACTCAGCCTGCAGAATAAACCTTCAGTTCAGTCTGGCCCAAGCAAGCTCAGGGGAAAGGAGGGTATTGGTGGAGGGAGAGGGTGGATGGGGCAGGTAGAGGAGTCAGGCAGGGGCTCATATGGTGAGATTGGATCTGTTCATTGTGATGTGTGTGTCTGTGGATCTGCCTGCTCATCAGGGGTGTGTGTGTGTGCGTGTGTGTGTGTGTGTGTGCGTGTTTCTGTGTGTATAGGAGTCCACGTCAGTGCGTGTGTCCAGGCACGTTTGCACACGTGAACCCATCTGTGTTTGTCTTTGTGGGAATCAGTGGTTATGGGTGTGTACTTGCATCAGTGTGTGTGTGTGTGTGTGTGTGTGTGTGTGTGTGTGTGTCTATGTACATGTGTGTATGTGCTCTCACTTGACCCTAGCTCTGATGTACCCCTCCTTTTCGGGGATGGAAGGAGGAGGGTGGGGATTTGCTAACCCCCAGCCCAAGCATTACTCCCTGCCCCCTGGCTCCCTGAGCTTGTACCCATCCCACTGCCCGCTCCACGATGCACTCCCACCCAGGCGGCAGCAGGCCGAGATCTGACTTCTTCCAGCTTCTCTGTCAGCCTTCCCAGGACCCCATTTTGTCTGTGAAGAGTTGGACCCTGAGGTAGGGCAGGCCAGGGTCTCTGAAGCAGAAGCAACTCAGGTTCACATGCATACACACGCACACCCAACACACACATGCACGGAAGTGTGTGCACACATATGCACACCGTGCACAACTGAAAATATGCACACGCAATCACATCCTCTGGACACTGGTCCAAGAGAGACAGGAGAAGCCAGCTAGGTCCAGTGCGGCCCAGAGAGGCCTGGGTGCCCTGTCCTGTGTCTTGCACCTTGCATCCCGTGTCTAGTCCATATTCAGTGGGTGTCCAGGTACACTGATGCTGGGGCTGGTGGAGGGGCAGGTTTCTGAGTGCAGAGCAAACACGGGAGCCCTCACAGCTACCCTGAGGCACCAGAACACACAAGAACGTCTATGTATGTCTATGAGACTTTAGGGGCAATGCGCCCCGTGCCGGGGCACCTATGCACACAGAGTAACTGTGGTCATCTGGGCCTGCTCATGAGTGAAGTGGACAGAGCAAGGGCTTTGACAGCCAGACAGGCCAGTTCTTCTATTTACCTGGCTGTGTGACCTTGAGCAAGTCACTTACCCTCTCTGAGACTCCAGTAAAGACAATGTAACATGGAGATAATAACTGCACCTCCCTCATAGAGTTATGAGAGAGTGACAGGTACAAACTCATTCATTCAGTGTATATTTATTGAGTGCCTACCACTTACCAGACACTGTGCTAGACACTGGGGTTATAACACTGAACAAAACAGAAAAATCTCTGCCCTCGTGGAATTACATTCTGGTACATGCAGACTAACATGTGCATTGCTCTGGGGCAAGGCCTGGCACACAGTAGGTACTCAATAAATATTTACTTCTTACGCTCTCCTCCCACCTGATGTTATTTCCCGGGTGAGGAGCATGGCAGGAGCCCCTCTACTGGCCCACTCTCCTCCTTCTGCAGTTTTTGACTCCAGCTCAAGTACCTGCAGAAGCCTTCTTCAAGGGTAGGAAAAGGGTAGACGCACAGATGCAAAGCCTGCAGATGTGCAATAGTTAAAAGCATAGCGGTAGCATGTGCTGCCCTTGGCCCTGGGATGGGGAGGGGAAGGAGGGCTAGGTCCTGACTGCCTGCCTTGTGGCTGGGAGGAGAGATCCGTTTCAGAGGGCACTGGGCAGCTCCAAGCACCACCAGCACCGCCTACCACCCAGCAGCATCCCTCCTTCCCCAAGGGCCTGTGGTCCTTCGGATTCGGGGGACTGACAGGAAAACTGGGAGAGCCAGGGAAGGCTCTTTGGGAGAGACGCTGCCCTTCCTCATCCAGGCAGAGCCCCTCCTACTGAAGTGGAGGCCCAAATGGGAGTGTCTGCTGAAAGAAGAAATTCCCAAGGGTGCAGAGTCGGGCCAGGTCACCTGGCTTCAGGATGGAGTCTGCAAGCTCTCGCTGAGCACCGACTGAGGGCCAGGCCCTTTGGTGGCCATGATCTCAATGGGTCCTCACCACAAAGCCTATCATGTGCCCATTTTGCAGGGGAGCAAAGCAAAGCTTGGGGAAGTTAAATGCTTTGCCCCCAATCACAGAGCAAGTCAGCGGCTGAGGGGATCTGAACTCGCGTCTGTTCTGATTCCAAGAGCAGAGGAGAGAAGAAGGAGCTGGCCCTAAAGCTTGGGCAGGGAAGGGAGGGGAGCTGGGGGGTCCCTGGCAGCTGGGCTGTGACTCAGACCCCCCCAACACACACATGTGCTGAGCTGGCTGCTCTGAGCTCATGGGGGTCTAACAAGGAAAACCCCTCCTCCCACCTGCTTTGGGGTCTGGGTTGAAGGAGCAAAAGGGCTGTGACTCACAGACAGCTGGAGGGTCAGCTTGGGGGAAGTGCAGCGAGGCATGGTGGGCCTTGGAGACCCCCTCTGCTTGCTCTCTGGTGGTCAGAGCTCCTCTGCCCCACAGCACTCCACCGCCAGGCCCACCCTACCCGGGGCTCAGGGGAGCTGGTGGAGGGATGGGCTAAGCCTGCCTGGAGCACCGCAGGCAGGAGCGGCCCTGGGCTGGTCCGGCTGAGCCGTGATGGAAGCCACCTGTGGTTGGCGGGAACAGGGGTAGATGGGAGGGCAGAGAGGGAGGGGCTCATGTTTCCAAGTTCATGGCCCAGACCTGGGGGCTGGGCTTGGTGAACAGGAGGTGCCAATCAGTGGACCATCTGGGCAGAGAAGTCATCACCCTGACCTTTCACCCTACTGATTCGTGCCCCCCTCCCAGCCTCCCTTTTCCCTGGAGCTGCTTGAGAGTTCCTCCAGAGGTGGGGTGACCGGGGTGAGCACTGCCAGGCATTAGAGAGGCGTGTATCATCTCCCTGCCCTCCCCGCTCCGGGCCCCCAGAGTTGGTGGGGCTGTCCTCTCCTTCCCCCCTTCAATAGTGCTCCCAGCCTGCCTAGGAGCGGGAGAGGTGACTTCCTCCTTCAGCCCCAACCCGGATGTCCAGCCCTAGGCCCTAGGAACCCAGACCACCCCTACCTAGCTGATCCCCAGCCCCTCCCCCAGGCATTCTGTGTGTAGTTGGGTGTGAGTGTGTGAATCAGCTGAGAAGGGAGTGCAAGTGTGCGCAGCGGCGGTGGCGGGGGTGCGTGTGAATGTGTAGGGAAGTGTGGGTGTGTTAAGGATTGTGTATGGGAGTGTTTTGCTTCTGAGTGCACATGCCTTTGTTTACGCCTGCACGTGTGTGTGTGTTGGCTTGGGTTGCTGAGCACGCAGCCACGTCCAGCTGTATACATTTGGGGGGCAGTTGTCAAGAATTGCAGGACCTCAAGGTTCTCAGGGACCCTTGAGATCTTTCAGTGCCACCCCGTGCCCGTGTATTCAGCATAGGAGCAAATGTGTGTGGGGGTGCGCGTGTGCATAGGGGAAGGCGGAAGCAGCAGCGGTAACAGTGATCTGCGTTCTAGCCCAGGAGCACCAGCTCGCTGCTAGGCATCAGGCCAGGTGCTCATGTGCAAGATTTGAACCAGCACGATAGCCCCCTGAAGTAAGGAAGGAGACGACATCCTTCTGTAAACAAGGGGACTGAGGCTCAGAGGACGGGCATGGTCCCTGGGCTCAGAGGGTCAGCGTCTAGACAGGAATCCAAGACTTGATCCGGGCCACCCGTCCACCCCACCGGGGGGTTGTGAGGCTCACCCGCAACCTGTCAGGTGTTCAGATAGTGGAGGACCTACGGTGGGGAGCTACGAGGGGACAGGTGCAGGGGGCGCGTGGGCATGAGCGTGCACGCTAGGGTGTGTGTGTCAGCTGGGTGTGTTGGTTGTGAGCACATCTGTGGAAGCTGAGCAAGCACGAGCATGTGGAATGAAAGTAAGTGGGATGTGAGTGTGGCGAGGATGCGGGGGTGGATTGTGAGGGTCTCTGGGAGGGAGGGGGGTGTGTGCCAGTCCATGTGCATTTGAGTGAGGGTGTGTGAAACACATCGAGTTTTCCTTTTTGCTTTTTAGTCTCTGACTTCAACCAGGAACAGATGTGTGAGCAGGCTAACGAATTGGAAACATCTGAAACAACTGTCCGAGCTGAAGTATAATAAATAGGGCTTTCATCACATTCCCTGGAAGGGGGTCACTGGGGACCAGCTCCAGGGAGCATTTAGAGGGGTTGGGGGTTGAGAGCGGCTTGAAGATGGGTGGGTGGAAGAACAGACAGACCAGCCTCCCTTCCCCTGCCCCGGGAAGATGGAAAGAGAGAACTGCGCCTGGCCCCTCCTAGCAGCCACAGGCCTCAGTTTTCCTATCTGTGTAGTGGGCTTGGTGTTTGTTCTGGGGTCGGAGACCTGGCACCCTAAGGAATAAGCATTTTTAATTTGGAAACAGGCTGACAGTTGGCCAGACATGGGGCTGAGGGCCATCAGACAGGCCTGAGCAACCATCAGACATGCTGGTACCCTGGCCCCCTGGCCCTGAGCTCCTTGGGCCTGGACTCTGTGCTCCCCCGCAGTGCACACGAGGCCTCCTCCTGGACTTCAGCTTTCCAAAGGGAGACACACTGTCGTTCCTGTGCCCAGATGTGTCACTTTGAAGCATCTGATAAGAAAATTACAGCTGGGCCGGAGGAGGCAGACAGGGGCTTGGAGAGGGGTACTGGCCATGGGGTGTCCTGGCAGGCCTCACCCTCACCCCTCATGATGGCTTCGTCCCAGGCCCACATCTGCCACAACTGCAGACGCACGTTCCTGAGCACTGCCCGGGGAACAGAGGCCCAGAGGCCTCGTTCTGACAGGAGCCAGATGCAGCCCCCAGGAATTCCAGGGAAGGAGAGGTGGGAAGGGGTGGACCCTCTGAGCTGGGGTCTCCAGCCTAGGCCATCGAGAGGCTGAGTATGGGAGGAGGTCAGACCACAGGCTCAGGATGGACAATGGTGGCCCAGAAATTTGGGCTCCAGGCATTCTGATCTCAGATCCCAGGGGCTGCATCTCAACGGAAAGGGCCTTGGGGGCCTGTCCCCAGCCTGCCAGGTCATGCCTGGGTCTTTGTTCAGGGCTCCTCTGCAGTAGCAGCAAAGAAACATTCCCATGACCCTCCAAAGCCAGCTGAGAGATAGACTATCCTGAGTCTACCACCGAGTCACCACTAGCTGTGTGCCCTTGGCCACCGATGCAAGGGCCTCAGTGTCTCTCTGTGAAATGGGATACGTTAGCCCCCATCTCACAAGGCTGCTACAGAGATTCCGTGGGATGAAGTGTGAGTGTCCACTGCAGGAGCTAGAAAAAGATCAGTGCTCGGTCAACAAATAACGACTGAAGACTTACCCTGGGCCAGGCTCTGGCTAAACCCTGGAGCTCATAACAGTGATCTAGACATCCTGCCTCCAGGCCTTTGCACACACTGTTCCCTCTGCCTGGAACACTCTGCTTCTGGCTCTTTACCTGACTATTCCGACTCACCCTCCAGGTCCTACCTTGAACATCCTTGCCTTAGGAGGCCCCTCTCCAGCCCTCTGCCCAGGTTGGGACCCCATGACTTGTGCTCCCCTAAAATCCTGCCTTCACCCATTACAACAGCCATCACGCATTACCGTGACTACTGGATCAAGGGTGACACTACATCCCATGCCCCGGCCCCCAAGGCTTTGAGCTTTGTGTCCACCTTACTCACTCCTGTGTCCCCAGCCTTCCGTGTCTGGTGTGCACCTGTACATGTTTTAAGCTAGCATTTACACAGCACTTACTCTGTGTCAGGTTATGTTCTGTGAGCTTTACATATATAATAACTCATTTGATCTTAACAATCCTGAGGAGGGTGCTATTATTATCCATCTTTTAGAGAAGAGAATGAATGGCCCCAGGTTACACAGCTAGTAACAAATGACTGACTGACTGAATGAATGAATGAATGAATGACATAAAATAAGGTCACCCTCTAGTGAGGGAGGCAGGTAATTGTTTACAATACAGAGAGATACTTTGCAGTCCTGGAGCTGTGGGAGCCCAGAGGGAGGCTCTAACCTAGGAATGAATCGGGGTGGGGGAGTAATTAAAGGAGCCCAGGTGACTTGGAGCTCAGGCCTTGGGCGCCAATAGAAGCAAGTCTTATTCGAGATCACTCTCAAGGTGCTCGTTCTGGCCTCGGACGAGTGGGGCCTCTCTTCCTTTACACAACCCTGGTCCCTTCCTTCCCTGCTCCCTCAAAGCCCAGGACCCTGCCTCTCCCCTCCAAGCCATGCTGCCCAGACTGGGGGGCCTGCACCAGCCGTCCTGCTCAGGTTTGCTGGCCTGCCCTTACCTTGGTCCCCACCCCACATTTTCCCCGTCTGCTGACAGCATCATGGGAACAGGAGCCTGGGCCACTTGCTCCTCCTCCTTTTGTCTAAGCAACCAGATAAGCCCAATATTCTCAGCTTGGATGGGACAAGGTGTCCTCCCTAATCCAAACCAATGCTTCTCTTTGGCAAGGCCCCCTGTGAATCCTCCTCCCCGCCCACCTCCCCCCAGAGCCCCTTCCTTTTGAGAGCCAGCCCCGGACTCTAGCACCTGAGGTTTTGAGTCACCAGAGGTGATTTCCAAAGGACCAGATCAACAGGGTCCATCTGACAAAATTCAGATGTCGTGAGAACTCCTTGACCTTGGAGCCTGGACCGAGAGCTGGGTCTCTCTGTGGGTGCTACTGCAGCCGCTGGGCAGAGCTGGCGAGGGCCTGCCAGGAGGGGGCTGGGCAAGTGCATTTTCAAAGTCCCTTCCCGCCCTCGAACCCTAGGGTTCCTCGCATGTAATCCTGCCCTGAGAACGAGGACACTTCTGTGTGCGTCTGCAACGGATGTCAGTGTGTGTATCTGCAAGTGTGCCTATTGACGTGTGTGCCTCAGCGTATGCTCCAGAAGTGTGTTTGAGTGTGTAAGTGACTCTCAGCGCCTACATGGAGTGGCTGCGTGTGTGTCCGTGTGTGTTAGCACACGGCATTGTGTTTGTGTGTCGGGAAGTGCAGACATCTGTGTGTCTGGGGGGAGCGCATCTGTGAGGGCAGGTGTGCACGTGCACATGTCAGGAACTGGGAGTGAGGGTCTCGTGTGGGTCTCCGTGTGCCTCTGCGGCTGTGACAGGCGTCTGTGTGCCCTGGGAAGTGACGGGAGCTCGGGCAGCTTAACAGTCACACCCTGCCCAGTCCAGGCGGTGGGGGAGGAGGCGGAAGGGCCTGGCTCAGACTCACAGAGAAGATTTTAGAACATTCAAGCAGGAGGCATCCCAGCCGCCTCGCAGTCCCCCCGACAGACCCGCTGGGTGGGGAGGAAACCGGAGCCTTCAGAGCCTTCGTTACACAGCTTCTCCACTGTGAACCCAGCACTGCGGAACGGCGCGGGGTGCATGTCCTCCTGCTGGGTGTGGGGAAAGGTTGAGGAGGGGGCCCGGGTCCTGGAAGACTGTCCCGAGGGGCCCATCCCTGCCCTTGGGGAGCCCTAATCAGAGGCGAGGTAACTAGAGGAGCCTAGAGCCGATGCCTCTTCCAGCCCCCAATGGGTGCAGGTGAAGGCAGTGTGGCCTAGTTCGAAAGGACTTCTCTCGGGAAGCCCGTTCCCTGCCCCTCTGGGCTGGCGCTAGGTGAGGGCACGGGCACAGCTGTGCCCACCGTGCTGGGAGTCCCCTCCCAGCCCCCGGGAGGTGGGAGAGGCCTGACTGCTCTTCTCACACGAGATGCGCCCTTACTCCCCCAACCCTTCGTAATTAGTGCGGTTTGCAAACCCAACACCAGCCTGATGAGAAGCACATTGGCTCCCAGAAGAAGCTGGGAGGACAGGAGAGGGCAGCTCAGCACGCTGCCGCCCTAGGGAGGGCCTCGGAGCCGAGCTGGAGGGAAGAAGACCAGGCGGTCCTTTGGCCCACCCCCTCCAGCCCCCTCCCCTCCCCCTGCAGCGTGGTCCCCAGGCCTTTGCCTTCCCTCCTGGGGGGTCATTTGGGAGCCAGATGTAGAGCTCCAGCCTCTGCGAGGGAGGCGAGCAGAGGGAGAGAGAGAGAACGGGCTTCGGAATCAAACAGATGTAGACACTGGAATTTGGGCTTCACCACTTGCACACAAACTGTGTGATCCTGGGCAAGTTTCCGAACCTCTCTGAGCCTTTGCACCAACACTCAGGGGTTGCTGAAGACTAAAGTAGATTGTGAATGCCACACCTGTGAAGCAGTGCCTGACACAGTAGCCTGACGGTGCTCCGCAGGGACAGAGCCGAGAGAGGAGACGTGGGGTGGGGGTGGGGTGGATTTGTAGCTAATTGCAGCAGGCCCTGTGGGTGGAGGTAAGTGCTGGGTGCTGCGAGCGAGGGGCTGGTGGGATTTCCAGCTCTGCCCCTGATGCTCTCTTGGGGGCCGAGTGCAGGTCCTGGACAGCGGAGTAGCTGCTGCAGGGCTGGGGCCAACTGCACAGGCTCACACGGTCCCAGCTCCACACTTACTGGGTGTGATCACAGACAAGCCAGTCTCTCCTCCAAGCTGTGGTTTTCTTCTCCCTAAAGCAGAGAGGATAGTAGAATGACCTACCCCGGGTGGTGATGTGAGAAGCAAATTACTACAAAGGGCTCCCAACTCTGACTGCCTTGGTAAGCCTGCAAGGAAATTTCTCTCTCTCTCTCCTTAATCTATTTAAAATTATCTGATATTGACTGATCTAATCACTTTACACACAGTATCATATTTAACTCTTTTTCTAAAAAATTTTATCTGTCTATTTATTTATTTTGGGCTGCGTTGGGTCTTCGTTGCTGCACGCAGGCTTTCTCTAGTTGCGGTTAGCGGCGGCTACTCTTTGTTGTGATGCGCGAGCTTCTCATTGCGGTGGCTTCTCTTGTTGTGGAGCACGGGCTCTAGGCGCCTGGGCTTCAGTAGTTGTGGCGCGTGGGCTCAGCAGTTGTGGCGCACGGGCTGTGTGGGATCTTCCCGCACCAGGGCTCAAACCCATGTCCCCTGCATTGGTAGGCAGATTCTTAACCACTGCGTCACCAGGGAAGTCCCATATTAACTCTTAAAATACCCTTTGAACAACCCGTGTCCATCAAGTGGTGAGTGGATGGACAACATGGGGTGCACCCATAAATGGAAGACTACTCAGCAGTGAAAGGGGGTAAAGGCCTGCTACCTGCTACAACACAGATGCATCTCAAAACACGATACTAAGTGAGAGAAGTCAGACACCAAAGACCACACACTATATGATTCCATTTATAGGAAATGTCCAGAAAAGGCAAATCAGTAGAAATAGAAAATAGATTAGTAGGTGCTTGGGGTTCAGAGTGACTTACACGGGCATGAGGGATATTTTGGGGGTGATAGAAATGCTCTACAACTGGACTGTTGCACAACTCCATACATTTACTAAAGATCACTGAACTGTACACTTAAAGTGGCTGGGTTTTTTTTAAATTTTTTTTTATTTATGGCTGTGTAGGGTCTTCGTTTCTGTGCGAGGGCTTTCTCCAGTTGTGGCAAGCGGGAGCCACTCTTCATCGCGGTGCACGGGCCTCTCACTATCGCGGCCTCTCCTCTTGCGGAGCACAGGCTCCAGACGCGCAGGCGGCATGTGGGATCTTCCCAGACCAGGGCTCAAACCCATGTCCCCTGCATTGGCAGGCGGATTCTCAACCACTGAGCCACCAGGGAAGCCCAGTGTCTGGGTTTTACAAGGGAATTTTATAACAAGATTTTTTTTTTAAACCTATGAGATAAACATTATTAGCCCTTTGCCCTTAAAAAAATTCATAGTAAATGTCTGGAATTCAGTGCCAGGGCTGTTTGCTTCCAAAGCCTTTCATTTGGGAGAGAAAAGAAAAAACAAACAACCTGAGATGGATGATCTCTGACGCCAGTTTCCTTCCCACTCAGGAACCAAGAACTGGCTCAGAGAAGTGGGGTGAGGACCAAGGAAGGGGGATTGGACCTGAGAACAGTTATTCCCTGGGTGAGGCATTCTGACACTCCTAGTCCTGCCCCGTGGGCCGTGCCTGGGCACTTCCCCAGGCACCACTGAGTTCTCGCTGCCATTGTTCCCCCGGCCCATACATACACACAGAACATATAATATATATAAGGCCATGTTTTGAGCAACCATGAAGCTCCAGGCTTTGCACTCAGTATTGTACAGACATTATTTCTACGTGACAAGGTGATGCTACAAAATAAGAATTATTATTTCCATTTTGCAGATGAGGTAAGTGAGGCCCAAGGAGCTGTGACTTGAAATGCCGCCAAAAGTTCCAAAACCTCCTTTCTCCCTCCTACACCAAGTGGCCTCGGATCTCTCCATCTATTTCTCGCGGGCTCTAGAAGTCTCTATGCGAACCTCCTTCTGTCTCTGTCTTCCCAGCTCCCTCTTCGATCAGTCTGTCTTTTCTTTGTCTCTCTTTGCTTGCCTCTGTCTCTCAGTCTCTCTGTCTCTGTGTGTGTGTGTGTCTCTGTCCCTGGCTCATTTATTTTTTAATAACCACAATAATGAGAAAAGCTCCTTTCCGACCCTCCTGGGGAGGGAGACAAAAGGAGGGGAGCCTGGCGAAGAGGGGGAGGGATAACCTCCCCTCTTGCTCCTGAGAAATTTAATAAAGGGCCTGAGAAAGTGCTGGGCTCCAGGGCCGGCCAGTACCCTGGGAAAGGGGGCAGCCCCTCCCCCACCACAGACACAGCTCTGCACGGGCCTGGGGTCAGGGGAGGGAATGTCTCCATGCTGGGCCCCCCTTCTCCAGCTCCCAGGCTTTATCTCTCCCCTCCCTGCTGGTGGGAGCAGTTCCCCCAGCTAATCCGCCCCTGAATATGGTCCATACCAGACTCCCTCCCCTTGACCCAGACCTGCCAGCTTTCCCAGGAGAGCTGCTCAGAGGGGAGAATCACTCAGGAATTGCAGCCTCTGGCCTCACGGGAGGTCAGGCGGTCCAGCCTCCTGCCTTCTGCCGCGTCCAGGCCAGCTCCCCACAAGGCCATGCCCAGCCCCCCACCAATGTCTGGCAAGAGGGGGCTGGGCCTGCCCACCCCCATCCTGGCCTGCATGGAACTTGAGGCCAAAGTATCCAGCTGGCCCTGAGACCCTCCCCAAAGGCCCCAGGCCCTGGCCAGAGAGCCCAGGATCCCGGGAGGGAGAAGACCCAGCCCTTCGCCTGCTCCCTTGAGGACCAGCACCAGCCAAGACAAGGGAGAGCGGGTTCTAGGTGTCCCTCAGCCAGTCCCCAGCCTCACCTCACCCTCCACAGGTGACCTGGAGAGGGGATTAGCAGCTCAGAGGTAGAAGAATGTCCTCGTCTCATCTCCTGCAACTTTTGGGGGAACCAAGGTGGTGAGAGTGGCTGGTTGATGGGTCAGAAGGGACTTCTCACTTCTGATAGTCAGGGAAAGGAAGGCCAGGTCCTGCTGCGCAGCTGACACAGACCCACAGCGAGGGGCAGAGCAGCGGGTTGGTAAGATGCTCCAACTCTTCAGACAACGTTGAGGCCAAGTTCAGTGGTGCAGGTGGGCACATCCAGCTCCCCACCCACGAATGTGCTCCAGGGTCCTGTCTGCCCAGGGAGGCTGTGGGCCCTGAGGCTGCCTGGGTGTAGCCATCCTGCTGCTCCCAGGTGTCTGGACAGCTTTCCCAGGCCGGGAAGCCACACTCTGGCAGAGCTGACAGCATCTCTCACCTGGCCAGGAACCGGAAGGAGGGGCTGCGGAGCTGGGGCCTGGGGCCTGGGGCCTGGGACTGAGTCTGGGACTGGATATTCGCCAGGCCTGGTGCTGTGTTGCAGGGCTAGGGGGAAAGTAACAATAGCAGCTTATTCCTTGGAGGGCTTGCAAAGTGCAAAGTGTTGATGCAGTATCTCACTAGATCTTCATGGCAATGTGCTCTTTGCACTTTAAAGATGAGTGAATTAGAGGTACGGAGAAGTTGGGGCCCTTGTCTAAGGCTACACAGCCCATTAACAGGAGAGTCACAGGGCTTCCCTGGTGGCGCAGTGGTTAAGAATCTGCCTGCCAATGCAGAGGACACGGGATTGAGCCCTGGTGCAGGAAGATCCCACACAGCCCGTGCGCCACAACTACTGAGCCCACGCGCCACAACTACTGAAGCCCGTGCACCTAGAGCCCGTGCTCCGCAACAAGAGAAGCCACCGCAATGAGAAGCCCGTGAACCGCAACGAAGAGTAGCCCCCGCTCGCCGCAACTAGAGAAAGCCTGCGCGCAGCAACGAAGACCCAATGCAGCCAAAAATAAATAAAGTTATTAAAAAAAAAAAGAAGAAGAAGAGAGTCACAATTCAGGCTTGGCACTGAACGGCACTGGATGGAGCACGGCTGACTCCAGGGCCCGGGCAACACTACTTACCCAGGGATCACGAGATACCCTTTCTGTCTCAAGAAGCTCACAGACAAGAGAAGAAGTAAAGTGGGGCTGGGGTGCTGGGAGGGGTAAGGAGGGGCACTAGGGTGGGAGCCAAGGGACAAAGGGTTTCAGAGATGGCTTGAGCCGGGACTTAGTCCTATTTCATTAGAAACTGGAAGGCAGAGCAGTGACCTCACAGGCACTGCCGACAGATGCCAGCTGCCGACAGGCTCTGCCCAGACTAATAGAGCTGCCTGGTGCCCGGGGGCAGCCAGAAACAGCCCACACTCCTGCACACCTGGGCCGAAGGGCTGGCCTTGCCTTTCCTGGGCCCTCTTGCCTGGGGCCACAGGCAGAGGAAGGGAAAAAGGGGCCAAGAGATAGAATGAAGAGACAAACACATCCCCAGCTCCCAGCCTGACTCTGCTCTGTGCCAGGGCCTGCCCAGGGCATTGTGCGGGTGTTAGATGAGGCCACCGGGCAGCTCCCTGCCTGACCTCGAGGAGCTGACGATCTGGCATCCTAGAATCTTCTCAGAGAGCTATGGCCATGGGAAGTAGAGTGTGGTAGGCATAGAAGGGAAGGCCGATGAGCCAATGCCAGAGAGTCTGAGCTGCCAAAGTCCCCTCTTCGGCTATAGGGAAGGCCTGGCTGCTTCCTCTTCTAAATCTGTAGGAGCAAAGGTCAGAAAAGTAAAATATTTCCCAAATATCCTTCCCCACTGGCAAAGCACTTTGTGCCTTTTAAGACCTTCCCTGGTTCTCTCAGATTATTTTGGTCCTCCAATCCTTCAAGCCAGGGATTATAAACTCCATTAAAAAAAAAGAATCTGAGGCCCAGAGAGGTAAAGAGCTTTGCCTGAAGATGCACAGCCTGTGAGGAGAAGTGTGCAAAAGCTGCCTCTCCCAGATCCTTGTCTGGTGTGTTTGGGGTGGGGGGCTGGTATATGCCGAGCTTGGCAGAACTCGGGGGGAGCTGAGCTGGTTCTGACCCCACCTCTCCCCAGGGGGTGGCTGCAGGTGGATGGGCACAGCTCCCACCTGGAGTTTAGCACCAGCCCCATAGCGGCTGATGGGCAAGCGAGGCTCTTCAGGACACGTGTTTCCACTTTCACTGGAGTTGAGAACTAATAGCAGAAAAACCTGTGAAGCTGCTAATGGGATAATAGAGAAAGTATTTATTTATTTTTCGAAGGAGGCCTGAGAGGATCTGGGGCAGGCTCAGTGTGAGGCCACGGAGGCGGGAGGTCAGCCTGCTGTGAACAGGGATTAAGCAGACACTGTGGAATGAGGGGGTTTCCGGAGAGGAGGCTGGAGACAGGGTCTGGTCGGGTGTCTCAAAGTCACTCCCCCTGGAGGGGGCAAGGCTGGTCTGAGGACTCAAGTCTCTTCTTGGTAGGGGCGTTCGTGCTCTGAGCTTTCCTCCACACCTGCCATCCCCACCCAAGGTGTCAGGCCCCGGGAGGCCATCAAATCGATCTCCTGACTCTAGGCACTGTGTCCTCAGCCCCTTGAGGGGAAAGCCCGGGGACCCGTCTCCCTCCGTGCGCTGCTTCAGGAGGGTGGCGGTTCTTATTACTCCTTCAGCTGGAGCTGGGACCATCTGCAGGAAGCTAGTTCTATTTCATGATCAAGGTACAACGAGCCTAGCCTCCCCCATCCTGCTGTTGAACTAGTTGTCAACAATTTTCCAGCTGATAGCACTGCCCTTAGACCTCCCAGTCCTAACCCGCTTAGGAGCCCCATTGAACTTGAGGGCAACAAGTCTCTTAGAGGTCATGAGGTCCTGTGACTTTCGGCCGTGGGTTTGGGGGAGGCTGAGCAGGTGGGGGTCCCAGAGCCTTCCCCCACTCCAACCAGAGCAGCTCTGCTTTTCTTTGTTTTAAACATTGACATTCCAACTCAGATTTTTCGCCAAAATACTGGTGTCTGTTACTGTAAAAACCAAAAAGCATGTAAATATCCTTGTCCTTGCCCACTCTGTGCAGGGAAATAACTCAGGGCTCAGAGAGAAGAGACTTGTCCAAGGTCACATAAAGCAAGCCACTCGCCTCCTGGCCCTGAGCTGTCCCTCCATCCTCTGCCGGAGTAACCAATGTGACTTTGGGAAAACCAGAGAAAGATGGAAAACAGCTCTTTAGGGCGCGAGGATGCAGGAAGGAGTGTGTGGGCTGGTGTTCCTCGGACCCTTGTGAGTACTTTGCTTCATCCCTCCAGGCCGCAGGAGGCCTGCGCGGCAGAGGAGACAGTGAACACCGGGGTGAGGGCAGAGAGGACGCAGTGGCCCGTCTGTAGTCTAGCTGGGGGGCTTTGGGGTTGACCCAGACTGAGGATGGGGTCCTTCCTTCTTGTAGTCGTCCCTGCCAGAGGCTCCTGCTCGCTGGCCTGCTGGGTGGCAAGTTGTCCTGGTCCAGGCCAGGCTGAGTTTCTCCTTTCAACCTCAGCCCAGCCTGGGAAGGCTGAGTTTCTGGAGACTCCCACTCGGACTCTGCCCGGTAGGCATTCCACGATTCCCGATGCCCCACACCGGGCACCCAGCTGGTGAGAGCTCACCCCTCTTGGTTGCCAGTGCCTCTCCACCAGGAAAGCTCTTAAGATTCTGGTCAGATGCAGGTCCGAGTCGCCAAGCCCCACTCACCACAACTACATTCTGTTTCCTCAGGGACATGTGCTTGACCTTTGTCAGTCCCATTTCCAACCCACCCGCACCCCCAGTCACTTTCCTGTTCTGGTCCCTCGTGCAGTCTTTTCCTTGGGGGAGCAGGGAGAGGCACTCACGGAGGAGGCCCGTCTGCTTCTGTGCTGCCTGGCTCTGGGACAGCAGGCTTAAGTTATTCCTGGAGATATAGGCAGACATTGGGAAGAACTTCCTGACCAACAGGGGCTTAGCAGCTGGAATGGGAGCCAGAGGAAGACAGTGAATCGTTGGCCCTGGAGACATTCCACAGGGGCTGGGCATGGGGGGAGGTCCGAGGGGTGTCCAAGGTGGATGTAGGTTACCTCTTAGAGGCCCCAGTCCTACACCTGACCACAGGCCCAAAGTCCATGCCCCACCCGTTTGTTTGACAAATACCTGTCGAGCATCTATTCCATGCCAGGCATCCACTAGGTTCTGCAGAAGAGCAGAAAACAAGAGACATGGTGCCTGCTCATCCTAGGTCATGGACAAAGTACCGGCAACTTCAAGATACGCATTGTTAGCGATAGACAAAGAATCAGGAGCTAAAGACAGGCCACCTGACCTCAGCTGAGGATTCTCAGCTAAGACTAGAAAAAGAGGGAAGGCATAAACAGAGGAATATCCTAGAAAGATGTCACCCAGGACGTGAGCCCCATGGAGATACCCCATAAGCTCATCTGGGGTGGTGTCAAGGAACCTCTTTCCTTTCATTGGTGATTTTTTTAAAAGTGGATAGCCCAGCGAAGAGAAAAATAAAATCACCAGATCACACGAATGACAGTAATCCGGATAGGCGTTCCTATCAACGCTACATTTTTAGCCCAGTGCTTGGCACACAGTAGTACCTCAATAAACATTCGTGAAATGAACATTTGGTCAGTCTGGAACTCAGCCCTCCCACTTGTCCTCTTTCTCCTCCCAAACTGCAACTTGTCTCAACTCGGAACCCCACCAAGGAGAGGATTAACCTCCAAAGCATCCCAAATAACACATTGACTAGGCCTTTCTCCTATAACTGTGACCTACAAAGGAGTAAAAACAATGACGACTAATGTCTATCAAGGGCTTATCACGTGCCAGGCACCCTTCTAATCACTTTGCACGTGTTACCCCATTTAGTCCTCACAAGTGTCATATGAGATGGGCTCTCTCATGGTCTCATTTTACACATGAGGAAATCGAATCCCAGAGAAGTTATGTATGTCACCCAAGGTCACACAGCTAGTACACAGGTGGAAAGAAGCACTTTCTGTGTATCTACAGGGTGTCAGGCATAGTTGGGGCCTTTATTCTTAGGATAATTAAGAGAAGTAGGTATCATCCTGTTTCGACAAATGAGAAAACCAAAGCTCAGAGTGTTAAGTAACTCACCCAACCTGGACTACTCCTCTGGAATTTGACTCCCAATGCAGTGCTCTCTCTCCCCTGCAGCCCATCAGTTTCCTGGGGTCTTTCCTGAACTGGGGAGCAAACAGCTGCCCCTGGCGAGCTATGGGGAAGAAGTGGCTCCAGGAGGAGAGCTGGCCCAGTGACTCGCCAATAGGATTTATGTCCTGTCCAGGGTGGACACTTTGGCTGCTGAATGAAAGGCTGAGCAGAGCTCAAAGATGGAACTTATTCCCATTAAACGATTGCAAATGTCAGGCAGCACGGCCCCGGAGCTCCTTGCGCACGCACCCAGGCGGCTGGAGGCCAGGCTGCCCATAACAAGCATGCCCGCTGACCTCATGGTTACTCCTGATGCAATTAGAGCCCACGAGGAGACAGCGGGTTCCGACGAGAGCCTGAGCAACGTGCTGTCCGGGGGACACTGGGGCCCCTCCTGCCGGAGAGATGGCACTGGGACAGAGGGTGTTGTTCTAATTGATTGAATGAGATCTGTTCCAGTGCAGACGCATGCAGAAATTACCTGCAGATGTGACTGTGCACAACCATTTTAACTGTCTGGGCTGTCACGCAGCCTCAGGGAGCCAGGGCCTCTTAGAGCAGGATTCATTTCACGCAGCCCCCTGCCTCTGGGCAGGGCAGACTGGTGCCAGCCTGAGCTGATGAGTGACGACTACCTCTTTAGGGCTTCCCAGCCATCAGTGCTTCTCGGTCCTGGGTTGTCCAGAGGCCCAGTTGGCAGGATGGGACTCCCAGGGGTCCTGGCTAATGGCCTCGTGGAGAGCTTCCGCAGGGGCACGGGGAAGCCAGGTGCCAGTTGTCCTCTGTGCAGGCTCCCGAGATTCCTCTTCCGTGGGCTCTGCAAAGCCCACCTCCCTGGGTCTTTGAATCCCTATGCATTTCTGGGTTGTATAATACTGGATAACGCATTTAAAAAAAAAATCCATATAACTATAGCAGTGGTTCCCACACTGATGACACAAGATCCATGAGAATACTGACTCATTCATTCATTTCAGCACCCACGAGCCTCCAAACTCTGTTCCTTGCTGGGACGTAGCAGAGGATCAGCCCTGGCCGCTGTCCTGGAGGAGCTCACAGTCCGGGGAAAGGAGATGTATGTATAAATAGCCGGTTATCACAAAGCGGGATGGGCTCTTCTACTGGAGTACAGGGTACTATGGGGACTTAGATGAGGGAGGTGACTCAGCGTGGGTGGTCAAGGCCAACTTTACGAAGGAGGTGACATTTCAACTGAGCCCTGAAAGGTGAATAGAATTCCCCCAGCCCCGCAGCTGGATAAGGGGAGTAGGGTTTCCCTGGCAGGAGAACCCCCATGAACAAAGGCATGAGGGCAGAGGAGACCTGAGGAGCACTGGGAGATGAAGTGGGGTTGGTGGGCCAATGAGGGGCCTTGAACACCACGCTGAAGAGTTTGGGTCTTGGGACTTCCCTGACGGTCCAGTGGTTAAGACTCCGTGCTTCCAATGCAGGGGACGTAGGTTCAATCCCTGCTCGGGGAACTAAGATCCCACATGCCACGTGGCGTGGCCAAAAAAAAAATTAAATTAAAAAAAAAAAGAGTTTGGGGGACTTCCCTGGTGGCTCAGTGGTTAAGAATCCGCCTGCCAATGCAGGGGACACAGGTTCAAGCCCTGGTCCGGGAAGATCCCACATGCCACGGAACAACTAAGCCCGTGCACCACAACTACTGACCTGCGCTCTAGAGCCTGTGAGCCACAACGACTGAGCCCGCGCACCATAACTACTGAAGCCCACGTGCCTAGAGCCTGTGCTCTGCAACAAATGAAGCCGCCGCAATGAGAAGCCCGCACACCACAATGAAGAGTAGCCCCTGCTTGCCACAACTAGAGAAAGCCCACATGCATCAACGAAGATCCAATGCAGCAAAAAATTAATTAATTAATTATTTTAAAAAAAGAGTTTGGGTCTCTACCTAGACACCCTGGGAATCTTTGAAAGACTTCAGGAGTAAGAGGATACATGGTTAGATTTACGTATAGTCTAGAACAATCCTCTTGGCAGAGGGCGGACCGGAAGGACAGACCGGAGGCTGAGGCCAGCAGTAGCCCCGGCACTGAGAAAGGAGGGGAAAGGACAGACTCGTGAGGGGCGTGGACAGTGCCACCATCTTGGGGACTGATATGCTGGAGCTGGGGCAGGGGTACGGGGACCAAAAGGCAGAAGAGAGGGAGGTGTCAAGGCTGATGAGCCTGGAAGGATGGTGGGAGGAAGGTGGCCACGGAGGGAAGGAGGAAGAGGACCATCAAAGCACTGCTGCCCAGTGGTCCGGTTCAGGGAACCAGGATTTCCACATTATGATCCTGACTGCTTTCAGAAGTGTTTTGAGAGCTTCTCTGCTCTTTCCTCACATTAAGTCAGCATGTTAATCCCCACTCCTCTTCTATGCATTTCCTCTCAATATGGTGAAAATAACTGGGAAACATCTGGGGAAAAGTACGAGGAGCTCTTTGAGGGGAATCACTGCTTAAAGGCAGTCTATCTGGTGTTTTCTGAGCCCTCTGGATCCACTCTGGGTGAGGGGCAGAGAAGTCCCAAGCTCAGCCTTGCCGCTGAGCCCAGAAGCTTCCTCACCCAGCATCCTTAGTGGCGGTCCAAACCTTCCCCTCCCTCTCCAAGCCTCCACCTGCCGGATCGCCCCTTCTACAAACCACCTTGCCTGCTACCTGCCACTCAGATGACCCTCCCTCCACTATCTACCTTCCACCCAAACTCACTGTAACTGTTTCTGTTCTTCCCTCCCCCGGCCCTGAGCCAGCCTCTCCACCAGTTCCGGGACTTTGTGCCATCAACCATCCCCTCAGCTTACATAAAATTTCCTATTTCCTCCATCCTAAAAGACCCCCTCTGCACCTCCTTCAAGCTATTTTCTTCCCTTCCCTCCTGGAAGTCTTTCCGCACACATCACTTCCATGTCCTCATCTCTTTTCACCCCTCAACCCACTGCAAACTAGCATTCCTGCAACCCAAGAAACTCTTCTTACAGAGGTCACAGCCATCCTCATCCAACACGACCCCTCTACACTCTTACCAGCCCAGACCTTCCTTCATTCTTGAAACGGTCTCCTTCTTTGGCTTCTGGCCCCCAGGACCTTCTGGTTCTCCCTCGACCCGCTCTGACATCAACCTGTGCCACGTCCTGCAGGTTGGGGTTCCCCAGCAAAGTTCCTCCTTTCTGCACACATTCTCCCAAAGCTTGATAACTGCAGCCCTGACTCCTCCAGTGACATCCAAATCCACCTCTCCAGAAGCCAGCTGGACATCCCCCACCCCTGACACCTCTCACATTCTGTCCTCCACCACCCACCCTAAAACTCATCCAGTTCCTGTGTCCCCTGCCTTGACGAATGGCCAGCAAGCTGGAGCCATCCTCCTCCATTCTACATTTGATTTATCACCAGGTCCCGGTGACTCCACCTTCCAGACATCTCTGGAATTGACTTGTCTCCGTCTGCACGGCTGTCATCCTGGTGACACCAGGATGTGTCACACCTGGACAGCCTCCCAGTCCTCCTCTGCCTGCGGTAGTCCTCCCTCCAGATTCCTGCATGCCTGGTCTCTACCTTCCCCTCTGACCTCATCTGCCACCAACCCTTTTCTCTCTTCACTCTAGTCTCCTTGCCTTCCTACTCTTTCCTGGACACACCTAGCTGGTTCCCATACCTCAGGACCCTCTGGAAGCCTTTTCCCCTGGATCAGCAGTTTTCAAACTTTTTGGTCTCATGACTCTATTACGTTCTTAAAAATTGAGGACCCCAGAGAGCTTCTGCTGGTGTTCATATGGCTTGTGTCTATCAACATTTGCCAAAATAGACATTAAATCTGAGAATGTTTGAAAACACTGGAACACACAAGCACACGCCTCGTCAGCTGTCAGAGTGAGGATGTCATTACTCACCACAGGGCACCTGAAAACTCCCCTGTACACTTGTGAGAGAATGAGAATAGAAGAGGCAAACTGTGTCTTAGTACAGTTAGCCCTCCGCATCCACGGTTCTGCATCTGCAAACTCAACCAACCAAGGATCAAAAATATTTGGAAAAAAAATGCCAGAAAGTTCCAAAAAGCAAAACTTGAATTTGCCATGCTGGCAACTATTTACATAGCATTTACGTTGTATTAGGTATTATAAGTAATCTAGAGATGATTTAAAGTGTACACACATGTGGATGTGCGTAGGTTATATGCAAATACTATGCCGTTTTATATAAGGGACTTGAGTACCTGTGGATTCTGGTATCCTCGTGGGTTCCGGAAACAATCCCCCATGGATACCAAGGGACCAGTAAGTTATAAAACGTTTCCACCTTGCAGATCCCCTGAAAGGGCCTCGGAGTCCCCAGACGACACTTTGAGAACTGCAGCCACAGCAAATACCCATCTCTTTCACTGCATTACTGCTCCATGTCCCTTATAGCATTTATTACCATCTGCAATTACCCACTTTCTTGCTTGCTTATTTTGTCTCCCCACTAGAATACAGGCTCCGTGAGGGTAGAGGTCCAGACTCTTGCTCACCTTGGAGCCTAGCAGAGTGTGTGACACATGGTGACATTCAAAAGCAAGGTTCTTCAATGAATGAGTTGTATCAACGCAGTTATTCTCTACCTTTGCTGCATATTAAAGTCACAGGGAGGGGGTGCTTTTAAAATGCCTGCATCCCAGGCAATTAAACCAGAATCTGGGGGTGGACACAGGCATTGGTGCTTTACAAAGCTCCCCCCCCCCCCGTGACTCCCATTGCAGCCAAGAATAAGAACCCCTGGTCTCAATCCTTCAGTCCTCACCGAGGGAGAGACTGTTTATTCCTTGCTTGTTCAGAGTTACACAGGGTCTAAATGATGGCCACTCCACATCTTTCCTGTCTCCTGCCGGGCCAGGCAGCCAGGGCGAGGGGGACTGGATAGATTATGCTACTAGGCTGGGGTCCTCAGCCAGAAAGAAGTGCCCTCCTCAGACGCCGGGCCTTGGATCAGCGTGCTGGGGTCCGCGGCTTGCACGGGTGGTGCTGGTTATTCTCACAAACTGGTCTATGAGGCTGGCTCACTGGGTGCACTTTCCCCCACGCAGTGGTGTGGAATCCTGGTACTTGGGCGACTCGTGGAGCATGATGGAGATTTCAGTGGCTGGAGACAGGAATGAGGCAGGTCCCAGATTGCCCTGGGCAGTGGGGTGTCTCACAGCCGCCAGCCTTGCCTCTGAAGAGTTGCCAAGCGTAGCCAGGAAAGGACACACCTTACGCTCCTACCTGAGCCAGGCTTCCCTCACTGAGCGGTGCCCAGGAGCCCTGCCTGTGATGGGGGGTCGCAGGCCTTGCTGGGAACCACTGCTGCGGGCAGAGTCAACCACCTTCCCACCCGCCCTGCACTGTGCCAGCCACACTCCTCTCCTGGGCTCGCTTCCTCTCCTCCACTGCACGCGGGAGGGAACCAAGGCACAGAGAAGTCTTCTTGACTGGCTAAGGACACTGGCCAGGGCTGTCTTAGATGGCTATGTAGTAGATAGGAACGCTGGAGCTCCTCAAGGATTAAATCCCAGACCAGCTATGTGACCTCGGAGAGTCAAGTCACCTGAGCCTCCTCAATCAGACTCATCTGTAAAACCGGGGGAATAAATCTACCTCACAGGGCGCTTGTAATGGATCTAAAAGCACTAGACATAAGCCTGAAGCAGAGAAACTGCTCAGTAAATAGTGATTATGGTATAATTCTTATTGGACTCCCAAATCCCTCTTCTTTCCATCACACCCTGCTGCTTCTCAGAGGAACATTACTTCTATTTGTATATGATTTGAAGCTCTTTTACATTTATTAGCCCATTTAATTCTTGCAGCAGAATTCTTGTGAAGTTGAAACTTCTGTTTACTATCCCGCTTTGTTTTTGCTTTTTTTGATGAAGACACTGGGGTCCAGAGAGGTCGGGTCACCTGCTCAGGTCCCACAGGGGCGAGTGGCGGATGTCCTGACTCCCTGTCCAGAACCTTCTCCACCGCACGGCAGCAGCTGCCCCAGAGGCCTGTGGCCGACCCCGGCCCCAGGGAGAGGTTCCACCCTGGGTTCTCCGGGGAGGAGAGAGGCGGGGAAGCCTGAGGTGGGAGGGGGTGCAGGAGAGAGGGTGGAGCTCTGTGCTTGATGTGGTGGCCAGGCCCAGTCAGGGCTGTCGCCAGAGTCCTGGGGTTTGGCTGGGACAGCCACCATGATAAGGCAACCACCATTTCCGCTGGTGTGGCAACGCCGGGCGGACCGGGGAACCCAAGCCAGGCAGGACTGGGGAAGGGAGGAGGCCTATGGCGCTTTGTCACCGGGGTGGGGGGTCCGCTCCTGCCTTGTTTCACTTCTGTCACCAGCCCAGCTCCCAGACACAGGTAGCCAGGGACCATACCCTCAGCCCAGCCGACACCTGACAAAGGAGGAAAGGCCTCAGGTTTAAGTCCTCCAGAGGGTGGAGGAGGGGAAAATAAAACAGTTACTAAGAACCTACTGTGTGCTGGGCCTTATCCTCTATGCTTTGAATAAATAATTAGCTCACTTAATTTTCCTAATAGTCCGGTGAGTCAGGTATTATTCTCATTTCACAGGAAGAGAGGTAAAGCCAAGGCCCCACAGTCCTAGGTGGTACAGCCAGGATTCTGCCAAAGCTCGTGATCTTTCCAGGACACCATGGCTTTGTGGGAGGCCACGGCCACCGGTGGCCGGTCAGCTCTGCCTAGGACCAGCCCCCCGACCCCGCACCACCCCACCAGGTGGGGCAAGTCCACCTTCTCCGAGCCGGGCAGCTGCAAAATCTCTGCAGCATTTCTGCCACTCGATTCAGTCCCCAGAGGTGCTGAGCACCTTGCTGGGCCAGTAGGGGTGTAAGGATGGATACAAAAAATGAAGTGATAGAGATACGAGGAACATGCTGGGAAAGGAAGGGCTGTTCTGAGTAGGGGAATAAGGGAAGACATCACGGAGTAGATGGTGTCCCAGCTGGGCTTGGAGAAAGAAGGTGGGTTCCCCCTCCCGCGCAGGGAACTGTGTCTTGCCTTTGGCACGGGGATGGGGATTAGCAGCTGTTTCTTTCTAGCAGAGGCTTCAGTCCCTCCATCAGAGCAGGCAGCTTCCTCCTAGCAGAGTGCATTAACCCGAAGTCTTTTCTGGAAGGTGAAGGTGATGAAGGGCCAGGAGCAGGTGACGACACTCAATGAGTTAGGATTGGAAGAGGCCTCTTCAGGGCTTTTCGAGATGCTGTCACGTGATAGGAAGTGGCTGAAACCGGAAGACTGGGTAACGGGAGCCCTGGGGAGGGGGGCAAGGCCAGATTCCTCATGGACAGGCAAGGAACCTGCTCTCCACAGTCTCGGACCTGGACTTGGGAGGAGAGAGAGGGTCTGTCCACAGACCTGGGGCAGCTCCTTGCAGCAGGACCAGAGGGAAGTGGGGCAGGGCTGGCAACGTAATTCGCAGGGCCCCGTGCAAAATGATAATCCAGCCTTTTGTTCAAAAACTATTAAGAATTTCAAGAGGGTGACAGCAGAGCCTTAGGCCGAGCTGGGGGACCCTTACAAGCACGGGTCACACGCCCAGGAAGCTGCCCTGAAGTGGGGTCTAGGGAAAGTGAGCAAGAGATGAGGCCACATGAAGGGCAGCCCCAGGGGTCTTCTTCGGGCCTAGTGGTCGCCTGACCAAAACCAAGAGACCCTGTAAACAGAGAGGTGAATGATTCTGAGAGCACAGCCTTGGGCCACATAGCATTTCCTAGACAGACAACCGGCTCTGCTGAGGCGTTTGTAGCTTTCCCGAGGAACCAGTCCGCCTCTGCCAGCCGGCATCCTCAGAGAGGCCAGGTCTTGCCTTATTTGGAGGAGGGAGGGCATTTAAATTTCCTCTCTGTGTTGGGGGAGCTCTCGAAATGCTGGGAAAAGATGTCATGCTTGGAGACCATCTGGGGAAAAGGCCTCTGGAGCTGCTCCTTTAATTTACGGAACTGACAACTGAGGATTCGGGTCTTTGGCAAGTACAAAGGGTGATGGCCCAGAAAAGAATCAAAGTATTAACAGCGGACTCAGTTGGCACTGTCCTTCAGTCCCTGGCCCTGGGGTTCGTGTGGCTGGGAAGCCTGATCTCTGTTTCAGCAGTGGGATCAAAACCAGCTTTCAGGGCAACATAAGCCAGACGTAATTTTTAGCACAGACATAACTTTCTAGTTCCTTTTTCCTACCCCTCATTTTTCAGTTGCCTTTAAAGAGGCCGCAGAGAGCTGAAAAACAAATCCAAGTTTAAAGAGACAAGTGCAGAAATGCAAACTGGGCAAGGGGACAGAGCCGCCAGCTGGACAAAATGTGCCTGGAAAACAGCATCCTCTGCTTGGCAGGTGCCGGGGATTTATGGTTGAGTTTTGCAGACGTTTCATCGTGTTATGAGCCAGCTCAGGAGACCCTCATAAAACTCTGCTTATGTGAAAGAACAAACGAGCTGATAAAAGTCAGCTGCTGCCTATAAACGCGCTGTGGGGATTGCAATTGAGTAGTGGATTTATTAGTCTGGGCTTTCTGTGCAAATTAAGAACTACTGCGCACGTCTGAACCGGGAAGACGATGCTCCCTGCTCACATGACGGCAAACGGGCCGGGCTGACCCCCTCCCCCAGCTCTCAGTCCCTTAGAGACCAGAGCGAAGATTCTTGCTGAATTTAAGCTGCTGGAGACCTACTCTTACGTCCCCTTTTCTTGCCTCCCACAAAGGCCCAGAGAAAGGATCCGTCTCTCTCCATCCACTGCATCACCAGCACATCTTTATGACAGCACATCTCACAATGGGCTTACGTATCTGCCGGACCTACTAACTGTGTACTTCCCCCTATTTATCTCTGTATCACCAGCAATTTGCTCTGTGCCGGGCACACAGGGAGGCCTCCGAATGAATGAATATGGAGGTGGCAGACTGTCAGGTGCCGTGTACGTAAGTTACTACTACCCCGCTCCAAACAGCACAGAGGGGTTGGGGGAACACAGCCGAGGTGTCCGTTGGAATTGAGGACCTGCTAGGTGCTGGGAAGCCACAAAAAGGGAAGAAGAGGTGCAATGAGAAAGTTATTAAGTCTGGTTTCTTCCCCAGAGAAGCACAATCTTTGTGGCTATCCTACCCAGCTCTCCCTCTCTCTCTCTCTCTCTGTGCTGCTGCTTTTTCTCAGGACTAAGGCTATTTCTTCAAGAATGACCCTGCAAGAGAATGGGGGGGTACTTGATAAGGATACAGCTACCTCGCCCCTGCCCACACATACTGGATCAGAATCTCTGGGGCTGGGACCCTCATATGCTGTACCAGGTACCAGTCTCAGAAAAAGTGACTTTCCTTTGCACTCGGTAGAAACCAAGAAGGAGCCTTCCAGGAACGATGGGGAGGAGGGAGAGTGCCTGGAAGGACTGGCTTTCTCCTCCCAGTCCCTGGCATAAAGGGCACAAGTGTAAGACTCTGGCAGACGGCCCCAGGACGCACTCCAACCCTCCTGGCTATGGGATCAGAAAGGAGGGTAACTGGCAAGGTTGTAGCGCCCTGAGCCTTGGACGCCTCATGTGCCCCTGCCAAGCCAGACGGGGGCAGCGCTGCACTTACCGCTGCATTTGGAGGACTCACGTCCCAGGCAGGGCATTCGGGAAACCAACTCTTGTCACAGCTGAGGAGGTGTGAGGGAGCTTCTGCCTTCTGTGGCAGAGAGGAAACAGTGGTGTACGGAAAAGACCCCTTTCACCAGAACCAAGAAAACCCTGGTACGAATCCCGGCAATGCCACTGATTAGCTGTGGCCACGTAGCAAACTGTTTCTCAAAGCATACTTATTTCACAGCTTGTTAAGGGTTGAGGAACATGTTAAAGGGCACAGCCCAGAGCTATGCACTCAGTAGGTGACTAATCAATCTCAAGTGAATTTCAGCCCCTTCAATGTTTATAAATTTACCAAAAGCCCTCACATATCTCCTCCCACTTGAGCCTTACAACTCTGTAAGGACAAATGTCAGTATTTCATTGTACAGATGAAGAAGCTGAAACTTAGAGGAGGGAAAACGACTCGCCCAAGATCACCTGTCTAGTAAGAGGCTGACTTGAGACTTGGACCCAAGTCTGGATCACTTGAATTCAGCAAGGTTTCCCCAGAGTTGGTTATCAACACACTAGCTCCTTCCCCATATCCCTGAATCTGCTCCTCCAAATGTGCGTTCTCCCCACCTTCTCACAGGGAGAAAGAATTACAAACAACCCAATGCTTGAACAAGCTGGAGACAGTACCCGGCCCCCAACATCCTGATTAAAGTTAGAGAGACCACACAGCCTGGACTCTCCCCAGGGAGGGAGAAGTCCTTTTCTTCAGAGCCTAGGATCCCACTGGCTTTGAAAACCCCCTATTCTGCCTGAGAGAAGAATTCTGAGGTCCATTCTAAATGTGGATGGGGTAGAGACAGGAAAGAAACACAAATTCTTCACTCGGTCCCAACAGATTGTCTCACGGACAGGGAAGAGGGTTCTGAGCACCAAGAGTCTATTTCCCCACCTGAGGGAAACAGAGAAAAGAACTCACATTTAATATCTCAACCCATGAGCCAGTGGCATGCTTAAAGGAGAGCCAGAAGGATTCCCACTATGACGATTCTCCCTAAATTAGTTTATAAATTTAATACGATTCCAGTAAAAATACCAACAGAATTCTTTTTTTATTGGGGGTGAGTGGGTGGGGTGGTATTAACTAATTGAAAATTCCAAGGGAAAAAACCATGAGCAGGGGTGGGAGTGAGAGGGAGGGCTACCAAAACCTAACAAGTATTAAGACTTTGGAAACAACCTAAATGGCCATCAGTAAGGGGCTAAATAAATTATTATACCCACACAACAGAAGACTATGCAACTGTTTTTAGAAAAAATTAAGGAAGTTCTTTACATATTCATATAGAATGATCTCTAAGATACAGTAGGTGGAAAAAACGAGGTGCAAAACTGGATATACAGCATGCTACTGTTTGTATGAAGTTATGGAGAATACAAAAATACTTGCTTGTTGCATTAGTCATCTATCATTGTGTAACAAATTACCCCAAAACTTAATGACTTAAGACAAACATTTATTATCTGTTTCCATGGGTCAGGAATCTGGGCCCAGCTGAGCCGGGTTGCCTTTGGCTTAGGTCCTCATGAGGTTGTAGTCAAGCTGTTAGCTGGGGCTGTGGTCTCATCTGAAGGCTCAGCTCGGGGAGAGGGTCTGCTCCCAAGTTCACTCGGGGTTGCTGGCAGGCGTCAGGCTCTCACGTGAGCTCTCCACAGGGCTGCCTCACAGACGACTTCCCCAAAGAGAGCAAGGGACAGCACCGCCACAGAAGCCAGTCTTTCCTCATAACCTAGTTCCAGAAATGACCACCACTACCAGTGTCTTCTATTCATCAGAAGCAAACCTGTAAGGTCAGCCCACACTGAAGGGGAGGGGAGTATACAAGGGCATGGATCACTGGGATCTATGGGGCTATCCTGGAGGGTACCCACCCCTGAACTCATAGAGGCAAAGAATATTTTTGGAAGGACACACTGGAAACATTTAACATTGGCTGCCTCCAGGGAGGGGGACTGAGTAACGGCGAACTTTTCACTGAATATGCACTTGCACTTGCACCCTTTGAATTCTGTACAATGTGAAAGTATCACTTACTCAAAAAAATAAACCAAATTAATTGTAAATTTAAAAAGGACAATTAGAGGGACTCCCCTGGTAGTCCAGTGGTAAAGAATCCGCCTTCCACTGCAGGGGACGCAGGTTCGATCCCTGGTCGGGAAACCTACATGCCACGGGGCACCTAAGCCTGTGTGCTGCAACTACTGAGCTTGTGTGCCTCAACGAGAGCCCGCGAGCCACAAACTACAGAGCCCACGTGCTCTGGAACCCACGCACAACTATAGAGAGAAGCCCGTGCGCTGCAATGAAGAGCCCGAGCCACAACGAAAAGATCCTGTACACCTCAACCAAGACCCCGAGTGCCGCAACTAAGACCCAACGCAACCAAAAAAATAAGGAAAATAAATAAATAAAAAGGACAGTTTGGATAGCAATTTAACAGCAGAAGAAAAGCTAAGGAACAATTCTACTTAAATAATACATAGTTATTACTTAGCACCTTAAACATACTTGTGTCTATTCAGTCATGATTACTTGCTTCAATGAGGGAGGTTTAAAAAGCTCTTTATTATACACACACACACACACACACACACACACACACACAAGCAACTCCCATTTGCAAAATACATACCCTTGATCATGGCATTCACAAATTCATTCCAGTTTACCTTCACAGACCCATTTCCTGCCACTCTTCCGTCCCCCTGTGAACTCCAGTGACTTGCTATAGTCAAATGTTAATGCTTCCAGTTCTAGGGGGTACAAGCCACAAGCACGACGCCCGCACACTTCCAGGAGGTATCAGCTTCCATTCTTTCTCAAACACTGCCTTTGCTTAGACTGTCCCTGTACGCGGAGGACCCTGCACTCCTTTCTGAGCCTCAAGGCCCGACTCAGATGTCACAGTCACCACGAAGTAGTCCCACAAGCGGTTGGTTGTCACCCCTATTCGCCCATGGAATTCTGTTTTGATCTCAAATACAGCTTATTACATTACAGTTTAAATCTCTTCACTTAAAGTCTGGTCCTTGGATCATCAGCATCACCTGGGACCTCGTTAGAAATGCAGAGTCCAGGGCCCCACCCCAGGACCTACAGAATGGGAATCTAAATTTTAACAAGATACCAGTGATTTATATACACTTTCAAGCTTGAGAAACACTGGTTTAAATCTTTCCCTGGTTGAACTATAAATCTTTCTAGGGCTCTCCTTCACCTCTGTACCCACAACACATCATAAGACCTGATACCCAAATGTCTTAAGTGTTATTTACAATTATTATATATGTGATAGAATAGATTTTTTTAAATTCCTGGAAGAAAAGAAAAATTCCTGGAAGAATATACACCACATTATTAAAAATGATGACGTATCTGGTAGGTGGACATTGTGCATTTTTCACTTTCTGTAATACTTCAATTTTTCACAGCCAGAATGTATTATCCTTACAGGTAGAAAAACATGATGACTTAAAAAAATACATGTAAAATATAACATTATAATACATTCATAAAATGGTACATAATTGTGTTGAGCTATATTCACGGATATGAAAAACTGGCCAAACTATATTAAGATTTTTTTAAAAGATAATTTAAACAACAGTATTTATCAATGATACCCTAACTGTTTTGTTAAAAAAACTTGTGAATATGGACACTAAAAAGATACTTAACAAAATATCTCTGGTGGAGCTTGTTTTATACTTTTCTGCATTTTAAATGTTTTCTACAATTTTTCTACTGTTTTTTAAAAAGCATGTATCACTTTTGTAATACGAAAAAAGTCATTTTCATTTTGAAAAGTATCTATATTCTTTATTAAGCCCCTTTACATCCAATGACCCAGATTTTTACACCAGCCCAGGAAGTTGACAGGTCTGGAAGTACCACGACCATTTCACTGATGAAGGCACTGGGCCTCAGAAACCCAACCCTGAACGCCTGACTGTGAGCTGGTGTTCTCCCGTCCATGCAGCTACCCCAAGATCAGAGAACTGTAGCAAGTCAGTCACCAGCTTTGGTTTAAAAAAAACCAAAAAACAAAAAACTGTTATTTTAGGAGTCCCACTATCCCCAGTTACTTACTCTCAGATAGTAAGAGCAACAAGGGAACCCCTCCACACACAAAACATTCAGAATAATTCATGCTGCACCATCTCCCCCTGGTGGTAGGCTCTGGAAACTGAAATTGTTTTGATGATAAGGAGTTACTGCAATTTGAAAACAGTAACTGTTTTCCACCACCATCACCTCTACCTCTTTATTTTTTTAAAATATTTATTTATTTATTTGGCTGTGTCAGGTCTTAGTTGCGGCACACGGGATCTTTCATTGCAGTACGCGGGCTTCTCTCTAGTTGTGGCACGCAGACTTAGCTGCCCCTCGGCATGTGGGATCTTAGTTCCCCGACCAGGGTTCAAACCTGTGTCCCCTGCATTGGAATTCTTAACCACTGGACCACCAGGGAAGTCCCACCCCTTACTTCTTTAAATCATCAAAGCCACTTTTTTTCATCAAGGAGTTGGGTACTGACACAAATACACGAAACCAGGACCTGGTGTCAACGAGGCTCAGAGCTTTGGATGATGCTGGGGGCAGCGGCACTCTCTACTCCTGTCCTTTCCTTCCTTACCACTTCTGCGGCTGTGGCTTCTGCCCCCAGTGTTCTTCTGCACGGCCTTTCCTGCATCCTCTCTGTCTCCGTCCACTCCCCTGAGCCTTAGGAAAGGGCAAGGTGTGACCATGTGCCCTCACCCACGACCTGGCATGAAGAAGACCCAACATCAGAAACATCCAGCACAATCCTCAGGCTGTAGGCACTGACACTTTCAATAAGTCCAGTTGCAATGCTGACATTTCTTTAGAAATATCAGAGCGCAGCAATGTCGGTCTTCAACTGCGTCCCCCTAGTCTCCCGATGAACACACGGCTTCTTCACTCTTCCAGGAAGAAGGAAACACTCAACAGGATATCTGGAACAGCAAGAGAGAGAACACATGGCATACCACCTCTCCAGAAAACACAAAACATCAGATTTGTAAAAGCTACAAAGGCACCATGAGGGCATCTCTACATGCTTTCAAGGAGGTGAGACACAGAAAGAAAGGAGGGGAAGAGACACGAAGGACTAAATGAAAACCAGTACCTTGTACAAGGTCTGGGTGTTCGTCTTCCGAAATTCGGTCCCAGGCTTTGGGCAAAGCTTGGATGTTTCCCAAGTCTCCCCACTGGATTGAGGACAGAAGGTACTTCCTCTTCAGGTACCTTCCTGGGGGTTAAGGAAGGTGCTCAAAAAGAAAATGAAATATGTTGAAGGAAGAAAATATCCTGGAGAGAGCTCCTGGGAGCTAGAAAAGTGAAAGCGCAGCTACTGCTATATTTACCAGGTGGGCAGGACTCGCCTCTGCTACACATCTTTACCGAGCCCCTCTTTACACACATGGCTCTGGGCTACAGGGAAAAGGACAGAAACACTGTCCCTGCAATCTGGGATCTCACTGTGGTGAGAAAAAAACAGAAACTGAAAAGACCCTAAATGACAGGAAAGATAAAACTCAGTGGAAGTTCAGAGGATGACTTCATCCCCTTTAGAGGACAGGAGGAAGATTCCAGCTGGTAGGAAGAGCTTAAGCCAAGGCACAGAAGTGGGGAAGCACGTAATGGATTCAGGGACAGGACATTTCCAGTGCGGCTGGCGTGGAACAATGTGCAGAGTAGCAGGAAAGGTGGCTGAGAGGGCAGGTGGAGCCAGAACACAAAGACCAGCATGGGGGTTCTCGTCCTCAGAGCACCAGAAGCTACTGAAAACTCCTACACAAGCAACAGGATCAGAACGAGACTTCCGGAAGATAGATCTGCGGAGTGTGGCCACTACCTGGGGGTGGCTTAGAGGGAAAGAAGCCAGGGTCAGAGAAACCTGTCTAGAGACTGCATGTGACTAAGGGTCCAAGTGAGAAACAATGGTAGAGGCAGTGGGGATAGAGAAGGAAACTACAAGAAGCACCAAGGAAACAGAATGGAAGGACGTGACAGCTGAGTGCAAACATTCTTACAACGGCACCTGGCACACTATAAGCGCTCAGTGAGGGTGGCCCCAGCTACTGCTCTCACTGCCCACGCTGCTGTTGCCACCACTGTGGCCAATGCTGCTACGCTGCAAGCAGAAAACAGCAGGAAGGGGGGAAAATGTTGCTTAAGTTTCCAGACTAAGTGATCAGACAGGTTTGATGCTACAACTTAAGGAAACAGGAGCTGAACAGAAGGGCTGGACGGAGGAGTTCAACTCTCATTTCAGCTTGCAGTTCCGTGAGATTCCAGCGGGAGGCATCTGCAGGAAACTGAAAATCAAAACTAGAGGCAAGAATAAAGGTTGGCTTGGGACTGATTGAAATGAAGGTAGAAACTCCAGCCAGAGGGAAGATGCGACTATCAGGCAAGAATTGAGAGGAAAAAGGTGAGAGAACTCCAACTAACAGGTCTTTCTGCTTCCACCCAAGTCCTTCCTCAGAACATAGCTGGGTGATACTGTTGAAAACATAGGTCTGATCAGGTTATTCCTCTACTCAAAACCTTCTATAGCTTTCCATCTCACTCAGAGTAAAAGCCAAAATCCTTTCGAAGACCTTGGAGGCCCTACCAGGCCTAGCCCTGCCTCTCTGACCACATCTCCTGTTAGACCACCCCCCTTTCACTCGGCTCGAGCCCCACTGGCCGCCTCGCTACTTCCTGAACATACCAGGCTCGCTGTCACCTCAGGGCCTTTACGCTTGCTGCTTCTTCTACCTGGGACACTCTTCCCCCAAATACCCCCATGGTTCTCTCCCTCACCCTCTTCAGGTCTTTTCTCAGATACCACTTTCTCAGTGAGGCCTGCCCAGACCACCCTATTTAAAACCACAAGCCCACCCTCACCCCTCGCTTTCCTCATTCCCTGCTCTATTTTTCTCCAAGGCACTTATCACCATCTGACATTCTATATATTCTCCTTTTTTTTAATGCCTATCTTCTAGCACCTAGAGCAATGCCTGGCAGGGAGCAGTTCCTCAATAAGTGATTTAAGGAATGACTGTACAAAGGAATGCAGAAAGAATCCAAGTTCAAGAACCAAAGAGAACCAACCCATACTATATATTTTTGGGCAATCTTGTGAAAACTGAAATTAAAAAGACTTCCTGGAACAGCTCTGGAACTACCTGAAATGTGTGCAAAGGATACAAACTTCGATAATGTCTCTCGATATCCTGTAACCACTCCAACATTTCAGCCACAGAGGGGCTCGCAGCTGAAGCCTGCAGGACAGCATCGAGGCTGATCATGTCTGCATGCTGCTCATAGATCTGAAGCACGCGTTCCACGTGGCTGCTGACTACATCACGCACCTTGAGGAGGGCGGCTCTGGGGGAAGAGTCTGATATTAGGCAATATCATGAGAAAGGCCTAAGGCCAGGTTCCTTAACCTCAGCACTAAGGACATCTTGGACCAGACGATTCTTTGTGGTAGAGGGCTGCCCTGTGCATTGCAGGATGTTCAGAAGCGTCCCTGGCCTCTACCTACTAGACGACAAGAACAAACCATGCCCCCACCGTTCCCAAGTTGTGACAATCAATAACGTCTCCAGATACTTATTGCCACACATCCCAGTGGGAAAAACTGCCTCCAAATGAGATCCATTGGTCTACGGAGATTGATGATGGTGCCTTGGAGGCAGGGGTGGCTCAAGAATTAAGAACTGACTTAAAGATGGAGAGGCTGAAGTTACATGGCTCTCAAAGCTGTGTGATGATATTATTCCCAGCTGCCAAAGAAAGTAAAGACCAAGCGGCCCTTCTGGGGCTGCCACACAGGAGAGCAAATGCTCACACACAGTCCAATGCAATGTACGTGAAAGGAATAAGCAAGAGAAAACTGAAGCAACAAACCAGCAGTGCTCTCATGCTCCCTCGTGCCCCATCCTAGTGAACTCTTGAACACGTAAGATTTGGGCTCTTGACACACCCAGACTACTGTGGATCTTAGGAAAGTTACTTATTCTCAATCACGAATAAAAACAGTCTCTTTTGTTCACTGTGCATCCTAAGTACCTAAAACGTCGAGACCGGCAGACAGAACAACAAACAATTGTCCAATGAATGAAAAGGAATGTTGTGAGGAGTAAATGCAACAATGCATATTAAGTGCTTCGCGAAGTGCCTAGCTTATGGTAAATTTTGTTATTATTCCATTGGTGACTCCAAGGGGCCCAGCCACCAAGACGAAGGCTACAACTTCCCAAAGGGCAAGGCAGTCCCTAGCCTAGAATTGCAGCTTTCAAAAATGTTTGACTGTGACTCACAATTAAAAAATAGACTTAAAATTAACAGCCCGATACTCACACACGAACACGTAATCAATTGAAATAAAAGTTCACTATCTTAGAACGTACCGTGACCCAATTTAATTGATTGTCTTGTCTCTCTCTTTTACTCAGCTTAGGAACTAACTCTGCTTCATTGTTGTATTCCTAGCACCTGTGCTTGGCATCCCATAGGTGCTTAATAAATGTTTTTTGTACAAATGAATGCAAAGAAGGCCCCATCTTTGACAGTTTCCTATTAGTCTACGGCACAGACTCTACACACTAGAACCTTCTTTTGTCCTGGTCAAGGAAAGGCCACATGTGCCCTGTCTCTTCTCTACCCTCAATTACCTGTAACTCTAACGTAGAGGGTCTAACATTAGGCATAATAAGAGCTTAGAGACGTGCTACTCCTGGCACGCAGACACCAATGAACAGCAGAACAAGTGGCCCTGGTGCCAGGCATACTTGGGTTAGAATCCCAGTTTTACTATTTACTAACTGCACAACCATAGGCAATCTGCTTGAGCCTCAGTTTCCTCACCTGAAAAATTAATTAAGTGAGGTTAAGTCAAAGAGGTGTTGAAAAGATTTTATGAGATAATGTATGTAAAACCCTTAGCTCTGGCACCTAATAAGTTTACAGCATAGCTCCTCACTGCTTTTTACCTAAGAAAGACTATAGAGGAGGGCCAATAAGCATTCCCCATTGCTCTTCTGTTCTGCTTTAATAACTTTTACTAAGTCCACCACTGTCACGCCTAGTCTGACAAGGAAAATGCCAGAAAATGGCTTCTTGACAGAGATCCCACTGCAACAAACAAAAAGGAGGTAAGGTTGCCATATCCCTAAATACCATGCTCTCAAGTAAGAAGAAAAACACCCTTCCGACTGATCCTAGCTTATTAAACACCCAGTTTTAAAATCTTTCCGCCAAGAACGAGCGCCACTGAGCCTCTTACAGCCTCTCCTCTAGCCTGTCCAGGAGAGTGTCACCAGCCGCCAGCTGCTTGCGCCTCAACCGCTCCTGTAAGTCTGGGAAGGCCCGAAGTGACGGCACATCCTCAAATCGCAGGTTCTGTGCGGCCTGCAGCTGCTCTGCCAGGTTGCTGAGGGAGGCCAGGAGGGGCGGGCAGTCCCTGAGAGCGCTCTGCCACAGGCCCTGCTGCTCCTCCACCACGGGAAAGCACTTCCTCAGGGCCTCCTGCACCGCGAGCAAAGGCTGGTCTTGAGTCATCCTCCGTTGGGGAAAGAAAAAAAAAACCCACAAAAAAAGCATTAGGGTTCCAAGTCGATAGGGGAAGGACCGGGTCATGGGTGGGAGTTATTTCCGTTCGCAGGTGAGAACAGGGTGCCTTCAGGTGGGGCCGTCTACCCCTCCCGACAGGAGTTTCTAGCGCGAGGCGTTGTCTTACCTTTAGAGGGGCTCTCGGAAGGCAGGACCCTTGTTTCCCACCTCGGGAAGCGTTTCCTGACTATCCCTTGGAGGAAGCTCGTCCGGGTTCGGGCAGTTTCCTGTTTCAGACTGCGGGTTCCCCGGGCCTATCCGTGCGTCCGGAACCAGAAGCTTGTCTCCTCTCCTTGAGGCTGCGGGCCGCTTTCCCTAAACCAGCGAGAAAACTTAAAGCTAAAGCAATCAAAGTTTAAGGACCTTCCAAGGGCCCCAGCCTGCCTCCGAGTTTCTCTGCGCATGCCCCAACGTGGCTACCGAGTCGCAAAAATATGCCGTCAGACCGCAGTGCCTTCTGGGTACTGTAGTCCTACATGTGGACTGGCTGTCCGATAGCGGAGCTTCCCTGTGATTGGTTATTGTGGGACCCTCCTAAGACGGCGGCTTCTCACTGGTCAGCCTGTGGCAGTTTGAATTTGGTGGCGGCGGTCGCACGTCAGGTTAGCCCTGGAGCTTCTCCCTCTCAGCTGAAGCAGCCAGGTTTTTCTCAGCCCCTGTTTCGGGACCCACAGGTGGGTGCCTCACAAATCTTTTATGCCCAGGCCCCGAAGGGGAGGGGTCCCCCTCCAAAGCCCCTGGGGTGCCCTCCGCCCTCTCCCTCACCCTTGCGGCCCCTTGTCCCGCCGCATCTCCGCCGCTGACGCCTTGTGGCTCGGCCCCCTCTCCCCGCAGCCTCCGTCGAAGCGCCATGGCTCCGGCTAGGAAGGGCGGCAGTCGGGTGGCCAAGAACAACTCGGTACGGAGCCGAAAGCTCGCCTCTTTTCTTAAGGACTTCGACCGTGAAGGTAAGGGGCGGAGCCTGGGCGGTCGCTAGCACCTGGGGCAGTCGCGGGGTGCTGGCGGATTGGGGCGCTGGCAGCACGGATTCCAGGCCGCATTCGCCCGCCGGGTGACCCGTGTCCCGTCCGCTCTGCCCTCTCGCAGTGCAAATACGTTCCAAGCAGATTCAGTCAGACAGGCAGAACCTCCTCAAGGAGATGGATAACTTGTACAACATCGAGATCCTGCGGCTCCCCAAGGCGCTGCGCGAGATGAACTGGCTCGACTACTTCGGTAAGAGCTGCTAGTCTTTCCCCAGGCCTCGGCCTGCAGCCCTTCTGTGGTTACCATGGCAGCCTTCATCTTCTTAGTGAGGTCTTCCAAGATCACTGTAGGAAACTGCAGCCCTACTCCTTCCCCCCACTCCCTGTCTCACCTCCCGGCTTTATTTTTCTCCTTAGCTCTTACCCTCATCTACCTCTGCAGGCAGGCAAACGTTTTCTCTAAAGGACCAGATAATAAATATTTTAGGCTTTGTAGGCTAGAGGGTTCTCTGTCGAAACTACTCAACTTTGCTGTTATAGTTCCAAAACTGCTGTAGTGAATGGGCATAGCTGTTTTACAATAAAAACTTACTTACGGACACACTGAAATGTGAATTTGACATAGATTTCATGTGTCATGAAATACTCTTTTTTTGGGGGGGCGGGGGATATATTTTATCCAACCATTTAAAAATGAATGGGTGAATAGCTTGGTTTGTTACCAGACCTCAGATGGAAGGATAATCCCAAGCAGCTCTTCCTGCAGCTTAGGGAAAATACCAATTTAAAAACGGGCATATCAAATTGTGAAGTGCCAGGGCTCAAGGGTTTCCTGGCTGGAGAAAAATCCCAGCCTGTTCCCCACCCCCTTGTTAAATGTCCAAGGAAATGCAAGAGGCTGTCCTTTTGCTGGGTCACCCTTACTTTTACTATTTTCCTTATTGTTAATTACCCAGTATGTAGCCTCCTTCCTGAATAGAAATGCATGTTCTGCTCGCATAGTAGACGTTCAGTGATGCTTTTGACTTCCCCTGTTATTTATTAACCTATCTGTGCATTTCTGCAAATATTCATTGAGCATGTGTTAGGCACAATGTTAGGTGCTGAAGATGCATTGGGAAATAAAACAGGCATTGTCCTTGCCTCCAGGAACTTACGAGTTAGTAGAGAAGGATCATTTTAAAAATTTGGACATGATTGTATGTTTAAAATTATGAGTACTACAAAAGAGAATAGAGTAGCGGTCAATGAGCACATTTATATAGTGCTTTCTATGGCAGACAGGCACTGTACCAAGTGTTTTCCATATATTAACTAATTTCATCCTCATCACAATCATATTAATTGTTAATATTATGCCTGTTTTATAGACAACAAGATTAAAGCACAGAGATTGTTTACTTTGCCCAAAGTCTCACAAGCTAGTTAGTGACAGAGTCTACTTGAACCTAGGCATTCTGGTTCTGAGTTCTTAACTATTATAGGGGATACTACCAGTTTTTCCAGCCAGAGGACCTAGCCTAAGTTTTTATTCTACATCTAAATCTGCAAAGACCTCTTCATTCAATACACATTGACTCCATGCCTACTGTGTGGCATATTTTTGCCAGAAGCTATGGGTATTATCTCTGTCCTCGAAGAGTTCAGTTCAAGGCAGGGGTGGGTACTTCTACAGCTTTGAGTAGTTGTTGGATATGATGATAGTGAGCAGCTAACAGCACATTGCAGCGATCTGCTGAGAGAGAAGAATAAGCAGAGTTTGGGTTTGAGCTGAGTTTTGAAGGATGAATTAGAAATTTGTTGGGTGCAGAGGATTATTTCGGGCAGAGGAAATAAGTACCAGGGCACTGGGTCATGAGAGACAGTGGCACATTTGGGAAATAACAGGCGCTTTGGTGTGGTGGAACCTAGACTAAGCCATGAGGGGAACAGTCAAGCTTGGAGAAAGATTAAACTAGGCTGTAAAGGCTCCTGAGTGTTGGATCAATGGCTTAATCTGGTCCAGTGTAAGAATAGTAAGTGGTCATATTAGGGAAGATGGTTTATTGTTTAAATTATTAAAATCTGATGGTAACTAAACAAAATGTTCTTTTCAAAGCCCTTGGAGGAAACAAGCGGGCGCTGGAGGAAGCAGCAACAGTAAGTGACTTCTCCTATTTTTGAACTGTGGGTTAGTTTTAAGTTTAGTCTGTTCACAAAATTCAACCAGTGGGTGCTGACTGTGGAAGAGGTTCCAGAGGGGACATTATCTGTGTCAACAAAAAAATTATAGTTGTCAAATGCTGAGTACATGAAGCCCAGATAATTTCAAGGTTTATAAAGAGAGGTAGTTCCTTTTTTGGCAGGTTCCTTGCAGCTCTTTGCCCGGACCTTTGCAGGGGAAGTAGAAAGCCTAAAGTCCAAGTTCCTTTAAGCCCCTGCCTCATTACACGGTGACCTGGCCTGCTAAATGAGGCAGGATAAAGAGTTTAGATCTTTACTGTCTGTTACAGTGGCTACCAGCTATGTGTAGCTCTTCAAATTAATTAAAATTAATAAAATATTCAGTTCCTCAGACATACTAGTCACATTTCAAATGTTCAGTAGCCACTTTCCATTCCATCATCCGTTTCAGACAGCACTCATCTATCTAGCACAGCACTGTTTCTTGCTAAGTCCTGACAGCTTCAGAATCCTTGTCTGAGTACTCCAAGTAGTCTCTGCCAACCCAGAGATGAAACCCGTGTCATTCCTAGTCTGTAAGGACTATTCTGATATTTACACATGCCCTGCAAGAAAAGGCCTGTGAATCATGCCTGCTTTTGCCTATTCCCATACATATAGTTACCACTGGGAACAAATTTAATTAGAATGGCGACCGGAAGCCTTTTTGAAGGCCCCAGGGGCATAGTAGAAAAACTTTTGGCCCTCTAGACTTTAAAAAATAAAAAAAATTTTTTTAAGGTAACTATGTGAGGTGCTGAATGTGTTAATTAACTTGATTGTGGTAATCATTTCACAATGTGTATGCATCACAAATCCTCATGTTGTACACTTTTAATATGTTAGAATTTTATTTGTCAATTATACCTCAATAAAGCTGGAGGGAAAAAATGAGAAGGCTGACATAGCATCAAGTGTGGTAGAGAATATGGGTCATTAGGAACTTGTTTGCTCCTGGCATGTAAACAAGTACAATCACTTTGGAAAACAATTTTGCATAATATTAAGGCTGAACACTTGTGTACCCTACAACCCTGTAATGCCCCATCCCTAAGTATATAGCCAAGAGAAAACTTGGACAGGTGTGCATCAGACACATGTAGAAGACAGTTGAAAGTAACAGTGTTTGTAATAGCAAAATACTATTGACAGGAGATTGGACAAATCCATCGTGATATTATATAGCAGTGAAAACGAATTAACTACAACCACAAATAGTGATTGAAAACAAAAGCAAACAAAATATTGTTTAAGCACATACACATTTGTGGAGAAACACACACACACACACACACACACACACACACACTTTCTTTCAAGCAAATGGAATGATGATAGTGGTTATCTCTAAGGAATGACAGAATTAGGAGACTGGTCACCTTTTGAGGAGAGGCAAGGAAATAGAACAGGGAAAAATACATAGCTAGAAGCAAGTAATTGGCAATGTTTTAGGCCTTCGGTTGTATGGTGGGTTTATGGAAGTTCAATATTTTGTATTATAACTAACATAACAATCTTTTGTGTGTATCAAAGAATGTTTTGGGATTTTTTGTTTTTAATATTTATTTATTATTTAGTAGTGTGGGGTCTTAGTTGCGGCAGGCAGGCTCCTTAGTTGCAGCTCGTGGGCTCCTTAGTTGCAGGAGATGGGCTCCTTAGTTGTGGCATGCGAACTCTTAGTTGTGGCACGCATGTGGAATCTAGTTCCCTGACCAGGGATCGAACCCGGGCCCCCTGCATTGGGAGCACAGAGTCCTATCCACTGCGCCACCAGGGAAGTCCCAAGAATATGGTTTTTAATTAATGTTTTTAATCTTAAAATATTGTTCCTCATATTTGATGGAATATACCTGTTGTTTTCTGGCTGTGTTCATCACAGGCTGACCTGGATATCACAGAAATAAACAAACTAACAGCAGAAGCTGTTCAGACACCCCTGAAATCTGCCAAAAGTGAGTACTTTTCAAAACCCCTTGTTGAACTGAGAGAATGAAAACCTAGTGTGGTTGGTTGGCTGCCTGGGGAGGCCTCATTGGAGGAACCTCTTCCCTCTAATGCCTGGTCCTCAGTCTTGCAAATCCAAAAATTTGATTTTGGCCTCTGCATTCAGTTAATGATATGCAGGACTGATAACTAACCGAACTCTTTAGACCAATGTGTGAGCTAAAGTGAAAGTGAAAGAAGAAAAACAAAAGCTGTGCTGGAAACCAGTGTTGCCTGCTTGCTTCCCTGAGTTAGAGAGGTGAGCAAGGTTTGGAGAGGTGCTACAAGACACGGTAGTGCCAACCAAGACGCTCCCTGATGTGATCAGAAGGGTTCAAAGAGAATTGTGAAAGGACCAACTGTCTCAGCGTGTCATTCCATGTTACTCAATTCACTGACCCATCCGTGGAAAATTCTCTCACATACACGTCCAACACTCTGAGAAACACTATCTTAAAGGGTAAATTTGGGGGAAGCTGGGTTGTAATTAGTGAGCATAGACTCAGGCCAGGGTGAGTTCTGCTATGGACATGATGTCACTGTCATTAAGCTCCAGTAGCTCAATGCATCCAACTCCAGTGAGGATGGACCTGACCCAAGACCTGGAGTTTGGGGCTGCCCACCAAGCAGGCACCTTCTCCACTGGGCCAGGCCAGAAACACCGCCCAATTCTTGTTCCAGCTTGCCTTCCATCAGAGTTGTCTTGTAGCATGAAGACAGCATGATGGGATTTTCACTTTCCTAGTGTCATATTCCAGGGCTGCCCCCCCGAGGTGGTGACATAATTGGACTTGGGTGTTCCTAGAATTAGTTCCTTAGCTGCAAATCTGCAATCTGTTAGGTCGCTTTGGGTTATTTCTACATTTAGGTAATGTCCAATTTCTCTTCTGAATTCCACTTTTTTTTTTTTCTCATTTGGTGTGTGGGGTGTGGGGGGCTGGTCTTCCGATTTCACCACTGGGAACTGAACACACTGGGACCCATGTCAAACAACAGTAGAAATTGGTTTTGTGTCCTCTCGACCACTGGACTTCAACTACATTGTAAGCTATTTTTTTTTTTAAGGTAAATATACTTAGATTCTTATTTGTGTCAGGGAGAAAAAAAGCTTAAAAGTCATTAAGTCTGATCTCTCCTCCCATAATTAAATTTCTCTATGGAATCCCTGCTTGGGATTTTCTAGCCCATGGTTGTACGTATTTAGCAATGAGACTACCTTCCATTGATAGACAGCTGTAATGGTAAGAACGTTTTCTCTAATTTTGAACCAGAGTTTCCTGTGGTTTCTACATATTGATACTGGTTCTGCTCTTTGAGGTCCCATAGAGCTGTCTTCCATATGACAACCCCTTAAATATTAAAAATTGGTATTACTTCCTCTGTTATCATCCATCTTAAACATCCCTCATATCCCTTTTCCTTCTAAGATGATAATTGTAATAATTTATTATTTATAAGTAGTATTTTATTATAATAAATAGTAATACTTATGATGTGTTCAGTACCATCCAAGGGACTTTACATTCATTCGTCCCACAAATATTTAATAAGCACTTATACAGTAGGCACAATTCTAGGGTTTGGGATGAATAACAAAGACCGTGTTTTGTTTTTTTTTGTTTTTTTTTAAATTTGGACACAAAGGCAGACAGACATTTGCGGTTTTTTTTTTTTTAAATTAATAGCTACTCTATTTATTTATTTATTTATTTGTTTGTTTTAGCTGTGTTGGGTCTTCGTTTCGTGCGAGGGCTTTCTCTAGTTGCGGCAAGCGGGGGCCTCTCACTATCGCGGCCCCTCCCGTTGCGGGGCACACGCTCCAGACGCGCAGGCTCAGCAGCTGTGGCTCACGGGCCCAGCCGCTCCGCGGCATGTGGGATCCTCCCAGGCCAGGGCTCGAACCCGTGTCCCCTGCATTAGCAGGCAGATTCCCAACCACTGTGCCACCAGGGAAGCCCAAGACCGTGTTTTTTTGTTGAGCACACATTCCAGGTCTCATCATATCCCTGGCTCCTCCCTTTTACAGATGATCACCATGAAAGCCATGTGACCTAGTCAGAGGCAGGGCCAGGCCTCAAGCTCAAGGCTGTCTGACTCCAGGGTCTGCACTCTTATTCAGAATGCTGGGCTGCCATACAAAGCATTATATGGGGTGTGTTAACCACTCTGGAGACCCTCTTTTTTGTCTAAACCCTCTTTTTTTTTTTTTAAGTCATCTTTATATTGGATCTATTTCTTGATTACAGCCTAAGATTGCATAAGTTTTATTTCCTATAAGAAATGTGAATGCATAAAAGTTTATTCTCATGAGAAATATCACTCTGTTAAAACTTTCTTATAGCGCGAAAGGTAATGCAAGTGGATGACATGATAATGGAAGAAGAAGAGGAAGAAAATAAAAATAAGAATCTTCGAACTGCAAGAGTAAGTAGGCACTCAGATTCAGGGCTGGAGCCTGTCAGGAGAAAAAGGAAATACTTAAAATACAGCATGCTCCCCCAGCACCCTTAGGCACAGCCTTTAAAATGAGTGAGATTTCACTAGCTGGAGAAGAAAGGGAAGGGAATTCCAGGAAGAGGTATGAAAGTGCCCTTTACGGAACAGGAAACAGTTTGATATGGCTGGGGTGTAAACTGTGAGGGTGATCTGGGGAGAGCAGGGGCCAGAAAATGAATGGCCTTGTGCGCCAAACTTGGAAGTTGCAGTTTCATGAGGTAGGTCTTGGTAAATGACATGACCAGATAGGTATTTCAGAATAGGATTCAGGATAAACGGGAGAGAGGAAAAACTAGAGACAAGGGAACCAGTCAGGAGGCTACTGTAATTCTTTTTAATTTTTTTTTTAATTGAAGTTTAGTTGATTTACAATGTAGTGCCAATCTCTGCTGTACAGCAAAGTGACTTGGTTATACACATAGAGACATTCTTTTTTATATATTTTCCATTACAGTTTATTACAGGATATTAAGTATAGTTCCCTGTGCTATACAGTAGGACCTTGTTGTTTATCCATCCTATATATAATAGTTTACATATACTAATCCCAAACTCCCAGTCCTTCCCTCCCCCATCCCCCTCCCTGTTGGCAACCACAAGTCTGATCTCTATGTTGTAAGTCTGTTTCTGTTTTATAGATAGTTTCATTTGTGCCATATTTTAGATTACACATATAAGTGATATCATATGGTATTTGTCTTTCTCTTTCTGACTCTTACTTCACTTAGTATGATAATCTCTAGTTGCATCCATGTTGCTGCAAGTGGCATTATTTTGTTCTTTTTTATGGCTGAGTAGTATTCCATTGTATATATGTACGACATCTTCTTTATCCATTTCTCTGTCGACGGACATTTAGGTTGCTTCCATGTCTTGGCTATTGTGAATAGTGCTGCTATGAACGTAGAGGTGCGTGTATCTTTTTGAATTACAGTTTTGTCCGGGTATATGCCCAGGAGTGGGATTGCTGGATCATATGGTAATTTTATTTTTAGTTTTCTGAGGAACCTCCACACTGTTTTCCATAGTGGCTGTACCAGCTTACATTCCCACCAATTGTGTAGGAGTGTTCCCTTTTCTCCATACTCTCTCCAGCATTTGCTATTTGTAGACTTTTTAATGATGGCCATTCTGACCGGTGTGAGGTGGTTTTGATTTGCATTTCTCTAATAATTAATGATGTTGAGTATCTTTTCATGTGCCTACTGGCCATCTGTATGTCGTCTTTAGAGAGATGTCTATTAAGGTCTTTTGCCCATTTTTCGATTGGGTTGTTTGTTTTTTTGTTGTTGAGTTGTATGAGCTGTTTGTATATTTTGGAGATTAAGCCCTTGTCTGTTGCATCGTTTGCAAATATATTCTCCCATTCCGTAGGTTTTTTCCTTTTTTTTATGGTTTCCTTTGCTGTGCAAAAGCTTGTAAGTTTGATTAGGTCCCATTTGTTTATTTTTGTTTTTACTTCTGTTGCCTTGGGAGACTGACCTAAGAAAACATTGGTACAATTTATATTAGAGAATGTTTTGCCTATGCTCTCTTCTAGGACTCTTATGGTGCCATGTCTTATGTTTTAAGTCTTTAAGCCATTTTGAGTTTATTTTTGTGCATGATGTGAGGGGTGTTCTAACTTAATGGATTTACATGCAGAGGCTGCTGTAATTCTTGAACTGAGGCACTGACCCTGTAAAAAGAGAAGGGATGGTTCTGAGATAGGTTTTATAATGGAGAGTAGGCAAGATTGGTGGAGGGAAGGAGGGACCAGAGACGACTAGGTGGTTTCTAGTTTAGGGAACTGCCATCCGGTGGAACGTGGGGCACAGGAGGAGGAGTAGTGCTGGCTTAGGACTAAGGGGAGCAGTTCCTGTGTCAGTTGTTTGGCCTGCTGTGTGTTTCATACTTCTCCAGGACATCTAGCCCTGACAGAAATCTCAGCCCGGAGCTCAGGCAGAAGTAAGAGACTGAGAGACACCGACTCCCAGATCTTTAGGTGGTTGTCCCAGCGAGGGAGTCAATGAGGTTGTGCAGGGAGAACGTGGAGGGGAGGCTGAGGATGGACCCTAGGAGGGAAGGTAGAAAGAGGAGCTCGTGAGGCAGCCTGCAGAGGGCCAGCCAGAGGAGTGGGGAGGTGGGTGGATCTTAGAAACAAGGGAGGATTGTCAGCAGGTAAAGAGTGATTCCTGTCAGGTACCTCCAAGGACTCAGCAAGGGTGAGGACTGCTGAGAGTTCCTTGGATTGGGCACCTGGGTGCCCTTAGTGACCGTCACAGCAGCACTTTGTGAGGGGGTGGGAGTGGGGTGGGGAGACCAACCAGGCTGCACTCAGTCCAGAAGACACTTACCTTTACTCTCGGTCCAAGGCCTCTATTTTGAAGACTCAGGCGGTATAGATTCTTAGTTGAACAATTATGTTCAGAATTATTTAAGTCACTGTGAATTCTGTGAGATAGACCTTCTGATGTTCGGTATTAGTTTTCTTTTCCAGAGCTGGTACCCCTCTCCCTTACCTTTCCCCTTTGCGGGGCTTTTTGTAACCTCAGTTTCATTTGACTGTGACTTCAGGTTAAAAGGTGTCCTCCATCCAAGAAGAGAACCCGGTCCATACAAGGAAAAGGCAAAAGTAAAAGGTAACAGGTTTTCCAGATTTAGATGTGTTTTTGGTTTTATTGGAGAGCCACATTCATTATGGCAGAAATAGGTGGTAAAAGGGCTTTTGTGACTTGTGTTCAAGTTGAGCTTCACATCATCGAATCCTCCAGTATCCGAGCTGGAGGGGCCTCTAGAAACCATCTGACCCAACACCTTCTCTGGTTCTTCTGCCCACGTTCTCTATCTTCCCCCACTTTTTTTTTTGTTTTTTTTTTTTAATTCAAACAAGGAGATTAAGACCCAGAAACAGAGTAAGCACTGCATATTTTGTTCAGTTGCCTGACAGTCCATGTGTAGAGCTACCCACAGTCGGTCACAAAGTGGCTGTCACCTACCTGTAGTTAGTTTCTTGAAAGATTCCTCCCGGTCCTGCTAAGTAATGAGTCACCGTAGACTTGAACTGCTTATGCTGGGAGTTGGGGGGAGGGGCTGCCTCTTAACAGACTCAGGAAAGTAGTCACTGGGGCGTATGTCTGTGAAGCGGTGGCTCCTCCCATTTCTCCCTGGGCAGTGGGAGCTGTCTGGCAGGAGGACAAGAGCTCCAGCTAGGGGGCCTGCAGGGTGCTGAGCGGCTGTCTCCTTCCCCTCATTCGTTAGCTTGATTGAGAAGTCAGATTCTGGAGGCAGGCTGCCTGGGTTCGGACTTCTGGCTCTGCCCTAATTGGCTGTGTGATCTTGGGCAAGTTATTTAACTCAGTATGCCTGAGTTTCTGCATCCGGAAATGAGGATCGTGGTGCTTCTCAGAGGGTGGTTAGGAGGGCTGCACGAGCTAATGTGTGTAACGTGCCCAGGATAGTCTCTGACATGATCAGTGTTACCTGCCTCTGCGGCTGCCGTCCCTGGACCTGACAGTTGGCGCACCTAATGGTCATGTCTCACCTGTAGGTCAAGCCATTGTGCCACTGTTACCCCAGCTGTGGGCCGACTGGAGTTGTCTATGGTGAAACCAACTCCGGGCCTGACACCCAGGTTTGACTCAAGGTGAGTATTGACAGCAGCACTTGGATTTCTGTGGGAGCCCAACATGTGATGTTTGCCAGAAAAGAAGGGTGTTTAAGAAAATACTGGGAAGCCCTCACAGAGGAGGGTAACCGCCTGGGTTTCCTAATGTTTGCCTCTCCCCTGAGTGCAGGTTTGCGTGTTTTTGGTGACAAAATGATTCTTTATCTGTCCCTGATGACTAGGAGGCTTCTAGTGACTGTTTTGGTCTTTTCTGATTCTGATCAAGTTTATTTTAAATTGGTAGGTACTCTCCCATACTCTTGGTAGGAGTGAAAATGGACACCACCTTTTGGGAGACCAGTATAAACAAGGATGTTCTTACAGCATAAATTAATCCCTTCCATAGTGCTGGTCAACTAGATAGGACATGGTGTATAGCCATTAAAAAATAAGTGCATCTGCATGTGCTGATGGGGAAGAGCTTCATGATCACAAGCATCTCCAAAGCAGGTGGCAGAGCAGTGTGTCCTAGATGACCCCGTTTGATAGAAAGTTTCTGGAAGGACACATAAGGAACTGAGAGTGGTTATCTGGAGTGGGGAGAGTGAGGAAGACTTACCTTCTAATTCTCACTCTTCCTTAACTGCTTTTTTTTTTTTTTTACATGAGTATATAGCAAAAGACATTTAGGGAAAAATAGATGACAACATTTTAAAGGTCTTGAGAAAGTCACTTTGGGAATTAATATAATGATGTAATCTCTGAATCATCCAACTTTGACCCTGGAAAAGTCCTCCTGATGGAAGCGCTTAGCCACTCTTGGAAATATATTAACCACAGTTTATTTCTGACTTTGTGGATGGATGGATGGATGGATGGATGGATGGATGGATGGATGGATGGATGGATGGATGGATGACTGGTATCCATATGGAGCTTTGGACCTAAAATTTACATGGATAAGAACTGACTTTCGCTAGATGTATGTTTGATAATTACAACCTCCTTCCTCCAGCTGTGTTTAGTCAATACTGCTTTTTAACCCTAAATTTAGAATGCGCCTTCTTAGAAATGTGTGATTTGAAAACTGCAGCTTGAGGCCAGATGGGGTTTGGAAGGACTCGTAGCGCCTGGTGTCATTCAGTCTGCTAAGCCATCTTTACAGAGATTTTCCCACTTTATAGGGTCTTCAAGACCCCAGGCCTGCGTACTCCAGCAGCCAGAGAGCGGATTTACAATGTCTCTGTAAATGGCAGCCCTCTTGCTGACAGCAAAGAGATATTCCTCACTGTGCCAGTGGGAGGCGGAGAGGTAAGTGTTCCAGAGGGCGATCAGGCCATGGCGTGCTGCTTACTCAGCACTTCTTTCTCTTGTCCGTCACCCACTTCTCTCCCAAAACCCAAAGTCCCTTTGGTTGCATGGCTTCTGATATCCACACTTCTGTAGGACTCAGAACCATTTCCTCTCCCAGGTTAGAGCTCCAGACTGGGAAGATCCTTGCCCAGCTTTGGGTTTCATTTGTTCATCTGCTAACATTTGCCCATCTGTCTTGTAGCAGGTTCAAGATGTAGAAGACATTCCTGCCCTTGAGAAGTAGTTCAGTAGTCAAGCTAGGCTCCCAATTAACTATAACGTGTGATGTGTACAGTAAGGGAGATATTAAAGGGCGTGCAGAGGAGGGCACTATCGGGGTGTGTGCGTGCTTAGTCCGGAAAGGGGAGCTCGAGCTGTGTCTTCCACTTTGTGTAGCTTCGAGGGGTCTGAAGCAGGCCGAGCAGAGCAAGTTACTGACCTCGGCTCCTGGGACGGAGGGGATGGTTTGTCTCAGATGAGGTCTGCAGGGCGTTTCTAAGCTAACATGCACCCCTTATACACTCAGCTGATCCAGCTATTGGCCCAGTGATAAACACCGACGTCACTGTCTCTTTAGGATTAACTCCCCTCCTGCCCGCCTTGCCATCCCCCTCCACAAGTGCAGGACATCAAGGGACCCCCGGAGCACACTGGGCTGCTGGGTGGAGGTTCCTGCCCTGAGGGATGTGCCATTTTAACCCTCTTCCCTCCACACAGAGCATGCGGTTCTTGGCCAGTGACTTGCAGAGGATTGATATCGCACAGCTGGATCCAGAGGCCTTGGGAAGCATTAAGAAGCTCTCTGTAAGTCTCGGGTTCCTCTCCACACACAGGAGGCCTCCAGTAGCCTTCTGGGTTTAGCCGTACTTAGGATTGCCTTTTGGGTCTGGCCTGCTGCTTTACACTTACAACTGTGTGGCCTCTTTCCCCCAAGGGATTTTGACTGTTATCCTGCTTACCGAGCAGCAATTCTGTCCCTAAATTGATGCTGAGTTTTGGTCCAACCAGAGTGCCTGCCACAGAAGTTCCACAAGAGAATCAAATCCTGCCTCATGCAGGCAGTTGCTGCCTGTATGTTAGGGCACAGTTGAGCCCCTGGGAACTGAAACTTCCTCACAACAGTTCAGGAACAGGGTGAGGAGCTTGCTACCAGCAATCCCACAGGATCAAAGAAAGCTCTGAACAGGCAGGCCCTCTGAGTGGTGGGACCCCAGTGCCAGGAGTCGATGGGGCTCCGCTCCGGTGCACCAGCTCTGTCAGCAACTCTGTCTTTGGGGCCTGTGCCCTCACCTCTCTTGCACCTCGTCTTTCCCCCACTCAGCGGGTAACCTGCTCCACGAGGCCCTTGGTTCTGCTCTCCCTTACCTTGGGTCTGTATGTGGCTCTGGGTGGCCACACTCCAGCTCTGGCGCTATTGCTCCATTGCCCAGCGTGCACAGCCCAGTTTCAGTCCTCATTTAAATTCTCAAGAGGAAGAATTGAATTAGCTCAGCTTTGGTCAGACGGGCCTCCCCGGTCCCGTCAGCTTTGATTTTGGCTGGTGGATGGGAACACCTAGTGCAAACGTGGCTGCTGTAGGTCCCCCCTTCTGGGGGGAGGTCTGTGAAGGGTACGTCCAAGTAAGGGGACGGGGCGGAGCTGCTTTCCCAAACATGTCGTACAGAACGGAGGCCGGTGCTGAGATCAGGCACATACCCAGCCCCCGGATCTGGTGACATCCATCGTCTAGCTGGGCCTACAGCATTGCTCTTCCCAAATTATACCTCCACTGTCTCATTTGAGATGGTATTTTGCTCCTTTGTTCAGATGAGAAATGGAGATTCAGAAAGGTTAGTTCGGTCTGCGGTGGTATAGAGGTGAGCATAGCTGCCTTCCAGAAAGGTTAGTTTGTCCATGTTACCAATAGAGGATGGAGGGCTGAGATTCACTCAGACCAGCCCGGCCCCGAAGCCAGTGCTACCTGAGTAGACTACGTGCTAAGTGGGCAAGCCTGCCCAGCTTCACCCTCTCTAAATGGCCTCTCTCCTTTTCCTTTCAGAGCCGTCTTGCTCAAATCTGCAGCAGCATACGGACTCACAAATGAGGCTGCTATTCCAAGAAGCCAGGTTTGACAGGATGGACCTTCAGTGGGCACTTCTGGGACCCTGAAGACACCTCTTCCCTTCGGCTTATTGTCTGTTTGAGTGTGAAGTTCCAGAGCAGGGAGAAGCGTTCCTCTTGGAGTTTTCAGGAAACGTTGCTATTGGCACCTCCCAACCCAGATGACAGACACTGCCTCTGTGTCCATACAGTCCAAACCTCCTGCCATTCTCCTAGCTGAATTCTCCTTCCTGCTCTCAGAGCTGCTGCCTCTGCCTGCTGTAGCTCCACATCCTCTTCGCCCTGCCCTAACTCCAGCCGAGGCTGCACAGGGGAGCCTCATGTTCTCGGGAAGACTGCCAACTCGCCCTCGCCGGAGAGCCCGCTCCAGCTGGCGTTTCCGCCCTGCGCGTGCTTGAGGCTGGGAGCTAGGCTCAGAGAAGTGAGCTCCGTGAGAGGGTGGCTCCAGGAAGCTGGGAGGGACTGTGCAGATGGGGCCAGGACCTGTCACAGCAGTGACCACAGGAGGAAACATCTCCCCTCCTGCGCCCATCCCCTCCCTCCTGTGGTGGGTACTGCCAGGGCTCTGCAATCTTAACACCTGCCATGCCCAGTAGTTTTGTTTCAAGCTGACTTGTAGACTAGTATTTTGTATTATCCCTGTTTACCAAAGACCAAAACTTGGTTTGTGGGCGGTTTCTATGTCTTGCTCCTCTGCCTCTGGTTAGTCCAGTTAGTGGGAATCTGGATAAGGGAACTGTAGGGTTTAGGTTAATCTGGGGTTTTTACATGACTGGCCGCAGAGGATCTCTAAGCTCTCCGTGGCCCTGTGGTCCCCACCAGGTCTGCAGACTTTGCAGAGAGCACTTCTGTCTTCTGAGGTTCATGGGGGAGTGGGCGTAGCTTGCCTGGTGGCCTCATTCCTCGCGTTTGGCCTCTGCCCTGGCGTGGGCTGTCACGTGGGCACTGAGATCCCTGCGCTCCAGCCAGCACCTCTGCCCCAAAGAATCATTAGATGTGGTCTGAGAACGTGGGAGCTGAGACCCCAAGCCTGAGAGCACAGGGTTCTGTGTATGGCTCTTTGTTGTACTTTATATTATTTTCCTACATGACCATTCTAGTAATCCAGTCCTGTTCAAGATGTGTTCTTTTCAAGTTGTTTTATTCTCCCTTTCCTGAGACTTGTACATACTGTTTTCCTGAGTCATGGTATCTGTAAGCTGATTTATTCTAATCAGAGCTTCTGAAAGGTACCTGTTTTCAATAAATTGTGGATTTGTTTTTAATTGATATTCCGCCTGCCTGTCATCTCCAAGCTGTGCTACCTGGACCAGAGACAGTTTTGGAGCTGAAGCTATTGGAGTGGGGGTCTGCAAGCAGCTACTTTCCTGAGAAGATGCGAAAACCTTTACTTCAGGCAGAACTTCTCTGATACCTGAAGAGGGGGCCCTCTCCCCAAGATCCAGGTCACGGGTAACCGAGCCCAAGAAGCTTTCCCCCAACACCTTCCTTCCATGAGCTAGAAATTTACATCATGGGGGTACAGTATCTAGGGTATCTATAGTTTACTTGTGTAGCAAGTCTCGTTGGCCAGGGACAAAGCAGGGGCCCAGGTGATTCAGTGATCGTGCTTCTCACTGCCCAAGCTTCAGGCTGTGGCAGATCTGCCTTCCTGTAATTCTCTCTTCGCCGAAATGATCAACGTGGGGCTCATGGTGGAAGAGAAGACAGACTGGGGTCACGGTTCAGCAGGTCATCAGTGTTGACAGTTTAGGGGGAAGGCCCTTCAGTCAGTGACAGTATTTAGAGTAGAGGTTACTCATTTCAAGTGATTAAGTCACCAAAGCTGAGGCTTCTACCTTTTCCTTCATCATCTGGTACACTGTTGTTAAGTAGAGCCTGACCAAGAAAACACTTAGGATCCAACATTCTTTACTCAAAGCCACCCTCACCCTAGTTTGGCTCCAACTGCACTACTGCCTAGACCCAGTTGCAGGGAATGTGTCGTATGTAACAGGTCCCTAATAAATACCAGTCACATGACAAAGATGGAGCAGTCCTTCATTCCGTATAAGAGTTGGCTTGGAGAAGGTAATGAGCTCCCCATCCCAGGATTTAAGGCATGGGTTGAACTATCACAGGGCAGGGATGCAGCAAAGAAAATTCAAACCTTACCGCCAGCCCACAGACCAAAAAGGGCCGCAAACGCTTTTCACTGTTTGGATTTTGTCTTTTTAAATTAATTGCTAACAATTTAAAAATTGTGAGATTTCACAAAAATGGTCACTAGCCACCAAAAAATACCTAGCGACACGGGCCACAGTCAACAGGAGCTGTGTAGCACTTCTCCTTGGCCCTCAGAGACCTCTTCCCATTCAAAGGAATTCTTACCTCATCCCTGTGGGCAGTTTACCTTGTAGCCTCTGCTGCGTCTATAAAGTGAATAAAAGCAGAGCTGCTCTGGATTGACGGGAGGATGAGGCCTGGAGTCCTCCCCCTCACCAGGGGAGTTTCCAGGAACCCTAGAGTTCCAATGAACAGTAGTTTCATTCTTTGCCCTACAGGCCCCCCTGATCGTTCCAAAAGCCCTACTTGGGACATCCTGTTGAAAGAAGTCCAAATGTGTTGCCTTATGAACAGTTAGGTTCAATTAGTCACATGAAGAGCTAGTTCTTGTGGAGGCTGTGCTAGGACATCACCTAAGCATCATTTATTCACAGTGTCAGACATACATTGCAGCCTGGTCCAGACCCGAGCTCGTCATTTCCCACAGCGCTGCTCAACCTGCTTCCCCTCCCCTTACGTGGTCCATCTCCAGGAACGGCACCACCACGGAGTGCTGCCCCCTCGGGGAAGCCACCCAGTGCTCGCCCCTAGGGTAAACCCTGATCACACTGTCCTGTCGTCTACTTCCTAAATGTGTCTCTTGCCCAGAGATCTCAGACACACACTTTGGAGACCCCTGTGGCAGGGCAGGGGGGCGGGTGGTGAAACCCTCCCACACAAGTTACTTAACAGTTAAGCAACTGTCACTGAGAGGCACCATACAACAGACAAGTTTTTATTACTTTGTCCTGCATATAGAACCCAAGAACTATAAAAACACCTCCAGAATTAATCAAAGGAAAACACTTTCCCCACCCCCAACCAGCCCCTTCCCTCCCTGGATGGGCTCAGATATGGGAGCTGGGGGGTTGCAGGCCACCTCTCTATCCAGTGAATAAGGTCCATATAAAAATAGATCTGTAGAGGGCTCCCAGGGAGCCATCAGCCTGCATCTTGCCGGCACCTGTGCAGGGCTGAGGCCTGGGACCCATCAGGATGCTGGGACCTCACTCCTCAGTGGAAGGGAGGTCTACCCTGGACACCGAAGTCCTGCCAACACAGCCAGGGGACTCTGCAGGACAGCGGAGGGAGGGGCAGGGGACTCTGACCTTCAGGGCATGACTGATGTAGCTGGAGATGGGAATGAGGCTCCCTCCACAGGATGCTGGTATGTCCTTTCCCGACTTCCCTCGGGGCAGAGCCTGGAGGGCACTGGCAAGGGACCCTCCAGCTCTGTCAAAGGTAGAAGCAATATCTCGACCTCCCCTAGCACTGCCCAGGACACTGAGCTGGGGCAGGTGCTCAAGAGATGGACAGCGGGGGTGGGGGGACGCCTGCCCTGCTGGCAGAATGAGGCCAAAGGCACTGCTGAGAGGCACCGTCCCCCACCACGGAGCGCTCCCCAAAGATGTGCTGCATCTCCCACCCTCCAGGCTCCTTCTCATGCTGGCCCCTCTGCTTGGACTCCTCTTGTCCTAGGCCCTCCATCTTGGCCTGCGGAAAACTCCACCAACCCTAAGGAAAGAGTCCTCCCCCAGCTCCTCCAAAGCCCTGTTCAACGGATGCATCAGACTCTCAGCCAAAGAACCTTTCCAGACACCCCTCCGTATACACACATCAGGAGTGTCCGGCCCACAGGCCCCAAGGTCTCCCGTGGGGGACGTGTAGTAGTTCTTGGAGCCTGAGTTCACCTCCCCGCCTCGTCTGGGCCCTCCAAGGGCCGGCTGTGTCTCCTTCACCCCTTCCTGTAGCCCTTGTCTCCTTCCCACCCCATCCCACCCGACCCACACGCAGCCAAACCCACAGCAGGCATAGGTCAGGGGTGACCCTATCCAGACCCAGTTGCCTTCCTTCTGTGCCACAAAAGCCCTGGCCTCACGATCACCCTCGCCTCTGGGAAGCCTTCCTGGATAAGGAACTCTGGACTCAGCTCAGTGCAACTACTTGTGCCAAAGCCCCGCAGAAGAGGGGCCAGAGGGAGGAGGTACTCCATGGGAGGCTGGGTGCAGGGGATGGAGCCTGCAAGAGGGGGTCACCTCAGAGTACCCCTGGGCTGCCTCAGGAAAGAGTGTTGGTGACACAGGGCAGGACCAAGGACTCTCTCCAGATCGGGAGTTGGGCACAGGGGTTCAACCCCAGCTCTGGCCCTGACTCCTCACTAGGTCTTGTTTTCCCCACCTGTACGGTAAGGGTTGGACCAGCCTGTTAGTGAGAGAAGCTCCGTCTCTGAGAGTCATGTCTTCATCACCCCCCAAGGCTGGGGAGCAAAGCTCTTGGGGCCCCGGGGAGAAAACAGCTCTCCTCATGCTCTTCCCAGATGTCCTGGCCGGTGAGTTTATACAAGGAAAGCAAAGGGGGTGGGGGGCACCTAGTGGGGCCTCAGGGGAACACCGGGACCCTCACTCTCACCCTCACCCTGAATGGTCAGCCCAAGGGTGGGGGAAGCAGAAATCAGCTCCTAAGTCTGGGGCCCTCGGGATCCAGCCCCTGAGCTCAGCACCACCTTTGCCTGCCTGGGCCTCGGGACCAGTGTCCAGACAGGGCCCAGCTGGAATACAGGGAGCTGAGGCCCCATGGCCCATCAGGATTGGCGGCCAGGCAGCTGTGGTCACTAACAGGAGCCCATCCACCAGGGACCTGTGCTGCCTGCTGGCCAGTGGTCTGTGGGAAAGTGGGGCACCCTTTGGAGTAGGCCCCAGACCCCAGTGGGTATGGAAGACAGAAGGGCATGAATCGGGCCATTTAAAGCTACGTCTTCCTCCCTGCCCCTGCCCACCTTGGTCTCTGAGACCCTGCATTTCCTCCCACCGTTATCTCAGGGATCCTCCCCAGGTTTTGAACCTTTTTTCCAGGGGGACTGAGTCAGCCAAGGTGCTCAGACTGGGGGAAATGGGGGCAGAAGGCAGGGAAATGGGGGAAACCGGGGCTCCACACAAGCTCTGGGAGCTCACTTCCGCACGGGTGGAGTGCAGCTGGCGGGGGTCCTGGGCAAGGCTGGGGGCTGGAGCCCCCTGGAGTCCTGGCCTGGAAGAGTGGGGCCGCTCACACCTGCACCCCCCGGCCCTGCAGCTGGAGCACCCGGGCCCGCAGGGCACTGATCCCGCTGAGGAGGTCCTCCCGGTGCTCCACCGATGAGATGCCCAGGCTCACCAGGTCCCTGCGAAGAAGGGCGGGTCAGACCCAGCTGGCTCTTCCCCACCTTCTGCTGTCCCTCCCACCCCCTGCCCGGCCAGGGAACCGGAATCAGGACCGGCTGGGCCTCCCATGCAGGCAGGGGCAGGGCCCCCGGGCCCCTTAGACTCACTGGGCGGTCATGGTGGCCACAGCCTCCAGGCTCCCATAGCCGGCAGCAGCGAAGCTGTCCTTGTAGCGGCCCAGGTCCAGGGCCTCCAGCCACGCGCCCACGGAGCCAAAGGAGGGGAAGGTGGAGAAGGCACGGTCCGCCAGGGGCGTGGGAGGCCTGGGGAGCAGAGAAGCAGTGGTCAGTCGACAGCAGGGACCTGGGGCCCAGACCCGGTCACTCTCCTGAGGAGAGGCCGTCTGAGAAAGGACAGAAGGGGAAGATGACCGAGCCCTACGACAGGCCTGGCTCACACAGGGTTCTAGGTATTATCAGAGCAGGCGAGGGGTCACGATGCTCAGGCTGGCAGAGAGTGAGCTGCATAGGAGCCAGGTAAAGGCACCGGGAGTATCTGCAACAGTCTTGGGTAGGATGTACCTAGGAGAGTTTGGGAAGTGACTGGTATTGGGGACAACCAATACTAATTTCACTTATTTTATTGGAACTACAGATATGTTAGGACTCTTACCACATTTATGTATGTGGTCACCATGCCTGGGATACGTGGGGCAAAACCCAGGACAAGCAGAAGTGACTAAGATGAAAAGTTATACACGCCTAAGGCAGGTGGGAGTATTAGATCTATCTGGGGTACCTGAGCGAGTAGTCGTACCTGGACTGGTGGGGGAGAACAGGTGGGGCAGCTGTACTTGTACATGGTGGCGGGGTGGGGGGGCGTTCGTGGACAGGTGAGAGTTCTGCTACGTCTGGTATGGTTGGAGATACGTGGGAATGTACCTGGGACAAGCGAGGTGACAGCTGTACCTGGCACAGGTAGTGTCGCCACACTTCGGGGGTTCTGGATCCTGCACCATCTTGCTCAGGAGGCCATGGATCTGGCAGAACCTGGGCCGCTCACCTGGGTCCTTCTGCCAGCAGTCAAGCATCAGTCGGTGCAGGGGGGAGGGGCAGTGCCTGGGGGGCGGCAGCCGGAAGCCATCCTCCACGGCTTTGATCACCTGGGCCATGGGGGTGGCGGACAGACAGGAGGTTTTAGGTCCCCCAATACACACACTCACCCCATCCCAAGGAAGGCTCAAGGGGTGACCAGGCAGAACTGGTAGCAAGTAGACAGTGAAGAGGGGCCTGGGGCCAACAGGTCAAGGGTTAATGGGCAGAGGTCAGGGAGCAACAGGATCGGAAGGCAAGGAGAAGCCACGGGTGTCACTCACGTCTTGGCCAGACATGTCCCAGTAGGGCCGCTCCCCAAAGGCCATCACCTCCCACATGACGACACCGAAGCTCCAGACATCACTGGCGGAGCTGAAGTGGCCAAACTGAAGCGTCTCGGGGGCGGCCCACAGCGCCGGGCTCCGGCCGCTCTGCGGGCAGGCAGGCAGGTCAGGGGCAGGAGGGGACCAGGTCACAGCCAGGGTTCCCCACCCGCAGAGCCACAGATCCAGCCCCACCTGCCGTCTCCCCGGCTGCTCATCTAGGGAAGGCCCACAGGCTGACCGCAGGCGAGGCCCACACTGGCACGGACAACTGGATGGAGGGGCAGGAGTGACCCTGACACAGCCAGAAAGGGGGATGTGGGGAGATGGGGACTCCAGGGCAGTCTGCCGAGGGAAGGGCTCCTCACCATGGTGGTGTAGACAGCCTCTGCTCGGTCCCGAGGTCCCCGCCCAAAGCCGGAGATCTTGCAGATGAGGTCGCCGCTGACCAGCACCCGGCGGGCCGCCAGGCCCCGGTGGACGTAGCCCATTTCCGACAGGTACTTCATGGCCGAGGCCAGGCCGGGCAGCAGCCCCATCAGCTGCACAGCCACCAGCTGGCCCTCATGCCGCTGTGAGAGAGGAGAGCGAGGCCAGGCTGCACTCTCGCTTCCCCGGTTGCTGGGTGACCCCAGGGAAGTCAACTGGCCCTCTCTGGGCTTCAGTTTGCCATGTGACCTGCCAGGTCAGCCTGGCCAGTGGGCATCTTTATAGGGAATGAGGCCAACCCCAAGTCCCACCAAAGGGAAAAGTGAGGGACCAAGAATATCATGGTCATCAGTACCCCGCAGGGCCCAGGCCACTCACCCTGAGGAAGCCGTCCAGGGCCCCATGGCTCATGTACTCAGTGACGATCATCAAGGTGCTTCCTGTACCCAGGGAGGGGAACACACGCTAAGGTGCCTGCTGCCCTCTGTGAGCACATGTGCTCCCCCACCTGGGCCCCAGACCCCGCCAAGATGGCCAGAACCAAGGCCAAGTTCCCTGAGTCTTGCCACCCTCCTGCCCAGCCCAGGACCCTCTGTGCTGAAGAGCAAAAGAGGTGGCGTCTGAGGGGAACAAAGGCCAAGGTGAGGATCTGCACCAAGTTAGCTGAGGGAGATCACTGAAGGTCCAAGTGATCCAACCCCACCGAGTGTCACCACACGTCCAAAAATCACGCAGGGTCCGAGAGGCCACCCAGAGTCAGCGAAGGAGAGCTGAGCCCTTCTCTCCATGGTGGGCAGCGTCAGGGCTCCCTCTCATGACTGAGCAGAGGCCCTGGGGGCACGGCACACCTCCACCTCCCACCCCGTCATCTCCTCCCGCACTGGTGGAGCACGGGCCCTACCTCGGGTGACGACGCCCTCCAGCCGCACCACATGGCTGTGGTCGAACTGGCCCAAGGTGAGGGCCTCGGCCAGGAAGCTGAGCCTCTGCAAGTCGGAGCAGCCCTCCCTCAGCGTGTGCACGGCCACGGGGAGCTCCTGGCGGCCCGGAAGCTGCAGGCAGCCGAAGCACAGCTCCCCAAACCGCCCTGGGGGGAAAGAGCACCTCAGACACCCCCCGGAGGCCGCGCCCTCGGCCAACCTGGGCAGGGTGAGCCGAGGAGAAAGCAGCTTCTGGATCATGGGCCGTTTCTGGCCTGGGACTCGGGTCTCCTGATTTCAAATCCTGGTAAACTGAGTACCAGCCATGTGACGTGGGCTTCTGCTCTTTCTTTCCCTCTTTTGGCCTCAGTTTTCTCCTCTGTGAAATGGGGAGTCCTCCCTGCCTGCTTCGGCGAGAAATTCCAAAGCCTCACAGAGAGGACGCTGCACATGCCAGCACATCCGAGGCCCAGGGTGACCCAGGAAGGGTAATGATGACATCTATTCTGCCACGCTGCCCCTTTCTGGTCTCTACCCAGCGAGTCTGCTGACAGTGCCAGGGAAGAGTGTCAGGCTCCTGGTGAAAGCTCTGCCTTAGCGCAAGGGCTGAGGGTTTGCAGACAGGGAAAATAGGAAGCGAGGGGACTGACCGTTAGAGAGCACGCACCCACTGTGAACCCGGCCCTGGGCTGAGTGCTGGAAAGCCCCCACATCAGCTCTGTCTGAGGCAGATATCATGCCCATTTAACAGATGAGAAACTAAGGCTCAAAGCAGAAAAGGGACGTACCCCTGGTCACACAGCTGGTCAGTGGTAGAGCCAGGACTAGAACTCAGGTACGTCTGGTCCCCAAGCTTGCAAAGGCCCCTCCCCATCGTCCCTTGAAGGCCTGGGACCAAACTTCTGCCAGTGGCAGTCTGCAGAGCCAGCTCTGAAAGGGCCTGAACGGAGAGAATTCTGACCTTGGGGACAGGCAAAGGGTAGGAAGGCAGGGTCACAGACTCCTCTGCCACCTCTTTCCCTGGACCCTGGTGGACAGAGGTCCAGCTTGATGTGGAGGGGGCCCTTTCTGGACAGGGTGGGGACTGGGTAGAGGCGGGGCCTCCAGAAATGGGGGCGGGACATGGGGTGGAGGTGGGCTTACAGGATAGAGACGGGGTGGGATGGAGGAGGGGCTTCAAGAGAGGGCTGGGAGGGGGCGGAGGCGGGGCTTCCCAACAGACAAAGCTTCCTGGGTGCCTAGCTTGCCTGTTCCAAGGCTTCTCTCCAGTGTGACGCTTTTCGCATCCAGCTCCTTGGCAAACAGATGAACAGCCAGCAGCGGGTCCCCACAGCTCTGGGGATCCACGAATGTGCGGCGAGTTGGGACTTTGACTGGGAAAGCAGGGAAAGAGAGGGGGGTGAGACAAGGGGCCTCCACGACTGGAGGAGTGGGGGTTATGCAATGGCAGCAAGGAAGCGGATTGAGGGGTAAGGTAGGGTGGTGCCGCCCCGCCCCGCATCAGGCCCAGACAACTCACAGTGGAAATACAGCTCCTCCTCATCATGGGCATCCCGACCTCCTTTGCCATAGCTGCAGGTCCTGGGGTAGGGGGTTGGGGACCGGGGGGTCCGTAGTCATTCTTTGAGCCAGGCTGTCCCAGCCCTTCCCATCTCACCAGCACCCAGGGCGGCACCTCTCTGTCCCTCTAAAAGGATAAGGTCTGTGCCCCAGGGGAGGGGCCTTTTTGTCCTGCTGGTCTGAAAGCTTCTCCCCACATCACACATACAACCCTAGCCCCAGACCTAACCCCTCACCCGCCTCCGCATTCCTAGTTATTTTCACTTTGAGACACAGTGTATTCTTGCAACTCCAGAGGCACCCAAATCCATGCCCTGACTTCAAGCCCAAGCTGCTCCCCTGCCTACAGCTGAACAAAACAGGCAGACCTTGTACCCAGGGGCAGCTTTCAGTCTAGTCAAGAAAACAAACGTTGAGAAGGAACCACAAGCCCACTCACAGGTCCAAGCAAAGAAGGGTGGTGCGCCGTGGGGAACACCTAACAGATGGATCTGACGTGGCCGGGGCCATCAAGGATGGCTTCCTGAGACAGCGGCAGCCATGGACCAAAGGACTGCATCATGATCAACAAAGCCACAGGCTGGCATTTGGGGCCCCCTGAGGCAGGGCCTTGCAGGCCCAGATAAAGACTTTGGTTTTATTCTGGTGGCAGAGGAGAGGCCCCAGAACCCCCTGGGGGGTTTTGAGCCAAGGTTCAATTTGCATTTTAGGAAGATCATCCCAGCTGCCGCTATGTCCCCGCAGGAGATGGCAGTGGCTCAGGCTATGTGGTGACCATGGACTCGGAGAAAAGAGGACTCAAGTCACATTTAGGTGACAGGGCCACAGGGCTTGGAGATGGCTGGAAGGCAGAAAGGGAGAGGGGGAAGGTTGGAAAACTAGTGTTCCAGCTTGCCCAGCGTGGTGTGGGGTGTACCAGTTACTGAGATCGGGAGTTCTCATTTAGACATTTGAGTTTGCAGGGCCTCCGGTAAAAGCAGGGACGATCAATGAGCAGGGAGTTAGCTATGTGTGTGTCTGGAGTTTGGCAGAGAGGTGTGCTCTGGAGATACAAGTTCTGGATCTGGGGGTATTGCCCAGGGAGGGGAGGGAGCCTGAGAAGTGGGACAGGGGACAAGTCTGAGGACCCCCACCATTTAAAAATTGGGTAGAGGAGAAGGATGCCATGGAGGAGATCATGAAAGAACCACCAGAGAAACTGGAGGGAAACAGAAGGGAAATCGGGGGCAGGGGTGGGGGGAGGTGGCGGGAGATATCACAGGAAGCAAGGAAAGAAAAAGTGGAGCAGAGGAGCGAGGTCACGTGAAGGCTCTAGGAGGAGGGGTTAGGGGAGACGGAAGAGAGGTGACCACGTTTCGACACCAGTGGGAAAGAGGAGGCTGTCCCGTAGTACGGAGTGGTCACGATGGCGGTCGCCAGCATGGGCTCCGGAATCTGACGACCGGCTCCCTAGGTCATCCACTCTCTGTCTGTGGGACCAGGTGGCTGGGTTTTCTCTTTAATAAAATCAGGATAAAGACATCCCTGCCTGATCACACTGGTGCCAAGAGCTTACTAAGCACTAAATAAACGTTAGCTATCATGTGGGGAAGAAGTGGACATTATCAATAGTAATGGGTTCCTGAGACGGTAGGAAGTAAGGTCACAGGTAGAAGATCCTGGCCGGGAGAATGGCACCTCCTCTAGAGCAAAAGGAGGGGGAGGATGGATGCAGAGACAGGCAGGTGTGTAGACTCAGGGGCGAGAAGCTGAGGGGTTAAGGATGCTGTTAGAGAGCAGGTGCAGCAGACACGGCTGAGGGAGCGAGCGGCAAGGACGGGGAGTCTGCGGGGCAAAAGCAGACCCGGTGCCAGTACTGGGGGTGATGGCCACGTCAGGAGATGGGAGAGGGCAGCTGAGGTGGAACAGGAGAGAAGGTCCGCGGAAACAAGGGAGTCCAAGAACCCAGAGGCCAAGGGGTGGGGCAGGTCGTCCAATGGCTACTGAAGTCATCCAGCACGGGAACAGGACTTCCATGAATGAGGGGAACACCCGGGAGAGGTAACGAGGGATGAAGGGGGCAAGGTTGAGTGGCTGGAGGAGTGGTGGCAGAGAAAATGAGAAGCTTCCACTGGGTGACGCAAGATGGACTGGGGAGGGAAAGCGGAGGTGAGCAGCCCACTGCACAGAGCGGATGCCACAGAGACTCTGAGAGGAGGAGACGGCTGAGGGAGACGCTACTGTCCGCAAAGCTGGGACACACGTGCTGGAGATGTGTGCCTCTCCGCCCATCAGCGCTAGACCAGGCAGACGCTCATTTTGGTGCCGTTTGGTTCTGAGCAGGTTTTGAAATCCACCCCTGGCTTACTCTGCCTGCTCTAGTGCATCTGTCTCCGAGGAGCTCCTGGGCAGCTGCCCCTGTTCTGTAGAGTCTGCCTGAAGAGGCCCTCCTTGCTCACCTCTCTCCCCTTTCCTCCTTCTGCCTCCCAGAGACCCTGAGCTCACAGCCAGGACAAGATGCTCTCAACTCCTGTCCATTCCCGCTTTTCCAACAGGTCTCATATAAGGACCCTTAAGCTCTGTGAGGAAGGAGATTCTGCTCTTGTCCCGCCTTCCTGACTCACCTGGCCCGGGCAGAGCTGGCTCCCAGATTCTCTCCTCCTCAGTCTCTTTCAGCACCTCATTCGAGACCAATCAAATAGTCCCCTCCGAGCCAAGTGAAAGCCCACGGTCCCTCCAGCCCGCAGGCAGTTCCAGGATGCTGACGTGTGGCTCCCGGGCCAGCCCATTTCTCTCCTTTGCTCCCCCCACTCCAGCCTGTCACATGCAGACTTTCCAGCCCCTCCAGTCTGCTGACCTCAGCCCCAGCCTGGAACCCACCCGGGGTGCCTCTGCATGTGGCAGATTGTGGTCCCGGGGAGGAGGGCGATATATATGCCATGGGATTTCTGCTGCACGCCAGAGGGCCGAAATCTTCCCTGAGCCAGACCCAAGCTCCACATCTTTGCCCCTCCTCCCATCCCCTTTCTCTGCCCACTCTGCCAGCTTCCTTCTGCTGGGGGTTGGGGGTTTCTGGCTTATGAGTTCCCCTCCCTGTTCTCCCTGCACGCGCGCATACACACACACACACACACACACACACACAATTTCTGCCTTTCTTCCCTTTGCCTGTGTTGAAGGGCCTCCAGATCCCTTGGGGGCAGGGGCTGGGGGCCTCTGAGCACCTCAGGAGGATCCTAATCACACCGGAGCAGCTGGAGCTTGATTCCATCCTCAGCGATGCCTTCTGACATTTAATGAGTTAAGGAGCTAAATCCCCTTCATCCCAGAGCGGCTGAGCTAGCTGCCGTGCTGGCTGCCATGCTGCCGACTGCAGGAGCAGGGGGTCGGGACAGTGGGGGGAGGGCCAGGACCACACCGGCCACGCCTGTATCTACACAGCGGTGTGCTCGCCCGTGCACGTCCGCACAGGTGCAAATGCAGATACAGACACGGGTGCCTGTGAGCACATGTGAATGTGCACAGGGACATGGCCCATCAGGCGTCATCCAGGCTGGGACCAGCCACCTACCTCCTCCAAATGGCCAGCACGCTCATCACAGAGCCCAGGACGAGGAGGGCTGAGATGGTCACGATGGTGACGACGACTGCGGGGCTCTGGTCCTTGGACCCCGAGGCAGCTGGGAGGGAAACCACGAGGTTGAGAGACGCAGAGGACCAGGCTCCCGGGGAAGCTCCAGGACAGACTCCTGTCCTCACCCCACAGCAGGATTCCCACAGCACCTCCGCACCCGGCCCGGCCTCCCGGCGGCAAGGGACCAAGGCAGCCCCACCAGCCACAGTGGCACCTGGAGCTTCCTCCTTTCCCAGTGCAAGGCACTTCCACTGCAGCCCAGCTCTGAGAGAGAGGAGCAGGCATCCAGACAGGCAGGCCCAAGCCTCCCTTTTTGCCTTTCTGATGCACAGTGAAGGTAGCTCTGCAGGGGGATGGCCTCTCGTCCAAGCTCCCCAGCCCCAATCCAGAACTGTCACCAGCAACAGTGATGAGTTAACATTTAATGCACACTTGCTCCATTCAAGACTAAGCGATCCAAGCCAGTAAGGTGTTACTGTTTCCATTTTATAGCTAAGGAAACTGACACCGAGAAAAGCTGTGTAATTTGCCCAAGGTCACACAGCTAACAAACAGGGAACGTAAGATTCGAACCTGATTCCTAAAGCCTCTGCTTTGAACTGTTTCCCCATGGGAAGAGCCAGGCTCTCAGCCCCATCCATCCATCCATCCATCCATCCATCCATCCATCCATCCATCCAACATGTGTGCCAGGCTGGCACTAGTTCTGGGGAGATAGCAATGGATGAGCCAAAATCCCTGCTCTGGAGGGGTGTACCGACCAGTGCGGGAGACAGAAATGAAAAATCTTAACTGTAGAATGAAAAAAAGAAACAGAGACATGAGCAGAGCTGAGCAGAGGCATGATGATTTCTTCCTAAAGCCAGCGAGGAAGGTTTGCAGAGAAGGCGTCATCTGCACTGGACCTGGAAGATTGAAAGTGTTGTTGATGATGCTTAGATGCACCTGCTGGGTCTGGAAAACGGCAGGTCATCCCGTGTGGCTGGAAAACAGACTGCCGGGAGGCAGAGATGCAGACGCACCATATGAAGCTATGAAGCTGGAGGGCGGGAGGGTGAAGAGAACTGGGGGAGGATACACAACCAGAAGGTCCTTGAATGCTAGGCCAGTATTATGAGCCAGGATATCCTGAGGGTAACAGGGAGAGGGAGCAATAGACAGAGTTCCTGCCCACAGGGAGAGGAATGAGGGGATCTGCTGGGTCGGGAGCGGGGAGGGAGGGGAGGTGCTTGAGAGAGGTGACAGTTTGGGGTCACTGTCGAGGACGGGGAAAGTGCTACGCAGCCCTGAAGACTAAACTGAGATTAGAAAAATACAACTCTGCAGGCAGCCTTGGCGAGAGACAGAGGAGGACAGCCAAGCCTGGGGACTAGCGGGGCAGGTGCAGCACGATGTCTGGGGAATGCGGGCCGGCAGAGGTGGGGAGTGTTTCTGCCAGGAGAATCTGTGCTCACTGGGGAGAGATGATTGTGGGCACAGGAGGGGCTGAGAGCCTGGGAGATGAGGTCAGATCCCAAGAGCTGCTATTAGGATGTCACAGAGCAAGTGAGGAAGAGGGATAGAAGAGGAAGGGAGAGTTAGAGGCCAACAAGGTCAGGGTCAAAGAGAAGATTTCAGAGCCCACATTTTCAGAGATGGGGAACTGGGTCCAGGGTCCAGCTGGTGGCAGCAGGCGGTGGAGTTGCCAAGGACTGTTTGAAATGAAGTATCCATGTGGACGCGGAAACTGAGGATGGAGATAAAAGTGGTTGTGGTCCGCAGCCTCTGCGATGGCCCTCCTGGATTCTCCACCTCCTGGTGTTCCTTCCCCTTGAGTGTGGACTGAACATAGTCACTTGCTTCTCATGAACAGAATACGACAAAAGTGATGGGATGTCACCTCCATGCTTAGGTTACAAGAGACTGGCTTCTGTCTCGGGTGCCCTCTTGCTCTCTCTCTCTCACAGTCTCTGGAAGAATCTAGTTGCTGGGTTATAAACAGCCCTTGGAGAAGCCCAGGAGGCATGTGCCTGCCTCCTGCAAACAGCCAGCAAGAGCCCGAGCAGGGTGGCAGACGCCCCCTCCCCACTCCACACCAGGTATGCCTGGAGATGACCGCAGCCCCAGAGGACACCTTGATTGCAGCCTTTGAGAGACCTGAGACAGGTGGCACCCAGCTAAGCCTTGCCCATATTCCTGACCCAAGGAAACCATGAGATAAGAAATGTCTGTTGTTTTTGGCCGCTGAGTTTTGGGGTAATTTGCTACACAGCAACGGGTAACTAATACAGCGGTGAAGCACGGTCCTTCCTCGTGATCCTGATTTGGGGTCACAGCTCACTGGAAAAAGTGCTCTGCAGATTGGCAAACCACTCCCCATAGCCAGGGCCACAGCAAAGGAGGCTGGCCGGAAGCTGAGCAGTGTACCTACCAACTAAGAAGCACCAAATTAAGGGAAGTCATCAGCCCTCTTCAGCTACTGGCTCCCAGCTCCCGCCCTCCGCCACACCGACTCCAGCCAAACCCACGAGCCTTTGTTCTGATGGCTTCCTCTATCCAAAATGCCTTCCCTGCCCACTTCCAGACACTCAGACGTTCCCCAGCCTTCAAGACACAACTCTAATCTCTTGCCAGCACCTGGCCGAGGTCTGGCAGAGACAGGCATTCGAGCAAGAAGTGCTGTTTCCTTTCCCAGAACTCAAACTCCCTCAACATTTTATCTCCACCTCCCTTCGGGCTCAGAACTCTTCCTATCTTGGATTAGACTCATGTAGCAGGTTGGAAAGAATTATTATCTTGACAGCTGGTGCCAGGATGCCTCTTAGGGGGAACTGCCTTTGTCCGGGAAAATACTTTCATGAGCTGCTCGGGGTAGATAGAGGTGAGATCCTGAGGGCTGGGTTAGCAGCAGGAGAACAACAAAAGAGAGCGCTAAATGCTCTGCACGCATCAGGAGGGGGAACTGGGGGTGGGTGGGGAGAAGAGGAACCAGGGGAGGGAAGCCAAGGGAGGAGGGGGTAGCACCATACCATGACGAAGAGCTGGAGCTGCTTTAGGATTGGGAATATCTGATGTTCAGCTTTTGTTTTGCTTTGTTTTGATAAGAGCTTTATTGAGAAATTATTCTCATACCATACAATTCACCCATTGAAAGTGCACAATTCTCCTGGTGTTTTTTTGTTTGTTTTTGGCCGCACTACGCAGCTCATGAGGTCTTAGTTCCCTGACCAGGGATTGAACCCGGGCCCTGGCAATGAAAGCGCCGAATCCTAACCACTTCTCCTGGTGTTTTGTTTTGTTTACTGCTGCAGGTGCAACTCCCTTCATGTGCCCCAACCCTCAGGGAAGGTTGGATGCTAGGATGATAGATGTCAGGGCCTGGCAGTCCAGAGGGTGAGCTGGGCCTCACCCCTCTGCTTCACACTGTAAGGCCTAGTGGGAAGAGGGACGGGGGCCCACGTTTGAGTCTGTATCATGGCAGAGACAAAGCAGCAGGATGGGAACAAGAATTTAGCGGTCAAGGGCAAGAAGTGGCCAGGAGACAAAAATTTCTCCCAAGAAAAGAGAAGAATCTTGGAGAGGGCACAGGATGTTTCCACAAGACATGGGAGGTCCTGAGAGGCAGGGAGACACCAGCTGAGATCTGGTTTATAGTTGTTCATGGGACCCTCCCCTCTGAGTTCCTCCAGGACAGGTACCCAATCTAAGCCACTAGTTGCTGGATTCCAAATTCATGCTTTTTTTTTTTTTTTTTTTTGGCCACACTGAGCAGCACGTGGGATCTTAGTTCTCCGACCAGTTCCACCGTGCCCCCTGCAGTAGAATCGCAAAGTCTTAACAACTGAACCTCCAGGGAAGTCCAACCAAATTCATCCATTAATTAGGTTGTGACTGAACTGTTCTGCAGGTTCCCTTAATTGCACAGATAACCCCCCACACACAATTTGCCTCCCTGCTCCAGCCCCGGGCTGGGTTTTCTCTTCACTTGACACATCACTTACCCTCCCCCGGGGTCTGCACTTCAATGCTGGGGTTGAAGCTCTGGGTCTCCCAGGAGGGCCCCGGGGAAGCCGCCCGGATCTGAAAGACGTAGCGGGTAGCCGGCTTGAGGTTGGTGACGGTGACCGCAGGCTCCCCTGTCTTCACCGTGGAGTAAGTCTGCTCACTCTGACCCTGGGGAGGGACCGAGAAGTGAGGCCCAGACCCAGGGCTGGCCCCACGCTCCTGGGAGAACGTCGGGGGAAAGGAGTAGGGAGGAGCCTGGGCTGGTGGAATAACTCCACTTGTCTTGGGGAGATCCCACAGCTTTCTTCCATAGGATCGCCAGCCCCTTTCTCCACCACGAGCTCCCACCCATACTCGGTGGTACTTGTAGCTGAGAACAGCCCCACCTCCAAGTAAGAGAAGCTTTAGAGAAGATGCTGGCCTTCATAGGGATGCTAGGATGAAGGGCATCAGGGTCTGGCAGTCCAGAGGGTGAGCTGCACCTGACCCCTCAGAGGAAAGAAGAAGACAATGAGGCCTGACACCTGCTCGGCCCTTGTCAGATCACACAGCTTTTCCTTCTCCTTGGCATCGGACTTTCACAATGTCCTGCAAGGCATGGATTCACAGATAAGGAATCGGGCTCAGCGGGGTAGAGAGGCTCTCCCACGGCCCCCAGCAACGGTCCACTCACTGCCCGCTGCTGGGCTAGACCCTATAGGAGCCAACTTCCTACCGTCCTCACAGCAGCATTCCTATCTCCTTTAACAGGTGAGGCTCACATCAAAGAAGGGTTGGGGTGACACCTTCTCGATTCCTTCAGGTCCCGTGCTCTGTGCTCTACATCATCCTGCCCCCAACACATCTGATAATGGTACCTGCTGGACATGCTACCATTATTTTGTCTCTGCCCACACCCCCTTATTAGATCCCCTGCCACACTCACAGCCCCCAGAGGTGCACCTCCCCTATACCTGTGGCCCCAGTTCTAGGGCCATGGTATTCAGGAATCAGGGAAGACTCTGACCCAAGCTGGGCCAATCAGAATCTCCCTTCCGGGCATCTGACCAAACCACCGAAAGACAGTGCAATGACTGCATGACCTATGAGACAGGACAGGCTCAGGGCGGGGAGGGGGAAAGGGGCAAGGCTGCCAGCCTCGGCAGCTGCCAGGTGCTAGGAGCAAGGCCCCTGCAGAGGAGGTGGAGCTGGTGCACAGAGAGAAGTGGGCATGAGGAGCTCGTGACACCAGCCCCACTTCTGGTCATCGGGCTCCATGAGACGCTCCTGAAGGCTTTCAAACAACCCCTTTGTACTGGCTCCTCTTTTCAAGGGTTTTTGTTCCCAGCAACTTCAAACTCCCTAAGGGCCTGGAAGCATCCACCCAGCTCAGTGCTGGGACTGTATCTATGCTGTGATCCCCAAGTGTCAGTTCAATGAGCCCTTTCTAAGCAACTGCTGCGTGCCTAGCTCCTTCCCAGTGACCTTCGCTGCGGTCTCCTAGACATCAGGAATCCCCAGAGCTCTGCCCTGACTTCTCTTCTCACTCATGCCCCCCTCCCTCGGTCATCCCTTCTGGTCCCTTGGCTTCAGCTACTATCTCTATGCTGAAAGCCCTCAACTCTCTCTGTCTTTCTCTCTCTGTCTTTCTCTCTCTGTCTCTCTCTCAACTCACAGCTCTCCAGACTTCTCGTATTCAAAAACTTTGACTGATTCAGCAAAGAACTCCCTGGAGTCACTGAGGAGGGAGTGAAGTCCTGACACATGTAGTGCTAAGTTGAAAGCAAGGTTTCGCTGTAATGAATACAATTGGCACCAAGGTGAGAAACAGTTTAACTGCAGATTACATGTCAAATTCAAACAGTTTGAATTTAAATTCATAAGTTTATTAACTTATGCGGAAAAGACACAGTGGATCCGGATGTAGCTCCACTTGTCAAACCATGGTTGAGCTGCAACCATAGATGACAACAGATGCAAGAGGTCAGCAAAAATCAGAAAGAAGTATCCTATGAGAACCAATTGGCGATATGGAGTTTACAATAAGGAGCGCTGTATATTTTCTATTCTTATTTGTAAATGATGGGTTACACATTCCTCACGTCAGCAAAATTATAATAATAATGCACACGTTCACCGTTCTGCAGAGCTGGCTGCTAAACGTTTACCAACACGGGGGCCCCATGACCTAGCAATGTGCTCCCACCGTGGTACCTTTCTGTAAAATTTGAAACAATGTGTTTCTGCATTCTTTTTCTTAAAAGGATTGCAAATTGTATGTACATGATTCCGCCACACAAAATCTGGATCAGCCCCCAGAGAAGGCTTCTTGTCAACTGTAAACACTAGGCAGAAGTGGTGAAAATGGACATCATGACCAGTGATGAACGGAGATGTGGGGAAAGAGGGAGAGCAGTGGGGTCCATGGTGAGGAGAGGACAGGAAGAAACCCCAGCTGGGGAGGCCCCTTAGGGGGCCTGTGGAAATGTTTAGAAAGAAAGTAAGAAGGACTTCTGCTGGGAGGTGCTTATGAAGAAAAGGAAGCTGGCGGGTGAGGGGGCCAGATCACAGCCAGGAATGCAGCCCCAGGTCTCTCCCAGACCCCAACTCACCTTCTCATAGTATCTGATCTCATACTCCGTGCCGTTGGCCCCAGGGGCTCCAGCGGGGATGGGCTCCCGCCATGACAGGGACACACTCTGGGGCTCCACTCGGTCCCTGCGGATCTCATCCTCCTCCCATGGTGCTGAAAGTAAGTAATGCAAGGTTCTGGACCCAGATCTGACTGTGGAGCAGGGACAGGGGCTGGAAAGTCTGGACAAGCGGGGATTAGGGGCGGGGCTACTGGAGCCACAGAAGCAGGACCAAAGGCGCTGTGGGGGACAGGATGTTCCTGAGGCGCGGGGCTTGAGGGATAGCGTCTTTGCGGGACTAGAGGGAAGGGAGGCCCCTCTCACCCCACAGCTGTCTGCTTCCCTGGCTCCTAGGGGGAAAGCATCAGGCCACGTGCTGCTTGCCCACACCCTATACTCCAGCTTTCCTCATGGTGGCTGGTTCTAATCCCCCAGGCTCTTTCTACACTCTCTGTGGTTTGGAAACATTAGAGAGCACAGAAGGCAGGAAGATGAGCTACTTAACTATTCTAATAGTCTGGGCAAGAGGTAATATACTCAACAAACTAGGGATAGAAGGAAACTACCTCAACATAATAAAGGCCATACATGAAAAGCCCACAGCTAACATCATACTCAACGGTGAAAAACTGTAAGTTTTCCCTTGAAGATCAGGAATAAGACAAGGATGCCCACTCTTGCCACTTCTATTCAACACAGTACTGGGAGTCCTAGACAGATCAATCAGGCAAGAAAAAGAAATAAAAGGCATCCAGATTGGAAAGGAGGAAGTAAAATGATCTCTCTCCACAGATGACATAATCTTATATGTAGAACACCCCAAAGATTCCACAGAAAACACCGTTAGAACTAATAAACAAATACAGCAAAGTTGCTGGATACAAAATCAAATCACAAAATCATTTGCATTTCTACACACTAACAATGAACAATATGAAATAGAAATTAAGTAAACAATCCCACTTACAATAGCATCAAAAAAGATAAAATATTTAGGAACAAACTTAACCAGAAAAGCAAAAGACTTGCACACTGAAAACTACAAGACACTGCTGAAAGAAACTGAAGAAAACACAAATACACAGAAAGACATCCATATTTATTGGGACTTCCCTGGTGGTCCAGTGGTTAAGAATCTTCCTTCCAATGCAGGGGACGTGGGTTCAATCCCTGTTCGGGGAAATAAGATCACAAATGCCGCGGGGCAACTAAGCCTGCACGCCGCAGATACTGAGCCCACACGCCACAACTACAGAGCCCATGTGCCACAACTACAGAGTCTGCACGTCACAACTAGAGAGAAGCCCATGTGCTACAACTAGAGAGAAGCCCACGCACCGCAATGAAGAGCCCGCGTACTGCAACAAAAGATCCCACGTGCCACAGCTAAGACCCAACACAGCCATAAATAAATAAATAAATAAATAAATAAATAAATAAATAAAATCTGTGTTTTTTAAAAAAAAAAGACATCCATATTTATGGAGTGTACACTTAATACTGTCAAAATGTCCATACTACCCAAAGTGACCTAAAAAAATTCAGTGCAATTCCTATCAAAATCCCAAAAGCATTTTTTGCAAAAATAGAAAAAAAATTCTAAAATTCATATGGAATCTCAAAGGACCATGAACAGTCAAAATGATCTTGAGAAAGAAAAGCAAACCTGGAAGCCTCACACTTTTTTACTTCAAAATGTTACAAACCTACAGTAAACAAAACAGTATGGTACTTGGCATAAAAACAGAACTATAGACCAATGGAACAGAACAGACAGCCCAAAAGTAAACCCTCACATATATGGTCAAATGCTCCTCTACAAGGAGGTCAGGGCCACACAATGGGAAAAGGAAAGTATCTTCAACAAATGATGCTGGAGAATTTGATTTTTGTTTTGTTTTGTTTTTTGGCCACGCTGTGCAGCATGTGGATCTTAGTTCCCCAACCAGGGATTGAACCCATGCCCCCTGCATTGGAAGTGCAGAGTCTTAACCACTGGACCATCAGGGAAGTCTCTAGTGCTGGGGTATTTGAATATCCACATGCAAAAGAATGAATTTGGGCCCTTACCTTCACCACATACAAAAATTAACTCAAAATGAAATACAGGCCTAAATGTAAGACCTGAAACTATAAAACTCCTAGAAGAAAATATAGAGGAAAAGCTTCATGATATTGGATTTGGCAATGATTTCTTGAATATGACACCAAAAGCACAGGCAACAAAAGCGAAAATAGACAAATGGCACTACATCAAACTAAAAACATCTGTACAGTAAAGGAAACAATCAACAGAGTGAAAAAGCAGTCTATGGAATGGGGGAATATATTTACTAACCACATATCTGATAAGGGGTTAATATCCAGGATATAAAAAGAACTCCTACAACTCAACAATAACAACAAAAACCCACAAATAACGCAATGGGCAGAGGACTTGAATAGACATTTCTCCAAAGAAGATGTGCAAATGGGCAATAAGCACATGAAAAGATACTCAATATCACTAATCATCAGGGAAATGGAAGTCAAAATCACAATGAGATATCACCTCATACGTGTTAGGATCAAAAACAAACAAACAACAACAACAGCAAACAAAACAAAACAAACAAAAAAACAGAAAATAACAAGTGTTGACGAGGCTATGGAGAAATTGGAACCCTGTGCACTGTTGGTGGGAATGTAAATTGGTGCAGCCACTATGGAAAACGGTATGGAGGTTCCTTAAAAAAATAAAAATAGGATGCAACTAGAGATTATCATACTAAGTGAAGTAAGTCAGAAAGAGAAAGACAAATACCATATGATATCACTTAACATGTGGAATCTAAAAGATAACACAAATGAACCTATCTATGAAAAATAAACAGAATCAAGGACATAGAGAACAGACTGGTGGTTGCCAAGGGGGAGGGGGCAGGAGGAGGGGTGGAGTGGGAGGTTGGGTTTAGCAGATGTAAGCTTTTATACATAGAATGGATAAAAAACAAGGTCCTACTGAATAGCACAGAGAACCATATTCAGTATCCTATGATAAACTATAATGGAAAAAATATTTTAAAATGTATATATGCGTATAACTGAATCACTTTGTACACCAGAAATTAACACAACATTGTAAATCAACTATACTTCAATTAAAAAATTGATAAAAAATACAATAGGGCTTCCCTGGTGGCGCAGTGGTTGAGAATCTGCCTGCCAATGCAGGGGACACAGGTTTGAGCCCTGGTCTGGGAGGATCCCACATGCTGCAGAGCGGCTGGGCCTGCGCGTCTGGAGCCTGTGCTCCGCAACAAGAGAGGCCGCAATAGTGAGGGGTCCGCCCACCGCGATGAAGAGTGGCCCCCGCTTGCCACAACTGGAGAGGGCCCTCGCACAGAGACGAAGACCCAACACAGCCTAAAATTTTAAAATTAAAAAAAAAAAATACAATAAAATAAAAATAGAACTACCATGTGATGTAGCAATCCCTCTTCTGAGTATATAGCCCAAGGAAATGAAATCACAATTTTGAAGAAAGTTCTGTACTTCCATGTTCACTGCAGCATTACTCACAATAGCCAAGATATGGAAACAACATAAGTGTCTGTTGACAGATGAATGGATAAAGACAAGAAAATTATATACGTATATATTTAATGATATGTTTTTCAGCGATTAAAAAAAATATCCTGACATTAGCAAAAACACAGATGCACCTTGAGGGCATTATGCTAAGTGAAATAAGACAGAGAGAGACAAATACTGCATGATCTCACTTATATGTAGAATCTAAAAATGCCAAACTCGGGACTTCCCTGGTGGCGCAGTGGTTAAGAATCCACCTGCCAATGCAGGGGACGCGGGTTCGAGCCCTGGTCCGGGAAGATCCCACATGCCGCTAAGCAACTAAGCCCATGCGCCACAACTACTGAGCCTGTGCTCTAGAGCCCGCGAGCCACAACTACTGAAGCCCACGTGCCACAACTACTGAAGCCCGTGCACCTAGAGACTGTGCTCCACAACAAGAGAAGCCACCGCAATGAGAAGCCCGCGCACCACAACGAAGAGTAGCCCCCGCTCGCCGCAACTAGAGAAAGCCCGCATGCAGCAACGAAGACCCAATGCAGCCATAAATAAATAAATAAATATATAATTTAAAAAAAATAAAAAATAAAAATGCCAAACTCATAGAAACAGAGAGTAGATTGGTTTTTGACAAGAGCTAGGGGGTGGGGGAAATGGGGAGATGTTGGTCAAAGGTAGGAACTTCCAATTATAAGATGAATTACATCTGGGGATCTAATGTATGGCATGGTGTACTTGAAAACTGCTAAGAGAGATCTTGAATGTTTTCACCAGACTCATAAAACATACGTATGTGAGGTGGTGGATGTGTTAACTAACCTTCCCATGGCAATCATTTCACAATACACACATACACCAAATCATCACATTGTACACCTTAGACTTACACAAAGGTGTAATTCAATTATATCTCAATAAAGCTGGGGGAAAAAATAATGTGATGTAGACCTACAGTGGAATACTATTCAGCCTAAAAAAAGGAAGTCCCATCACATGCAACAACATGGATGAACTTTGAGGACATTATGCTGAGTGAAATAAGCCAGTCACGAAAAGACAGATTCTGCATGATTCCACTTCTATGAATTATCTAAAGTAATCGAACTCTTAGAAAGTAGAACGGTGGTTGCCAGGGTCTGGGGGGAGGGGGAAAGAGGAGTTGTTGTTCAAGGGGTATAGAGTTTGCATTTTGCAAGATGAAAATGTTCTAGAGGTCTGTTGTACAATAATTGCATATAGTTAACACTACTGTACTGTACACTTAAAAATGGTTAATTTGGTAAATTTCATGTTATATGTTTTTTTTACCACAATTAAAAAAAGTATTGATGCCCAGGTCATAAACCCAAAGCAATTAAATCATAATTTCTGTGGGGTGGGACTCAGGCATTAGCATCTTTTTTAAAAGCTTCTCAATGATTCCAGTGTGCAGACAGATTTGAGAACCTAGTCTAGATAATGGGGGGACAGACAGTAGCAAACAAAAAGAAACAAACAATAGTGTAATCATGCCAGAATAAGGTACCACCAGGTTACTGGGAGGAAAGATCATGACTTCACTTTAAGTGTGTTGAGCAGAGAGGTTCCCAAGAGAAGATGCCAGAAAGGCAGCTGGATAAGTGGTTCCAAGGCTCCCAAAAGGTATCTGGGAGGGTGATAGAGATCTGAGAGCCATCAGGAGGTGATTCGATGAAACTGCCCAGGGCAATGCACAGAGAGAGAGAAGGCAAAGCTTTCAGGAAACAAGCCCAAGAAAAGCCAGGCAAAGGAAGAGGAGCTTGGAAAGGAGAAGCCAGAGAGGTAGGAGGAAAAACCAGGAGCAAAGGAGGCTACAGAAGCCCAGCGAAGAGAACATTTAGGAAGGTTCCTTCCTGACTCTTCCAGTTATTAGCTATTGGGCCACAAGCAAGAGCCTCGGTTTCCTTATATGTAGATTGGAAACAATAATGACCTCCTTAGGCCTGCTGTGAGAATTTTATGAATTAATGCATATGGAGAGCTTAGCACAATACATGACACAGAACAAGCATTCAATACCAAGTTTACCAGCAAGAGGAGCCGCTGGTTGGCAGTGTCATATGCTGAGCAGAGACGGGGCAAGATGATTCAAAGTGCCCACTGGCTTTAACAATGTGGAGGTTCCTGGTGACTTCAGGGGATAGAGGGGAAGTGGACAGCAGGTGGCACCGGGCCGAGGAAGTGGAGAGAAGGGCTCATGGAGCTCACTCTTAGAAAAGCGTATAAACATGGCTTCCAGTTTTAAAATGGTAACCATCTACCAGCCTCCACCTCCAGTCTCTCCCAAATTCTAATTAAAACCCAAAGATACAGAAAGAGTTGAAAACACAGAATGTCACCGTAAACTAATCTTGACAGCTGATTGCCAGAATGGGGTGATGGGGAGTACAGTGGCATATTTCCACCTACGATAAAGCCAGTGGTACTGGACTGAAAAATACAATTGTAGTACACCCCCAGGCTATGTTGCTCACAGAGTGACATTGCCTCCCATCCTAAAAATAACTTGGAAGATCCTTTATCCTTCCTCCCACTGTCTGACCCTTAAAAAAAAAAAAAAAAAAAGCAAGGTCTTTGTCAACTGGACAACGAATGCACAGCCATCACTCTACTGCATAGTTGCTTTGGAGGAAAAGTGTTCTTCCCTATCCCCGGAGAGTGCCTCCCAGCCTAGATACACTTGGAGATGGCAGCTCCCAGAAAAGATGTAGGCACAAAGGGAAGAAGAGTGATGAAACATCCTAGGAAGGGGCACAATCCCTTGTAGATACAGATGGAGGGCAGAGATAGGAAAGAGCCAGGAATGTCATTTTTTAAAACTGCATTTGTTGAGAGTTATCAGATGGCCAGGATATAGAGGTAGGAGAAGGTTGCATTTCAGCCCCGCAGAGCTATGTTAGATGAAAGCCTGATAAATCCTGACAGTGGAGCTAAAACCTGAGCCCAAGCACCTGCCCTCCCACTGTAGATTGGTAATGATATCAGTCAGCACCAAAGTGGGGCTGAGAGTACAGCAGACACTACTGGAAACCTATTCAACAGCCATGTCCCCCTTCCCTGCTGACTGAGCCCAGTTTTTGATTCAGGGTCTACTGTCTGCCCTGAGATGACTCAGGTTAAATCTGATTGTTCTAAAACATCTGTGTGCACTCGTTCCCTTTGCCAATAATTGGGTTAGGGTTGGGTTCATAATCCAGTTCTGGCCAACAAAAGGAGAAATCACCTAAGGGGAGGAGGGATTATGGGAAAGGTTTCTGGCTTTTAAAAAGATACCAACATTTTCTATGTCTACATCTTTATTCCTGCCCTGCAACTGAGGACGTGGGGTGGGAGGGCGAAGCTGGGGCAAAGTGAGAGTAGCATCGACATATATACACTACCGAATGTAAAATAGCTGGCTGGTGGGAAGCAGCAGCATAGCACAAGGAGACGGGCTCGGGGCTTTGCAATGACCTAGAGGGGTGGGATAGGGAGGATGGGAGGGAGGCTCAAGAGGGAGGAGATATGGGGACATGTGTATGCATATGGCTGATTCGCTTTGTTGTACAACAGAAACTAACACAGTATTGTGAAGCAATTATACTCCAATAAAGATCTATTAAGAAAAAAGAAATAAAGGAATAGAGTCACAACTAAAAAAAAAAAAAAGATACCAACAAGGAAGAAACAGTTCTTTTTCTGCCCTGGATGGTAAGGACATGATGATGTCTGGAGCAGCTGCATCCAACTTGCCACCATAAGGGAGCCAGCCTATGTTATAAGGATGGCAGAGTGGAGAGAAAGAAAGAACCTGGGTCCTTGAGGGCACTGTTGAGCTGCTGAATTAACCAAGATCTAATTCTCCTCTTCTTAGGTAAGCTAATAAGTCATTTCAGTCAAATGTCATTTGCACTGAGACGTATTGTTACTTGCAGCTGAAAGCCTCACAAACCAGTAAAAAGAACAATTCATGTATCTTGTTTTGGTTTTTGTTTTTTTTTGGCAAACATCAGCTATTTCCTTGTTCGAGAACAAGTAAACAGAAAACACTAAGAAATTGGGCATATGAAAAAATATTTCTGAATAAGCAAAAAAAAGTATTACTCTAAAGACTCAGGAGGGGACTTCCCTGGTGGCACAGTGGTTAAGAATCTGCCTGCCAATGCAGGGGACACAGGTTCAAGCCCTGGTCCAGGAAGATCCCACATGCTGCGGAGCAACTAAGCCTGTGCACCACAACTACTGAGCCTGCGCTCTAGAGCCCGCGAGCCACAACTACTGAGCTTGCACGCTGCAACTACTGAAGCCCACACGCCTAGATCCCATGCTCACAGCAAAGAGAAGCCACCACAGTGAGAAGCCTGCGCACCACAATGAAGAGTAGCCCCCACTCGCCACAACTAGAGAAAGCCCACACGCAGCAACGAAGACCCAAAGCAGCCAAAAATAAATAAATAAATTTTTTTAAAAAATGAAGACTCAGGAGGAGCAGATCTTTAAGAGCGATTAATATGACAGTTAGAAGAACAAGTAAGGAGACTGTTTGGCATCTTCAAGAAGATGAAAGAAAACACAGCCTCCTGAAATAGGAGCAGAAGGCCACGAAGAGAAAACAGATGGAGAAGAAAAGAAACAAGATGAGATGAGATAAAAGTGGAGAAAGTGAGAAAGGCGTGTAGGGAAACTACAAATGCATTAGCAAAATCAAAATATTTAAAAGTCATTACAAATATAAGGAATGTAACAAAATTACAAGCAGAATGGGAAAGTTAAATCTCTTAGTCCTTGGAACATCAAGTAGACAATAAGAAGGAAATAGAAGAATTGAATAATATAATACTTAATATATATGGAGATGGAGGGGGAGAGAGAGAACACTGCAGTATAAAAATAATACGCATTGCTTCAAGGTAGCCATTGAATAGTTAAAATGTTTACCATACATTAGCCCTCAAAGAAAACCACAACAGTTACTTTATAAAGTAAACATTGGGGACTTCCCTGGTGGTGCAATGGTTAAGAATCCGCCTGCCAATGCAGGGAACACAGGTTCGAGCCCTGGTCCGGGAAGATCCCACATGCCGCAGAGCAACTAAGCCCGTGCTCCACAACTACTGAGCCTGTGCTCTAGAGCCCGCGAGCCACACTACTGAGCCTGTGTGCCACAACTACTGAAGCCTGCGTGCCTAGAGCCTGTGCTCCGCAACAAAAGAAGCCACTGCAATGAGAAGGCCACGCACTGCAACAAAGAGTAGCCCCTGCTCGCCGCAACTAGAGAAAGCCCGTGCGCAGTAACAAAGACCCAACGCAGCCAAAAATAAATTTAAAAATAAATAAATAAAATAAAATAATTTTAGTCGAAACTACAATACTAGAAGAAAACACAGGTGTAAGTCTTCATGACCTTGATTTAGACAATGGTTTCTTAGATATGAAACCAAAAGCACAAGCAACTAAAGAAAAATAGATAAACTGGACTTGATCAAAATTTAAAACTCTGAGCTTCAAAGGACACTACTAAGAAAGTGAAAGACAGGTGGTTGCCAGAGGTGGAGGTGAGAGGTGGGCAAAATGGATGAAGGTTAATCATTAGAGAATGCAACTCAAAACTACAATGAGGTATCACCTCACACTGGTCAGAATGGCCATCATCAAAAAATCTACAAACAATAAATGCTGGAGAGGGTGTGGAGAAAAGGGAACCCTCTTGCACTGTTGGTGGGAATGTAAATTGATACAGCCACTATGGAGAACAGTATGGAGGTTCCTTAAAAAACTAAAAATAGAACTACCATAGGACCCAGCAATCCCACTACGGGGCATATACCCTGAGAAAACCATAATTCAAAAAGAGTCATGTACCACATGTTCACTGCAGCTCTATTTACAATAGCCAGGACATGGAAGCGACCTAAGTGTCCATCCACAGATGAATGGATAAAGAAGATGTGGCACATATATACAATGGAATATTACTCAGCCATAAAAAGAATCGAAATTGAGTTATTTGTAGTGAGGTGGATGGACCTAGAGACTGTCATACAGAGTGAAGTAAGTCAGAAAGAGAAAAACAAATACCATATGCTAACATACATATATGGAATCTAAAAAAAAAAAAATGGTTCTGAAGAACCTAGGGGCAGGACAGGAATAAAGACACAGACGTAGAGAATGGACTTGAGGACACGGGGAGGGGGAAGGGTAAGCTGGGACGAAGTGAGAGAGCGGCATGGACATATATACACTACCAAATGTAAAATAGATAGCTAGTGGGAAGCAGCCGCATAGCACAGGGAGATCAGCTTGGTGCTTTGTGTCCACCTAGAGGGGTGGGATAAGGAGGGTGGGAGGGAGATGCAAGAGGGAGGAGATATGGGGAATGTATGTATATGTATAGCTGATTCACTTTGTTATACAGCAGAAACTAACACAACATTGTAAAGCAATTATACTCCAATAAAGAAGTTAAAAAAATTTTTTTAAAAAATGGGTGAAGGTGGTCAAAAGGTATAAACTTCCTGCTATAAAATAAATAAGTCCTGGAGATGTAATGTACAGCGTGGTGACTATAGTTAATAATACTATATTCCATATTTGAAAATTGCTGGGACTTCCCTGACGGTCCAGTGGTTAGGACTCCACATATTCACTGCCAAAGGCCCGGGTTCAATCCCTGGTCAGGGAACTAAGATCCTGCAAACCGTGCAGTGTGGCCAAAAAAAAAAAAAAATTGCTAAGAGAGTAGATCTTAAGAGTTCTTGTAACTATGTGTGGCTGTGGATGATCTAGACTTATTATGTGATCATTTTACAATATATACAAATATCAAATCATTAAGTTGTATACCTGAAGTTAATATCATGTTATATGTCAATTACATCTCCGTTGGAAAAAAAAGTGAGTGGCAACCCACAGAGTAGGAGAAAATATTAGCAAACCATGTATCATAATGGTTATTATGTGTTGAACTGTGTCCCACCTAAAAGATATTTTGAGGTCCTAACCCCCAGTACCTCTAGAATGTGACTTTATTTGGAAATATGGTCTTCACAGAGGTAATCAAGTCAACATGAAGTCATTTGGGTGGGCCCTAATCCAATGTGACTGGTGTTCTTCTGAATGGGGGGAAATTTAGACACAGAGAGGGACTCTCATAGAGAGAAGATGATGTGGAGACACACAGGGAAAAGAGGGCCATGTGACTGGAGTGATGCATCTACAAACCACGGAAGGCCAAGGACTGCCAGCAAACACCAGAGGCTAGAAGGAAGGAAGGATTCTCCCTTAGAGAAGTCAGAGAAAGCATGGCCCAGCTGACACCTTGATTTCAAACTTCTAGCTTCCAGAAGTGTGAGACAAGAAATTTCTTTTGTTTTAAGCCATCCAATTTTTGGTACTTTGTTATAGCAGCCCTAGGAAAGTAATACAAAGGTATACAGAATATACAGATTAGACAAAAAACCTCTTATAACTCAATGACAAAAAGAAAACCCAGCACATGAAAAGAGGTTCAACATCATTAGTCATTATGGAAATGTAAACTAAAACTGCAGTGAGATACCATTTCATATCCACTAGGATGGCTAAAATCAGCAAGACAAACAAGTGTTGGTGAGGAGGTGGAGAAACTGGAAGCCTTGTACATTTGCTGGTGGGAACGTAAAAAGGTACAGTTGCTTTGGAAGACAGTCTGGCAATTCCTCAAAAAGTTCAGCAGCTCCTCAAAAAGATAAAAAAGTTTCCATATGTATTGGTCAGCTCAGGCTACCATAACAAGATACTGTAGACTGGGTGGCTTAAACAACAAAAATGTATTTTCTCACAGTTCTAAAGGCTAGAAATCCCAGACAACGCTTGCAGATTCATATTTGTATTCTAGTGAGGGCTCTCTTCCTGACTTGCAGACAGCCACCTTCTTGCTGTGTCCTCACCTGTCTTTTCCTCTGTGTATGCACAAAGAGAGCAAATGAGCTCTGGTGTCTGTTCCTCTTCTCCTAAGGACACTAGTCCTTGGGATTAGGGCCTCGCCCTTATGATCTCATTAACCTTAATTATTTCCTTAAAGGCCCTATCTCCAAATACAGTCACACTGGGGGTTAAGGCTTCAACATATGAATCCGGGAGAGACAATTCAGTCTATGACATCATATGACCTAGCAATTCCACTCCTAAGTATATACCCAAGAGGACTGAAAACCTATGTTTCCACAAAAACTTGTACATGAATGTTCATAGCAGCATTACTCTAATAGCCAAAAAGCAGAAACAGTCCAAAGTCCATAAACTGATGAATGAATACACAAAATTGTGGTATATCCATACAATGGAACGTTAAGTGAGCCATAAAACGGAATGGCATACTGACACATACTACAACATGGACAAACCTTGAAAACATTATGCTAAGTGAAAAAAGCCAGACATAAAAGTCCACATACTGTATAATTCCATGTATATAAAATGCCCAAAATAGGCAAATCCGTAGAAACAGAGAGTAGATTAGTAGTTATTAGGGGCTGGAGCGGGTGGGAGGAATGGGGAGTGACTGTTAATGGGTTTCTTTTGCGGATGATGAAAATGTTCTGGAATTAGAGAGTTTGTGATAGTTGCTAGGAAAAATGACTGAACTGTACACTTTAAAAGGTAAGTGAAATTTTATGGTATGTGAATTATATCTACAAAGAAAATGACAATATGAGCAATGTGATATATTATGTATAAAAACATACTGGATGTGACCAAAGCTATTCTCAGAGGAAATTTCATAGGCTTAAAATATTAAAACTATAATATAAAAACTAAGCACTGGGACTTCGCTGGTGGTCCAGCGGTTAAGACTCTGTGCTCCCAATGCAGGGTTCGATCCCTGGTCGGGGAACTAGATCCCACATGCATGCCACAACTAAAGATCCTGCATGCTGCAACTAAGAGCCCGCATGCTGCAATGAAGATCCTGCCTGCAGCAACAAAGATCCCACGTGCTGCAACTAAGACCTGGCACAGACAAATAAATAAATAAATATTTTTTAAAAAACCCAAAAACTAAGCACTGAACTCACCTAGAAAAAGACTTCAGGAAATCAGGAGGATGGTATTAATAAAGATAAAATCATAAAATAAGTGACAAAAGTAAAAAGCAGTGGAATTGATAAGTTCAAGAGCTGGTTATTTGTCATAACCAAGAAAATAAACTTCTGACCAGAATAATTCTAAAAAAGAAATCACAGGACACAACATGAAGAAAGAGAAAGTAGAGTTAACTCCAGATACTATGGAAAGTTTTTAAATAAGCGTTTCTGGGCTAATAAATTAGAAAAAGATCATCAAAAGATTTTCTATGAAAGTACAGATTAACAAAACTGATTCAAGAAGAAGTTATAGAAAAGATTGGGAACATCAGCAAGGTACAGTTTCCCAGGCAGTTTTGCATGCCTTCAAAGAATGATAATTATGCTATTTAAACTGTTCCAGAACAGAGAAAAAGAAGAGATTATTCCTGGTGCCTTTTTCAAAGCCAGCCCAAAGTGCTAAAACTTGACAAAGAACACAATAATTTAAAAAAACTACTCTCTCTTATAAATGTAGATAAAAAAATATTAAAATATAAGCAAATTAATTCAGCAAATATTAAAAGAATAATACACTCATCTGCAGTAGGGTATAATCTAGGAAAGCAAAAAGAACTCACATTGAAAAAATCCATTAATAGAATTCATCATATCGAAAGGTCAAAGACAAAAAAACGTGGTCATCTTGAAAGATGTTCAAGAAGCATTTTGTAAAATTAACATCCATTGCTGATTTTTCTAAAAAGTTCAGTAAAAAGTGAAAGCATTAGGGACTTCCCTGGTGGCGCAGTGGTTGGGAGTCCGCCTGCCAATGCAGGGGACACGGGTTCGAGCCCTGGTCCAGGAAGATCCTACTTGCCGCGGAGTAACTAAGCCCGTGCTCCACAACTACTGAGCCTGCGCTCTAGAGCCCACGAGCCACAACTACTGAGCCCACGCACCACAACTACTGAGCCCACGCACCACAACTACTGAAGCCCGCGTGCCTAGAGCCCGTGCTCCACAACAAGAGAAGCCACCACAATGAGAAGCCCGCGCACTGAAAGGAAGAGTAGCCCCCTCTCGCTCCGCGCAGCAATGAAGACCCAACGCAGCCAAAAATAAATAAAAAATAAATTAAAAAAAAGTGAAAGCATTATATGGCCAAGGGGCTAAAAGCAGGGCTTTGGTATTAGACAGACCTGAGTTCAAAGATGGGTCTCGACTACTAGCTGGCTGACTTTGGATAATTCACTTGGCCTCTCGGACTTCAGTTTCATCATCTGAAAGATGATTATCATTTGATTTAAATGAGTTAATGTAGAAAATCATATTGCACAGTGCCAAACACAGAGCAGCACTCAATCAGTGAAAGCTTAGTATTTTTATTAACAAAATGGAAACAGAAGAGTATTTCCTTAACATGATTTTTAAATCTATCTATATCAAAACAGGATTGTTATCAGGAAATACCAGATAAAAATTTGTGTTACGTATATTATACAAAAGGGATTTTATAGTAGATAGTTCTAGGTATGGATATAGAAATAGAAAAAGATGTGGAAGGATATACTCCAAGATATTAGTAGTTGTATATCTCTGGATAATAGGATTATGGGTACTCTTTTTCTATTCTGAATTTTTTAAAATGTAAATGTAATAGCAAATGTTAAATCATAATAGACATAGTAAAAAAAAACAAACCAAAAAAAAAACCTGTTGTTTCAGGAAATCAGGCAAGTTGGGAAATCTCTCCCAAAAGGCAGAGGACATGGATTAAGAGCTGAAAATGATAAAGGAAGCGACAAGATTTGAGAATCAGAAAATGGACGTAAAACTCAAGGTTTAGAAAGAGTCTTAAGAGAGAGATCAGACTTATCAGAAGTTCTAGTCAAAGTAATAACTGGAAATAAAAACTGAAAAAAAATTTTTCCAGGAATAAAAAAAGGTATGCAGATCCAAAGTTTTACTATGTTCTAGCCAAACTCAATGAAAAGAGGTCAATATTGGTTAAATTTTATTTTCACCAGTAGGCTAAAGAATTATACAAACATCCATGTGTGTACACATTCATATTCAAGTCACCTACAAAACAATGAAGATTACCCTGGCCTCAGACTATTCTGCAATACAACTGCCATCAGACGGGGAAGCAGAGTCACAAACGGATCATATCGTCTCAGATATGAAAAGACCATACCACTCACTCACTTATCTTTCTTGCAAAGGATACTTGAAGGATTACTTGAAGCTGTACCCCAGCTGAGTGAGACAAATCAAAAGTAAATGTCAAGAATGAGGAAGGTGTAGTATAAAAGGATTGTAGGTCTTCATTTATTCATCTCAATTACAGACTCCGAAATGTGACTGTGATGTGTTGACCAGTGAATTCTATCGCCCCTTACAGTCTGACCCTTCGTGCTTCCTTGCTCTTTTCCAGGACCAGGAAAGAGGGTGACAACGCAGCAAAACCCTGGCAGAGGCCGAGGGACGAAGTCAGAGGGATACACACAGGGTCCCTCTTTCTAAGACAGGAAAGAAGGAGGTATGATTCTGGTTCCCACTGAAATTTTTGAGAAGGGAGGGCAAAAGATTGAGTAACCTTCCATCTCTTTTGCCGGGAAACGAGAGGCAAGGCAACTGCAGAGTTGGATGTGGGGCACAGGCTTTCTGCGAGGTCAGGAGAAGGAGGAGCACGCACTGGCTCCAGCAGAATCACTAACACTCATAACCTCTCTGGCCCAGGGGCACAGAGTCACCTGCATCCTCAATCTCTCCTCCGTGGCCTTCGGGAAGGGGGCTGACCTCGATGGGGGTCGCCAGGGTCGGGGATTTTTGTTTAAGACCAGCGATCGCAGTTTATCCGGGGTGGCTGCGGGCTGTGGGGATGCTCGCGGTGGGCTGGGCGGGCGGGCGCGCGGGGTGCGGAAGGCCTTACCCCCGGCGCCGGTGGAGACGGTGACCTGCGCGTAGGTGGCTCCCGCGGCGGCCTCCGGGCCCGACACTCCGTTGAGCGCGGCTACGCGCACGGTGTAGCGCGCGCCGGGCCGCAGGTGCAGCAGCGTGGCGGCGCGCTCCCGCAGCCCCGCCTGGCGCGGCACGAAGGCCACGCGCGGCCCGCACGGCTCGCACGCGCCCGCCGGGCCCTCGCGGCCGCAGCGCAGGCACAGCAGCGAGTAGGTGACGTCCGAGCGGCCGCCGGAGTCGGCCGGAGGCAGCCAGCGCAGCCGCAGCGCCAGCGGCGAGCGGCTCAAGCTGTACTGCAAGTCCCGCGGCGCCGACGGCGGCCCTGGGGGCACAGAGGCGGGCGCCGTCAGGGGCGGGGGGAGGAAGGGCGGGATGGGGGCGGGGCCAGTGAGGGGGAGGGACGGGGGCGTGGAGCAGTGAGGGCCGGGATGTGGGAGTGGGGCGCGGTCAGTGATGGGGTGGGAGGACGTCAGTGAGGGGATGAGGTTGGGGATCTGGGGACCCAGCAGAGTGTGAGGGGCGGGAGTCCCCCGCCTGGCTGGAGAGTTGGGAGAGGTGAGGGCGGGGATGGTTGTAGGCGGCGCACACGGTGATCCCCCAACAAGCCTAACCTCATCCCTCCGTCTGGACTGTCTCTGCTGTCCTGCTTCTTGCAACCCCGGGCCCCGGTCCCCATCACCGCCCCAGGCTCCCCTTCCTCCACTCTGCCGTCTGGGTCGCTGGCCCCCACGTGCGCCCTGGCGCTGCGGAGTGTGAAACCCCTGCCCTCACAACGCCTCGATTACGCCCTGATGGACCGCCCCACCCACCATCCGGAAGGCATTCAGGAGGGGGACTCACGGGTGCAGGACGCCGAGGGCGGGTCGCTGGGCGAGCGCGCATAGCTGTCCTGGCACACGCAGAACGTGGACGCGTTTTCCAGGGCCCGGCTGTGCTCCGGGCACGGCGAGCAGAGGGGCCGCCGCGGGGACACCTTGTAAAACCCTGGGGGACAGGCTGCGGGGAGGAACTGCGTGAGGAGGGGGCTCCGCCACAGCCTCTGTCTCCCCCCGCTTTCCTGACTGCCCCCACTGTGGTGGGCCTTATCTCCTCGAATTGTGATGGGGAAGTGGGGGGCGGGGGGGTCTCAGCTACTCCAGCACCGCCCCCGGGATGGCAGCTCGTGACTGAACAACGTAGTATTACTTAACCCTTAGTAAGCGCTTAACGTGCAAACACTGCAGTGTTTCTCTTTTAGTAATTCATTAAATGCTCATAACAACCTGCGAGGTATGTGCTTTATCCTCATTTTTTAAATGAGGGAACTAAGGCTCAGAGAGGTTAAGTAACTTGCCCAGTGTCCCACAGCTAGTAAATGGAGGGATTCCAACCAAAGCCGACTGGTTTGAGAGACCACACCACACTGCCCTAACGCCCACTGGAAGAAAAGGAGCCAAACTTTCCGGTTTTGATGTGAGGACAGAAGAGAGAGGCCTCGAAGGGGTGTTCCACAGTTACCCAAGGACAGACACCCACACACTCCCACTTACAGAGACAAAAACTCTGACGCACACAAACACACACACACTTGTCAGAGCTGCCTCCCACCTCCACTATTTGGGGGTTAATGCATCATAAATCCTCTACTGACGCACTTGGTTCCCATTTGAAAGTGGAGCCAGGCAGGTGGAGAGAGGAGAGGGACAGTGAAAGTTCCCTGGTTCTAGCCCTGGCACCTCCTCAGTTACTTTGCTTGTCTCACCTCCCCCAGGAGTCGATGGTTAAGAGCAAAGGCTTTTATATCTAAACAACCTGGGTTTGCAGCTGAGTCGCACCACTTATTTGCTGTGTGGCCTTGGGCAAGTTCGTGACCTCTCTGAGCCTTGTATAGAATACCTCCCTCGAAAAGGTGCTTGGAGGATTGAGATAAAACATGCAAACTGCTTAGCCCAGTACAGACAACAGTTATACAACAATGGTAGTAATCACTCTTCCTCCAACTCAGGCCTGAAGTGGAAACAGCTAAACACCCACTTTAAAAAATTCCTCCCCAGCTGGGCCAGGGAGGGAAGCAATGGCTCCTGGCCCTCCTCTCAGAGCTTGGGTGGGCCTCACCTGGTTCCCTGCCCCTGCCAGGACTTCTCTATCCCTCTCCTCTGGTTTAGCTGCTTGTGGAAGGCTGGCTTCTCTCCAGCCCCAAGAAGACATAGTACAGCAGAAGGGATGCAGACTAGCACTTGGGAAGAACTTTCAGCCTGTCTGGGAGGAGAGGGCAGAGGGCTGAGGGTTCCCATTATCTGGAAGGCTTAGGTTTGGCGGGGGGGCGTCCATGTTGCCTAGAATTCTGGGCTTTGGGCAGCTTTGGGCAGGGTCTCCAAAGCCCAGGAGGCTTTGGAAGTCTGCCTTCAGAATGAAGCACAGGGCTAGCTAACATCGTGGTCTAGTGGGCAACAGCCACCCGGGCTGGGACTCAGGAGACCTGGGTTCCAGTGTTAGCTCTGCCACTTCCTGTGCCTCTCTGGCCTTGAGAAACCATCAGTCAAATGAGAATAATAAGCATGGCCTGCTCACCTCCATTGTGAAATAAGAGAGGGATCTATTTGCGGGAGCAGGGGTGGGGGGGTCCTCCCCGCAGGTGGGAAAGAATGTGGGAGGCTCCTTTTCTCCATGTGTATGTGGGTGTCTGGGGTCCTAGAGATGGGTGGTCCCATCAGAGACAGCATTGCTTATTTCTACTTGGAGAGGCTCTGCTTAAAAGAGGTTGTACTGAGGGGCAGACTCAGGAAGTGACTCCTGACTCCCGGCCCCTGCCTCCTTCAGAGTTATAATTTCAGGGGTCATCTAGTTCAACTCCCACTGGCCCACGCTCCAGCAGCTTTCCTAGCAGTAGCCACAGTCTTTGCTCAGATACTTGGTAATGGGGAGCCCACCTCCTTCTGAGGCCGCCTCTGGTGAACAATGCTGGCAGTTAGAAAGTGCTTCCTTTATGTTGAGTCCAAAGCAGCCTCCCTGCCTGTAACCCCCTCATGCCACCTCATTGCAGGGGCTTGATGTGCCCTGTAGAGCTTAGCATGTCTGCTTGGGTCCCTCTGCTCCAGGGCAGTCCTACAGAGATTTGAAGACATGAGTCGTACACTCTGATTTTTCCCCCAAGGGAAACCCCAAGTCTTTCAGTAATTCCTCTGGTGGCTGGGAGAGAAGGAACAAGAGTCATGGTCACTAAAAAGAGAAGCCTCCACATCCATCTGCCTTTAGAGAGGGCTCTATAATAGCTGCAGAAGGCACTTGCAGGGTCTTCCCTTTCTAAATACAAATCTGATCGTTTCCTTCCCTTCTTGAAACCCTCCAACAGCTCCCCAATGCCAACCACCCAACCCATGCCATACTGAACTCTTCCTTTCACACCTCTGGATCTTGTCCTATAATCTTACACCCCTTCTCTTCTGGTGAACTCCTATGTTTCTCCAAATCCTAGTTCAAAATAACACCTCCCTTGTGAACCTTTCCCTGGCATCCTCCCCACCTCCATACTCCCCAAGGCAGAGTTGATGCCATTACAAATGGCCTTTGTCTGGTCTCAGCCAAAGTCAGAAGCGGCATTGGGTTCCTGAGTCTGTGTGTGTGTGTGTGTGTGTGTGTGTGTGTGTGTCTCCCTCTCATTGCCCAGAGTGTGTATCCAAACCCCCTCCTCCAACACCTGATCCAGTCATTCAACAGTTCTTTAGCATCGAATATGAGCCAGGTGCTGTTCTAGGCTCTGAAGCTACAGTAGTGAATAAGGCAGACCAGGATTCTACTGTACACTGGTACAGATGCCCTTCTCCTACCTCACAGGGGGAAGAGGGGCCATCAGTTGGTAATTCCCTTCTCTACTAGCTCTTCCCGGTGATGGTACAGGGAGTGGAGCCAAAAAAGCAGTCCATTTAGGGTGCGGGCAGTAGGGCACTGTCTGTAGAGTATTTAAAAACAATGAAACTGACTAAAACGTGGTCTGCTTCTTGTTAGCAGCATGTGTCAGCAATTCTGATCCACGTCGGTAATAAAATACTTCTTCCCCCGAGGCCTACTTCTCCCACCCCCCCCACTAGGTACCCCACTGGCTCCTCCCTCATGTGTAAACAAGGCTCACATCTACAGTAAAAATTCTCTCTCCGCCCAATGTCCTCCTCAAGGTACCATGCCCTCTCCTCCCCTTTCAAACCCCGCCTCCAGAGAGTGTTTATGATCCCTGACTCTAGCTCCTCAGCTGCCTTCGTCCTTCAATCCACTGCAGCTGGTTGCTCTCTCCATCCCTCAGCTGACACTGCTCTCACCAGGGCCACCAGGCAGACACTGGCCAATCCTCGCCTTATCTGACTGCTCACCAACACTGCAGGCCATTCGTTCCTGGGTACCTCCATCGCCCTTGGCTGCCATGAAATCACACTCTCCTCCAGCCTCTGATCACTGCCTTGCAGTCTTTTTTATGGGCCCCATTTCTTCCACTTCCCCTCATATAATGCTGTTCTATGAGAGTTCATCATTGGCCCTCTTGCTTCATACCCCACACATTCTCCCTGGTCTGTCCCAACCACACCTGTAGCTTCAAGTAGCATCTATCTCTCTATTGCTGAGCTCCAGACCCACTTTCTAGCTACCTCCACTTGAATGCATCATGGACACCGTCAATTTGATATGTCCATCCACACCCTGTGTTCTCTACCCCAGTCCGTTCAGTCCTCCAGATGCAGATAGGAGAGATCTGTTCCTGGTGCCCCACAGACCAGAGAGTCCAAAAGAACCCCCAACATGGAGGCTCTGCCCCAGGGGGTGCAGTGATTCTAGTTCAGAGAGTTGGGTGGGATCTTAGTAGTCATCTAGTGCAACCTCCCAATCTCTCTCTCCAGCTCAAGAATCCCCCTGCCTGGGCTTCCCTGGTGGCGCAGTGGTTACGAGTCTGCCTGCCAGTGCAGAGGACACGAGTTTGAGCCCTGGTCTGGGAAGACCCCACATGCCACAGAGCAACTAGGCCCGTGCACCACGACTGCTGGGCCTGCGCTCTGGAGCCCACGAGCCACAACTACTGAAGCCCACGAGCCTGGAGCCCGTGCTCCGCAGCGGGAGAGGCCACCGCAGTAAGAGGCCCGCACACCGCAACGAAGAGTAGCATCTGCTCACTGCAACTAAAGAAAGCCCAAGCACAGCAACGAAGACCCAATGCAGCCAAAAATTAATTAATTAATTAATTTAAAGAAAAAAAAAAAAGAATCCCCCTGCCAGCCTCTGACTTGCATATTGTCGGTGACAGGGAGCTCACTCTCTATAATGCAACCAACTCCACTAGCCCCTAGCTAATAGAGTTGGCCTACTGTAACATTCTTCCTTATGCACAGGGGAGGCAGCATGGTGTTGTAGAAAGAACTTGAGAGTTGGGCAAATCTGGATTCAAATCCCAGTTCCCCACTTCCTAACTGCAAGTGAGGTGTTAATCTCTCTGAGCCTCTGTTTCCTCATCTGCAAAATAGGGATAATGATGACTTTATTGCTGTGAATAAATGAGAAGGCCTGTGTGAGGTGCTTATCATGGTGCCTAAAATATAGGTCCCTGATGCCCCCTTATATGGAGTCAAATTCACCTCACATTAACTTCACTCACCGATTCTGGCTGGACCCACTGGAAGCACCGCAAAATGTGTGGACTCCCGGCTCCACATCCCATGGCTTCCGCACTCCTCACCCTGCTTCTTTCATCTAGGACACTCTCTCTCCCAACTGCCACCTGCGCGCTACACTCCCACACCACACCCCCCCAGTGCGCTGGATACCTTCACAGATGTCACCACGTTCCTGGAATCCCGCACTGCAGCTGCAGCGGCCCACGGGCACCAGCCACTCGCCATCGGCGCCGCAGTGCATGCGCGGGGGGCTGCCGGGCTCCCCTTCTGAGTGCGCCACGCACGTTCCGGTCACCTCCACCAGCGTGGAGAAGGCGCTCTCGGCTGCGGTGGCTGGGAACGCCGCCAGACCCCGCACTGTAGCGCGGCACTGCTTGTAGTAGACGCGCACAGAGACCAGCGCCACGCATGCGCCCACGTCCTGGAAGGCCAGGTGGAAACCCCGCCGGCTGAGCGGACCGATCTCTCGCACCTCTGTGTTCAGCTTCATCTTGCGCTCGCCCAGGTCGCCCTGCGTGAAGCTCTCGTCCGCCGCGATCGTGTCGATCTTGCGGGGCCGGCTGCCGCCTGGGTGGGGATGCCCACGGCCCAGATCGGCCTCGGTTTCCAGATAGTAGACGTTGAAAGTCTCCTTGCAGGTGCCGGCGGCTCCGGGGATGCTGCTGCAGTCGCGCAGTGTGAACTGCAGCTCCACGAAGATGCGCTGCCCGCGGCCGCGGCTGATCCAGCCAGTCTGCAACCAGTTGTCCTGGTTGGGCTCCAGCACGTTGCACACCTGGTAGGTGCGGATGGGACGGTCGTGCTCGTCCACGCCGCTGATCTCCTCCCACTGGGGAGGAGAACAAAGATGTGGGCAGCTCAGAGCCAAGGCGCCCCCAAGAGGTCGAGCCCTGGCGGTGACTCGGGCTGAAACCCCCTTTCCCCATCATTTTGCATTCTCTTCTCCCCTCCTTCTCTATACACAACCCTGAAATTATAAGACGCAGAGCTGGGAGAAACGTTGGAGACAACTGAGCCCAACTGACGGGGAAACTGAGGCTCCAGAGAAAGGTGACTTGAGTGGATATACACGTCGGGTTAGTAGCAGAGCTAGGAAAGGGGTCTCCTGGCTCTCCACCAGTGCCTTTCCACAACACCAAACTGCTGTCACACTGCCACACCTCCCCACCACTACCGCAAGTTTCCAAGCCTCTTTTAGGATTCCAAGTCTTGCTTGTGCTGTCAATCTATCAATCAACAGCACTGCTTGCTGAATCTATTGGGTGCAAGGCACCGTCCAGCATTGGCTCCATCCAGATGCCACGTTTCTGTTCCTAGACACAGTCAGTTCTCTTCTTGCTTTTTTTTTTTTTTTTTTTTGTCTGACTGAAGACTCAACGTTTTCTAATAGGCCACTCTGGCTTGAAGCCAGGGCTGCTGGAGACCACATGCTCTGAGGACCGTTTTGATCTGATGTAACCATGGGGAGATAAAGGGACTGAATCTGGACCACCAGAGGATCCTTGGGACAGGGAAGGAAAGGTTTACACTTACCCCATTACTCGGCAGTGCAGTCCAGCCCAGCTCAGCCTGGGAGGCTTTGGAATCCAGGAGGATGACTAGAGAGAGGGGAGAACAGAAGTGTCAGAAAGCCAGAAATTCAGGAGTATGAGATCCTTTGGTGAGTTCACTTTAAATTTACTAACGGAGGGAATTCCCTGGCGGTCCAGCGGTTAGGACTCTGTGTTTTCACTGCCGAGGGCCCAGGTTCAATTCCTGGTCGGGCAACTAAACCTCACAGCGCGGCCGAAAAAAAAAAAAAAAGCTAACTGAGGAAACAGAGAATGTGGTGAAGGACACAGACAAGGCTTTTCCACTCCATACCTCCCCACGAGGAGGTGTGAGTAGTCTAAATAAAAGTAGCCACAATGATTAGGGAGGGAGCCTATATTAGTTTCCTGTGGCTGCTGTGACAAATTACCACAAACTTAGTGGCTTAAAACAACAAAACTTTATTCTCTTACAGTTCTGGATGTCAGAAGTTGAAAATCGGTTTCACTGGTCTAAAGTGAGGGTGTCGACAAGACTGGAGGCTCAACAGGGAGAATCCATTTCCTTGCCTTCTTCAGCTTCTAGTGGCCACCTGGATTCCTTGGCTTGTGGCCCCTTCCTCCATCTTCAAAACACACCATTCCAATCTCTGCTTCTGTCATCACATTGCCTTCTCCTCTGATTCTGACTGCTCCTGTGTCCCTCTTATAAAGACCATTGTGATTACAACTGGGCCACCCATATAATCCAGGGTAATCTCTCCAACTCAAGATCCTTAACCGCATCTGCAAAGTCTATTGCCATTTATGATAACATACACAGATTCTGGGGATTAGGATATGGAAATATTTGGGGAGTCATTATTCAGCCTGGCACAGAATCCATGACAAGTACCATAAGACTGGCTTTTAAATGGGGGATCAGTGATCCCCCCACCTTCCCAGGTTCCCTAAATTATAACTGAGTGTCAAGAAGAGGGAGAAAGTGAGCATATCAGAGGATTCCTGTATACATCCCTGAATTCACTCATACTTGGGGGTTCTTCTGAGGTCTGGGGTCACCAGGGATGGAGAAGACTTGAACCTTTTTAGTTTGACTCCCAAGGTCTCTGGGGAAAACGAAGTAGAGAGACCCTGCCGGCAGCAACAGAGATAAAAACCTCTCATCTCCTCAGCCAGCCCCTTTCCCAGGGGCTGTCACCTCTACTGCCTTTTGGAAGACTGTCAGGGTTCCTTTAATATATAAAGCCATGGCCCCTCCTATACCAGAGAGGCTTGAAGTCACTTTCTTCCCCCAGGAGGCATCTGACCAGCAGTCTGAATTCCGCTCTCAGCATCGGTCCCAAGAAGCACTGGTTTGGACAGCACAGCAGCAACTCAGAGACAGCAGCCCAGGCCATCCCCAAATCTTGGAAGATTCCTCATCTGGAGCTTAAGCAAGGGGGTGGGGCTCCAAGGTGAGGCCTTTAAGAGTGTTGGCCCCAGAGGCGTCAGCGACAATGGGCAGGACCGCTGACAGCTTCCCGATTTCGGTATAACTTACAGCACATCAGAATTGCATATTAGAAAGCATCAGAGATCCAGCGCCCCGATCAACCCCGAAGCCAACGCCTCAGATTCCAGCTGCTCCGGATTCTGCACTTGGATATTACGCCTCTGGATTCAACTGAGGGTACAGCTCCCCCAAATCTAGGCGAGACGGGGGCTCTGGTCCAGCGGGCAGCCCCAAACCCGGCAACTCGGATCGCGCTGGTTAGTCCACGCTTCAAAATCAGCACTGCGGACAGCTTCCTGGTCAGCACGTCGGGCAGCTCCCGGACCCAGACACACCCCGGCCCCCACGCGCGCGCCGCCACCCTCGCCTCCAGACCCCGCGCCCCCGCCGCGGCACCGGCGCTCTACCTCCTGCTCGCCACGCAGTGGTCCCCTAGCCCCCCGCCGTTCGGGCTCCATCCCGTCTGCCCGTACTCTGATCTCACCTCCGCATCTCCCTGCCCCCACACCTCCCACATACAATTGCTCAGCCTGTCCGTCTCACCGGCCCCTGAACCGCCGCCTCTGGCTCCCACGGTTCCTGGTCTCTTTCTTCCCCAGCCTCCCAGGTCTCCAGCCCCCGAGCTCCTCAATGCTCCTCTCTTCTCCGTTGTTTAGCCACCTTTCCCTCCGTGTCTCCGGTTCTTTGCTTCCCGCTGCCCGCTTGCTTCAAACCCCAATACCTACTCCAGTCTCTCCATACGACTCCTTCTCCCAGCACCCCAGCTCTCCAGCCTCCTGTATTTTGGCATCCCAGGCTCCAAGAGCAGCCACCAGTCTCCTCACCTTCCTCGGCGGTCCCGGGCCTCCCTGGTCCCAAAAGCAAGGCGAGACAGAGCGGCAGCAGGCAGATGAACAGGCGCAGCGGATGTGGGCCGACGCCGGTCTCCATGGTCCGCAGACCGAGCTGTCAGTGCGGCGGCGGCTCGAGCCGCGCCAGCCCCAGCACCGCTGAGCAGTGCCCCCGGACCCCAGCGCCGGCGGGGGGCGGGATCTCGCCGGTGACCATCATCCATGGGGACCAAGCATTATGCACCGCCGCGGGAAGTCCACCAATCCCCGCCAGCAGAAGGTGGAGGGGTGGAGTTTCATAGGCCAGGGGCGGATCAGCGAATTGGAGGGGGGGAAGGAAGGGGTCCCGCCAGTCTCCAAACCGTGGGGGTGGGGCAGCGCTGAGAGCCATCTGGGCTCATGGGGAGGGGGATGAGCTGACGTTGGTGGCCCAGAGCGCTGAACCTTAGCCTCTCGTTCCTGAGAAGTAGGCGATGTGGGCGTGGCTTAAGGAGGAGCGAACCTCTGGGAGGCAACGACACTTGCAGCCTCTGAGCTAACCTGGAAGACCCCTTGTACCCAGGACTTGCAGGAGGTTTTGAAGCCTGGTATCCTGACCCCAAGCTCTGGGAAGCTCCCAGCCCTCGGTTTCTTCCTGGGTCTTCGGCTTCTCGTATCTCGTGGCTCCACCCCGCCCCCTTTCTCCCCGCCCTCTACACACACACACACACACACACACACACACACACACAGCGGCTGGAGGAAGAGGCCAAGCCCGACCCCGAGAGCTACTCGAGAAAGGAGAGTAAAGTGGAAGACAGAGTCCCACCCTACCAGCAGCCCTTCCCGAGGCTGGGAAACCATGTGGACGCCAGGATGGGCGGTGATAGATTTTGCATGAATGAGTGGTTCCTCAGGTTCTTGCTCCTGCTGCCAGGGCACAGGCAGCCCTCTCCACAACCACCCCTTTCCCCAGTCTGCTCAGAGCCTGGAGTTTCCCCCCACCCCCTTATAATCCCTCTCCGCCCACCCCAGGGGACTGGCGAGGAGCGCAGCGGCCGGACTCCCAGGCATCAGCGAGAGAGGAGGAGCAACCCTCGCAGAGTTCACCCAGCGCTGAAGAAGCCGAAAGGAAACGTGGAACACGACCTCTATCTAGTGAAGGTCATTTATGTGCTAGCTGAGGGTTTAAGGCATTGATGGTGGGAAGGGCTGGGGCCCTCCAGGATGAGGGAGGCGGCTGTTGAGCGCCGCCATCTGGACTGAACTTGAGCGGAGAAAGCTCCACCCACCCTGTGGCTTCTCAGAGCTCTTTTCTTGGCGGACGCAACCCCTCTCCTTTGGAGGCTATAGTAGCCGGAGAAGCCTTGAGAATGAATGTGAGTCCTGCATGGCCTGGATGTCTGTGCACCTTGTATATATGTATTCCACGCCTCTTCAGCCAACAGTTACTGGGTGCCATGCTCTGTGCTGAGGATACCTGGGTCAATCACACCGTCTCGACCACAATCCATACCTCTCTGAGCACCAAATAGACTGAAAATTTCTGGCATCATGGAGCACTGGTCATTTACAAGGCACTTTCATGTGTCACTTCTGTGTGTGTGTGTGTGGTATGTGTACAAGCACACTTGCTCGCTCACAGACATAGTCGCTGGACAGCAGCAATAGGCATAGTGACTGGGAGGAACTGAGCTCCTTTGCCCATAGAAAGAAAGGTCATCAGGAGGGACTGAGGCTCGGAGACCGCAGAAGACTGAAGCTCGCTGAGGAAGCAGAAGGAGATGTGGCATCCTGCTGGCCCTTGAATGCAGGCGGAGGCTCTGAAATCAGATCTACCTGAAGAAGGGCTCTTACACTCCCACCTCCTTCCCATCTTTATTCTCCGCACGCTCGATTTTCCCCTCCCCCTTCCCCCAGCGCTGGGAGACGGTATTTTTAGAAGCTGCTTGGAGACCCAGGACTCCTTTCATTTCACAATGAGTCCTCACTCAACCACCCCTCATCCCTCTCTTCAAAACGGGGTCCCTTCCTCTTTGGAGTCTCTAAGGCTCCAGCCATGGCTTCTTCAGTCCCTGAGCTCCAGGGACTTCAGCCCAGAGGTTCTGACCATATGCTAAAACAGAATGCAGACTCCCTATGATCCTCACAAGGATCATTCAGAAGGCAAACAGATGAGGGAAATTATCTGGGGAAAACCACATAGGATGGTCTGGTTCCCACCCTCTCCTACAACACACACCTGCAGGTACCTCGGGGAAATCACCAGATTGAGACCCTAGGAATAAGGGAAAGAAGAGGAAAAGAAAGAGTGAAATAAACCTTCTCTTTCTTCGTTTGAACAATTCATTTATAATAAAAGCAGAACGGAGAAGCCCCAGTGTATGCGGATATATGCAAATCAGCCGGATCTTAATAAGAGTTGCTCCAAGGCAACTCTACTCTCACCAGGAGGCTGCAGAATAGACACCTCAGTGTAGAAATTCAGGAGGGCTTTAGATGGAAACTAAATTGTGGTTTATTGCAAACTTTAAGTGCTAGGGGCCAGTCAACCAGGGACCAGGTTAGATCCCTCCCTGGAATAGCAAGCGCGGGGCTGGGGTGGGGTAGGGGCGGTGCCTCAGGGGGTTCTGACCTTGGTGCTTAATTATGAGCCCGAGGGCCAGCGGCAGTCTTGTTTCTGTCCGTGGTGCTGAACCTACCAGCGTCTGGAGCCTCCATTTTCAACTGGACCTGGACTTCTCTGCTGCTGCGCTCTGATTCTCAGCCCAGGTCTCTCTGCCTGCCCCTCCAGCCTATAACCAAGATCCAAATATTCGAGTCCCCAGGAGACAATCAGCCTTACTCCCTGGAGTAAGAGTGTAGGTGCCTGGAACCCAGTTTTTGTTCTCTCATTTGCACTTTCTTTTTGAATGGTTGTTAATTATATAGAGACGCTTAAAAGATAATTATTATAGACTAAATGCAATATAATATCTTTTCAAATGCACTGCCTAGTATACCGGGAAATGCCTCAGAAACAGAATTTCAACTTACAGTTCATTTATCAGAAACTTGAATATGGGGTAAATATTGTATGTGAGAAAGCAACCATAGTAGTGTAACATTTTTATTAGAAAAATGGTAGTCCTGTGGGATATTTGTTTGGAAATTTCATTGTTTCACAATTGAAATGTGATAATAAAACTATGTTACAAGTACCTGACCAGAATGAGACTAAGGTGGAAGAAAAGAGATTGGGGATCCTCTAAAATTAGGCCACGTAAGTTGTCATAGGTAATTTTGGTTAATCACAGAGAATAGTGGTGTGCTTTATTAGGATATAATGTTGAAGTGATGTTTTTGGATAATACACAATTTCTTGAAATAGTTCTAAAGCTGATAATGAAAGAAAATAAACTGAATTCAGTTCTGAGCATTAAAAATAAACAAAACTCCAGTTTTCTCTTCTACTCCTCTCAAACCCCATATGAGGTAATGATGGCAAGGATGCTTCTCTCTACTTTTATCTCACTACCTCCAGGATGCTGAGGAAACACCTGCTGGAGCTGAGAAGTTTAGTTCAACATCCTAATATAGAGAAGTGGTCTTCCAGGGAGCAGATCCAACTTTACTGCAACCTCCATCTCCAAGTTTTTGAAAGTTACATATCTAGGGGCTGAAAATTTGATCTATTCCTTTTGCACAGATACAGGAAGTACATTTGTCCTGGCTGAACAGAGAAGGTCATCTCCTTCATGAAGAAGACTAAGATTGCTCCAGAGAAATCAGGGCCAAGCCCTGCTCTCAAGAAAGAGGAGAGGAAGTGTGCAAAAAGCAGTGGGGAGCCCTACTGCTCAGAGAAACATCTCCAATTTGTCTCTTTCCTCTTCCATTCCATCTCCCAGCCTAAGAAAGAAATAAACAGAGCTAAGGTGATTTTTTTTTCCAGGACAATAGACCCACAGGCAAAAATAATGTTCAAATTTTATTGTCTAAGATAAAACAAATATAAAACATTAAATTTATTGACTTTGAAAATTAAGCAGTAAAACTTTAAATTATCAAACACATCTGCTTAGCTTTTATGAGCCTCTACTTTCCCCTCTGTAAAATAGAGATAAAAACACTTTTCAGAGTTATTGTGAGGTCAGAATATATTTATATGTATGGCCCAGCGCAGTTCCTGGCACATATTTCTGGTATATTTTATTATTCAATTCCATGGTTAACTAAGGTGAAAAACAGAAAGAAAAAAGGAAAGGATAAAAGAAGGTTAGGTGGTGAGGTAGGAAGAGAGAACAATAGAATTAGAGAGACAGTCATAGAGGAAAAGACAGAATGAAGGATAAAGAAAGAGACAGCTGGCTGACATGAATGTGGCTAGAAAACACAGGAGCCTGAAGGAAATGTGCTTGAAGAGACAGGAGTGTCATCAGGGCAAGCTGGCTAGCCAGCTGCCAAGTGGCCTCAGAGGTGATATTTACCTTTGTGAATTCATCATGGTCCAAGCTCATAAACTTCACTTTAACAGCATTAAGAGAGAGCCTATATACGGGGGGATGGGGGGGTGGGAAGTAGATCATAGTAACTCAGCTCTTAGCTTGCTATCTGAGCCAAAGAACCAGTGTATAATATACGATGAGAAATGCAACTGCCAAAGGGACCAGAATGCTCACATTGTCATGTCCAGCAAATTCTTCCCCTGTAGGAAAATGTGCACAAGAAGCCAATTTATGATGTGAAGTCTGCTTTGAGAGTGTGAGAGAAGGAAGTTGGATGGTTTAAATATTTGATGGCATCAGGTTCCGAGAGCCTTGTGCCTCCAAATCCCCAGTAAGGATAAACCTGTTACTGGCACCTGAGTGACCATACTAGGGACCAGACCCAGGAATGGGGTCCATCAACATATGCTTCTGACTGTTTTATTGTTTAAATCCTAGTTCCATTTCTGAGCAGCCCATTTTAAGACTGAAGCAGTCCTTTTAAATTTATTTATTTATTTATTTATTTATTTATTTATTTATTTATTTATTTTTAGCTGCACCGCATGGCTTGTGGGATCTTAGTTCCCTGACCAGGGACTAAACCAGGGCCTCTGGCAGTGAAAGCACCAAGTCCTAACCGCTGGACCGCCAGGGAATTTTCATCCTTTTAAATTTAAGTGACCAAAGTAACATAAACTAATAAAAATATTTTAAGTAAAAAGTGAAAATATCCATTCACTCCATCCCATATAGTCCCATTTCAAAATTTAAACCATGTTAACACACTGATACATACCCTCCCTGATATTTTCTATACACACGCACACACACACGCGTGCACACACACACATCTTTTTACAGAAAATAAATGTGTATCTGTTAGTGAGGTAAGCAGCATTGATTATCTACCCAAGACCTTGCTCCTCTCATATTTTTAATTGCTGAGGGAGCCCCAGTTTTGTCTGGATGTTCATCTACTGTAGTCCTTTGCTCAGAGAAGATGGCCCTCTCACCACATTCAAGGATAAGCAAAGATTGTTACTGGCTAATCATTTTCAATCCATTCCAATGTGTCAGGGTCACCTTAGGCATGGACATGTGATACAACCCAGGTCTTCTGATTGGGGATTCTAGAAAGTGTTTTCCCTCCTAATAAAAAGAGTTGCATGAGGCAACATCCCACTTCTTTTCTAAATCTTGTCTGCATTTGACATCTGGGCTGCTGCAACCATCTTGGCACCATGAAGAGAGATATCTCAACACTTTCAGTTAAGAATTTTCAGTTTTATGTAACTGGAAACCCAACTAAAACTGGCTTGAACAAAACTGAGATTTTTTTGTTGTTGTTCATTTAACTGAATGAGGTAGATCTGTGTAGAACAGCAAGATTTTGCACTGGGATTGCGGTAGAGTGCTAGGTAATCTCCAAACCTGGATATTCTACAAAGGAATGCAATTGCAATCCTAGGACTGAAAAATACAATAATGTATTTAACACAATAAATGGACCTAACATCAGACTAGACACAGCTCATTTTAGGATTAAGGAGCTGGAAGATAGATCAGTATATAATATCCATACTGAAGTATTCAGAGAAAGAAAAGAATGAAAAATATAAAGAAGAGAGGGATAGACGTATGGGACATGATGAAAATGCCTAAATACAAAAAATTAGAGTCCTAGAAAGATAGGAGAGAGAAAATGGGAAAGAAGCAATATTTGACAATAGAGTAGTTAAAAATTTTCTAAGATTGGTGAAAGACATATACTCAATCCCAAGCAGGATAAATGCAAAGAAAATCACACCTAAGCACTTCATGGGAAAACTGCTGAAAACGAAAAACAAAGAAAAAGTGTTAAAAGCAATTAGGAAAAAAAGATATATTACCTCCAAAAGAGCAACATTAAGACTAACAACAGACTCAACAATATAAATGATAAAATCCAGAAGATGATGGAATGTTATCTTTAAAGTGTGGAAAGAAAATAACAGTTAATCTAAAATTCTATACCCAGTGAAAATATCATTCAAAAATGAAAGAAAAATACATAAGTTTTCAGACAGTCAAAATCTGAAAAAAGTTATTCATCCACAGACCCACACTAAAAGAAATACTAGAGGGAATTTTTCATGCAGAATGAAAATAAGCTCAAAAGGAAGTATCAATATGAGGAAGGAATGAAGAACAATGGAAAGGGTAACTATATAGGTAAAAATAAGTGAACAACGACCATATAAAGCAACAATGTCTAGTGGAGCTTTAAACATATGGAGAATTAAAACACACCACAAAAATGGCACATGGTGTGGGAGCAGATAAATGGAATTAAAATATTTTAAGATTCTTGTATTGTTCAGGAAGTGGTAAAAGAATTAATTTATATTAAAATGTAACAAGTCAAGGATGCATGCTGTAATCACCATGGCGATCATGGAAAAATAGTTTAAAATATATATATAATTATATATATATATTTTAAACTATTTTTTATTTATATATATATATAAAATAAGTGAATGCAGAGAAATATGGAATAATAAAAACAATCCAAAAAAGGTTTAAAAGAAGAGAGAAAAAAGGAACATAGAACCTGTGGGAGAAATAGAAAACAAATACTAGTATGATATTTTGAAACTCAAAAGTATAAGTGCCTCTTTTAAATATAAGTGGACTAAATACCTCTATTAAAAAACAAAGATTGTTAGATCGTTTATTTTTATTTATTTATTTTTAAAATAAATTTATTTATTTATTTATTTTTCACTGCATTGGCTCTTCGTTGCTGTGCGTGGGCTTTCTCTAGTTGTGGCAAGTGGGGTCTACTCTTTGTTGCAGTGCAGGCTTCTCATTGCAGTGGCTTCTCTTTGTTGCAGAGCACGGACTCTAGGCTCGCGGGCTCTAGAGCACAGGGTCAGTAGTTGTGGCACACTGGCTTAGTTGCTCTGTGGCATGTGGAATCTTCCCAGACCAGGGCTCAAACCCATGTCCCCTGCATTGGCAGGAGGATTCTTAACCACTGCACAACCAGGGAAGCCCCAGATTGGTTTGTTTGTTTGTTTGTTTAAATTTATTTATTTTTGGCTGTGTTGGGTCTTCGTTGCTGTGCACGGGCTCTCTAGTTGCGGCAAGCAGGGGCTACTCTTTGTTACGGTGCACAGGCTTCTCATTGTGGTGGCTGCTCTTGTTGCATAGCACGGGCTCTAGGTGCACAGGTTTCAGTAGTTGTGGCTCTCGGGCTCTAGAGCGCAGGCTCAGTAGTTGTGGCTCACAGGCTTAGTTGCTCCACAGTATGTGGGATCTTCCCAGACCAGGGCTCGAACCCGTGTGCCCTGCATTGGCAGGCAGATTTTTAACCACTGTGCCACCAGGGAAGCCCCCCAGATTGGTTTTTAAAAAGCAACTCATTACGGCTTTAAAAAAATCTGAAATATAAGGATACAGGTATGTTAAAGGTTGTAAAAGACATACTATACAAACTAACTAAAAGAAAATAAGTGAAGCTAAACGAATATAATACAAATTAGACTTTAAGGCAAGAAGCATCACTACATACTGCATAATGAATAAAATGCCAATAAACTAGGAAGAAAAAAATACTAAATTTGTATGTAACTAATAAAATAGCCTCAAAGTATGTAAAAGCACATCATACACACCACACCTCCAGGTCTGCAGTATAAAGGGCGCGAACCAAGAGTCCTGGGAATCAGGGAAAAGAGAATTTGTGCGGAGGAATGAATGTGGAAGACAGAGTACATCCAGGGATATGAACACAGCCGAAGAGTATCCATGTAATTAACTGCCAGCTGTTGCAACAAACAAACCTCCAAATTTCAGGGATTTAATTCAACAAATTTATTTCTAGCTTTCATTACATGTCTGGTAAGGTAGGGACCCTACTTATTCACAGTCCTCAAGGAAAGAGGCTGACAGAGGCTTTGACACCTTGAGCTGGCACCATCGGGAACATGTGACAGAGAAAGAGGGGGATGGATGAGACACACAAACTCTTAACTACCTCAGCTCTGACATAACACAAGTCATGTCTGCTCACAGATCCTTGGCTAGATCCAGTCACATAGCCCCATTCTAACTGCAAGTGTTACCAAGTCCAAGCTCGTACTGCTCGCCACACAACAGGCCAAGAAATTGTTGGGGTGAGGAATAGCAACTTTATTTGGAAAGTCAGCAGATTGAGAAGATGGGGGACTAGTGCCCCCAAAGAACCATCTTCCCTGAGTTAGAATTCAGGCTTCTTTTCTACTAAAAGGGTAGGGTGTAAAGTCCTGTTTCCGGCCAGTCTCTGGAGCGGATGTGTTAATTTCTTCCTTCCTGCAGCCATTCACAGGTGGGCCTGGTCAGGATGTTTCCTGTGAGCTAAACAAAGGTATTTTAGCTTAACACTCATTACCTGGGGGGCAGGGCTCCCAGAGATGGGCCATTATGTATAATTTAAGCTTATAGACAACATCCCTTTTAGTGATTAAGTTATAGTACTCATTTATCTTATATTTAAAAGTTTGTACTTTTGACTGCCTTCATCCAATTCCCCCTCCCCTGACATCTGCCTCTGGTAACCACAAATCTGATCTCTTTTTCTATGAGTTTGTCTGTTTGTTTTTGAAGTATAATTGACCTATAACATTCCATTAGTTCCCACTGTACAACATAGTGATTTGATATTTCTATACATTTCAAAATGATCACCACAGTGATAAGTCTAGTTATGACATGGCACCTTCCAAAGATATTACATAATTATTGACTATTCCCCACACTGTACCTTTCATACCCGTGACTCATTTATTTTGTAACTGGAAGTTTGTACCTCTTAATCTCCCTCACCTATTTCTCTCCTCCCACTGCTCTCTCCTTTAAAAAAAAAAAAAGTCTTTTGCTTGCTCTCTTTTCCTCTTTCCTCCTGGGGTCAAATGGTCTTTGTTCCTTCTTATTATAGCATAGCTGCTGCATTTTCCTCTTTGTAGACAGAAGGCTCACCTCAGCCTACTCATAGTATCTGCCCCTTACAATTCTGGTCTGCCCATGACATTGGCTTGCCATAGTGTCTACTGGCTTCTGCTGTGGCCCTGACTCTGCATTGACCTTTCAACTTACCTTCCCAGAGCTAATTTTGGCAAATTCTTGGTGGAAGAATCTAATTGCCTAGCTTAAGTCAAATGTCTGTTACTGGTCCAAAAAGCTGTGGTCAGGGGAACAGCGTCATATGGTATAAAGGTGGTCACTTACGCAGGAGGGTGTGAGTGAGAAGGCACCCCAATTCATGTCTTTTAGTTCATTCCATTGCATCAAACTGGACAGCAGCAAATGGAGGTGACTATCCTCGCCAGAAGCCTCCACCTGCCCTGGTAGCTGCTCTGGTCATTGCGGCATTATACAAAAACCCCATGAAGACACGCAGCTTATTTGCCTTGTTCGTTGTTGTATCTTCAGTAGCTAGAGCTATGCCTGGCACATAGCATGCACTCAACAAATATGTATTGAATGAATGAATGGGACTTTAATAACATGATTCAGTATTGCCTCCAAACTCCCTTTCCTAGAAATTAAATATCGCAGGGAAGTCAATTACTTTCCCTCTGAACTACAAAATCTGATTGTAGATTTCACCGCTCCCTTTTCTCAGGGTTAAGGGTTGGGCTGAAGTGGAAGCATGATGGGAAGAGGTATGTACGAGTGTGTGTGGGGAGAGTTGGTGAGGATAATTACTCTATTGGGTGGATTGGGTTGAAATAAAAATCTGGAGGGAGGGGTGAGAAGTAGGAGCAGAAAGGCCAGGGGAAAATGTACCATTTTTCTGTCTTGGTGGAAACCGGAGTGATCTCTAATTATCATAGCTTGTTCTTATGACATCTCTCAGGTAAAATGAACCCGTCCTGAACCTTCAGCCCATGTCCTGCTTCATGTTATAATAATAATGCTTGCTGCTGGTTCTTTGCCAAACATGTATTAAATGCCTTGTTCTGTTTAATCCTTACTACAAATGTATTAGATGGCTCTTGCCTTATATTTCCTTCTTCCCTTCCCATCCAAGGTTATAAAAAGGTTATTTACATTTACTTATCCATTTAATTTGTTTAAATTCACTTTCATTTTTAACCAAAGTGATATTGTATGTAGTATTAAATGTCAAATAGTACTATAAGGCTTATTATAAAAATAGAAAGTCCTTGCCTTTCCCCTCGCCCCATCCCTGAGTTTCATCCCCCAGAGCCAACTGCTTTCAACAATTTTGGTTGTATCTCCTGGTATTACCTCACATTCACTGAAGATGGTACTGAGTCTGGCACAAGGTGGACCCTTTGTAAGCGGGGTTCTTTCTTGCTCTCACTCTGCTCTACAAGCCTAGGGCTATGGTCAGTTGGGGTGTGATGTGGTCACTAATATATACAAAGCAGTTCATAAACAATTCAGCTAACATTTACTAGCTCAGGAGACAGAATTGCACAACGATTAAGAGCACAGGCAGACATAGGCTCAAATTCTAGCCCACTCTCTTTCTACCTCTCTAAGCCTTTGTTTCTTCACCTGTAAAATGGGGAAAGACAATACTCATGACACAAGATTGATACAAAGATAAGGGTGTGGGTGTGGAAAATCAAGTACCCTAAAACATGGCTTCTGATCCATTCCATCAGACAGAGAAACCATGTCTGGGGAAGGTCTTGAAAGACAGGTGAACTTGAACAAGAAGGAAAAAGAAAGACTATTACAGAAAAGAGAAGAATTGAAGTGCAGACTTAAAGGCAGAGATGAAGATAGTGTGTCTGAGGAATAGTGAAATTCGACTGATGTAACTTGAATGTTGGGTTCTTTTTAGGTGTAAGAGGTCATGTCAGATAGGCAGCTGAGGAAAGCCCTGCCAGGGTAGACCCACAGAGTATTAGTGTAGGGTGGGCAGGCAGGAATAAGTCAGCGTGCAAGGAGCACTTGTTGGTGAGCAGCAGGCAAACTGGAGTGCATTCAGGCAAGGGGCAGACTCAGGTATGATGTAACCAAGCTTTGCCTGGTACTCCAGAGACCTGATTGAGAGTTCTCAGAGAAGTAGCTTAATTTGAGCCTCATAAGATAGAGTTATGCTAGATGGTCTTTAAGAGCTCTTTCAGTCCTAATGTTCTATAATTTCTATCTTGTAGTATTTATATAGTGACAGTGGAAATATAGAAAAAGAGAAAGAATTTAAGTGTTTTGCAAATAGTATCAATATGACTTCGTCACCATTTGGACACTGAGAATAAAAACGTGTACCAAGAGTGACTAAAGTTTGAATATGGGTGCTTGAGAGGTTGGAGTGCCCTTCAGTGGGGAAGTGGGTAGTGGAAGTGACTGTAAAACATGCAAAGGAAAATTCTAGTAGATGTATGAAGAATAGACCAGGCATGTTCCTGTCTCTAGGACTTTGAACTTGATATTACCTCTGCCTGGAACTCTCTTCCTCCAAATGTCTGCATGGTTTCCTTTATGTCTCCCTTCAGGTCACCCTCGCAGTGAGGTCTTCCCTGACCAACCAACTAAAAATTACAAACCTTCCCCACCCTGGCACTCCCTCTCCCCTACTCCTGCTTTGCTTTTCTCTATAGCATTGATCATCACCTGGCCACTCCATTTTATTCATTGACTGATGGACATCCTAATATGGAAACTCTGTAGAAACAGTATTCAAAGGATATCATTGTGTTGGAGAGTTTAGGGAAAACAAACAATAAAGATACAGAAAACAAAATGGTGAAAAAAAAGGGGGAATTGTTAACTCCTGGAGAAACAAAAATTGAACAAAAAAGGAAGTGTGATCATGGTTCACACTTGGCCCAATAGTGAAAAATATTATAGAAAATATTGTATCCACTAGGGATTTAACCTAAAATAATAATACTGCCACATGGGGGCACTGAAAGAGGAAACTTGTGAGAGGGATGTAAATCAGGATATCTATCAATTTCAGTCATTCCTAGAGATACCTGTCCTGGGTGTCTTCCTGCTCATATCGGGGGCAGACTGCCTTTTGGACTTCCACAGCTGTCATCCTGGGGCTCCCTGGAGCTTTGCTTCTGTTGGATTTCCTTTTTACAAGATCCCAAGTTTCCCCTCACTTTTTTTAGTTACCCCCTCATTATATCCTTTGGTGGCTTCCTCTCTTCTTTCTGATTTTGTTCGCCCTTCTCTGAATGGCCTTGGCAAGGGATTGGCTTAGGCATGAGCCTATGACACACAATTCTGGTCAATGAGAAATGTTGGGACATTGCCTGGGAGCTTCTCAAAGAGTTTCTCTTACTCTTTAAAAGGATTATAAGACAGCCATTTCCTCCTCTGCATCTGAATATTGTTACGTGGGCATGTGATGCTTGGAACTGCTTCCATCCTTTTTCAACCATGAGGAGAAAGCCAAAGAAACCACAGACAGATGATCTGATGCCCCAATGTCTTTGAACCACTAGATTAACCATCCCTAAATCTTGCCTACCTAAAGACTCCTCAAGGGATTTCCTGGAAGCCCAGTGGTTAACTGCAGGGGGCTTCCACTGCAGGGCACACAGGTTCAGTCCCTGGTTGGGGAACCAAGATCCTGCATGTTGTGTGGCCAAAAGCAAAGAAAGTGGAGTAATAAGCCCACTATATTTTAAATCCCCAAATGTGGTCTGAGACCATCAGAATCAGCACCACCTGAGATCTTATTAGAAACGCAGAATCTTGGGCCTCACCCTTGACCTACTGAATCAGCATCTGCATTTTAAGCCTACTGAATCCAGAATCCAGAATCTGGATTGATATGTTCGTTAAAGTTTGTGGAGCACTGCTTTAAGACATCTTTAGCTATTTCCCTTCTTATTTGCAGCCAAACACATTCTAACTGATAGAGTGGAGGAAGCAGACCTCTTTCAAGCCACGTGTCACACCTCCTTGGCCCACTTTGATTTCAGCAGGAGCTTCTGCGGTAAGCAGAATTCTAAGCATGTCCCCATCCCCACGGTCCCTGTCCTCTGGCTGTTCTAACACCAATCTAGTTAGTGCTGTGAAGGGATTTTGAAGATGGGATTAAGGTTACTAATCAGCTAACCTTAAAATAGGGAAATTATCCTGGAATATCCAACTGGGCCTAATGTGTCACTTGAGACCTTAAATTTTTTTTAATTTTATTTATTTATTTTGGCTGCGTTGGGTCTTCGTTGCTGCGCGTGGGCTTTCTCTAGTTGTGGCGAGCAGGGACAACTCTTCATTGTGGTGCATAGGCTTCTCCTTGCAGTGGCTTCTCTTGTTGTGGAGCACGGGCTCTAGGCACGTGGGCTTCAGCAGTTGTGGTGCACGGGCTTAGTTGTTCCGCAGCATGTGGGATCTTCCTGGACCAGGGATCGAACCCGTGTCCGCTACATTGGCAGGCAGATTCTTAACCACTGCACCACCATGGAAGTCCCTTGAGATCTTAAAAGTAGAAGAGGGAGGTGGGAGATGAGCCAGAAGAGGAAGTCTGAGAGAGTCTAAGTGTGAGAAGGGCTGGACCTGATATTGCTGGCTTTGAAGATGGAGGAAGGGGGCCACAAGCCAAGACATGCAGCCATCCTGTAGGTGAGAAAGATCCCCAACTGATGGTCAACAAGAAAACAGGGACTTCAGTCCTACAGTTGCATAGAACTTGAATTCTGCCAATGATCCAGGACATGGATTCATTCCTAACGCTTCCACAAAGGAGCATAGTCCTGCCAATGCTTTTGTTTTGGTCTTGTGTGACTCTAAGCAGAGAACCAGCTGAGTCACACTTGTGCCCAGAATTTTGACTTCCAGCAACTGTGTGATAATATATTTCTGTGCTGTTTTAAGCTGCTAAATTTGTGGCAATTTTTTATAACAGCACAGTCAGGGTAGACAGTTCTGTGCAAGCCTAAACTTACTTCTCACTGGCAGCAGCCCACTTCAAACATACAATGTGTCTTTCTGTCTTAATGCCTGCCTCAGGACCTCCTCTGATATCAGGGAGCCCACTTGGCACAAAGGAGACCAGAAGTATGAGGAAGTTATCAGCCCTAGAGAAAACACTCACCCAGCAGATCTGGGACCAGTAGATAATTGCTTTAGTCTTAACCTCTTAATTCTAAATGGTATCTTATTTTGTTTTATTTTTTTCTTTTGGCTGCACTGCACAGCACATGTGGGATCTTAGTTCCCCAACCAGAGATCGAACCCACACCCCCTGCAGTGGAAGCACAGAGTCTTAACCGCTGGACCGCCAGGGAAGTTCCTTGAACCTCTTAATTCTGGGAGGCATTTGTACACTTCTCAGAAATCCTGATGGAACAAAGGCCCCATTATCTACAGCAGTGATGCCGAAACCTGGTCTCCGTGCGACAGCACTGAATTGAATATGGGAGGCAGAGTTTTGGGTGAAGCAGAAAAAAAAAAAATAGCTTTATTGGCAAAGCTTTATTGCTTTGCCAGGCAAAGGGGGCCACAGCGGGCTAATGCCCTCAAAACTGTGTGTCCCGACCTGGAGAGAGTAGTGAGGAGTTTTATTGTAAATGGTTCAAAGAGGAGGGCGTGATCAGCTCGTGGACATCCTTCTGATTGCTTGGTGGTGAAGTAACTGGGAGTCAGCATCATCAGCCTTCGGGTTCCAACAGATCTGGGGTCTACGCGCTTGTGGGCAGCATACAGTTAACTTCTCCCACCTGATGGGGGTGTTCAGTTTCTGCAAAACAGCTCAGAGATATTGTTATGTGTATCCCTTGAGGGGGAACCAAGACCCTGCCCCAAGGCTGCACTCTTGTTTTTTAAAATTATTTATTTATTTATTTATTTGGCTGCACCGGGTCTTCGCTGGGGCATGTGGGATCTAGTTCCCCGACCAGGGATCGAACCCTGGTCCCCTGCATTGAGAGTGTGGAGTCTTAGCTACTGGGCCACAGGGAAGTCCTGCACTATTGTTTCCTGACTCTTCCTTCCTTGTCTCCGCATCCCCTCCTTTCCCTGATTAGGACCTGTTTGAACCTGCCCTTTGGAACTCAGGGAAGGTCGTGGGGGCTGAATGAAGCCTATTTCCTGCAAACAAGAAACGGGGGACACAGAAAGGCTTTTGTGCCCAGGAGCGCCACAGGGTCCTGCTCGGTTTCAGCAGTAACCTCCATCATGCATCATTAGTTTGGCTTTTCTTTCTTTCTTGTCTCATTCTTTTCAGGTCCTCACTCTTGCTTCCTAGAATTACCTCTTAAATGACCTCCCTGCTCCCAAGTCGTTTTCTCAATCTCTGCTTGAGATTGACAGGTGTACAAGTTAACAAAGGGAAACCTAAGTAAAATAGAGTCAGAAGACCAGAAGGTGGAGCTCTCCTGCATGTACCACTTTGCATCAATACAGATCCCAACAGGAAGAGAGGGTACCTTGCTTCTCCAATAGGAAGTGACACTACTTAATTATATTGCCAGCTGGAAGAATACAGATTTTTCTCCTTGCCTGGCAACAATTCAGCCAATAAGAGACTAGCACAACTCAGCCAATGAAAAGCCACTATACTTCAAACTCACAGTATCCTCCAATAGATTTTTTTGCCCCTCCCAACTTTCCCCTCTCTATAAAGTTTCCTCTCCTTTGTTTTACCAAGACTTGCATGTGGTTCCCCAAATAGTTGTTTGTCCCAAATTGCAATTCTTTGCTGCTCTTGGATAAAACCTGTTTTGCTGGTAAAACAACTGGCTGTTTCAGTGTTTTAGGTTAACATGGGCAACCAATAAAGTCTTCTCCATGAGCTCATCTTGCTTAGAATAAAATTGTAACTTATTAGATTATTTCAGGGTTTCACACTGAAACCAGGCCTCGAGGAAAACAAATCAGGAACTCCATACCACTAAGTTCTTCTCTTTTTCCTTCTCTTTTAATGGCATTGCCTTTTGAGAGAAAGATTGAATCTATCCTCAGCACCAGAGAGAAAAATCCCGAAGAAGGATTGTAATCGAGGACTCTTGGGTCAGTGTCCATCACTGATACAATGGGAAACAAAGCGCTATTGTCAGTTCACCTTGGGTCAGAGTTCTAGCCCTGGGTCAAACCATTAGGGATGGGTGGTAGTGTCAAGGACTCCAGGCATGGCCAGTGGGGACCACCACTGTGTTGCAAAGCAGTCCCAGAAATAGTGGAATAATTGAGAGCTGGGGAACCTTCCCACTAGTTATCTAAGACCACACTACCCACCCCCAATTCTCTTACTTCCTCTTTAATGATTCTTTCTCAGTTTACTTCACGTGTTCTTCCTCTGCTCAACCCATAAATGCTGGTGTTCCTGAAAGTTCCATCCTTATTCTTTTTCTTTTATTCATTCCCAGAGTCATCTGATTCTATGGTAGACATTATGGTCTTCTTCCCAACATTTAACTCAATGCAAAAATTTAATCTAATCCAGTCATGGTCATTCCATTCCCCCTTGGCAAAAATCTGTGTGTTGAACAGGCCTAAATCATATTAGACCAATGTGATTCAAGGAAATGCTTGCTTAGGACTTCTGTAAGGCAGCTATGCTCACCACTATACCACCAATGCCGCTTAGGACTTCTGGGAAAGAGAAATCAGTTTTACCGTTGTCTGTTGGATGGCAATAGGAAGCATGCAGCCTCAGCTACCTGTGGCAGTCATTTTGTGTTTTGAGTGGAGCCAGTTTTGGTGTGAAGTCAATGATGGGGACAGCAGAGCAGTGAGATGGAAGCATCCCAGGTCCCTAAAGACATTGTTGAACCAGGGCATCTACCCACTCTGCCCTCCCATTGGATTTCCTGCACTGTGAGATACGGTTCCACATTGTGTAAGCCAGTCTGAATCAGGTGTTTGCTATTGCAGCTGAAAGCATTCTACTTAATTCACACTTTTTTTTTCTTTTTTATTTAAATTTATTTTTTATTGAAGTATGGTTGAATTACAATGTTGTGTTAATTACTGCAGTATGGCAAAGTGATTCAGTTATACATATATATACATTCTTTTTCATATTCTTTTCCATTATGGTTTATCACAGGATATTGAATATAGTTCCCTGTGCTATACACTAGGGCCTTGTTTATTCATTCTATATATACCAGTTTGTTTCTGCTAATCCCAAACTCCCAATCCAACCCTCTCCCACCCCCCTCCCCCTTGGCAACCACCAGTCTATTCTCTGTGTCCCTGATTATGTTTCTGTTTCATAGACAGGTTCCTTTGTAACATATTTTAGATTCCACATATAAGTGATATCATATGGTATTTGTCTTTCTCTTTCTGACTTACTTCACTTAGTATGATAATCTCTAGTTGTATCCATGTTGCTGCAAATGGCATTATTTTGTTCTTATTTATAGCTGAGTAGTATTCCATTGTATATATGTAGCACATCTTCTTTATGCATTCATCTGTTGATGGACATTTAGGTGGTTTCCATGTCTTAGCTATTGTAAATAGTGCTGCTATGAACATAGGGGTACATGTATCTTCTTTTTTTAAAAAAATATTTATTTATTTACTTGGTTTGCGCTGGGTCTTAGTTGCAGCAGGAAGGCTCCTTAGTTGTGGCACGCAGGCTCCTTAGTTGTGGCCTGCACACTCTTAGTTGCGGCATGCCTGTGGGCTCTAGTTCCCTAGGCAGGGATGCAACCCGGACCCCCTGCATTGGGAGCATGGAGTCATAACCACTGTGCCACCAGGGAAGTCCCAGAGGGTACATGTATCTTCTTGAATTACAGTTTTGTCTGGATATATGCCCAGGAATGGGATTGCTAGATCATATGGTAATTCGATTTTTAGTTTTCTGAGGAATCGCCATACTGTTTTCCACAGTGGCTGCACCAACTTAAATTCCCACTAACAGTGTAGGAGGGTTCCCTTTTCTCCACTCTCTTCAGAATCTGGTATTTGTAGACTTTTTAATGACAGCCATTCTGACTGGTGTGAGATGATGCCTCATTGTAGTTGTTTTTTTTTTTTAATAGGTTATTTTATTTTATTTATTTATTTAAATTAATTAATTAATTCATTTATTTATTTATTTTTGGCTGCATTGTGTCTTCGTTGCTGCATGCGGGCTTTCTCTAGTTGCGGCGAGCGGGGGCTACTCTTCGTTGTGGTGCGCAGGCTTCTCATTGAGGTGGCTTCTCTTGTTGCAGAGCACGGGCTCTAGGCGCACGAGCTCAGTAGTTGTGGCTCTCGGGCTCTAGAGCGCAGGCTCAGTAGTTGTGGCGCACGGGCTTAGTTGCTCCGCGGCATGTGGGATCTTCCTGGACCAGGGCTCGAACCCATGTCTCCTGCATTGGCAGACGGATTCTTAACCACTGCGCCACCAGGGAAGCTCCTCTCATTGTAGTTTTGATTTGCATTTCTCTAATATTAATTCACACTTTATGCTGTGAAATAAAATTCATATTTTATGGCAAGACCAGAAAAATTTAAACATAAAAAATTTTATGTGCCCTTTGGCCTCCTCTCTCCCCACACTGTGCATTGTATAACTGCTTCATGCATCGACCAAACTTTCCCCATCAGCAGAAATACCTGCTCAACTATAAAGAGCAACATTCTCCTAGCATCAATAAGGCAACTCCTTAAAGATAACATTCTTATTTTTTAAAATTCTTTTCCACTACGGTTTATTACAGGATATTGAATATAGTTCCCTGTGCTATACACTAGGACCTGTTGTTTTTCTATATTATATATAGTAGTTTGCACCTGCTAATCCCAAACTCCTAATTTATCGCCCCCCTCCCCCTGCTACCCCCTTTGGTAACCATAAGTCTGTTCTCTATGTCTGTGAGTCTGTTTCTGTTTTGTAAATAAGTTCATTTGTATCATATTTTAGATTCCACATATAAGTGATACCATATGGTATTTGTCTTTCTCTGTCTGACTTACTTCACTTAGTAGGATAATCTCTAGGTCCAACCATGTGGCTGCAAATGGCATTTTTCAATCTTTTTTATGGCTGGGTAGTATTCTGTTGTCTGTATACACCACATCTTCTTTATCCACTCATCTGTCGATGGACATTTAGGTTGCTTCCATGTCTTGACTATTGTAAATAGTGCTGCTGTGAACATTGGGGTGCATGTGTCTTTTCGAATTAGAGTTTTCTCCAGATATATGCCCAGGAGTGGGATTGCAGGATAATATGGTAGTTCTATTTTCAGTTTTTTTAAGGAAACTCCACACTGTTTTCCATAGTGGCTGCACCAATTTACATTCCCACCAACAGTGCTAGTAGAGTTTTCCCCACTTTCTCCAGCATTTGGATAACATTCCTTCTTGCTAAGGGATCACATGGGGCTTTGATCTGGATTCTGTAAACAGTCAATAATACGTCATTTAATGTATAGCCCTCTGTCTCAAAAAACTTATATAACTGTGCCTTGACTTTTAATGGGCAAAACAGCTCTCAGAGCTTTCTGAGATGCTCTTCCCAGGTTATAATCCTCAAATATGGCTCGAATAATATTTTCCATTTCTGTCTTAGATCGACTGGTTAATTTTTCGTCGACACTCCCATGAATTCTCTTGAATGTACTTTCCTGGGCTCCAAACCTACCCACATTTCCCAACCTTGCTCCTCCTCTTCCTGGGTTTCCGACAATTCATTTACTTAAGAAATGAGAATCTGGCGCCTACCAGTGTGCCAAGCCCTGTTTTAGACACTGCAGATATAGTGGCTGATGAAACAGAATTGTTGTCTTCATGGACCAGAGAAGGAGGCAGACGATAAACAAAACTTTTTCTTAATGAGTCAAATAATGAGTAACGCAGAGTAGGAACTTAAATCAGTGTTGAGTGAAAAACTTAACATTGTCTATAGAATATCACATCAGAGTCTTTCACTCCACAAGCAACCCTGGGCACTGAGTGTCACATACTGTTTTCCAAGCCCTTGGAATCTAAAAAGGTAAAGGTAACCCAGCGCCTGCTCTCTGGAGCTCAGCGTCCAGAAGGAACTTCGAGCAAGTGTTGAGTGCTAATTTTGTTAGGCCCTGTAAAAAGTGCTTCATGGTAGCCATCTTATTTAGTCCTCACTGACTATAGGAGGTTGTCCAAGGACAGAGAGCTTGGGACAACCGGCCCGAGAGTGGGCAGGCTGAACAGTGACAAGAGCTCTGGAGAGGAGGCAGTCCTGATATTTGGACTTAGGCCCAGTCCCTGTGACCTTGCGCAAGTCACGGTCTCCCTCGTCCTCCCACTCTAGCCAGTGTCTGTAGTGTCTGACTCCTAGCGGGGAAGGAGGTCGTTGGAGAGAGGGACAACCACAGACACTGCTTTCTTCCCCACCCTGCCCTATGCTCCCACGCCCTCCAGCGCCACCGCCCGGACCTTCTTCTCCTGGGTTGCTGGAGGAGGGCATTCCCTTTCCCCCAGCGGGCTCCTTCACCGCTGCCCCAGGCTAGAAGGCGACAGATCCTCCGCGAGCCACGCGCCTTGACTTTGGCCCCTGCTCCTTTGGCCCGGGATCTCGTAGCTCTCCCCGTCCACTCCCCCCGCGGCTCGCGACCACTTGGTCTGCGCCGCCTGCATTCTCTGTGTGTCGGGCCCGCCCGCACTGCGGGGGAGAGGCCGGGAGCCGCCCACGCTGCGCTCGGCGCTCGGAGTCGCCGTCTCCCTGGGAAGCGCGCGGGTTGCGCGACGCGCGGGAGCCGGGCGGGCAGCCATGGCGCGGCGCGCCGGGAGGTAGCCGGGCGGGACGCGGAGAGCGCGGGGGCCGCCATGGCCCGGCGGCGGCGCCGCGCCTGCATCGCGCTGTTCTTGGTGCTGCTCTTCGCCTTCGGCACTCTCATGGGCCTGCGCACGCTCAAGGCTCCGGACGGACTCCCGGCGCTGGGCCCCGGCCTGGAGCTGGCGCCCTTTGAGCGACGCCCCGAGGGTGGCCCCGCGCCGGCCGCCCGGGCCCCGGCCGCCCCCGCCGCGCCGCCGCCGCCGCCGCCGCCTCCGCCCCGCACCGCGGGCCCGGGCAGCTCCCTGGGGCCGGCCCCAGCGGAGGCCGAGCCCGCCCCCGGGCAGAGTCTGCGCGTCTACTCGGACCTGCACGCCTTCTACTACTCGTGGTACGGGAGCCCGCGGCGCGAGGGCCACTACATTCACTGGGACCACGTCATGGTGCCGCACTGGGACCCCAAGATCTCGGCCAGCTACCCCCGCGGCCGCCACAGCCCCCCCGAAGACTTGGGCTCCAGCTTCTACCCGGAGCTGGGGCCCTACAGCTCCCGGGACCCCGACGTGCTGCGGGAGCACATGACCCAGCTGAAGGAAGCCGCCATCGGTGAGCTCCCCCCTCCCCCGTCGCTGGGCCCCCAACCTCGCCTTTCTTCGTTCCCACACCTCAACTTCCACTGCTCCTATCACGGGGCCTTTGGTCCCACTCACTCGTCAGCCTGGCTTCTACCTCTTCTCTTCTAGAACTCTCATCCCGTGCTCACCAGGAGACCCCGCCCCCATCTTCTAGTTTTCAGACTCCTCCACCTCTGCCTTCTGACCCCTTACCATTGCAGGGCCCTTTCCTAGAGCAGAGCTGCTGGGAGGGCCAGTGGAAGGCGTTTGCACCAGGGCTGTCCCAGGTAGGGACAGCGAGGAGAGGAGGGCAGTCTATTGGGCTTCTCGGTTTGGGTAAGTGAGGCCTGGGTACCCTGGCACCGCAGGAGTCTGGGGTTCAGAGCAGTAGTGCCTGGGATGGCCTCTGCTTTCACACTAGGCACAGGGTAGGGCAGCAGCCTTTCCTGAGTTTGCTGGCTGCAGAAAGGAAAGTTTTTCTACGTTGTATGATGGACCCTGCTCTATTTGCAGTAAGGGGCCTGGGAGCTTTTCAAGTACTCTGCTTGAAAAGAAGCCCCTCTGTCGGCAGGCTGGGGTGGGGAGGCTGACTTATTTCAGATTTTGTCACTGAATTCTGCTGGATTTTACAGTACATTTCAATTTCTCCGGAAATGGTTAATGAGTGGGGGGAAAATCGAATGCCAGAGACAGTGGTGGGAAGTATTCACAGATAAATAGCACAGAGGCCATCCCTCAAGATTCTACCATCTAGAGCGGCAGACAGTTGAGTCAAATGTTATTTCCCACGGGAAGGGTAAAATGACCTCTGCTCAGGGCTCCTCTCCCCGAGGGACCTCAGAGGTGCTCCTCTCCTCCAGAGACAGGACTGTGCCTTCCGGGTGGGTGTGTCATTGTCCACCCGTTTCCCTTTGTTTAACTACTTGCTAATGCAGGCCAGAGGCTGCTGAGGCTCTCCGGCTCCTTCCTGGCCTGGCACGTTAGGGTTCCTGCAGTCACTGGGCTTCAGCACCGCGGGCGTGGACAGCTCCAGGACTCACAGCTCAGGGATCTGATCTGCAAGAAGAGAACCTGGCAGGAGTCTCCCTCAAGGTTTCATTCAGAAACCATTCTGCAGTTGGAGATGGTTTGTGAGGAAGGAAATCTCTGTTGTGGGGTACTGTGTGTCTCTGAAGTAGCCTCTGTGTTGTGTCTCAGGCGTCCTGGTCCTGTCCTGGTACCCACCTGGCATGGCTGATGATAATGGGGAACCCTCAGATGACCTGGTGCCCACCATTCTGGACACTGCCCATCAGTACAACATCCAGGTGAGTCTCCAAGAAGATGTCAAATGCTCTCTGGCCGATTCTGGAGATGTCCCCTCCTCCGCCCACAGGGATAGTGCCTCTAACCAAAGTTCCTGGCGTTAGCCCAGGTATGCAAATATGTAGCAAGTGTGGTGTTGGGGGTAGGGGTCTAATAAATAGTGACTATGTCACTTTTTTTTTTTGAATTTTATTTATTTTTTATAGAGCAGGTTCTTCTTAGTTATCTATTTTATACATATTAGTGTATATATGTCAATCCCAATCTCCCAATTCATCCCACCACCACCCCCTCCCCCACTTTACCCCCTTGGTGTCCATACGTTTGTTCTCTACATCTGTGTCTCTCTTTCTGCCCTGCAAACCGGTTCATCTGTACCATTTCTCTAGGTGCCTATGTCACTCTTATTTTTTGAGTTCTGAAAAAGAATTTTGGGAAAAATAAATATAGGATAAATGGGAGACTAAATTAATATCACAGTGATAGAGGTTAGGTTGGAGACCCTGATCCTGGAGAGAGGGCAGGCAAGGGCCAAATGGGCCCACAAACTGAACTCCAGCCTCAACTCCCTAGTGGGAGGCAGTGCTGGGCCTCAAGGAGTAAAGCACAACACGTGCTCTCATCAGGCAGGCTGTCTTTCAAGAGGAATGATGGAGCTGGCCAGTTAATTTCCCCACGTGTACCAATCAAGTAAGTCATTGCCCTTACCTGTGTGTGGCAAAAGAAGAAAAACGATGAAGAGGAGCCCCACTCCTGTTCCTGAGCCCATCACTGGCACATTAAATAGATCATGGCACGTTTTCCTATGGACACTTCTTCCCATAGTTTCAGGCAGCTAGTGCCGATTACTGGGAGCTGGCACGTAAGTTGAAACCTATTGGCCAGCCTGCAACAGCCCATCAGAATGATTCCCAGAGGCCCTGCTGTGGGAGGTGGGAAAACTCAACCCTGTTTTTTGGGCCCCGAGGGCAGTGGTTGCTTTTATTTACACTGTGCCCACGACTCCCAGGTCTCTCCTGAACTCAGCCTCTTCTCCAGGCCATAGTTGAAGCACGAGCCTTATAGGTTGTGGCCCCTGGACAGATACTCACCTGACCAATATCTCCTCTGTTTGTGGCAGGTGGCCTTCCACATCCAACCCTATAAGGGCCGAGACGACATCACTCTGCATGACAACATCAAGTACATCATTGACACGTAAGGCTGCTCTGGGACCTGGATTTTGGTGGGGATCAAAATGGGGGTAGGGCTAGAAGGCTTGGAGGCGCAGGTCAAGAGACAAAAGGGCAGAATGCCCGTGTCCCCAGCATCTAAAAAGAGTAAAAGAGTACTGGGCTTGGAGACAGCAACCTGGGTTTGAATTCTGGTTCTGCGGCCTCCATTCTGTGATCAGAGGCAGGCCTCTTAACCTTTGAATCTTGTGAGAGTTACGTGAGCTACTATATGTGGAAAGTGGCTTGCAAATGGCTTATATCATTCATAAAATGCATATATCATTCATTCATTCATTCACAAAATATTTATTGAGTGCCTTCAGGTGTCCAGGCACTGTCCTAAGTCCCAGTTGTACAGCAGTGGGTAGGGCTAGCACAGTTTACATCCTAGGGTGGGCGTGCAGTGAGCAGATAGTGGTTATAGATGACAAATCAAATAGCGATCCATACTATGAAGAAGTAATAACAGAATAAAGCAGGGTGTTAAGAGTGTGCCCAAGAAACAACTTTAGAATGGGTGGTCCAGTGAGCTTCTCTGAGATGACATGTAAGCCTGCACCTAAAGGAAGAGTCAGCTCTGCAGAGATCTGGGGCAGGCAGAAAACTCCAGGCAGAGGGCTGTCAGATCCAAAGGCCGTCTGATGGGACAAGCTTGACAGCAGCCGTTGTAGCCGGAGTGAAGCGATAGATGGGGTAATAGCAGGAATGGCGGTGGGCAGGGCCAGATCAAGTAGGTGGGGCCTTGCTGGTCTCGGTAAGGAGCAGTCAGATCTGATTTACACTTTAAAAAGAGACTGGGTTATAGGGAGGTGGAAGTGGGAGCCTGGAGACCAGTTAGGTGGCTGTCGGTACAGTCCAGACAGAAGATGGTGGTGGCTTGGCCTGGGGCAGGGAAGTGACGCTTAAATAGAGGAATGACAAGGCTCGGGGGAGGGTGGGAGGGAACTGGGTTCTTGCTTAGAGGCATGATGAGTCCAACTGTGGAGGCCAACTGGATTCAAAATCGTGCTTGGACATCAGGAAAGATCTCATTCATGGCCAGCCCTCCGGCTGTGCTGGCTTCTTTTCTCTTAGGCTGCTGGCTCAGCCTTTTCTTCCTCCTGCTCCTCAGGTATGGCTCCCATGGTGCATTTTACCGCTATAAGAACAGCATGGGTAAGAGCCTCCCACTCTTTTATATCTATGACTCCTACCTGACATCGCCTGAGGCCTGGGCCCACCTCCTGACACCGAACGGGCCCCACTCAATCCGCAACACCCCCTACGATGGGGTCTTCATAGCGCTGCTGGTGGAGGAGGGCCACACCCATGACATCCTGGCCGCCGGATTTGATGGCATGTACACCTACTTTGCCTCCAATGGTTTCTCCTTCGGCTCCTCCCATCAGAACTGGAAGGCTGTGAAGAACTTTTGCGATGCCAACAACCTCATGTTCATTCCCAGCGTGGGGCCTGGCTACATTGACACCAGCATCCGGCCCTGGAACAACCACAATACGCGGAACAGGGTCAACGGCAAGTACTATGAGACGGCCCTGCAGGCAGCCCTGACCGTGAGGCCCGAGATCGTCTCCATCACCTCTTTCAATGAGTGGCACGAGGGCACCCAGATTGAGAAGGCCATTCCCAAGAAGACGCCGACTCGGCTGTATTTGGACTACCTGCCTCATCAGCCCAGCCTGTACCTAGAGCTGACGCGCCGCTGGGCGGAGCACTTCATCAAAGAGAAGGAGCAGTGGCTGATGTGAGGGGCCTGCAGGCAGGGGCGGGAGGTGCTGACGTCCCAGCCTCACTGGAAGATGTCACCACGTGGGGCTCGGCTGAGGTTGTGGGCACTCGCTCCCAAGTCAGCGCCTGGGTGCTTCTGGGCCCATCAAGTCAGGGCCCGTGGAGAACAGAGCTAGTTTCTGAGGCAGGTGGGTGCCAGGGTGTCCTGCAGGGACAGGAAACTAGGCGGTGTTCCAGAGAGGGAACCCCAGGGGCTGGCAGGTGGCTGGGCTTAGCCCAAGGCAGCTCCACATCCTCAGAACACTTTAAAACAATCCCTTCTAGCTTGGAACTCGGCTGGTTGGTGTTCTGGAGTCGCCAAGTCACTGGTCTTAGAAGGGTGTCAGGGCTCCGGGCTAGCATGCACCCTGCTCTCTGCCAACCGGCGTCCTCTCCAGGCCTCCTTCCCACATCATCTGTCTTCCCCAAGTTAGGGAACCACATTTAAGACTTTCTAAAAGGGAAAATTCTCGGTTTAAGCTCTTCCCAGTAGATTCCCGAACCCAATTATCAGGAAATAATCCTGAGCATTCACACATTCATTCAACACATACTCAGCGAGCACCTTACCGCGTGCCAGGTGCTGGGGGAAAACTTGACCAGGAATGGCTCCTGTCTTCCTAAGCTTACAGGAGCCAGCTTTCCTCATTTGGTGTGGCCTTGTAGCTAGTGCCTAAGCACAGCTATAAGTTTTTCCTTTTTGCTGTTTTTGCCCAGTGCTGGGAGTTCAGTTCCTTTTTCCTCGAAGAAAATACCTCTGCGCCTCAGAGCCTCCGTTTTCCTAGATGAACATTTAGCTCCAGGGGGAGGACCAGGACACCCCCCTCCCTTTAGCTGCCTGAATTGAATGAGACCCACTCACTAGAGCCGTTTTCACTGCTACTGTGATTTGTATTAAAAATGACATGTTGTTCCTATTCTCAAATCAGCTTTCCTTTTGATCCCTTCAGGACCACAAACTCTTGACTCCTCAGATTCCGTGACAAATTGACATATGGGATGGGCTGGCTACAGTGTTAGCACAACGAAGAGTCGTTTGCTTAAGAAATTAGTTTCAACAAGATTTCTAGAGGGAATATTTAACAAACCAGTGATTATTTACAAATAAACTAATATGCTAATTGCAGGGACTCTCAAAGCAGGCCCTGGGACACCCTCTTGGCAAAATTCTTAGGATCTACTTGAAAATATGTGCATTGGAAACGACGGTATTGAGAAGTTTATGGGCTCAAGACTGAATCCTAGTTCTGAGAACTGGGGTGTGAGGGGAGAGGGGAGGAAGTGAGCCCTACTGGTCACCACAAGGACTCTCAGCTCCAGTTAGGTAACAGGTACTAAACCCCACCAATGGATGGGGCAGGCCTGGTCCCCTTGCTGTCACTCAGTTGGGGAAACCAAGGCAGGCAGGGACAGGTGAAAAGGGCTAGATGGTGACCTGGAATAATTTACAAGGGAGTGACACTGAGGCTTCAGTTCACATATGCAAATTTTTAAAAACACTAGAAGTATGGCCAGACCCGGGGGGCAGGGGCAGTAATTCTCACACACTGCTGATGGCAATGCAACTTGATTCAGTCCTTTTGAAGGCTGACCTCTATCAAGAGCCAAAAAAATGTCCATACACTTGGACCCAGTAATCCTACCCCAAGGAAATAATTCAAAAGAAGAAAAATAAAACATTTACAAAGGTGTTTAACAGCATTTTTTTCTATTAAAGAAAAAACAAAGTTCAAATGCCCAACAGTTAAGTATGTTTTTAACACTTGTATACATATGAATAAAGATAAAGGCCGCTGAGTAGACACTGGATTTAAACAAAGGTGTTGTAGGTATAATTCATTATAATTTATATTATGAATAAATAAGAAAAAAGTGGCTGAACAGGACAGTAGAGATTTATTTTCCAATATTCCTTAATTTGGACCCCCTCCCACCCCTGTGCCAGCTGAGCTTACTTCCCACCATTAGACCAAAATGATGACTCTCCGCCAGGCAGTTACAGCAAAGAACCAGCCCCCTGGTTCAGAGGAAGCAGTCGATGGCTCTACAGTTTTTATTTTTATCCTAAACTGGTTCCAGCTTCAGAAGCACAAAACTCATGCATTTGGTCACTTGAGACTTTTGAAAAGCACCAACCAATGTGTTAGCTGATTTGGACCTTAAGTGCCACTACCCACCAGAGAAGAAGCTCTTACTAGATTCCAAATCTGTTATTTATTTTTCAAAGATCAAAAAAAGAAAAAACTTACCAGAACAAGGCCATCCTTGGAATGCTCTTAAAACCTCTATTCAGCTTTTGGCTCATATATGAAATTATAAATAAATACAACCTCCCCAACCAGGTGTGAGGTTTAACCAGCAGCTTCTGAGTCCTGGTCTATAGTGTTCAGAAAGAAACTTTGCCTTAAAAGGTCAGACCAGTTAACACTGTAGCCCCAGCGGCCTCTGCCAATGAGGCCTTGCCAGCCACCAGCAGTCGGACACATAGTGTCCAGCACCAGTCCTTGGGCCCTCCCTCCTCCGGAGTTTCACAAGCAGGATCCACGTAAGGGGAGCAGCCCATACTTCTGGAGGATGGCCGAAGTACTTTCTAGGGCACTGGGGAGGAAATGGAGGACAGTTAGGGTTTGACTTCTCAAAGCCCCAAGCCCACCAGATTCTGGAGATCAGGGACCTCTAAACTCTTCGATCATACTATGCTCTATTCATCAAACCCTTGATGAATCCTTTTGAATCCTGAAAAAGCCAGCAAACACTAGCAAATTTAGTTCCACTCCACCCACCACATCTCCAAACCTGCCCGCTCCCCTCAGGGCAAGATGGGAGTAACAACCTTTTTTTTTTTTTGCATCTCCCAACCTGCCTCAAATGCTATCCCTGTGCCACAGCAAAGAGACTCACCAACCCGGACGAACGATGCCAAACTCTCCAGGCACAGACAAGTCAACCACAGTTGAGCCTAGTCGACACTCAGGGCTCTGGCCGTCCCCAATTGGTCCCCCATCAATGACCAAGGACAAGCGAGGCCAGAGGTCCTGAAATTCCTGAGAAGAGGGAGAGGAAGAGCATGGACACCACCTCTGGCATCTGCAATGATGTCATACCGCACACAGGGCACCTAAGACAGAAATCACACAGCTCTAAAACAGCAGGCATCTTCCTCTAAGCAGGGGAAGGAATCTCATTTAGTTAGGGTCAGCTGTGGCAAGGACACTGCATTTGCACCTAGGACACCACATCCTACGAGGTTTGGTGCCCCCCCCCAGGTTAGCATCCCACGTTAACACCTATTAGAGCTTAAAGAAAATCTTGCCGTGCCCAGAGGAAATGCCACACGTCGCTTCAGTTCGGGAGGGAGAAGTACAGTGACTGGAACCCTCGGTGGGAGTTCAAAGACATGGGCTCTAGCCTCGACTTTCCACCAAAACTGTGTGTGACAATGCAAGTTACTTTCCCCAGGGCTGTAAATAAAAGGGCTGGACTAGATGGTCACTAAGGAAGGGTCCTTCCAGCTCTACCACTCTCACCCTGAATCTCAGCAGAACCCTGGATCAGGGCAGGAGAAACAGGGGGGACTCTGCAACTGCACGCCACTGGCGCTCAATCCTTGGGCTATGGAAAGGAGTTCCGCTTCACAACTGCGGACTGAACTGTTAACTGAGCCAGAGCACCACTCTCCACCCTCGCCCCGCATGAAGGCACTGCAGTGGCAGTTAGGCCTGGGAATTTGGGATGGGGGATCATAAATACCAGTTACTGTGCTGGACAGGTAAACTGTTTGCCGAAAAGGTAAGAATCCCCATCCCCAATGCCTAGGATACAGCCACCAGGATCAAGTAAAGCCTGAGAGTAAGAAGGGGTGCTGGGCTCTCACTTTCCAAAGCCCCTGAACCCACTCTCTAGATCTGGATATGGAATCACTTTACTATGAAAGTAAAATCACTTTGCTATGTTCTGCATTTAAGACCAGTAAGGAGAAGTGTGCTCAGTCAAATTTCTTTGTGTCCTCATTCATTCTAAGCTTCTCAGCCAAGACAGGATTAGGACGATCCTTTCTTTCTTTTTTTTGGCCACACTGTGCGGCTTGCAGGATCTTAGTTCCCCGACTATTGAACCTGGGCCCTCGGCAATGAAAGCACGGAATCCTAACCACTGGATGGCCAGGGAATTCCCGTGGGTGATCCTTTCTTTGACCTGGCTTGTGGCAGAGGTAAGAGAACAGGACCAGGAGTCCCTGGGATAAGTGATTTAACTTTTCAGAGTCTTAACTTTCTTTACAGCAAGTTGTGAAGACTTATCACCCAACTGTATTCCTCAACGACTGCTACCCCAACAGAATGAGAAAAAAACGTACTTATGATGTCTCTTATTGTTAAAAAGACAGTAGGAAAACAACACCAATTCTCCCCCTCGCCTCTCAAACTTTAAAATAAACCTTTTCCAAGATCATTCTGTATTCCCCCACCCCGGCCACCTGGGCAGACTTCCCACCATCAGACCAAAAGGGCGGCTCCCCTGCCAGGCAATTTCAGTGAACCATCAGCCCCTCTGGTTCACAGGAAACTGTGGCCTGGTGACATTTCCGGGGGGAGGACTGAGTAACTCACCTCAACATTCAGAGAGCTGGCCTGGGAGCTGAGGTTGGCGCTGGTGAGAGCAAGAGGTCCCCCAAACACCTGGGCCAAGTCCTGCATGAAGGCGTGGTCAGGAATCCGGATGCCTACAAGCTATGAGGCAAAGAGAAAGGGGATCATCAGAAAGGTTGAAGGGGTGGGGGATGGCTCTGGCCTGGATCCTAGCAAAAACCGAATGGCAGGAGTCTGGGGACACAAGAGAAAATCCGACTCACAGGAGTGAAGGGGTTCAGGTCCTTGTTGAGCTCCTCCGAGCGTTCCATCACCAGGGTCACTGGTCCTGGCAGCAGGTCATTCAGGAGCCCCTCAGGTACTCTCACACGGCAGTACCTGGGAAACAGAGGGGGCACAAATCCAACCAAATTAAAGGCACTGCTGGTCCTATTCCAGACTCCAGGCAGATCTAGGAAAGGTGACCCGAGGGACCACAATGGGATCCACCTGTCTTCCCTCTTCACCCCCAAGAGCTTGAGCAGAAGACAGGGCTGCAGAGGGCCGCCCCAGGCTTGGACCCGCAGGCTACAACAGCTGCACCGCTTTCACGCTCCGTGTTTTACTTTCTTCAAGGCACTCCCTACCAAATTAAGCTATCGTGTTCCCCCTCTTTTATCTTAAACCGTGGGCGTCCCCCTCCCCGCCCATTATGACAAAAACGCGAGAAGAGTAGGGACCCCGCCTGCCTCGTTCATCGCTGCGCCCCCATCTCGTTCAAGGCCTGGCAGACGTTAAGCGCTCCATACACGTTTCCAGTTCCGGATTCCCGGGTGAGCCTGGAAAAGCCCCTCCCGCTCTCCGCGCCTCAGTCTCCCAAGCCTGTCACCGGAAACCCCTCCCGCGGTGCCGCCCCCAACAGGGCCGGGTCGGGGCGTCCTCACCTGTAGACGTCGGCCACGCGGCCCAGGCACACGGCCAGCGGCTTGGTCTCGCTGCGGCCCTTGACGCGGTACACGACGCCCAGTGCCTCCGAGCAGCTCGCCGAGCAGGCCAGGCCGTACAGCGTATCGGTGGGGACGGCCACCACGGCGCCGGCGCGCAGCTCGGCCACGGCGGCCCGCAGCGCCTCGGTCCAGCCGGCGCGCTCCGGGTTTGCGGCCCGCACGGCCCCGCTCCCCGGGAGCCGGAACAGCCGGGCCCCCGGCGCCGCCGGAGCGGGGCTCGGCGGACGGAGAAGGCGCCCGCTCCGGGTGGAGCCCGCCGGACCCTCGCTCAACCCCATGCTGGCAGCCACCGCGGCCCTCAGCCCCGTGCACGAACGCGCCGGAGACATCCGCCCAGGCCTGCTTCCGGGAGGAAGTGACGCGCCCAGTCATCTTCCGGTCTGGGAGGCTCCGCCCCACCACCGCGCTGGGCAACTTAAAGGGACCGCGACCCCCAGGAGGATTGAAGGAGACCGGTGGGGACGGGGCGGGGCGCAGCTTTGCGGAGCCTTAGCGCAGCGCTGGGGAGGGGGGGCGGCCGAAAGGGGGGGCGGTGGTCGGGCCGCGCAGGCGGAGATGGAATGGGGCCCGGGCTCAGACTGGTCACGGGGGTGAGAGGGGGCCCGTTGGGGTGGGGGGAAAGGGGCTCTGACCCCGCGCAAGCGCCGGCCCTGACCGTGTGTCTCGCTCTCTCCCGGGCAGGGAGGCTGCCGGCGTGGACCGTGGGAAGGCGGGGCTGGGGCTCGGCGGGAGGCCACCCCCGCAGCCGCCCCGGGATGAGCGCGCCCAGCAGCTGCTGGATGCGGTGGAGCAGCGGCAGCGGCAGCTCCTGGACACCATCGCCGCCTGCGAGGAGATGCTGCGGCAGCTGGGCCGCCGGCGCCCGGAGCCGGCTGGTGGCGGGGTCAGTGCCCACCCCGGGCTGGGCCTGGGAGGTGGGGACTGCCCACTGGCCGCACTTGCTAAGTTCTGGCTTCCCCTGGAGGGTGGAAGAGTGTCCCCACCGCTTTATCCCCCACTGCCTTTCAGCTGGGCGAGAGGCTTTGGAAAAGTTAAGTGCTATCCAGATGCCAAGTGGCCATCTCTTGCAGGGCCTAATCCAAGGCCTTTCCTCCCAGCCTCACTTTTTTTTCTTTCTTCTGTTCCAATCAGAACGTCTCAGCCAAACCTGGAGCACCCTCCCAGACAGCTGTCTCCGCCAGAGGTGGCTTTCCAAAGGATGCTGGCGATGGAGCTACGGAGCCCTGACCATCCCCGAGCCGGGCGCCCTGACTTCTCTCCCTCCCCAGGGCTGGTGGCTGGACTGTGAACAACTCCCTTTCAGTAAAGGGGCCAGTCTTCACTGGCAGTGGCTGGTACTTGGCTCTCAGCCTGGGTGGCAGCTCTGCTAGCAGCTGGGTTCACTCCCACTTCATCCTGGCTGAAGGCAGTGCTGAGCTCTGAAATGTAGCCAACGAATACCCAGTCTGATTACCCAGATTTGGGCAGACCAGCAGTGCTCGCCAGAGTGGTTTGGCCTGCTTTGGGGGATCCAGGTCGTGTTACATGTCCATTTCATGCTTTGGGGGCTCCTAGCCCCACAAAACACTTTTAGCAGAGCCTTGATTAAAAGGAAACCTGCAGACTCTCCTGGTGACCGACCTTTCCTTTCTGTCCCCTCCCTAAGACTCTGATGGCTGGGGAGGGGTGAAGTGGTTGAAAATTGTCAACCATGGGTAGGGTTGGGAAGAAATGCCACAGATACTACCAGATTTAAATAAGCATTTAATTAGGATTTCATTAGTATTTAATATTGCTTTTTCAATTCCAAAAAGTTAAATTTTCACTTCTTAGCAGATATTTTAAAGTACAATATTAAGTTTATACAAAATGAGCAATTAAGCAAACACCATTATTTCACATTCTTCAAAAATACAAATTCATATTTATTCTTTTTTGGGTTTGGAGGTTTCTTCCTTTGGAAGTACTGAACCTGTAACGTTTTCATATCGCTCAGTGGAAGTCTGTTGTTCCCATGTTTCACACTTAAATAAATTTGATAGGCTTTTACATAATCCAAATAAAACTATTTGGGGTTTAACCAAGACCTCTGGCCAATGACGTGTGTGTCAAAAAAAAAGAAGGCTCTCGTGGGTCTTGCTTCTCCTGGCCAGAAGATCTGAGCCAGAGAGTCGGCAAAAACCTGTTTCCAGCCATCTTCCCCAAACAGGGACTAGGAGTTTACGGGGAAAGAGAACAGCTACCTTGAACTCTGACCCCCCACCCGCACATTCTCCAAAACACAACAAAGGATGTAGACTGTTGAGTCAAAGAGCGCCCTGGGGAGGCCTGAGGACACGGGGAAAAGGGCAAGAGAGGCCTCTCTGACTTGGCACCAGTATAAGGATAACAAGAGTATTGCAGAAAACACCCCTGGGTTTTGGTGGGAAAAAAAGGTTTTATGAAAAATTTCCCCGTAAGAAAAAGTAGAACCTGCATTGAGCTGAGAAAGTGACACGACATCATCACCCAATTTGGGGCCCAGCAGGCACACCACCAAAAGGGCAGTGTGTGGTTTTAAACTTTGCTTCCAGTAAAAAAGCTTGTACTATGTACACATTGACATAAAGATCCAGTTTAATTTGCATTTCTCAGTGCAGACTGAGAAGCCCTCTCTTGAACAGGAGTAACAATGAGAAATGCCCAAACAGTGATCATCAGCTTCCCCAAAGGGTGTGAGAAGAGACAAGGGACCCTTTCTCTTGCCCCGCCCCCAACATATGCCAGAGCAAACGGGCTAAACTGACTACCAATCAGAAATATGCATGATTCAGTTTTGTTGCCTCTCCCCGCCCCAATATTTAGGAATGGTCAATTTCAGATCTATGTCACAGCAGAACCATTTGCATATTGGATCTATGGAAATCTTTCTGCTTTGGCTGAAGTATATTTTAAAACTTCTCTATTCTTTAGTAGACTGAGAATTGAAGATAAAATGGGGGGCGGGGAGGGAGAAGGGAGTGAGGGGAAAGGAAGAAAGTTGATAAAGCAGATTATTAACAGCTTTGTTTACTGGATTCAATGAGGGCTGGAGGCTTTTGCTTAAAGAGCCAACAGGGGCAGTAGGGGGAGCAGTATGGAAATGGCTCGTGTTGCCCCCCCCCCGCCCCCCCACGACTGCCACAACCTTCCCCAAACATATTTCTGATTGGTGGTATAGGAAAATTGTAAACTCATTAGCAATACTGTTGCAGTTCCACAAATCAATGGTTTCAGTGACTCTGGAGAAGTCTTTAGGATTAAGGGCAATGGACGTGATTATAAATATAAAAGTCTAGAAGGTGCCAGGTGTCTACCTAGGAACAACCAGTTTCTTCCTTTCAGGCATCACTTTGTAATGGTGAAGAAGGGGGAAAAGACGGCAAGGGACCAAGAAGAAGTGATGAAAAAGGGCCTCAACAGCAGAAAACAGGACCCGCAGCAGTTCTTCAGAGAGCCTGAGGGGGCGCCCTTGGGCACACAGGGAAGGCTTGCATAGATTGAGCAGTTGCTGAGAACGCATAATAGTGTTTCCCTATGGACAGCCTCATGGCACAGGGCTGATGGAGTGGAAAAACGCAGCCAGGCCAGGGCCACATGGGACAACCACCATCAAGCTACACATATTGCACCAAGGTAAGTGCTTTTCTTTTCACACCTCAATTTAACTTTTTTTCTGAGCAAAAAATAAAACTTTGTGGAAAGTATATATGTGTGTGTGTGTGTGTGGGTATACACACACACACGAAAGAAATTGCAGCAATTGGGTTAAAGATAAAATAACGTAAAGTGCTTTTTTATTATTTCTTTAATATACCAATATGAGGTTCTGCAAACTTGTCCCTTTGGACACATTCAGCACATTATACGAAGTCTCTCAGGAAAACCCACCCACCCATTATCCCCATCAGTCCGCTGCCTTGACCCTGAAAGTAAACTCTCCAATCTACTGACTCTCCCAGAGGTGGTGAAGAGAAGTCCCTTGCTTCTACCCAGAGAGGCCTTCACACCTTAAGGCCCCTCCTGGACTTTGTACCATGATCTCCTTCTGCGAGGGGCGGAGGGGCAGGGGTGGAATTTAATGAATGACACTAATTCCTGTCATCAAACTAGTGATACCCTCACGAGGTTGGCCAAACTGCCTGGAAAGGCAGGGCCACTTTCCCTCAATGCCTCACCCACCTGCCTGGGAAGGACCATATTCACTAAGGCAGTTTGGCGGTGCCAGCCAAAGTTTCCTGCCACCTGCCAAGCCCGTGAACTCCACAATTCCCCAGGCTGACTAGCATTCTGTAAAGGGGCAGTATAACTGGAGATGCTAGTGGGAGCTGGAAGTCTCAATCTACAGGGTGAAAATGATTAAGGTTACCATGGGAAGAAAAAAGGCGTGATTTTACCTGAAGTCTGCACACCTTCCCTAGCCTCACCCTAGGTTTATTCCTGGGTTTGAAAACCACTCTCCATGAAGGCTCTTTGTGGCTCCACTTTAGCCAGCACCCTCTCTTCTCCAAGGTCCTTGACACTAGGGGCCAGGCTGATAGAAGGGACAGGGGCGGGGAAGAGTGCTAGAAGAAGAAGGAAAGGAGAGACTGCCTACCGTGTGGAGTAAAGGTACTCTTCACAACCACTCACTAGCATTTTAAGCACATTCTTGATGTTTTCAAAAGCTGATTGGATCTGATGGTTCCCCTTGTAATCTCTAGTACCCTCAAAAGGCAGATACTTCAGCTAGGAAAATCTGTCAGTCTATACACAGTTTCTTCATCACCCCTGATCTTTGGAGCAGAAAAGCCACTGACCTGGGCGGACCCCAACACAAGCACAGCCCGGGCTGGAGGGAGGGAAGCAATATTTCAACCATGGCACTTCCGACGGCCTTCCCTAGGCTCCTGCTTTCCACCTCAGCTCCCAGGGAGCCGAACCTCAGGTGAGCCTAGGATGGGCACGTGGGGAGGTCATTTGGGACCCACATGCTGCTCTCTCTCTCTCGGAAGGTGTGGAGAAAACAGCCAGGGTCCTACCGCAAAGCTTCCTGTGGGTGCAAGGCCCAGAGACGGCCATGCTCAGCAGCTGGTTTTCCAGGAAGATGAACCACTGCGGTAATAGAAGGTCCCTCCTGCCTCATCAACTTCTGCTGAGGCCAGTGGCCGCCAGAACCCACCAGCCTTTTGGACAGGAGAGTGCAGAGGGTCAAAAAAACCCCGATTCTCGCGACTAGACTCCTGCAATGAGAAACCACCAGCTGCTTGTAGTTAAGCCCATTTCTCCTCATGGCAGTAACATTTACCACCACTGCCCTCTTGTCCAAATCTGTCCCTGAACATCCTGTTAAAGGCAGGGCCTCTGGCTCCCAGGTAAATGATCTACTCTGGATACTGTCTTGGCTGGCCCTGAGTAATGGCGCAGAGAACAGGAGAGTGACAGATCTCTCCACCTTAGGGACTGGGAAAGGAAGGCAAGTTACGGCTGCTTTCTGCCCGACATCGTTGACTCAGAAGGGCAGCCGTGTTTGTGGCACCCTGCCCCTCGCTCAAGGCAGGGAAGGGGCCCTTGGGAGGCAGAGGCCTAGTCTAGACATTGGGCCGTGCCTAGTTTCTGAGCTCAGTGAGTGGGGGGAGCACTCGTGACTACACTGATATAGCCAGTTAAGAGAAGCTTTCCATTTTAGTGTGGACTGTATTTTATGTTTTATTTTAAGAGGCAATGACTGACTCAGAGCCAAAGGCAGAGAGATGGATGTAATTCTATACACAAATCAAAAAAAATTTTTTTCCTATAATACAACTTAATGAAACATTCCAAATGAGATAACTTATTGCAACATTTCAGGCTTTTTGGTGGAAGGGGAATTTTTTTGTTTTACCCTGAGTAGAAGATCATCGCTTTGTGGTTTTTTTTTTTCTTTTTTTGTTTTTTTGTTTAGAAATCATACGACTAAGCTGAGCAAGTCACATCCTTCTTTGCACTGTACTAGGCTGTATGCAAAATCCAGAGGCGTGAGAGGCGGAGATGGGAGGGGGCAACCAAAAGCCTGGCGGGAACCCGGAACCAGGACACCCGGCCTGCCGATGACACGCCGCCTGAACAGAACTCCTGTAAAGCTGCACCTTCTCCTGGTCAGCAAAATGCAGCTCTTCTGCTCTGAGGAAGAAGATACCCTTCAAGGAAGGCAGACCACCAGCCAGCGACTGGCCATAAACCACATGTCCACTCTAGGACAAAGCAGGGATGTTCCCCGAGAAAAATTCACTGTGATCTGCAAGCCCTGGCAACCAACGGAGAAAGAGAGAACCCGAAGGCAAAGACTGTGATCACATCACTAGAGCCTGTTCTGCACATGCGTCATGGACAGAGAGCAGTCAACAACTTGCCTGGGGTCCCTGCGGAAGCGGACCGTCCTTGCGGCCTCGGGCCAGGCTTTTAGCTGCCCATTTGGGCTGCAGGATGACACCTGCCATGGTCACCCTGAGCTCCACCAACACCAAGCGCAGACAACGAAACCATCTCACTTGATCCCTGTCCAGCTCATGGCTGTCTGACCCGCCTTTGCCACTTCCCTCTCTGATGGAGTGAGGGCCTGGCCTTCCAAGCAAGCTTCAGCCTCAGACTCAAAAGACACAGAAGGAGCAGCAACACCCGACACACTGAACTCTACTGCCCAGACTACAAAGACCCCAGTGCAAGCGATGGGCAGCATCAGATTGATGGAAACCACACCCTTTCATTTAGAATTTTTATGCATACGAGTAACCTTAATTTCCACGTTCACATGACAATAAGCAAAAGTGACATACAGTGCAGCCAAACAGTTCATTTATAACTTAGCTTTTTTTTTTGTTTTGTTCCGTTTTTGTTTGTTTTTTTTTTTTTCTCCAAAGATCAGTTCCTTAAAAATGGATGCTCCTGGGATATGAATAAAGAAAATATGTCTGAAAGGTGAGGATTTCAAACAGTAGATTTCTTCCTCCTTCAAACTGCTGACCCCACGATGGTAGGCATCGCACCTTCTGCCTCCTGCTTGGCCTCTGTTCCTCGAGGTGAGCACATCTGGGCCTTTCACTTGGAGAAGCTGCTGGTCAGGCCCATCTCCTCCTCCTCCTCCTGCAGTAGTGCTTCAATGGGAATCAGATTGGACGGCGTGTCCAGGTTCTGGAGGGACAGAAACTCTGACATATCCATGGCACGTAACGTTTCTGTCTGAGGGTCTGAAGGAGTCACTGCTTGTCTGCTTTGCTCACAGGAAGAGGATGCGGCGGAGGAGGACGACAGGGGGATCGGGGGCGGGGAAAAAGTCTGCGGTGGTAGCTTCAGGCTGGGCTCATCCGGAGGCTGGGCGCTCAGCGCTGGAGCGGGAGGGGAAGGGCAGCCCTTCCTCCTGCTGGCCGCCCGCTCCTTGGCGGAGTCCCGGCACGCACACTGACACTGACAGGCCTCCTCTTGTTTGATGATGATCACAGGGACGCTGAGGCCGATCTGCTGTACAGCGCTCCCTGCGAGAGGGCGAGAGAGACTGCTCTTCAAGTAGCCGCAGGGCAAGGGCAAGAGGGACGGGAGGGTGGAGGACTAGCTCAGCGCCACGCCACGGAGGCGGGAACGATGGAAAGGGTAGATGCCGTGCCATGCTCCACGCTTGGTTCTGCTTTAAACTGGACCACGTTCCTCCTCAAGTAAGAGGCCTCTGACACTCCCCATCCCCTCCAAGACAGAAAAGCCACACACCATCTAGATGCACCCTGTATTTCCAGCTTCATTTCCGGCCCCTCTCGCAGGCACCCTCCACGCCAGCCACGGTGGATGCCTCCCTTTTCCTGCACGTTCTTCATAGCTCTGGGCTCAGGGGCTCTTCTTTCTACCTAAACTCTTCTGGAGAACTTACTCTTACCTCTGAGCACCCAGCCCACTGCCCTCCTCTCCCAGCGCCTCCAGGCAGTGTTTTCAGCAGCCTTATACCTCAGGGATGGCCCAAGGGCAGCTGCCGTGTGCAGAGCTGTTCCATACTGTACCAGGCCATTTAGTCCCGCCTGCCCCAGAGGCTCTGACCTCCTTTAGGGCACCCCGCTCACCTTTGCAGCCCCGTCTCAGACACACAGCCAGCCTTGCGTGCACGCACATTCCTTCTCTTTTGCATATGTGTGTTGTGCAGATGCACACTCTGAATTCACACAGGCTTTGTGTGTCTCAAAAGAGCTAGAGACCAAGGGGCTAAGAGAACAGAATGGGAGGGAGTCAGGAGGCCCAAGACCTAGTGCTTTGGCTTTGCCACAAACTCACTTATGAATTTGGGGGACTCATTTAATCTTTCAGGGCCTGAGTTTCTTAATCTATAAAATAAAGAGTTTGAGAGAAAGGACCGTTTAGCTCTATAAGAGTCTCTGACCCAGATGCTGTTTCTTCATTACTGTAATTAGAAAAGAGTCCAGTGAATTAACAGCTGCTCTCTTTAGCATTAACTGTGATTCCAACTTTTTTCTGGCTACATTAAAGCCTATATCTGTTTTTTCATTATTTTATTTTTTTGGCCGTGCAGTGCGGTTTGCAGGATCTTAGATCCCTGACCAGGGATCGATCCCAGGCCCCCTGCAGTGGAAGCGCAGAGTCCTAACCACTGGACCACCAGGGAATTTCCTAAAGGCTATATCTGAAAGGGAAAGAACCGTTACTAGTTAAAGAATGTTAAATGTGGTATTTATGCTATAAGTCCAGTAACTTTCAATAGTTGTAAGAATATTAAATACTCTAATAATACACACATGATAAATTTAATTTAAAAAATGTTTAAATCCCGGGCAAAGCAACAATTAACTAACTGTGCCCCAAGAGGCCCAGAGAGTTGACTTCCTTTTAAAGCTAACACAGAATTTCATACCTGTGCTACTGGCTACTGGTACTGCAGTGGTAAAAAACACCTTCTCAACTTTAGATGCTTGCTGCTGGAAAAAAAAAAAAAAAAAAAAAAATCACATTTATGGCTACTCAAATATGGCAGATCTCCAAGGGCCTAAAGCCTCCCCAATTGTAATGGTCATCCAAGAGGACAGAAAACCCTCAGTGTTCAGGGATTTTTGTACTGAGCGGTGTTTTTGTTTGTGCTCTGACATGAGGTCACCGCACTGTTTGACATTCAGTGCTGACAATGTAGCCGGCTTTGTCCCCTCCCTACTCCTTGGCTGTCTCCCAGCTGCCTAATCCAGTAGGTTCTGTGCACCCAAAGGCTCCTCCAAGGTTGCTTTTCTCACGTGGATGGTCTTCTCAGAGGGAGCCCCAGGGCTAGCTTCCCCTCTAAGCTCTCCACTCCCTGCCAACCCCCAATACTTCTAGGAGACTGGAAAGTTCTTTTTTCCCCTCAAGGACTAAGCTGCATGCTAAGAAGAGGCTAAGACTCCCTCTCACAGGCAGAAGACCTCCTGTGAAGGCCCTGGGCAGTGTGCTGTAAGCTGCATGGGGCACGTGCTCAAGGGTAGGCCCTGGACTCAGTCACACATGGATTCAAGTCCAAGCTTGGCCACTTAGTTGTTGAGGTCAGGCAAGTAATTTAACCTCTTAGAGTCGCAGTTTCCTCATCTGTAAAAACAGGGACGCCAACCAAAGACTCTCCCAAAGGCCCTCAAAAGGATGAAATGAGATGATGTGAGTGGAGCCCGGGGCACACCGTGAGCATTCAGCAAACACTAGCTATTTATATGATTACCAAGTAGGACTATCGGGCCATGCCCAGAAATCACCCCTCACTTTAGTACACTTCTGATTCAACTGGCTATAGGGTTTCTGCTTTCTTCAAGTCTTATTTTAAAAAGGGCTTTATCTTTCCTCCTTTTAAGGAAAAAAAAGTGTCTCTAAGATGAGTCTAGGAGGAACGTGAAAGTTTCTGGCTAAGTTACAGGAGAGGACACTATAAAATAATGATGGAGAAATGAGACCCATACTTAAATACATGAAAATGAATTGGGTGGAAAAGGAATGAGCTGTTCCATGTAGTTCCCCAGGGCAGATCCAGGAAAAGAAGATTAAAAACTACATGGAGGCATGTGGCTGCCAGAGGGGAGGAGAGAAATAGGTGAATGAGAGTAAGAAGTGCAAAAATCCAGTTGCAAAATAAATGAGTCATGGGTAGGAAATGTACAGTGCAGGGAATACAGTCAATAAGTATCTAAATCTTTGGATGGTGACATATCGTAACTAGACTTAACATGGTGATCATTTTGAAATGTACAGAAATATCACTATGTTGTGTAACAGGAACTAACACAGGTAGGTCAATCATACTTCAAAACAAACAAACAAATTCATTGAAAAAGAGATCAGATATGTAGTTAGCAGAGGCGGGGTGGGGTGGGGAGAGGGGGAATTGGATGAGGGCAGTCAAAAGATCCAAATTTCCAGTTATAAGATAAAGAAGTACTAGGGATGTAATGAACAATTTGATAAACATGATTAACACTGCTGCAGGTTAATATGAAAGTTGTTAAAAGAATAAATCCTAAAAGTGCTCATCACACGCACACATTTTTTTCTGTTTCTTTAATTCTGTATCTCTGTGAGATGATGGATGCTCACTAAACTTGTGTCATTGTGCTGTACACCTTAAGCTTATACACTGCTGTATGTCAATTATATCTCAATAAAACTGGAAGAAAAAAGAAAAAAATGCCACTATCATAAATGAGAAAGTATGATCACTTTCTGTACATAGCCATCAGCAAATATATGAACAATAAAAATAATGAAAATAATTTTCTTTTTTTTTTTTTGGCCTCTCCGCACAACATGCGGGATCTTAGTTCCCCGACCAGGGACTGAACCCGCGTCCCCTGCAGCGGAAGCACGGAGTCTTCACCACTGGACCGCCGGGGAAGTCCCTGAAAATAATTTTGAATAATGAAAACAACAGTACCAACCAGAAAACCGAACTACATGGAGGCAGATTGATTGGGTCATAAGGCTGAAAAGACCCTTCCAGTGACTCTGGCCACCTAAGACTGGAACCAGGTTGCCTCCAGAGGTGGTTGGCACCCACCCCATTTATGGAATTTGAGTACTCACTATTTAGCTCTAACCTACCTTTCCAGTTTGTTTGACTGCATCATACATCCACCCAGACTTTCTCCCACTTAGTATATCCTTTTCTCCATCTAAATCCTACTCATACTTCAAGGCTCACCTGACCTGTATGCCCACCCAACAAGCCTTTAGTCTCTAAACCCCTCATCTGGCAGCACGATGTAGCAGTCAAGAGCATGGGCTCTGGGATTGGTCTGTCTGTGCTTCGCCACTTGTAAGCTGTGTGACCTTGGGCTAGTCAATTAACTTCTCTGGGCCTCAGCTCTCCACTGGTAAAATCATATCTACCTCCTAGGCCTGTTGTGATTAAATCATTAAAAAGTACTTAGCATGGTGAGTGACATCTAGAGATACAGACATATAGAGACAATAAAAAGATCAGTGGTTGCTTAGGGAGGGGGGAGAGGGAGAGAGGGAGATGGGATGAAGAAGTGAAGTAGAGGAGATTTTTAGGGTGGTGAAACTATTCTGGATACTGTAATGGTAGATATATGACATCATGCATTTGTCAAAACCCACAGAACGATACTATACCAAGAGTGAACCCTAAGGTAAACTATGAACTTAAATTAATAGTAATGCATCGATATTAATTCACCAATTATAACAAATGTACCACACTGATGCAAGATGTTAATAAAAGGGAAAACTAGGCTGGCGGGGGCAGGGAGCAGGAAGTGTATGGAAATTCTCTGTTCTATCTGTTCAATAAAACCTAAAAAAAATATAATCTAAAAATAAGGTACCTAAGGTACTGACTGGCACATGTTAGACCCTCGATTTTAAAAAGTGCTTAGTTAGCACAGTAAGCCTATACACATTAGTAAGGGCTCAATAAATTACAGCTATTGTTATTTTTTATTACCATTATTTTTATTTGACACTTTATCTACTGGTAGTGTTAACTTTCTTTTAGGCATTTTAGCCTTTTTAACTAGAATATAGGTTTTTATGAAAAAGAGATCGTGGTTTTTTCACTTTTCCATATCCCCAAGAGTATCCTGTGTGGTATCTGATAAATAGCAGGCCCTCAAAATATATTCAATTGAACGACCAAGTCATTTCCTTAGTCATCAAGACCACACACTTTGGTAGAAAATGGCTCTACGGTTTGCTCTGAGAGCACAGATCACTTCTCTGACTTGGCTACTGCTGTCTGCTTCCATCTGATGGGGTCACATCAGTCCCTCATCCCAGTCTGGACTCTGTCTTGGACAAGAACCCGCTTTCCTGAAATGTTCTCAGGCTCTCCTGTCCTAGCTGACAGGATTAGACCACAGCTGAAATATCCAGGTAAACCTGAAGGCTGTTTCTCTGCCCCGACCCCTCCACTGCAGGTACTGACTGCAGCATTCCTGGGTTTATACTTGCTTGATTATGGGGAAATGACTATGTGTTAGAATGACATGTTTCAGGGTGGATATGACAGCCATTTTCCTTTTTGAAGTAAAAGCCTCTGAACATGTCACCCATGGAAATACACTTCACCCCACTGGATCCATTTCCACATAATACTTACAATTTGTTCTTGGGTGTGTGGTGAGCTGGTGGCACCATTCAGTATCCACTGTAAGTTCTGTTCTCCCATGACGAGGCTGGGCTGCAGGAGAGCCGTGCTGGGAGTCGGGGTGATGGTTATAGTGGGATTACTAGTTAGGACGGAGTTGGCATCCAGGGGCAGAGTCTGGACCATGGCCGGCAGGGGCTCAGTAGTACTCTGTGGTTGAGGCGGTGCTGCCATGGCTGACGCCACTGCCGCTGCTGACGCCAAAGCCCCAGCGACAACAGAAAGTCCCGGCACGATGGGCTGCGGTGCCTGGGGGTGCGGAAGAAACTCTTGATGATTAGCAGCAAACTGTGTGCTGTGGGGAACAGGCACTTCTGGAGGTTGTAAGAGAGCAGGGGGGTTGCCAAATGCAGCTTGCTGGGAACCAGTTCCTAGGGAGGGAGCAGGCAGAGGAGCAGACGGTGCTGAGGCTGGTAGTAGAGGCTGGGGTGGCTCGGAGATGCCAGGATGCAGTACAAGTGGAATAGATAAAGATGCTGAATGTCTTGTGGATGGCAGAACATCACTGACTGACTCTGCATCACCATTAAAATTTTCAATCAAGGCAGCTGGCAAGAAAAAGAAATAGAAATATATATACATATTCCAAGCCTTATATGAGCCACAAAAACACAGTCATTATGGGCTACACCAAAGACAGCTGAAGTCTGTTACAGTTGATTCCTCCAATGCTGGCAGGCTGGCTTTCTGCTTTTCATTTAATGACCCCTCCAGTCAAAGCACCAGGCTTCACGATCAACCTTACTTTCTAAACGTGAAGACCCAGTATGGGTCTAACCATAAAAAAATGTGTCCTACAGCTTTTCTGGAAAAGAGATTAGACATCCTTTTCTTGGCATATGATCAGTGAACACACTTTCTGACTACTGTGAAGCTTCACGGACAGATTTTCATTCAAACACAATCTGATCTACGCATCTGAAGTTTGGTTTGTGGATCCTGCCCACTCATGAACGGAGGTGTCACATCAGGAGAAAGAGCTCACAACTCCTCTCACTTTTTAAAGCCAACAAGAGCTTTTGGAAAAGGGGACCCTCTTCTTTTGAGGGTCCAGGGAAAGTAGATCCTCAAGTAAATCCTTGATGAGGGAAGTAGGGAAAAAAAAGATGGAATTGAACTGAAAAGCCCATCTTTTTCTGACCCCTCACTGAAAGTACACTTCATTAAAGGAACTGAAATATTTCACTGTGCTTGACATCTACACTGTGTCAACAAGTGTGAATTCCCATTCCCAGTGCAGAGATTTGGGCAGGAAGAGAGTCTGTATAACAAACCTGTCTGTTGAGGATCTTCCTGAATTGCTGGATCATCTGACTTCTGGAACATTGGTTCAAAAATGATTGCTGGTGAAAGTGTGCTGAAAGTGTTCTGGCCCTGTGTCAGAGACAGAGACAAAAGTGTAAGGCTCGCCATCCGAAAGCAGGTCTTCACCACGAGAGAACACAGAGCAGCAGAACTAGAATAATCTCTGGGGCTTCCCTGGTGGCGCAGTGGTTAAGAATCCGACTGCCAATGCAGGTGACACGGGTTCGAGCCCTGGTCCAGGAAGATCCCACATGCCGCGGAGCAACTAAGCCCATGCGCCACAACTACTGAGCCTGCGCTCTAGAACCCGTGCGCCACAACTACTGAGCCTGTGTGCCACAACTACTGAAGCTCGCGCGCCTAGAGTCCGTGCTCCGCAAGAAGAGAAGCCACCGCGATGAGAAGCCCGCGCACCACAACGAAGAGTAGCCCCCACTCGCCACAACTAGAGAAAGCCTGCGTGCAGCAACAAAGACCCAACGCAGCCAAAAATGAATAAATAAAAATAAATAAATCTATTAAAAATAAAAACTAAATTACTAGAATGATCTCTGGATATGCTTCCTGTTTCTAACTTCTCCTTTCCCAAGGTGACATTTATTTCCCTAAGCCTCAGATGCTGAAGATCCGGGTCCTCAAACACTCTAAAGCAGGAGCCGGCAAACTGACTTGCTGGCTGAATGCCTGTTTCTGTAAATAAAGTTGTGTTGGAACAGGTACTCCTGTTCATTTCTGGATTGTCTAGGTTGCTTTTGCACTGCAGTGGCAGATTTGAGGAGTTGTGACGGGATGTATGGGCCACAAAGCCAAAAATATCTGGCGCTTTACAAAAATTTTGTTGACCCCTGCTCTAAAAGACCAAATTCTACATAAAAATGGGGTTGTATAATATTTATTACTTGGAACTTGCTTTTCTCATGTAACAACATAATAATAACACAATAATAACATATTGTGAATATCTTCCAAGGATATTACACAATGTCTATGCTATTCTAATATGTACACATGGTAGTGAATCAAACAATATAAGGAAACTTAAAATGACAGATAATAGTGATGGCCTTAGACTCACTACTGTTTGTCATTGCAAGTTTCTTTGTAACTTACAACTAAGAAAAGGTCAGAGGCATTTATGAAAAAATAGGATATGAGAAAACAAAAGAGAGCACCTAGTGACCCGAGGGCCTGACTGCTGATAGGCACCACCTCCAGGCTTCCCTTCAGCTAAGGGAAGGGGAAAACAGCAATTCTTTTCTCTGCAGCCCACCTCCACTTCGCATCTTGTGCAGCGAGGGTGGCAAAGGCAACCACGTGCAAGAGCCCAGGGAGCAACAGAAAGAAGTGAAGCAGAGGGCAGGGGCTGTGGCAAAGCCGCGGCCACACTTGCGGGCTCAGCTGAGGGCGGCCACGGGCCACACACACACAGCGGGTCACCAGAGCTCAGGGCCGGTTCGAAACCTGGACTTTTACGTGAAACGTACTGATTTATAATTGAAAACAAGCAACTGAAAACAATTTAAAAGCACGGTATAGACTGCACAAAACCTATCTTCAGGCTAGACTCTGACCTGGTGGCAGCTTGAGCTTTAAGGGCATTTTGCATCAACTTTGCTTCTGGGAGGGGGAAGGATCTCTTTGGGGCTGGGCGGAAGCACGGCAAGTGGAGCTGTCCAGCAATCTAGAGGGCCTCCGAGATGAACTGCCCACTTGAGCCAAGAGGGGCCAATTATTCTAGCATGACTCCACAACTGGCAGAATGAGAGGGGAAGTTCAGTGAAGCTGATGGCCAGCATGGTAGAAGCTGAAGGCAGAAACCTATGTAAGGCTTCCAGCTTCCAGTCCAGAGGGAGTTAAGAATCACAGGCCAAAACAGTGCCTTCAAACTTTTCATCATGACACAAAGTAGGAAATATATTATATATATATATATATATATGTTTCATGTTACATACATATCTGTATGTACAACTGAAACAAAAGTCTATGAAGCAGATCCTATCCTTACTATGTGCAATGTCTTCTGATATTTTCTATTCTACTGATGTCCCTAAAGTGTTGATTAGAAGCCACTATTTTATAACCCAATAAAGATGTGCCACCCACTTTGAAAAATGGTGAGCTAACAACTACCACTAAGCTATAATTACAGCTTTGCAACTCCTTCACGGTTGTTTTTTTTGTTCTACCTGTTTACGAATCATTATCAGGAACAACACTGTTAAAAAAAGGAATGAGTCTGTGTGACTTCAAAAGATTATGCGCAAGAATGTTTACAGCAGCACTATGGTAATGGCTCCCAACTAGAAACTATCCAAATGCCCAAGGGCAGTCGACCAAACAAACTCTATTATATCCATTTAGCGTAATACTGTTCAACAATGAGAATGAATAATCTATTACTAAATGCAACAACATGGATTAATTTCTCAAACAAAATGTTGCAAGAAAGAAGCCAGCACAAACGAGTATATACCACATGATTCCAATTATACAAAACACAAAAACAGGGAAAACTCATCTTAGGTTGTGAGAAGTCATGACAGTGGTTATCCTTAGGGAGAGGTAATGGCTGTTAGGGGGACTGAGGGGGTCTTCTGGGGTGCTGGGAATGTTCTGTTTCTTGATTTGGGTGCTGGTTACCTGGATGTGATGAATTGTGATGATTCATCCAGGTGTACTTTTCTGCATGTATATTATACCTCAATAAAAAGTTTTTCTTGGGGCTTCCCTGGTGGCACAGTGGTTAAGAATCCGCCTGCCAGTGCAGGGGACACAGGTTCGAGCCCTAGTCTGGGAAGATGCCACATGCTGTGGAGCGACTAAGCCCGTGCGCCACAACTACTGAGCCTGTGCTCTAGAGCCCGTGAGCCACAACTACTGAGCCTACGTGCTGCAACTGATGAAGCCCACGCGTCTAAAGCCCGTGCTCCACAACAAGAGAAGCCACCACAATGAGAAGCCTGAGCACCGCAACGAAGAGTAGCCCCTGCTTGCTGCAACTAGAGAAAGCCCGCGCGCAGCAACAAAGACCCAACGGCAGCCAAATAATTAATTAATTAATTAATTAATTTTTTAAAAAGTTTTTCTTAACTAAAAGGAAAAAAGTAAGGTGCTGAGGGGCCCGTGACTCAGCCACTACCAGGCTTTAGGGCAACAACCCTGGGGGCAGAGTGAGTGAGAACTGCCCCCCAAAGTAGAGGAGACAGGAACAGGCTAAGCCTCTGGGGCCTGGAGCAAAGAGACACAAGAACACTGAGCCGTCTGGGAACAGGATGGATCCTGAAGTTCAGGAGCAAAAGGCCCAACTCCCCAGCACTTCAGCCCAAGTTCACTCCTCGGACACACAAGCATGTGGCTGCCCAGGAACCTGGAAAATGATGATCTCATAAAAATATATCATTTGATTTTAACAATTCATCATCATTTTCTTTTTTTTTAAAGCAAGCAGAGCAAAATTAATCCTATTACTTCAAGGAACTGTGGTCTTAGTTGAAAGACTAAAAATGAGCCTATTTCCAGTTCTGGGATAAATGCTGGGTGACAAGGAGACAACATATAATTTGATTCCAAGGGAGAAGAGCAGGCCTCTCTCTTGCTGCTGTAAATTATGGCAGAAAAAGCTTTCCTTTTTTTTTTTTTTTTTTTTTTTTTTTTACAAGTACTCAATGTCCCCTCATATGATTCCTCACCTGGTGACCCCAGGGCTTCAGAAAGCTCCTCAGTCATATGTCACAGCCCCAGCCAGGGAGTGGATGCCTAAACCATTTCATACGATCTCTTGAGATTAAGGAGATATTATACCCAGAAATTTTAGGTTGTGTGGCTTAGAGGGCAACCTTGGCCACGCAGTGCTTTAGTTTCATTTAGAGCATTAGCTCTGAAATGTGAATATGCCAAACAATCATATGAGGTGCTTCTTTAATGTTTTTCTTTGTTCTTCAGATTGGTTAATTTCTACTGATCTCTCTTCAATTTAACTGATTCTTTCTTCTGTCATTTCCAACCTGCTGTTGAGCCCATCCGGTGAATTTTAAAATTTCAATATATTTTCAGTTCCAGAATTTCCATTTGGAACATTTTTTTTTATAGTTTCTATTTCTCTGCTGAGATTTCCTATTTATTAAATCATTACAAGCATATTCCTTTATGTGCTTGAGCATTTAAGAGCTACTTAGAAATGTCTGCCCACTAATTCTAATTTCTAGCTCATCTTGGGGTCAGTCTCCATAGATTACCTTTTCTCTTGAATAGGGGTAATGTTTTCCCATGTCTTCTTTTTTTTTTTTTTTTTTTAATATTTATTTATTTATTTGGCTGCACCAGGTCTTAGTTGTAGCACGTGGGATCTTCGTTGTGGCATGTGGGATCTAGTTCCCCGACCAGGGATCAAACCTGGGCCCCCTGCATTGGGAGGGTGGAGTCTCAGCCACTGGACCACCAGGGAAGTCCCTTCCCGTGTCTTCTTATGTTTACAAATTTTGGATAACCCTGGACATTGCAAATGATATGTTGTAGAGACTGAGGATTCTGTTACACGTCTTGGAAGCGTATTTGGTGTTTGCTTTAACATTCCGCTGACTTGGCTATGCTCCAACTCCAAGCTCTGTCTTCCCTGCAGTGGATGGCAGCTATAATCTTTGTCCAGCTCTTTAGCCTCAGCTGGGCTGCTTAAGTGTCTGCCCCACACACCCACATTTCAGGGGTCAACTAGAGATTTGGACAACGCTTATACACAGAACTCAGGACCCCCCACCATTGTGGCTCTCTTCTTTCCAGGCCATCCCCCCGACTTTCCAGGTGCTGTGGTAGCCCTGAACTCTGTCCTCTGGTTAGTCAAGCCAGTAAGACGGAGTGTTTACTGAGCCTGGGCCATCTTGTTTGGTATCAACCAGGACTTGCCCTGAGATGGATAAACCATAAAGCCTGAAGACCCATCCAGTGCCTTTGCTATCTTCCCAGTGGCCCCTTCTTCCAAGCGTTACCTCTGCCTGTTTGGGTTGCTCTCTGGTGCCTTCAAGTAGTTGTTTTTATATTTTGTCCAGCATATACAGTTGTTTTCTGGGGGAGGGCTGGTCTGATAAGAGCAGTTCTGCCATTACCAGGAGAACCCAGGCCTTGGTGTGCTAATATAAAATTGCAGTGTCAGGTGCCCCTCCCGGAGGATACTGACTCAGTTGGTTTGGGAGAGGCCCAAGAACCTACATTGCAGAAGAGCTGCAGATGACTCCACCATTAACACTTTGAGAAACACTTTTTCACAGCATTCCTGAGTCGCTCAGTCTCTGTTCAAATCCTTCCTATCACATTGATTCCTCCTTATTTATTATGCATATACTCACAGAAAATCTGACCTAAGCTGTATTTACTTACCAGAGAAAAACAACAAAAAATGCACACTTAACCACCAGTGTCGGTGGTGACCCAGTAAAGCTCACAGATCCTCTTGAAGGAGCATAAGCTCAGGACTGATGCGGCAGTTTGCAAGATACATCATGGAGCCACGGCAACGGCAGAGGGAACCAAAGCAAGCAGATCAAGAGACACTGGCGCTCTCCCCTAGCAGAGGGCCTGTAGAGGAGGTCCTCCTCAGAACCCCCGTGTAGTGAGCTCAAAGAAAGGAAAAAACCGACTTTGATCAGACTGGCAGGGCTTGAGAAAAGTCTAGAAACGGAATCCTGGCTCCCCCTTACAGTGGATGAATTTTAAGCTCCTCAAGGACAGACCACACCTATTTCACCACCACCACAAGCTCAGCACCAGCACTCTGCCCGACGGAGTAGCCACTCAAGAAATATTTGCTAAATGAATAAAGACAGACATTTTCTGGGGCAGGAGGTTATCAAGTGAGGGATCTAGGTCAAAAGGCACTACATGTCAGAGAGAACAACCTCTCCAATGAGAGCTCTTATCAGGAAACAAGAGCACAACACCCTAAATGGTTAGTAATTGAACACAACTCAATCTGAAAGACTTCAAAGACTGGCCTCCCTCAATTTTCCCACCAAAGGGAGGGCTCAATTCTTGCACTTATTTTAATGGCACCCATATCACAGGTACACTTACTGTATTGGAATTTTCTTGAAATTCGGAATCTGTGGACAGAAGGCTTAAATTCCTCAGACAAAGTGAGTGATTTGTATCCTGTGAAAGAAAAAAAAAAATTCTAATTAAGTAACAAAAAAAATCAGGATTTATAGTAGCCTATCAGGTAATAAAACACTTGATTACAGTGCCCCTAAGGTTCCAAATGTCTAGAGAGTAAAAAACCATTCAAAGCAAGGGCTATGTGAATTATTTCAATTTTTAAAATCCTGATATTCTTAAGAAGAAATCTCTTACATTCTTAAAGATCGTTAATAGAGTTTAAGAATTACCTCATGACTCAGGCTCCAGAGTAACAAAAGCTATAATAATATGAAATGGATAATATCTGTACAATTGGTCTTACCACTGATAAAGCAATTTCACATGACCTCATTTACTATTCATATAAACCTTTGAAGTATTATTTCACACTCCCATTTTAAGTATGAGAAAATTAATGCTAAGACTAGCAGTGAACTGTCCAAAATCACACAGCTAATTAGCATAACACAAACCCAGTGCTTCTGACTGAAAGTCCATCTTCCTTCCATTACATCACTGTGTCCCCAGCATGGGCATCTCAGGGACCCTTACTCAGAGTGGTACTGAGAGGTTATTATTCATATATGGCTGCCTGGGCTAACTCTGAATTCTGGATTCCTAGAATGCCAGCTGGAATTCACATACCTCATGTGGTAACCCTGCTTTACCTCATAGATCAGTTGTTCCCATTCACACATGCATTCAACAAATACTCACTGAGCATCTACTATGTATTAGGCACTGTTCCAGGCCCAGGGATACAATAATAAAGAAAACAAAGTCCCCGCCACCAGAGAGCTTACATTCTAGTGTGGGGAGGGGGTGCGGACAAAAACCCAAATAAATATACAGTATACAAGATGAGGATACATGCTATGGAGGGTAAGCGGAGTAGGGAAGGCCAGGGTAAGAGCTGCCCTTTTATTAGATTAGGGAAGGCCTCTTAGATAAGGTGGACTTTGAACAGATACTGAAGGAAAGAGGGCATGGGCCATGCACATACATGGGAGAAGTGTTTCACAGAGTATAGCAAGTACAAAGGCCTGGAGGCAAGAGTGGGCTTCCCTTGTTCAAGGAACCACAAGGTGGATGGTACGGCTAAAGTGAAAGGAAGTGATGTAAATGAGGTGAGAGAAGTGACCAGGACAGAGTGTCTAGGGCCTTCTGGACCATTGTAAAGATTCTTTTACTTTAAGTGATACAAGAAGCTACTGAAGGGTTATGAGCAGAGGACAGACATGGACAGAGTAGCAGTGGGGAGAAGAGGGGGAAAGGTGCTAAGAAAACCACTTAGCAGGTGACTGCAGTAATCCAGGCCAAAAAAATGACAGTGGCTTGAATGAAGTAATCAGATCAGATTCTAGATATATTCTCAAGGTAGGGCTGATAGACTTTGCTGGTGGGTGTGGGGTATGAGGGAAGAAAAGGAGTCAAGAATGACTCTAAGATTTTTGGCCTGCTCCACTAGAAAAACAGAGGTGCCATTTACTAAGATGGGATAGATTGCACCATTTACTAAGATGGGATAGACTGCAGGAGGAACAGGTTGGGCCATGTCAAGACTGGGAAACCTAGGTGACAGCTGGGTGGAGACATCAAGCGGAAGGTTAATCCGGGCTGGAGATATAAATTTAGGACTCAAAGGCAATCTCGATGGCATTGAAAGCCTGAGACTAGAGGAGATTCCCTCCCCTGGGGAGTGAACAGCCATCCAGAGTAGGCGAGGTCTGGGCACTGTGCACTAGGGCCCTCCAACGCATAGAGACTGCTGGCAAGAAACTGTCCTCAGATTGTTACAAAAACAAGAAAATTGATCATGACTTCACAAATGCAACTTTGTACACAAGGACTCTCAAATCTTAGTATTTTCATCTGGTTTTACAGAGGAAGAGACTGAGGCGCAAAGAAGTCATTTGCCTAAGGTCATGTGACTAGTTGTGGAGCCTGGATGTGAATTCACACTCTTCGCAACCAGTGCTGTTTTGCCTCTTACAACATAGGGGTCAAGAACCAGGCTCTGGAATCAGCCTGCCTGCCTAAAGGGGACTAATCACAAGCTTTGGATATTTAGGCAAGTTATTTAATTTCTCCTTGCCTCAGGTTTCTTTGTCAGTGATATGGGAATAATAACAATACTGACCTCTTGTGAGATAATTCACAGAAAAACAGCACAGCACTTGGCATATAGTAAAAATGCAGTAAATATTAGTTATTGTTACTAATAAAACACAGGGGGAGTTATTACTAATAAAACACATTCAAAACACAGTCCTTTTAAAGGGATCCTTTGTTCTTTAAAAATTAGAAACCACAGAATTAAATTATGCTGCCTCTCCCCAGATCAAAACTGTATTACATACTTTAAGAACTGCATTATTCAAAAGGGGGTCAGTGTGCTTCAGTTTCTTTATCTATGAAACAGCAAAATAATAACAGTTCTCAGTTTCTGGGTTCAAAAGACATAAGGTAAGTTACCCAATACCATATCAGAAGTAATAACAGTAAATTTATCCCAGGACCTCTCCGGAAAGAAGCTGTAGGGGAGAGGGAAGTGTGGTGGAAGGGCTTGGTAAAGAACAGACAAAACCACCTAAAACTCTGCAGAGTCTTGCTCTGTGGTTCAGTGCCTTAAGGTGGTGGCTCTCAAACCTTTTGGTCTGCAGACAATTCAAAAGGGCAGGGGACCCCCCAGACTCCGCCTGGTTCTCCAGTGATGGATTAATGAACGTGTGAAGCAAATCATTAACTCAGGTCCCAAACTCAAGTGCAGACGTACCATTTTATAGACATGAATGGGAAAATAACACCCTTTGAGAGCACCTGGCTGACACTTTGGAAGCCATTCTGAGACCTCTGGTTCCAAGACATCTCTTCCACCATACCCGATGGAGGGGAGGTGGAGCCGAATCAGGGGCTGAAGCACAGGGAGCTGGTGAAATTTCTGGCTTCCACCACCTCATCACAAAGACATAGATCTTGACACTGATTTCTTCTCTCTCACTAACAGATTTAGAGAGAAGGCATTTTAACCTTTTATTTTGATATACACACAACTGTTGCTGTTCTATAGTGCCCAGATCAAAACAAGAGACAAAACACTGCACACCTCTGATCCACTGTGATTTAGAAGTGCACTGTATGAATTTCCTTTGTTATCGTGACCTTTCATGTGACTTTTGAGACTGTATTGAGTGCTGAATGTTTTCTCACAGCCATTACTGGGGCAGAAAAAGGGTCTTTCACCTGCAAGAATGACAAGAGGTATTAATTTTACCATAAAATCATTTCACTGGATTAAGACATCTACTTTCCCCTAACAGAGGGAAGTAAATATTCTAATAAGGGTTCAAGTAATAAGTTGGATAAATTACAAGTTAATCATTCCAGTCCTAAAATTTAATGTAGAGCAAAGCACAGAGAATGGCCTGCTCCTGGGAAGTTAAAAGAGAAGATTAGTTTTTTTCCCCCAGATTCTTTTCTGAGAATCTCTGCATTGGTTTTATTTCTTAAGGTTGGACTCCTAAGTCCAATCTTTAGATCCTTTTTACCTCTGAAAGAAACTCAAACATTATAGGTGAAGGCCAAATGATTAGGCCTGCTCTCTCCACAAAGCTCTACAGGTCTCAGTGGAAGTACAGATATTTACTGACTCAATGAAGGTTAAAAGATAAAAATTAGCCTAAACTCACCAGTATGTGTACGGACGTGAGTTTTAAGGTGGTGGCTTGCTGCAAATGCTTTTCCACAGCCATCATGATCACACCTAAGTAAGTTGTTTAAGCAGACAGGATAGCAGTCATTAGCTAATAGACCTTTATCTTCAATATCTCTTGTAAATACAAACTTAAATTAAAGCAACTGCTCAGAACACTATGATCAGCTCAGTGAAACTGGTTTTACAGATGGGAATGATGACAGGTCCCTGGAAAAGTAAGGTCAAATCTGGGATCAGAGGGAGAGGTTGGCCCAGGATAAGTATTTCTTGTCCTACAAGTAAGGCACATGTTGAGAGCCCTAACAATACAAGCCTTCTGATGAATTACACAACAGAATTCTACTGACAATGAGAACACATATGGAAAATCTACTGCAAATGGAATATAAGGAATAGCAGTGGTGGGTACAGAGGCTCTCACATAGGCATGGGGCATGAAATACAACACTAGAACAAAATCAGTCAGAACATACTGGCTGTAATGTAATTATCTATAATCTTCAGAGAGCTTTTCTCTTTTACTTTCTTGATAACCAAAGCTAGAGGTAATATTTTCCTCCTTAGAACTCCGAGGGCATTTATCTACATGCTGCTTTTATGACATCTGTCATTCCCAATCTTATTTTATCTCTATGTGTATACATTTGTTATCTGTTCTCCTAGATTATAATTCCTTTGAGGGCAGGGTCCATGTAGTTCTTTACATCTGCTGTAGTCTTGCACATAGCAGGCATTCAGTAACTATTTACGTGAAAATGAATGCATTTTCTTATAAGCCAACATATTTTATTTCTTTAAATAGAAAGCTTCTCTAAAGCATTTTACTTTTTAAGTACATAAAATCATTGTGTCTAAAGCCCCATCTAACATTCAAGAAAAATCAGCAGTTTTAATCATGATAAAAATGTGTGTGATTGAATAGAAATCAGAGTCCCCTTGACAGCCCTATGGGGAAAAAAGTAACCCAAGCTTCACAGCAGCTGGAGAGTAACCAACTAGAATCTAAATACTCTTGCTTTTAGAGGGGCCATGACTCAGGAATGCATCTGTAATTTTTGAAACACATTTCCATTTAATTGGTGTTTAAGAGTTGACTGTCCCTGAAGACTTTTCAATTTCTAGGTATCCTAATGAGATGAGTGATTTGAGAACAGAAAGGTAGCATATTTAATGCCATGAACATAAGAGCAATCCCTCCTGTCAAATTCAAAGACATTGTTTATGGGCAATTTTCAGTAATATATCTATATTACATTTAGGGGGAATCCTTACAAACTGATTACCTTGTTAAAAATGTCATATAATCATCCCAAAGTTGTTCTTCAATCCCTGCTGAATGCCCAGAACCACGCTAAATGCTATGAGCAGAGGAGAAAGTAGATGATACAACTCCTTCCTTCAACCTTATATTTATACATGCATCAATTAAATATATATGTGTGTGTCCATATATGTATATATATATATAAAAATTGAAATCTACAGATAAAAATGGATGCTCCTATATGTCTGTATGTACACATGACATATTACAAAGCAACAACCGAACAAGTGATAAAAGAAAAAAATATCTGCACCAGTAGCCTAAGCATCCCTACCCCTCATTTCCCCTCATTTCCTCCTTCCCTCCTCACCTCTTCTTAGGTACGTATCCCTGCCTCTGTGCTCAAAGCTCTTCCAGCATCTCAGTCTCAGATACTGTCTGGTTACTTGTGGTTCTTTTCCACCAGACTAAGGTTCTCAAAAGGAGAGCTGGTATCTTAGTATTTCTCTAGCACTGATAAAAGTACCCACCATGTAAGTGAGTTTCAACAAACGTTTCTTGAAAATAAAGGGGTGGGGAGGCTTCCCTGGTGGCACAGTGGTTAAGAATCCTCCTGCCAATGCAGGGGACATGGATTCGAGCCCTGGTCCGGGAAGATCCCACATGCCGCAGAGCAACTAAGCCTGTGAGTCAAAACTACTGAGCCTGTGCTCTAGGGCCGGCGAGCCACAACTACTGAGCCCGTGTGCCACAATTATTGAAGCCCACGTGCTCTGCAACAAGAGAAGCCACCACAATGAGAAGCCCGTGCAGCGCAACTAGAGAAAGCCCGTGTGCAGTAACAAAGACCCAATGCAGCCAAAAAAATAAATAAATAAATAAATAAAATAAATTTATTAAAAAAAAAAAAGAAAGAAAGAAAGGGAAAGAATGAGGCAGAGAGGCCACCATCCGCAGAGTAGGTAGGGATGCTCTTGGAATCCATCGCCACTCCTCCAATCTGCAGTAGTTGGTTACAAATATCCTGGGGAAAGCAAACACTGCCCAAAGAACCAGCGAAGGGAATTTCCTTTCCACTTTGAAAAATTTTAGAGTACATCAAAACACTCAGCTGAAACCTGGTCAGTGACAAATAGAAAACAGCAAGACCCACCGAAATGGCTTTTCTCCTGTATGGGTTCGAATGTGCTTCCTCAGATCACTGAGCGTGGTGAAGTACTTGCTGCAGCCTTCAGATTCACAGTTAAACGTCTTCCCTGTGTGAAGCCGCTGATGTGCTTTCAGCCTGCAAAATACCCCAGAGAAATCCCCTTTGTCATAATGTACTACAGAGCCTTCCCACGTCAGATTAATGTGCGTCAGGGTCAAGTGCATAAGAATTCTATAGCCATAATACATTAGTAGCCAACATTTAGTGCTCAAAGAGAAATTCAGAGAAGTATATGGCGTAGAGGTGTGTGTGACCCTGGAGCCAGGCTGCCTGGGACTCAAATTCTGTTCTCCTCTACCAGAAGGAGGGCCTTGAGCCAGTTACAAAACCTCCCCGTGCTTCCATTTCCTGAGCAGTGGCTGTGAGGATCAGCACTCAGGACACTTCCTAGCACACAATGAGCGCTTTTTAAGTGTTAGCTAGTATTTATTATGTGTGCCATTTTATACGCAATGTTGAACACTAATATAAGTCTCTTGACACAAACGGGGGAAAAGGGAAATGGCTGAGTGGACCACTCCCCATTTCTTGGGGGTAGAAAAAAGTTAATCTTTAAGGCGAGGCAGGGAAGGAAGTGAAAGAAACCTTGGTTCCAAGCTCCTGAGCCAACAGGAGGTATTATTCTATGCTAAATACTAAAATCCGGAGGCCAGGATGTCATTCCAGGAGATATGAATCCGGACACAAATGGACTCTGATTTTTAACCAACCTAGTATGTGTCAATCTTTAAGTTACAAGTTCCTCTAATGAACTGTCAACAGCTGAGCATTACTGTCCTCTTTAAAGCCCTGAAAGTGAACGTCTGTACTGTGCAGGGAGAGCTCTGCAGTCAGGACAGAGCTGCGGTCAGAGGCTGGTGGTGCAGGGAGGAATGGGCTGACCTGTACAGCGTGTTGAACGCCTTCTCACAGCCCTGCACGTCACACTCAAAGGGCTTCTCCTTCGTGTGCACCCGCACGTGGATCCTGAGGCTGTAGGAGGTGAGGAAGGCCTTGCCGCAGCCCTCCTGATTACAGACAAAGGTGTACTCTCCCCGGTGGGTCTTCTGGTGGGTGCGCAGGTTGCCTGCTGTGCTGTAGGTGCGGGGACAGCCCTCAAAGGTGCACTGGTACCGCTTTACCTGGCAGACAGAAGACACCTTGTCAGTGGGACAAAAGAGCTGCTCCCCCCAGGGCTTGGCTCTCAGGAGATGCAGATGAGACACACAGGTTTTTATCATCAACACAGAAAACACCCTCTAACAAAAGTGGGGAAAATCTTCCTGTTGACCAAATTACACCTGGACGACAAATGATGAGAGTAATGCCCAAGAGACAAGCTTGTAGGTAGGTAAACACTCTAAATGAATATAAGAACAGTGTTTTCGCACTAGTAAACGTCTACCCCCATAGGTGGGCACATACTACTACACTTACCCATATTCAAATACAATTTGACTTTAAGGCTTGATTGAACATCCTGCCTTCTGGCACTATATCTTTTTTTTTTTATTAATTAATTAATTAATTAATTAATTAATTATTTTTGGCTGTGTTGGGTCTTCGTTTCTGTGCGAGGGCTTTCTCTAGTTGCGGCAAGCGGGGGCCACTCTTCATCGCGGTGCGTGGGCCTCTCACTATCGCAGCCTCTCTTGCTGCGGAGCACAGGCTCCAGACGTGCAGGCTGAGTAGTTGTGGCTCATGGGCCCAGTTGCTCCGCGGCATGTGGGATCTTCCCAGACCAGGGCTCGAACCCGTCTGGCACTATATCTTGATTGGAGTTGACCAATGTTAAATTGAGTTTAAAACATTCTGAAATTTATATACTCAGTCATAGGTATACTAGCACAGTTACGTACTAGCATAATTTCCACTGCATTATTTTCAGGTCTACAGAATGAAAAAAATGTACCATGAATTTCTGGGAATATTTGGTAGTACGACGTTTCTCAAACCGCCAGCCTATTGGTCTCCTTCCCACCATCACCCTTCTGGAAAGGGTGCTATCCACAGGTGCCTCCACCTCCCTCAATGCCTGTGGAACCACTCGGCCAGGTGGGCTTCACCGGACGAAACCATTCTCTTGAGGTTCCTGGTGGTAAAACTCTTTCCTCCTTCCCAATTTTCCTTTAGTATTTGAAAAAAAATCTCATCGACAATGCTTCTCCTTCTGAAAACTTGTCTCTCACCATACAGTCATTCTCTGGGGCTCTTTATCATCTTCCCTGAGCCACTCACTCCTTTTCTTTAACCTCTAAATGTAGGTTTATCCCGAAACTTCTCTCTCATCTCCCAAACCTTCCCCACCTCTCCATTGGTTCAGGGGAAGCATCATAGCCTTGGCTGGAGAAGACTGAATTCTGGCACTTAGGTTCAGGACTTTGGGTAGGTCTTTTCACGTCTCTGAACTAAAGAGTCTTCATTTCTAAAAGGCAAAACTGAATGCCTGCCCTGTCTGACGGAGCTTCTGAGCAGAACAAAATGAGATAAAGCATCTGTGGAAAGACTTTGTCATTGATCTGATGCTATACATATCAGGGTGCTAGTTCTGCCTATTCTTCAGCTTTAGCAAAAATCTTCATCCCTTAATCCTCATCTTTCTCCAAAGCTTCAGTCCATAGCTCTCACCACACTACTAGTATTCATTCAACAGTTAATGAACTACTATGTCGCAGGCAACAAGTTAGATACCACAGATAAAAAGGCGAACAAGACATAAAGCTCTGTCTTTAAAGAGCACCATTTTAATGAGGCAGATGCGCACAAACTATTATACACTGTGCTGAGTCGGACCACAGATACATACCCGTGGTGCTTGGGAAGCATAAAAAAGGGAAACCTAACCCCTCTAAGAAAGACTGGACACAGTGAAGGCTCAGAAGCTGAGGCACTCTCTCTGAACTGAGGGTGTTTTTTGGTTTGCCTATTTGTCCATTTTGTAGGGATTAAACTGAAAAAATGTTCCTCAGACAAACCGGAAGAGATGGGCATTCCAGAAAGAAGTAACACCTTGAGAACTACATTGGAGAGATATATGAGTACGCTGGTCCAGGGGACCACAAACACACCTGAGTAGGCAAGAGACTGGAAAAAGAATCTAGAAAAATAAGGTGAAGCCTCCTTAGTTAAGCTATAGAGTAGACGAATAGGACAATGGGAGCCATCAGTAGGTTTTAACCAAGATAGCAACACAATCAGATGTGGGGTTTAGAAAAGATCATTCTGGAAGCTACGGAAGACAGACTGGAAGGCTAAGAGAATAGAAGAAGGGGTAGAGATTAAGAGAAGGGAGACAATAGTCCAAGATAGAGATGAGAAGAATCTGAACTAGGGAAGTGATAGTGGACATCATGAGAGATGAATTGCAGAGAAATTAAAAGGGGAGAAATGAGTGGCTGTAGTGACAACTGGGTGCTGAGGCATGGCAGCAGTCAGGGAGAGGCAAAGTCAAGATCAACTCCCGTGATTGGGGCCTGGATGACCAAAGAGATGGTCACATACCAATTTTGGACTGGATGGGGGTTGGGGAGAGACGATAAGTTGGGTTTGAGGTGCTGCCAGGTAGAAGTGTCCAGTAGACAGACATATAGGCTGGAAGCTAAAGAGAAAATCTACAGCAGGAGTCTCTGGTACACAGATAATAGCTGACTTTACTTTACACTAAAGCAGGCTGGTTCAAGCCGCAGCTCTGCCACTTACTGTGTAACCTTGGGAAAATTACTTAAGCTGAGTCTCAATTTCCTGTATATAACAAGGAAACAAAATCGATCTTTTTGGGGTTGTTGTAATAATTAGGAATAATCTGCATAAAGTATTTCAATACAGGGACTGGCATATAGTAGATGCTCAGTAAAATCTTGGCTACAAGGACAAAAGACGGGCTCCTGAATGTCACCGGTGTTTAAGGAACTGGTCAAAGAAGAGAAGCCATTGATGGATGAGTGCGAGACAGGGCTGGGGAATTAGGAAGAGAAGCAAAGGAGACGGATGTCACAGAAGCCAAAAGATAAAGAGTCTCAAGGAAAAGAGAATGATCAAAATGTTAAATATCAGAGAAAACAAGGAAGATAGGACTGGGGAAACTACTGGATCCAGCAGCTAGGAATTCACCAATGACTCAGCAAGACTAGTTTTAATGGACTGATGAGGTCGAAGTCTGGATGAAGGTGAATAATGAAAGGCGGGGATGGATGAGGTCAGAAGTCTGGATGAAGGTGAATAACGAAAGGTGGGGATAGATGAGGTCAGAAGTCTGGATGAAGGTGAATAACGAAAGGCGGGGACTGATGAGGTCAGAAGTCTGGATGAAGGTGAATAACGAAAGGCGGGGATAGAGACTGGAGGTGGAGAGCAGCAGCACAAGTGGACTTTTGAGTTGATGAAGTGCTGTTTGTCTGTTTGAAGTAAGATAGGTCTTGAGCATATCTGGAAGGAGAAGTGTCCTGGAAGAAAGAAGCTGAGGATCTGGGAGGAACATGAAGACCACAAGGATATTTAAAAGCCTGGGCGGAGGGAAAAGCCTCAGGTAGGGGGAAGGACATTCAGTTTCAGAGAAGGAAACTCCGCTGCTGTATGTGACAGTAACCACAGACAATATATAGATGGACAAGCAAGGCTGTGCTCCAAAAAAACTTTATTTATGGACAATGAAATCTGACTTTCATTGAATTTCATATTTTGGACAATGGACAATTTCATTTATGGACAGTGAATTTCATATCATTTTCATATATCATGAAATAATGTTCTTTTGATTTTAAAAATAACTTAAGAATGTGAAAACCATTCTACAAAAACTGGCATCTGTATGGATTTGGCCTGTGGACCACAGTTTGCCAAACCCTGAAAACCTGTTGGTGTGGGGAAGCGAGGGGCCCATCTCCCCTCTGGCTCCTTGTCCTTCTCTCAAAAGCCCATCTCCCGGGTGTGGAGAAAAGGGAACCCTCTTGCACTGTTGGTGGGAATGTAAATTGATACAGCCACTATGGAGAACAGTACGGAGGTTCCTTAAAAAACTAAAAATAGAACTACCATAGGACCCAGCAATCCCACTACTGGCATATACCCTGAGAAAACCATAATTCAAAAAGAGTCATGTACCACAATGACCATTGCAGCTCTATTTACAATAGCCAGGACATGGAAGCAACCTAAGTGTCCAGTGACAGATGAATGGATAAAGAAGATGTGGCACATATATACAATGGAATATTACTCAGCCATAAAAAGAAACGAAATTGAGCTATTTGTAGAGAGGTGGATGGACCTAGAGTCTGTCATACAAAGTGAAGTAAGTCAGAAAGAGAAAAACAAATACCGTATGCAAACACATATATATGGAATCTTAAAAAAAAAAAAAAAGGTTATGAAGAACCCAGGGGCAGGACAGGAATAAAGATGCGGATGTAGAGAATGGACTTGAGGACATGGGGAGGGGAAAGGGTAAGCTGGGACGAAGTGAGAGAGTGGCATGGACTTATATACACTACCAAATGTAAAATAGATAGCTATTGGGAAGCAGCCGCATAGCACAGGGACATCAGCTCAGTGCTCTGTGACCACCTAGAAGGGTGGGATAGGGAGGGTAGGAGGGAGATGCAAAAGGGAGGAGCTATGGGGATATATGTATGTGTATAGCTGATTCACTTTGTTATAAAGCAGAAACTAACACACCATTGTAAAGCAATTATACTTCAATAAAGATGTTAAAAAAAAAAAAAAAAAGCCCATCTCCCCTCTGGCTCCTTGTCCTTCTCTCAAAAGCCCAACCACCCATAGGATCTTGCACATGTCTTTAGGTTCCCCAGGCAAGCGCTCTCTCACTCATTCACCCCTTTCCCTTCCCCATGCCACACAGGACGTGCTCCATAAACATCTGCTGAACTGAACTACTGACCAGGCATTCTCATGTCTCAGTGCCTAGCTTTGAAGCCAATCACTGCCAGATTTATTCTAAAACAGTGTCCCACATGTACTACCTCTCTGCTCAAATGATTAAGTCCCAATTCCCTAGCCTCGTATTCAAAGTCCTTCTAGGTCCTCTTCTGTCACCAGGCCAAAAGCAGGCTCTGTCGAGGCCTACAGGGGACAGTAACCCCTTCCCTAACTGCAACACTGAATTCCCACTCGCCTGCCTTTGTTCTCTCTCTTTTCTCTCTACTGGAAATGCCTGGTTCCTTTCTTCTCTGCTTTTCTGAGTCTCTCTCTTCCATTCAAGCCTCACTACCTCCGATGCCCGCCACTATCACTCCATATCTATGTGACAGTGCCCTTCTCTGAATTCTAATAATATTTACCTATGCCACTCAGCGTACATGGTTAATTACCCTCTCACGCACATGTCCTGATTTTTCATCAAGACTAAAAACAAACCTCTTTGGTGCTGCAAGATAGAGATTTCAAAATGATCACTGACCAGGAAGAAGAACCAGGACCCCATGAATGCTATAATAAAGGAGTCTGCATGTCTCCGTCGTACAGCTTACGACAACGGTGAATGACAAGAGCAGAATTTCATTCTTAAGACGCTACAGCAGTTGATAACTTTGTAAGTAACAAGTGCAACTAACTATCCCTCCCTGTCTCCCAGCCCTACCAACCCCTGCTCCCATCTAGGTTTTCTTACTTGGCCAATTCAAGCTTCCATTAAGTGTTCCTTCCTCAAGGACCTCTTCCCTGACCGATCCCTACCCTCTCCCCAAACTAGAAGAGGTACCCTTATTACAGGTTCTCATAGCATCCTGTATTTCTTTAAAGCACGTAGACAATTTACATGATTATCTGTTTGGAATCTAGGCACAGCAGTAGCTGGAAAGCAGGAGGCACTAAGTAGATATTTGTGGAGTTAAATGAATAAACGGCTACTCTCCAGCTGGACTGTAGGCTCCATGAGAGCAAGGACCACATCCGTCTTGTTCACTGCCAACAGCCTCAGGAACTAGCCTCGTGGAGAAGTAACTCAGATTTGTTGAGTGAAGGAATGGATGACTAAACGAACAAACAAAACAAAACCAACAGGACTTAGTGTTGAGGAAAGTAGTGGCAAGGACTATAAGTGACAAAGCAACAGAGTTTCAAGGAGGATGGTCAACCAGGTCAAATGTAGCAGAGGTGACTGAGGAAGCATTTCTTGAACTCAGCCAACTCACAAGGTCAGAACTGCCCCAGCAAGACTAGCTTCATTGGAGGGGTAGGGGCAGAAGCCGGGATGTAACAGGCTGAAAAGTCAGGGAAAAGGGAGGAGCTAGGGCCAATGAATATAACTACTCTTTCACGGAACGGCTGAGGAGAGAGAGGGGAAAGTTAGGAGAGAGGACAAAGAGTGGGGAAGGTATTTGCATTTAACGGGGGGGACAGATGACTGTCAAAGCAAATGCTCCCCAAGAGTATGCTGAATAAACGCGCAACCTCACCCCATCTGGAGGAAGGCAGTAAATGCAAGTCTCTATACTGTGTCTTTCAGAATCGTTTCTAAACAGCACCAAATTTCACAAAAAGGGAAAACTAAACCACCTCAAACTGGATCAGAGGAGGAAGTTGCAAAAAACACGTTACACAGCGGAGATGTTGCAACATTTGGTACACTTAAATACAGTTAATGTTTTCTGAATGCATACATGCATGATAAACCTTGTTCCAGGGATTATTTTCTCCCAGGTGCTAGGGATAGAGAAAAAATGGCCCCTGCTCTCAAGGAGTTCAAAGTCAAGAGGCAATTCAAACAGACAAGAACAATATGGTATGAGAAGTTGTATGGATACTAGAATATAGAGAAAAACTTAGAAAAAAAAAACTACAAAAAACTTAAACTTGGGGATGACTAAGAAAAGCTTCTCGAAGGAGGTGATACCCAAGCTAAATTTAAAGAACTTGAGGGAGAGGTGACACATAATAAATTGGCCTATTGAAATTAACTAAAGTATCTGTAATATGAACATAATGTCACCAAAGATTCCATTGGAAAACACGTTTCTCCAAATGAGTTAGAGCACTGCATCACTTAAACGGCTGTCGATTATGAAGTTAAGGAGCTCAGAGACAGCACAGTTTGGGCTCACTGAGGATGGACCAGGTCTAATGCTAGGAATGGGCAGGAGGCATGAGCTTTCAGAGAACTGATGTTGATTCATAAAGTGTTCTGAGTAGTTCTAGAATAGAGAAGTATTTAACAAGGATGACTGCCTTGTTAAGTCAACAGGATCAGAGGAGGAAAGGTGAATGAGAGAAGCAAAAATGAGAAAAACACTGGAACTCTAGGAGACAAAAGCTTAAAAAAATTCAGAAGAGAAAAAAGGCTGGGTTTCTGCTGGAGGAAAGAGAAATGAGTCCGAGAGAACTAGATCCTACGCACACTAACAGCGCCACTCTCAATAAGCAAAGGGAGCTTCTGATTGTGAGCACCCAGCATCTGAACATTCTTATAAATAAATGATTGGCTTGGCTGCTACAGCTGTAGGAGCTGCCCTTTCCTTCCCATCACTAGGGACTTCCCATCCCTCGCCCCAGTACCAACTCTGTTTCCACACTGGCAGTGATCTCCTTTCTCCCACTCCATAATGTGCAACCAAAGAGCTGGAAGTAGAAATGCAAGAGCCCTGCAGTGACCTCCACTGCCCATCTCAGAGCTGAATTCACATAGCTGCTCCCACACCTCAATCCTTTACCCTTACAGAACTAATGCCATCCATCCTGTTGCCCCTCATTTCTCAGCCCTTTTCATGGCTAATGGGTTTCAGTGTCTGATTCTCCTCTGTCTTCGCAAAGGTGGTGTGTATGATAGAAAAGCACAAAGTCCTCAGTTCAGATCTCAGCTCTACCACTTGCCAGTTGTATGTTTCTAAGCCTCCGTTTTCTCATCTGTAAAATGAGAGCTAACAGTACCTATTTTATAAGATTAGTATGAAAATACAAAACTATCAGAGTCCCTAACACAGTGCCTAGTACACAGCAGGCACTCAGCAGGATGCTAACCATCTAACCCTCTTGCCACTGTCACTGCCAGCCTAACAGGAGCCCTCATTCTTTAGCTGTAAGAGTCCTCAGCTTATGAAGTAAGTAAGTCATGGGAATGTAATGTACAGCACGGTAACTACAGTTAATAATACTGTATTGTATATTTGAAAGTTGCTGAGAGAGTAGATCTTAAACTTCTCATCACGAGAAGAAAAGATTGTAACTCTGCGTGGGGATGGACGGTAACTAGACTTACAGTGGTGATCATTTGGCAATATATACAATTACTGAATCATTATGTTATATAGTGTTATATGTCAATTTTACCTCAATTGAAAAAAATTAAGAATAATATTGAAAAAGAGCCCCCAGCTTTGCCTCGTGCCCCAACTGCCCACCATGGAAGTAACTTTCGGGGACCTGCTGCTACGGAAGGCCGAGAAGTCCAAGGGAGCAGAGCATGAGCGTGGAAGGTTACCTGTGGCAACGGCTGCACCTAGAACCCCTCCAGCAGAACTACCAACGTGTTCCCCTTGTAAAACACGGTTCAAAATGGTGGGTCACATTCCACAGCTGTATTAATATGACAGTTCAGCAAATTAGGGGTCACTGGGTTCCAGGGAACCCAAACACAATTTATAACCCTGTTTTAGGAGAAAATGCTTCCCAAAGAGTTCCTAACAAAGACAGTTTTAACCTTTTCTTTAACAGAATACCTCCTTCCATACCTCCTTCAAGAACTATGTGGGCCTACAAGGAAGAGAAAGTAAATGAACATTCACCAAACCAGACCAAACCACCATGCACCAGACACTATGCTAAATGTTTTATGCATCCCGTTATATATTTATAAATGAATAAATCTCAGTTCAACGTCACGAAACGCAACGGGATATTTTCATTTCAATTTTACAAAAGGGGAAACAGAGCAGCTTACCCAAGGCCACACTGTATATACCAGAACAAAGACGGAACCTAGGTCTAAATTATCCCTGCGCACATCACAGAAGAAACAATTTTAAGAATAAGCTTGATTTAAATAAGAGAAAAACATTAACATTTGGATTCTTTCTCCAATGTCCTACCACAGCGAAATTTTAGCAATACTCAACAGGTACAGCCTATGTAAAATGTAAATCCGAGAACTGTTATTCCTGCAGCATTATGCTGGAAAACTAGTATGAACATAAAACCACCCTTGTCCCTTTTCCAAGCCAGTGGGCCTCAGTGATGGAAATGCTGAATGCTGCACAGAGGTATGTGACACACATGCAGGCATGCAGGGGACAGCGCTCAAATGGCTTGTCTGCTGGTAAACAGAAAATGCTTCCAGCCCTGGTTTCCTACCGAACCTCGCACGTACAGCCTCTAGCGGTCTCCCTTCTAGACTCCCCTAGAGTCCCTCAGTGCACGGATTATTTCTTTGTTCTTCCTGGTATTTGACAAATGTAGATACTCAATAAGCAAAAGCTTGTGGAAAGAATGAATGGATCCTTAACACTAGCATTTCAAGCAGAAACAGTCTCTGTCCTAGTTCTGAAGGGCAATTCCGTGGGTATTCAGAAGGGAACCTGTAAAGGAATATAATCACTGTGTGCAAAGACTAAAAGTGGGTGGGTCCCCTCTGCAGAGTCAGCAACAACCTGGTTTGTCTGAGTGGATCCTTCCACTGCCTGAGGGATTGATAATGAGGAATGAGATTGGAACTGGGTCTCCCAAGGTAAAGGGCACGTTGCAAAAAGGCTGTGAAACACTGGAGTCAAATTTTCCCCCTTATTTTTATACTTAAAATTTGTCACACTAAAAAAACCAGACCCCTTGGAATGTCACTGACCAACGTAGCAAGCAGCCTAATTCATAAAGCATCACTGTAACTGTGCTTCTTGGTAGAAAAAGCTATTCTCTCCCAATCAATACACTGGAATACTCTGATGCATCATGAAGAGCATATTTGGTATGTGATTCCTGGGCTTCTTCACACTTCTTGGCCAACCATGCAGCAGAAAAGTGCAAGATCAGTTGGTGGGGCAGGGGGGGAACGTTATGTTCACCGATGTGGTTCAGACAGAGGTAGATGAACAGATAACCTAACAGTCCTGGAAAGGTCTCAGGAAGGGCACAGATGCAAGAAAGTTTGGGAAACCATCGACTGCATGAACTGACTAAAGGAAATACAGCTCCTTAGAAATACAGCTGAGTAGAAAGGTTTTAAAAGAGCAATGCTTAAGAATGCTGATCCTGGACTTCCCTGGTGGCGCAGTGGTTAAGAATCCTCCTGCCAAGGCAGAAGACATGGGTTCGAACCCTGGTCTGGGAAGATCCCACATGCCACGGAGCAACTAAGCCCACAAGCCACAACTACTGAAGCCCGAGTGCCACAACTACTGAAGCCCACACGCCTAGAGCCCGTGCTGCACAACAAGAAGTTACCGCAATGAGAAGCCCACGCACTGCAATGAAGACCCAATGCAGCCATAAATAAATTAATTAAAAAAAAAAAAGAATGCTGATCCTCAGCAAAATGACAATGTTTTGATTTGAGAGTTTTCAAAGCTACCAAATCAACAGGCAGACAGTAGTAAAGTAGCAAGTTCAAGAATAAGACATGTGCAATTTGAATGGGAATGACCAGTGGCCCTGCGGAAGGAGAAGACAGCACCTGTAGCAAGGTTCTGGTTGGTTTATTTTTGCACAAGACAAGCACGAGGGAAAAAAATGAAGTAATAGGTAAGCCAACCACACACTATAGGAAACAATGGAACAATCAAGGGTAAACAGGAAAATCAAGCTAAAATCTGACTCTGAAAATAAGCTGCTTCGGAAGCCAAGAAGACTTAACTAGTTATCAAATGATCTGATTTCTCAAGAGTAACACCTGGGCGTAGAGATGGAGAAAAGACCAAGTTTTTGTTTTTCTGGGTTTTCTTTAAAGGTGGGGGTCGGGCAATGTAAAGAAATCATGAAGAGTGTTATCAAATAGTCATAAACACTGGCCTCTTCAGGCCAATTAAATGGATTTAAATGCCAAAAAATAAAATAAAATAACACCTCTGTTAAAACAAAAGCTACATCTCTGTTAAAACAAAAGCTACGGTTAAGATGGTGCTTCAGGAAGGCGAGTCTCCAGAATGCCTGGTCATTTAGCAAAATTTTCAAAGGCTGAAAGCCACTGCTGCTTCTCCCTCAATCCCCAACCAACCCTGCAACTAATGATTTCAAAAATAGTTTCTAGAATCTTCCGTGTAGGTCTCATGGATAGAATGGGAAAATGTGGTGACAGGAAAGTAGAGTGAGCTAAATCCACAGTAGACTGAACAAGGTGCTTACATGTGCCCTTGACCTTGTCCTATTACATGATTATCAAGGATCAGAAGACATGAGTGGTAAACCAGGCTTGCAAGTAGGACGAAGTGGGAAAGTGACAGCTCATATCACTGACTGCATAATCATTACTTCTCTACCATCTCCTCCTTTTCTGCCTAGATCGGCATTTCCCAAGATGTGTTCCACAAAACACTGACCGTGGAAATAAGACCTGAAAAATGGTTTCCCAAGTTCAAAATATTTGGAGAATTCTGCATGTCCTTCCTTCTTAGTTATTATCAAAAGCTCTTGAGAAATCCCATACTAATAAGCAAATCTCTGTCTTGATTTAACTTTATGTTTCCCAAACATCTGCTCTTGAAACACTCTCTCACATAGTAATCATTAACTGAGGATGGCCCAAAGTTTAGGCCCTAAGCCATGTTCAAATTTCCTCTGCTAAAAAAATGATCCAGTCCCCTTGACTTACTACCGCCTCATCACTCTTCTTCCTCCCACTACCCTATTAGAAAAAGAAAAGAAAAAGTTGATGCTTCCTGCCTCCTGTTTCCTCACTGCCCACTCACTTCTCCATCGCTGGACATCTGGCTTCAGCCTCCAGCGCTCTAGCGCAAGTCTTCCCATGAGGTGATCAACTGCACAAGCAGCAGAACTAATGGCTCCTCTTCGGCCCCTCAATCCCTCTGCAGGGTCACAAGGGAATATTCACACTTCTTAAATCTCTCTTCCCTCAGCTTCCACAGCACTGCGTTCCACCCAACCCTGGGACTATGGGAACTCTGGTTCCTCTTTCTCTTTCCAACCCTTCAATTCTCAGAACAATTCTTACTTCTCCCTTGGGTTATTTGCCCACAGTTTGAACTACTGCTCCTTCATGGATCCGCAATTCTAATCCCCAGCCACTTCCTCGACTTCAGGTCCACATTTCCAAAGGGCTTCTCAACTTGTTCACGTTGCTCTTCCCCAAGGACTATACATTCATTATACTCCGACCATCTCATCAATTTCCCCATCAAACATTCTCCTCTTCCTGTCTTCTTGATTCCTGTTGTGGAATCATCATTCATGGAGGGCGAGGGGGACAGGAGAGTCGGCCGCTTTCTCCTCAGCAGGCACAGAGCACTCTGAATGAGCCTCAAAGTACCTATCACAGTGGACTTGAACTACTTAACTCACTACTGAGATCGGAAGCTCCATCAGTCACCCATGTGGCCCCTGTGCTAAGAGACAGAAGAAACTCAACACGCTTGGAAAAACGGATGAATCCTTTGAGTCAGACCCAATTCATGGCTCGTTCTTCAAACTCCAATAATATACCAAGTTCTCTTATACTTCAACAAAAGCTCTGGATTCTTTCCACACCATCCTTCATCAGACTCAAAGGAAACCCCAAACCTAAACTGCAACTATCTCCTAACCAGGCAATCAAGCTGCCACGGCTACCAGAGCAACCTTTCTAAAATACCACTCTAACCACATCACTCCTTGGCTCAGACACCTTCAATGTATTTCCAGAATACAGTCCAGGTCCCTCTGCATGCTGTCACTGCCTTCCATGTCTGAATCTCTGCTGTATTTCCATCCTTCTCTGCTACAACTCCCTATGTTCTAGACTAAGGGTAGTCAGGGTAGCCCACTGCCTGTTTTGTAAGTAAAATTTTATTGGAATACAGCTAACGGACATTTGGGGCCAGACAATTATTTATGTGTTGTAGGGAGCTGTCCCGTGCACTGTAGATATTTTACAGACCTTTGGGCTCTACCCACTAGATTCCAGTAGCACTTCCCCAGTGCGACAACCAAAAATGTCTTCAGATATTGCCAAATGTGTCTCCTGGGGGACAAAACTACCCCCAGCTAAGAAACACCATTCTAGAGATTTCCAAGTGCCAGCTAACAGTAGGATGTTGTTGCTAATAAAATACAGACCATATCACAATTGTAGTACAGTGTCCAGATGAAGAGATAAAGAGTCGCACAGTACTCAGTGCCAGTTGACTCACACTTGTGAGACTGTGCTCAATTACAAATTTTAAGGACTTTGGAAAACTGGAACTTGTACAATCAAAGGTGACCAGGCTGATGAGAAACTAGAGGAAAATGTCGTAAGAGGAACATTTAAGTAAATGGAGATGTCGAGCCGGCACAGGAAAAGATGTAGAGAAACCCATGATCTTCAATTACCTGAGGGGTTGTCGGGTGGGAGGAAGGTTTAGCTTGCTGCTCAGAAAGGAAGCACTGGGGGCTTGCCTGGTGGCGCAGTGGTTAAGAATCTGCCTGCTAATGCAGGGGACACAGGTTCGAGCCCTGATCTGGAAAGATCCCACATGCCGCGGAGCAACTGAGCCCGTGCGCCACAACTACTGAGCCTATGCTCTAGAGCCCGTGAGCCACAACTACTGAAGCCCATGCACCTAGAGCCCATGCTCCGCAACAAGAGAAGCCACTGCAATGAGAAGCCCGCGCACCACAACGAAGAGTAGCCCCTGCTCGCCACAACTAGAGAAAGCCCGCGTGCAACAACAAAGACCCAACGCAGTCAAAAATAAAATAAATAAATTTTTAAAAAAAGAAGAAAGGAAGCACTGGGACCAGTGGGCAGCAGCTGTAGGCAGGCAGATTTTGGCTGCATACGAGCAAAAGCTTTCTAACAATCAGAGCTGGCCAAGAAACTCTGTATTAGGCTGGACTGTGAAACACTGTGCTCTCGTCGTTCTGTAAGTGTTCAAGCAGAGACCAGAGGCATTGGTGTCGGAGATGCTGCAGAGAGATCCCTGCATGAGGTGGGAGGTAAGACAAGATGGTCTCACTAGGGTTCCTTCCAGCTCTGAGGTTCCAAGGCTAGCAAAGGAAAACCAAATGCCACGAAAAAAACGATTCTCCCGTTTCAAGACCTGAATTACAGCAAAAGAGAAAAATATTCTGCTAAACAATTTACCCAGTGGCTGTTTGGTAACATCTTACATTTAGTCCCTGGCATTGCAACTACCAGGGATCGGTTTTTTTCCTAGTTGACCCGCAATTAGCTCCCGGATAATGTATATCACTACCTTTAAACCACATCTTTTACTCTGCTAATTATCACCCTTAGTACAATCTGTACAATGCTTTACAGTTTTCGAAACATTGTAATACGTGTTACCTTACGCACATTAGCTAAATATGAGCACGAAAACTTCTTTTAGATAATCTGCTCTCATTTACTGCCTCCTGCCCGAGTTTCTTACAAAAGAAAGCTAGCCTTGGGCTTTCCTGGTGGCGCAGTGGTTAAGAATCTGCCTGCCAACGCAGGGGACACAGGTTCGAGCCCTGGTCCGGGAAGATCCCACATGCCGCGGAGCAACTAAGCCCGTGCACCACAACTACTGAGCCTGCACTCTAGAGCCTGCGAGCCACAACTACTGAGCCCGAGTGCCACAACTACTGAAGCCCACGTGCCTAGAGCCCGTTCTCCACAACAAGAGAAGCCACCGCAATGAGAAGCCTGAGCACTGCAACGAAGAGTAGCCCCCGCTCGCTGCAACTAGAGAAAGCCTGCACACAGCCCACATGCAGCAACAAAGACCCAACTCAGCCAAAAATAAAAATTAATTAATTTTAAAAAAAGAAAGCTAGCCTTTATTATCCATTAAACTTTCACTAATAAAGTATAGTCCAGCAAATACTCATCTCTCCAAAACAAGTCATCTTTACACAACTCAGAGATAAGCCGAATCCAGTTATTTCCACATCAGAGACATGGATTTACCTCAGTGAAGTGTCTATTTGATTTATGATCTGGGGAAGAAATTTGCAATTTAGTTTTCCCAGATTTCAATGCGGCCATACACACCAAAATTTCCAGAAATCAGTCACAACAAAAAACATGAAGCATATACAGTAAGGAAAGCCATTGTAGGTCCTAATTCCAGGGGCTCCTATACTCCCTGGCTGAAACTGCTGATAAGAGTTGTGTAAGGACTTCCCCCAAAGCCAAACTGGGCCTTCACCCACTGCTTTACTTACTTCTTTACGTTTCGTTTCTGGACATTCCGACTGCAGTGTGAGGGTTGCACCTTCGATATTTCTTGGCATGGGCGTGGAACCAGGGTTTATTGTTAAATGAATCTGATCTGGTGAGATAATGTGTTGCACATAACCCTGGGACATTGCTTCATGATCTATTAGATGAAAGCCCTCTTCACCCCCCACTAGAAAAGGCAAGTGTTCTCCGCACTGTCCGTCGTCATCGTCGTCTTCCAAAGTGCCAGGATCCTGCTCGATAAGAACAGTTGTCCTATCATAAACAGTTCCAGATGAGGAAGGCACCAGTCCATTCTTATCCACAAACCTGAGCATCTTGTCATCGGGGGTCAGCTCATCTTCCTCTACCTCAAAGTAGCTGATGCTGTCGTCTGGACTGTGTTCCCCCATGGTTCAGTCGTGCTCAGCCCAATTGTGAGAAATGGAAAGGTAGTGACCTGTCTGCAACAGAACAAAGCCAGAGTCAGAGCCATACCATAGGACCCAGGGACCTCCTCAGCAATCACAGGGCTGTTTTTTCCTCTTGTTTCAAGAGCAGGACAAAGTAAATGAAAAACATCTTCCTTGGGACTTTTTTTTTTAAGTTTAAACCCATCAAGTCATTTTGAAGGAAAAACAATGTCTTTTTTAATAAATTGAAGTAATGGGAATTCCCTGGCGGTCCAGTGGTTAGGACTCCACGCTTTCACTGTTGAGGGCCCAGGTTCAATCCCTGGTCGGGGAACTAAGATCAGGCAAGCCACTTAGCACGGCCAAAAAGAATTTTAAATAAAAATAAAAATAAAAAATGGAAGTAATAAGTAGCAGCTTATAAGACCTTCCAAATGTGCCTTACTGCCAAACACTGTGAAGGTTGGTCAAAACACTTAAGGGGAAATAGGGGCAAACTGTTTCAAGGCTGAGTTGCTATAAATCTTAAAGTAAGGGAACTCCACCTAAATATCCCCCAAATCAGACCATGAGGCAGTAAGTCTATGCTGGAAGGAGTAGGGCTTTGGAGGCAGGGTCACCTACCCACAAATCCCGGCTTCACTACATACTACTTGGGTAACTTTCTGTGCCTCACTTTTCTCATATGTAAGGTGGAACTGGTAATTCCTGTTCTCAGGAAATTGCTGTGCAGAGTAAAAGACATAATGTATGTTAAAGCACAATGTCTGACAACAGTAGAGGAATCAAGTGTGAATTTGTTCCCTCCTTCCGAGAACAGATGTTTCAGCTTCTGGGTAGTGGGGCTAATCCCTAATCAGGCATATCTAATGAAGATCACTTTATCTCTTTATCTCCTAAAACAATCTGATGTCCACTAGAAGCTATGCTTTAGAGTGTGCGCTCTGCAATGAGGGAATGATGAGTCTTACTTTTGTTTCTACTGCCCCTAGCACAGTACACTGACACGAGGAGTTCAGGATATGTCAGTTAAATGAATGAAAGACCTGCAGATATACTCTCTTGGAAAGATAAACTCTCTTGGGAAAAATAACAAATTTGAAGTTTTCCTGTTCTGGAATAGTGATTCTTCTTCTACCTGTAAACACACAGGTTCTACAAACGCGGGTCTGGCAGACATAACAGAGAATTTAAAAATAATCACTTTTAGTTTTCAGTCTGGCTTTGCACTTATCTTTCTCTTCTGCTCCGGATTAGAAAGTGAACCTTTACTCGGTAGGGCGGCTAGACAGAGTGGTAGTTACCAGAGACAGGCCAAGGGATCTGAGCCGGGAGGAACCGGCCCGACCCCTTGCTCTGGCTTACGCAACCCGGTAGATGCACATTTCGCTGCATCTGAGAGGAGAGATAAGAGCACCGGGGGCCCCACTGGGCTGCCCCAGCACCACAGGCGGCAACGCGGAGACCAACTGTCCGGAACAAACAAGACCAGGAGGTTTGAGGGTGGCAAACGAGAAATACAAACGGAGCACCGTTGAAAGGAGGCTGGGAGAAGGAACCTGTCTGGGATAGTCCCCAGTCCAGGGCTACACGGAAAACCCCGAAGTCAGGCTGGGGGGCTCCAAGCCGGGCGAAGAGGGGCAGGGTCCGGATCTCCATGGAAACAGGGGAGGGGGGCTGGATACCCATCCCCATGGAAACGGAGGAGGGGTGGGGTCCCTATGGTGACCGGTCTGGGGTCCCTACTGGAAAATGCTTCAGGAGGGAGCCTAAGTCCCGCGCCCCCCGGGAGGTCCCCAGCCCAGGCCGCGTCTGATTTCGCCTTTTACCTCCGCGGCTCCCGGCAACGGCGGCGGCGGCAGCAGCTTCTCCCCTCCCCAGCGGCACCATGATTGCCCCCACCTTCCCTGAACGTCACTTCCGCTTCCGCTTTCCGGAGGAAGGAGGAGATACTGGCACCGCCTCTCCCTGACGCTTCTGGTTGGTCTAGTCGGTGTGGGGGCTGAGCTCGAGCCTCCAATTGGCGAGCGGAAGGGGCGGGACGGGGTGGGCACCAAGGAGACCTCCCGGGCCACGAGTTCGTCCAGCGCGGGGCAGCGCCCGCGTAGTCCTCCGCCTGGGGGCGGGGTGGGGAGTTGCCTGCTGGGAGTCGGGGCTCGGCTCTAGAGGCACCAGAGGCAAGGAAGAGTGATCAGAACCCCGGCCACTAATCCAAAGTAGCCCCAGCCCGGCTTGCGCTCCCCTCACCTTAGCAGCCACAACCGCAACGGGAAGGACCCCAGTTAGCTGCCGAATTCGTACCCGGACCGCAAGGGGGAAGCCTGGAAGGCTGTGACATTCCGGGTTTCTCCTTGTGGCCCCAGCTTCCCCTCCTCACCTAACAAAGTTAATATGGGCAGGAGGGTCCCAGAAAGGAAGATTGGACCCAAATGGCAGAAATGGGGAGTATTCCAAGCCTGGCCGGAGGACGCCACCACCTCTTCCCCGCTTCACAGCCTCGCTTAAGACGCCCAACTCCCTTCTTCCTCACACCCCTGCCGAGGCCGTCTCTCCCGGCTTTTTCCCCTGCAGAGGACTGTCGGCTTCCATGGAACTCGTGCCCGGGCCAGGCAACGCCACCTACTGGCCATTCTTTCTTTAACCGTTCACATTGTCATCCTACCGGCCGGTATCTAAATCACTTACACTGCCAAGGAGTAGTGGTGATCCAAGAAGCGATTTTGTATGTGCCTTTACTCTGCTCCTGACTTGTAAATATCTAGCTGTCAGAACCTCTTAGCAGCCGCTGCCATTTCCCCCATAAGCTATTTCTCTAGAATATTCAAAGTGGGACAATCCTCAGAAACTAGATCAGGGGTCAAGGGGTTGGGGCCATGCCTGTACTATCTCTTGCTTGAAAAAGGTAAATAGTGGCTGTTATCACCAGACTGCCAGGCAAATATCTCTCTGGCCCCTGATCAGCTGCCCCAGTGCTTTTTTTTAAAATTTATTTTATTTTATTTATTTGGCTGCGTCGGGCCTTAGTTGTGGTGCATGGGATCTTTGTTGTGACGAGCGGGCTCTTCGTTGCGGTGCACGGGCTTCTCTCTAGTTGCGGCATGCGGGCTCCAGAGCGCGCGGGCTCAGTAGTTGCGGCGCGCATGCTTAGTTGCCCCGTGGCATGTGGGACTTTAGTTCCCCGACTAGGGATTGAACCCGCGTTCCCTGCGTTGGAAGGCGGATTCTTAACCACTGGACCACCAGGGACCACCCTGCCCCAGTGCTTAAGCCACAAATGTCCAGCTGCTGAGAGCTGCCATTTCTTAAAAGATAAAAGCAACCAACCACTGTTAAAAATACATTTATCATTAAAATATATTACACATATAAGAGAGGGGATGCATTATATACAGTTTGGAGGATTTGCTGGCCCAGAAAATTCCACTTGTTTCACCAGAACACCAATTTCTTCAATATTTTCATTTTCAAGCCACTGCATTGCCCTCGGAGGCTGAGTGGCCAGCTCCAGAGTTGTTGAGCCGTATCTGAGTGGGAAGGGGGGTAGGGTTTGCAATATGTGTAAACACATGTCCTCAGACAGAGAGCTGGAAGCATCTGGGGTGGCTGTGGCCTCTTTATCCAGCAGCTTCCATTTGCATTCTTGCCGTCCAACTCATTCATCCTTCAGGACTCCAAAGTTTGTTCAAATATCTGATCATGGGGAGCCCGGCCCAAGCTACAGGGAAGGCACTATATGCCCTGGAGGCAGGTTGAGTGAGCACAAGAAGTACAGTTGTTTAAACATTAAAAAAAAAAAATAGATCTATCTGTTAAATAACTAAATTTGAACGCTGAATGTCAGTTTTATTGTGGTGGATTTCCCGTCATGTCTTCACAACTCGCAGCAGCATTGAGTGTGACAGTCATGGTGGGGAGGGCAGTCTGGGCTCAGGAAACAGGCAGCTGCCACTCTGGCATCCCAGTGGGCTCACGTGCTCTTAGGGCAGCTCTGGAGCTGAAACAGGTGGGGCTGGTAATTGGCTGCCTCAGGCAGAATAGGAGAGGAGATGGACAGGCTCAGGGTGAGTTGCAGAGGAACTGGTGAATAAATTCTTGAGCCTTCTTCTTCTCTGCCACTTCAAGCTTTTGGTGACCAGCTGGGTTTCGAAGCAGTAAGCTACCAAATATGCTAGCTGTATGAAAAACCCAGAAAACATATGATTCAGCAAAAGAAGTACTACTTACTCTCATGTTCTTAGGAGTGGGGAGGGGTGCCCCAAAGCAGTATTTTCTGCTTTAAAATAACTATTCGAGGGTAAACTTTGCCCAGAGCTTGAGATTTTAGTTCTACTGCAGTGGACTTGGGACCTTCCTCAACCACATTTCTCTTAATGAGTCAGTTTGCAGACATGCTTTCCACACACACTTGGCAGCTTACCTAGAATATTACCATCCAAATGATTTTTTGCTGAATTTTTCAGCAGTTCTTGCAAAAACGCCATCAAGTAGATGAAGACATTTCTGTGGCACGCGGGAAGGGTAGCAATGACCTGAAACAGGGAGAACTGGGATTGTCTTTTCGTTCATTCAATCGTTTCTCAAGTGCCTGCTATATTCCAGGAACTGAGTACATGATCGGGTACATGAGTAGTAAGACTGTACACTGAAAACCTTGATCACTTGTCACAGGTGCCAAAACAGAAGCATAGATCAAGCGTTACATGAATTTAGAGGTCAAACTTCTAACTGCGCGTTCTCAAAAGACTTAAGAGAACCGAAAACATTTTAGTTGCGTCTTGAATAGAAGAGAAGATGGCACTTGCAGAGGTAAGGACTAGGGCATTTAGGGCAAACGAAAGTGTAGAAAAAGGCAAGGTAAGGAAAACAGTGAGATAAGAAGAGAGAACACATCGTGAGAAGTCTATTTTGGCAGGAGCACAACTGTTTGAACAGGCCCTAAGCTTGGAAGGGCTGATCAGGCTAGAATTCAGTGAGTACTCTCGCTATCTGCATTTCAGAATCGGTTGGGAAGCCTGTACAAAATATATCCCAAAAGAGATTTTGAGGAACCTCCCTGGCAGTCCAGTGGTTAAGACTCCGCGCTTCCACCGCAGGGGGCGCGGGTTCGATCCCTGGTCGGAGAACTAAGATCTCGCATGCCAAGTGGAACAGCCAAAAAAAAAAAAAAAAGAAGAGAGAGATTTTGATTCAGTGGAGGTGGGGGGTAAGGCTCTGGATCATGTATTGTTAGCATGTTTTCTAGATTATTCTGCCACGGCAGGTTACATATGTGAATGACTAGACTAGATCATAAAAAGTCCCGAACATTTGTTTAAGGAAATCCTTAACTGGCAATGGAGAGCATTTCTGACCAACAGCGACATGACAAGAGCTTTAGAACCCAAAATCTAATGGCAGTACGTAAAACAAATCAGCAGAGGGAGAGCATGAATGCAGGGTCCTGAACCAAGGAAAGCGGAACTAGAATGGAAGAAAGAAGACAAGTGACAGAGCAAGGGGACCGAGCGTGTGGGAGGTGAAGACAGGGGGAGTCAGAAATGACTCAGGTTTCTGGGTTGAGTCACTGGAATTAAGGTGATGCCGTTAAAAGGAAAAGGGACATGAGGGGAAGAACGGGTTTGGGAAGGAAGGACTTGGAGTCGAGTTTCTCTAAGACACTGCATTTGGGGGATGGTGCCCACTTTGTTCCCTCGTGTCCCATGAGACCCGGGGCTGCAACATGAACACGCCGATGCTCCACGCCTCCCCTCACCTGTTTACTTGCTGTGAGGTTGCCAGAACACTCCAAGCAGTTGTGGTAGACGCTGTAACAGATGACGGGCTCTGGCAGGCTCTCCAGGAAAAGCAGCAGGGCTTCGGCTACGGAGTGATTGCTAGCAGCTTTGGGCCCATCGTTAAGGAACAGGGGATGCCGCTGCCATGGTCATGGTTAGGAAGAGCCCCAGGAGCCAGCATGTGCCAGAGTGATGCCTGCCCAGCCAGGCTCTCTGCTTGGAGCTAGGATGCCGGGCTGACATCTTGAAGGGGCCAAGCTGCCTGTCAGCTTCGCCGGGCCCTCCTGAATTCCTGCTATATTGGTTGCTTAAAGTTGTAAAGTCTTCTCTATACAAACTTTAAGTAAGAAAAACATAACAGCTGAGGACACAATATCTGACTTTGAGCCTTAAAATATCATCCTTTCCTTTTGCTCACCTCTCTTTCTCATATTCACAAACACATACACGCGTGCGTGCATAAACATCTGAAGGATACAGAGATTATCAATCATTCCACTATCCAAACAGTCCCTGATATGCTCAAATTCCAACCTCAGGCCTGGCTGCTGAAACAGATCTTCCTGGAAAAGGGAAGAAAGTCACAAAATAATTCTATTTTCAGAAAAGCAGCACTGATTTCCTGACCTAGAAATATAATCACCAGCAGGGTACAAAAGGGGGCAGCATGGTGAGGCCTTTGAATCACCCCAGTAGACAATGTGATGTAGGCTGATGTGGCTAATTCATCTTGCAGGCCTTCCCAGCCATGCTCCCACAATAGGTCTTGAGCACAAGACATCTATTATAAGAGAATTCCCTGGTGGTCCAGTGGTTAGGACGCCGCGTTTCCACTGCAGGGGGTGTGGGTTTGATCCCTGGTGATCCAACCGAAGGGAAACCTTTAAAGTAGCTACGTTTCCTGCAGTGTTATGGAGGTATTGACCAGAAAGAGAAAAAACTGAAGAAAATATATCATTTATAAGATGGAGAAGGTTAACAAGGCACCTCAGTGCTTTGAGAAAACGAGATTATGGCAATAAAGGTATTTCTATGAGTCCTAGGATCCCTTATACTTGTTTGTTTTATAAAATAACTTAATGTCCTATAACCGTGAACAATAACAATATTATAAGTATTGCTCAAAAGTTACACCTGAAAGGAGCTCTGTAGAGAAGGTAGACTAGCATAGTCCTTAAGAATGTGACTTTGGACTTCCCTGGTGGTGCAGTGGTTAAGGATCTGCCTGCCAGTGCAGGGGACACGGGTTCGAGCCCTGGTCCGGGAAGATGCCACATGCCGCAGAGCAACTAAGCCCGTGCGCCACAACTACTGAGCCTGCACTCTAGAGCCCGCGAGCCACAACTACTGAAGCCTGTGCACCTAGAGCCCGTGCTTCACAACAAGAGAAGCCACCATCATGAGAAGCCCACACACCGCAACAAACAGTAGCCCCCACTTGCCGCAACTAGAGAAAGCCCAAGCGCAGCAATGAAGACCCAACGCAGCCAAAAATAAATAAATGGGAAAAAAAAAAAAAAAAAAAAAGAAGAATGTGACTTCTATAGACTCCCTGGGTTCAAATCCCAATCCTGCCCATCTATCAGCTTTGGGACCCTGATCAAGTTACTTAACATTTCTGGGAATCTGTTTCCTCATCTGAGTACTACTGTGAGAACTAAATGAGGTAGTGCTGTAAAACACTTAGAACAGTGTTTGGGACATCGTAATGCTCAATAAATCTGAGGGGAAAAGTGGAGAGAGAGTATCCTAAGAATGTATGTTGCTCCGAAGTGGCAGAGCTGTGGTAGATCAGAGTTTCTATTTATCTCCCTGGGACCCAGATAAATGAGTCAGTGAAACTGACCAATCTGATCTCAGAAAGCTTGCCCAACCCACTCTAGAAATCAGGCTTCCTGAGTCATGGCCCCGGGAGTTCCACTGGTCCCCTGCCTGTCTGGCTTGTCAACAAGTTAGCCGCCCCTCCCATTCCTAGAAGCTGGCGAGAGTTTCCGCAAAGGAGAGCAGACGGACATCCTGAGAAGGCTCTAGAGGGTTTCCACCTGGGGGACCCCAGAGGACCGGGGAGGGAACATGCTGTGCTGGGAAAGCCCTCCTGTGTGAGGCTGCCTCCCCTGGGAGGAATCAAGTGCTGTATGTAATAGCAGGGCCTCACAGGGGTGTGGAAAGTGAACCTACTGACCTTCACTCCCCGGGGTAAGAACAGCTTTCCACAGGTTCTGCAGGGGAAAAGCTTTCTATGCCCGAAGTTCTCAGGGCTGATGCTTTTTCTCAAGGCAGCATGGCCTCTGCCAGGTGTGCCCGCTTCACCACCACCTACCTGCTGGATGGCATTTCGGTACAGGTAATCAACCATCATCCACAGCTCTTTGGGGATGTCCATGGGTCTTTCCAACTGGCTCCCATCATCTTCAGTCTGAAGTTGCATCAGAGTCTGAAAAGAAATAAAAAGCATGATCAGAAGGGCTACCAATAGAGCTTCTGCCAGGCTGGCTTCAGGAGAATGCAGGACATGGGGACAGCAAACCCATGGAAGAAGGGAAGCGTTTTGATGTCCCTAAGCAAACATTCAGCAGGCAAAAATGAAATCAGGTGACATGATCAAGGTACAAAGGGTGACTTTTGAGAATCGGGAGTGGCTTATGGCAAGCAGTTTCAATCAGGTGAAATATGCATCATCTTAGAAAAACACCCTGCCTATAGCACTTCACTGTCCAAACCAGAGAAATGGTGTGGTCTGGTGAAAAAAGAACAGAGACGTGGGAATACAAAAACCCAAAAGCAAGGTCCAGGTCCAGGGTTAACTCGCCAGGGACCCATGACAAATCACTCCCCTCACTGGGCCTCTGTTTTCATCTATATAATGGAGAGGACAGAGTTCAAGAGTCCCTGAATTTAAAAAATGCAATGGAGGAAAAAGGAAAGCATACCTATTGCCAAAAATCTGCTCCAGACTAGCTCCCTTGTATTAGAATTGTCTCCAGAGGAGCCTTTTATTTATTTATTTTAAAATTTTTATTGGAGTATAGTTGATTTACAATGTTGTGTTAGTTTCTGGTGTACAGCAAAGTGGTTCAGTTATACATATACACATATTCATTCTTTTTTTTTTTTGGCCACACCATGCAGCCTGTGGGATCTCAGTTCCCCCACCAGAGATCGAACCTGGGCCCTCAGCAGTGAAAGTGCTGAGTCCTAACCACTGGACCGCCAGGGAATTCCCAATATGTTCATTCTTTTTCAGATTCTTTTCTCATATAGGTTACCACAGAATACTGAGCAGAGTTCCCTGTGTTATACAGTAGGTCTTCATTGGTTATCTATCTTATATGTAGTAGCGTGTGTATGTTAATCCCAAGCTTCTGATTTAACCCTCCCCGCCACGTTTCTCCTTTGGTAACCATAAGTTTGTGTTCAATATCTGTAAGTCTGCATAGGAGCCTTTTAGATCTCAGAAAATTTAGTTAGGATGATAAACCAAATGATGATTAAAACAGAAAAACGGGCTTCCCTGGTGGCGCAGTGGTTGAGAATCTGCCTGCTAATGCAGGGGACACGGGTTTGAGCCCTGGTCTGGGAAGATCCCACATGCCGCGGAGCAACTAGGCCCGTGAGCCACATCTACTGAGCCTGCGCGTCTGGAGCCTGTGCTCTGCAACAAGAGAGGCCGCGACAGTGAAAGGCCCGCGCACCGCAATGAAGAGGGGCCCCCGCTTGCCGCAACTAGAGGAAGCCCTCGCACAGAAACGAAGACCCAACACAGCCAAATAAATAAATAAATAATCATTAAAGGCGCTAATAATTAAAAAAAAAAAAAAAACAGAAAAAGGAATAATATCACAGGCCAGACACATTCCATCATCTTAGTATCTATGGCTGAGTTTCTCTAATATGTTATTATGAAAGACCGAAAAACATGGCAATAACATTTTGCAGCTTTTCCCATCGAGAGGTAGTCTTTCCCCATCCGGAATCTGGGCTGACCTCACAACTTGTTCCAACCAATAAAATATGGCAGAAGTGGTACCATGCGAGTTTTGGAGCCTGGGCCACAAGGAGCCTTACACATTCTGCTCTCAAACTCCTGCTACCACTTAGGGAAGCCCGGGCCAACCTACTGAATGACGAGAGCCCATGTTGAGAGAGCGGCCCAGTGAGCCGCCAACACCAAGAAAGTGAGGGAGGCTTCCTTGAACCCTCTGGCCATCACAGCTGCCGGCTGACTGCAACCACACAAATGAGCCTGGGCGAGACCAGTAGAAGAGCCACACCGGAAACTCACAGTCATGAGAAGCAATAACTTGCTGCTGTTTTAAACCACTAAAAATATCAGGGAGTCTGTTAAATAGCAATACACAACCGATAGAGTAAGCAAACTCTACGGAGACTAAAGAATCCTCAGGTCCCTGGGAAGGTAGGCACGGGAGTATCTTGTTTGACTGGCATGGCTGCTACACAGTTCTGGATGTTTCCTTGCGGCAGGTAACTCACCAGCTCTCTAACAGTTTCTAGCGGCAGGTCCAAGATTGGCTCCTTCATGTAGCACAACGTGTGAATGGGCGATCCGAAACAGCTGGGCAGGTAGTTCCCAGACACAGACAAAAAGTAATCCTTTCCCCTGTCCAAGTGTAAAACGAGAATGTCCTCGATTTTGTCTTCACCCGAGTTGAGCTTTGTAGCTGTGGTCTTATTTACAAAGAGCTCCAATTCAATCTCAACGGCAGAATCTGAAAAAACACGTAAACGGTAATGCTGGTTGGCAGAAGGCCAAGAGGAAAGTGGGAGAGAAGATGAGCGGGAAGAGGGTGAGGTATACAGGGTTAGGGGAGAAAATAAGAGGCATCAGCCAATCAACAAGAATTTACACGCTCAGCACTCAAAAGACACGTGAACAAGGAGTTTACGGTCCAAGGGGGAATATGAAAACAGTAAACAAGAACATGAATAGGTAACTGCTATAAAACTCGTGTTCTAAGTAGCACAGCTCAAGCTAGAAATGATTAATACAATAAGAAGGCGTGGCTCAAAGAGCTTGCCCTGAGCCAGCTCAGATGAAGACACCCTATCCAGTAGAAAATACAGCACGTTATCAGACTGTGAACTGTCCACAAGACAGGCTTAACCCCTCTGCCTCATGGCACTACACAGAGTGCCAAGGAGAAGTTGGGGGCAAGACGCGGGTGGTACATTCTAGGGCCAGACATAATTCTTCTGGATGACCACCCTATTACCTTTGCCCACAAGAGCAGACAGTTGAGAGTTGATTATAATGAGACAGAGGGTGAAAACGGTTCCTCTAACAGCAACACCTGCTTTACAGCACTCCTGTGTCTTCTCTCCCTGCGAAACTGTGGTACATCCACATGACTGAGAATGCTTTTGAAACTGAACTCATGCTCCTTACTATTTTATATTTTATTTATGGATGGTTCATCCACAGGGCTTTGAAAAATGTTCAAGCAGACAACAAAACACTCAGACACAAAAAGCTTATTCCAGGAGAATGAGCAAAGATAGGGTAGGGTGTTCCCCAAACCAGCAACCAGGAACCTGGGAACGGAGGCCTTACCTGGCAGGAGGAACCCTCGGCTGGGGTTGGCCCTCAGCCACTGCTTACAGTAAGACACTTCGTCAGGCTTGTTGATGAATTCAAACTGACACGGTACTTGTCCATTCCGAATGGTAAAGGACTCTACCTGCAGCTGCATGTACTTCACGTTCTGAAAACAGAACTGGGAACAAGCCAGGACCAGTCAGACCAGTGCCCGCTCCGTGGCAACCTGCCTAGCCACCCCAAATGGGCAATCCTTGCCCTTGCTGGAAAGAAAACGAAGGACCATCTCTTTCAAATCATGTTTCTGCTTTTAAGTATTTACCTGGGAGGTCACAGCTACCATGAAAGACCAGTTGTCTGTGTTTAACTCAGAAATCCTAAACTCAAAAAACTCATGTTGTTTTATAAATAAATTTCCTAACAGAATCCAAGTTTAAATCTTCTATATGCAAAGACCATATCCAAAACACCCTTCACACATTCCACTCCCAAACATGAAAATCAAGCTCCTCCTTCCAAGTAGCTGGACATCTAGGGCATTAAAAACACCCTCACCGTAAGTCCTCATTTAACTGACTTTTTGGTACAGTCAGTTCTGAATGATCTATGCTATGGCACATCTATGAAACATCTTTAGCCCTAACTTGACTTCTCCCAATGCCCATTACCTTTCCATACTGCCTTCCTTCCCATCAACTCATACGTACCCAAAATTCTGGACTCAATTTTATCTCAAAGCAAAGCATCAGTAGGAAGACAAACCCAGTGCAAGAACACACACCAGCTATACTAAGATCAAATGAAACACATTTTGGATCCTCTGTGCCTTATTTAACTCATGGATGGCCCATGTATGGGTGAAATATATGAGCCACAAAAGGTTACAGGCTTCTGGTTTAGAAGATCAGGAGGTGAACCAACAACCCCTCTCTTGTCAGCTGGCATCATCAGCCTCACTTTATCTAGAAGCAGCTGATCAAGACTAGAGTCCAGTAGTCTGACAGGTGCCTCTTGGAATTCTGAGCCCCAGCAGGTGAGATTTACGTTCTGTGAAGAGAAGAGCCTGATGCCTTAGCACGTCCTTCCTACCTCTCGCTTGGAGAGGGACACAGAAGGAATGTTGTCATTTTCCATCTTATCCAAGGAGCGAACAATCTCCTCCAGAGTCTTCCGATAAAGCTCTTCATTTACGACCCTCACCTGGAAGGGAAAGAGCAGAGACTGAGTGCTTTGGCTTCTGCCCATGTCCTCTTTTTCAGTTTAGAGGACATTCATGGCCTTGGGAAATAGCAGTTGATAGCAAAGCAGAAAGTGAATACTAAATAGATTTAATTAACGAACAAAGAACCCAATTAACAATAGATTTAGAAGGGTGCCCCAGAGGCAAAGCTTCTGGTAAAATCAACTGCTTCCTGATTAGCAGAAAAAAGATGCGGGAGTGAAAGCTTGGTTGGCAGTTCTGCTGGGTCTTACGCCCAGGGCAGAAAGACGCCCAGTGCCTGGCTCTGCTATGCTTGCTGCTGCCAACAGGTCTGCAGTGAGGAGCTTCTCTAGGGCTTTGATTTAAAGCAGCATTTCTCAGGCTTTTTAAAACCTGTATTCCATCAGCCAAGAAGATTTTGTCAGGCCTTCCCTTCCTTATTTTGAATTACAATTTTTGTCATTCTCCAGTAATAAAACCTTACCTATAACATTCATTAGGCTTTTTGCAAACCACCCACACCCTTGTAGATTCTGATGTGCCTCTACCTGCACCCTTGAGAATTGGTAATATAAAGAAACACAGAAGTCACTGAAGAAGAGATACAAATGGAGAATACATAAATAAAAAGATGCTTACTGTAAATCAACTATACTTTGATTAAAAAAAAAAGAAAAAATGGATTACAGAAACAGAAAAAAAAAGATGTTCAACTTCACTAGTAATTAGGAAAGTGTAATCTAAAATAATGGAGTATCTTTCTCTTTTGGCTCACTGGGTCGGCAGACATTTAAAAGATTGATAAAATCCAGTATTAGCCAGGCTGTGGGAACACAAGCTCATCCAGAGTTGGTAGAAGTGTAAAATGGTAAGGACTGTCGGGAGGATAATTTAGCAGACTCAGATAAATTTAGAATACATTTTTCTTTGAACCACTAATTTCACCTCTAGGAATTTCGTTCTACAGAAATATTCACAACGGTACGCAAAGATATATGTGAAGGGTGATCGCTATAGCAATGAATACAATAGCAACATTTTGGAAACAACTTAAATGATCAATATATATTGGGGTTGGCCAAAAAGTTCCTTCGGGGTTTTCCATAATATCTTATGGAAAACCCCGAAGGAACTTTTTGGCCAACCCCAATATATTACGGTTCATCCGTACTATGAAATATTTTGCAGCCCTTAAAAATAATGAGGAGGGAGCGCTCCCTTTACTGACATGGAAAGATCTCTTAAAACATAGCCAGTGGGGGAAAAAGATGTTCTCAGAACAATATGCATGATATATCTCTTTTACAAAAAGGGAGAAACTTCCTCTATGCTATGTATAGAATACTGACACACATTTGCATAGAAAAAGGTGTGGAAAGACACAGTCCAAAGAGCAAAGGGGAACCTCCACGTATGTAGAAACATATAGTAGAAGTCTACAAAACAATTATGAATTAAATTTAAACAGCTTCCTCACACTCAAGGTAGGAGGAGGAGACCAGAAAGACAAAAGTGGTCTCAGCTGTGGGAACCAATTCCCTAGAGGACGATGACCACAGAGGCACCAGCTGCCCACCTACCCCGATGTCAAACACTGAGCTGACGGGCTTGTGGTCGCTGGTCTTCAGGGCCATGTGGCTCTGGTAGCTCAGCTGAGTGATGTTCTTCCCTTTCCAGAGGACCCGGTCACACCAGGCGGGAGCACGACACTTCTCGCTGAAACGCAAAGTCCACGCTGGGAGCCCTCCCAGGCACAGCAGCGCCCTCACCTGGTGAGCTCCCTGGCTCAGCTAGGGGTGACGGGGCAGTCTTCCAGTCTGTGCAGCTGGAGATCTGAGAGGGCAGGGGCGATTTGGGCCCACTGGTGGGTAATGTGTATCCTGCGGGTATCACCCCGAACAACTGCGAAAGCTCAGAGCCAAAACGCCGTTCAGAATGATTCTCTGCCCTCTACTGTCCTATGGGGATCAGGCAAGAGTCACAGCCATCTGAGGGTGAAGGACTCTGTGGTCCTCAAAAGATGGTGGTTAAGACAGCTCGTGAATTCCTACCACCTGGGTTCAAATCCTGTTTCTACGCTTGCCTGCTTGGGAGGCTCTTGAATTTTGGGGGTTTCAGTTCCCCGATCTATAAAATGAGGATAATAAATCATACCTACTTCAATGGGTTACAAGTAGAGTGTATTGAACAGTGCGTGGCATCCCACAGGCACTAATAAAAATATGAACTACTAGGTGAAGGCCAAGTACAAGCTCGGTTTGCTGCAATCATCACCCTAAGCGTAGCTGGAAGGTAAACGAGTCTCAAGAATTCTTATGAAGCAAAGGCTAAGGCAGTCAACAAGATGACGTGCATGAAGGCAGGCTGCTTAAGGAACAGATACTAAGAGAATGTTTGACCTGAGTACAAAACATGGGGAAGAAGTGACAGGAAACCTATCTTTTTCTTTAGGTCAATGAGGGCAAGTGCTTCCATAACTTTCTGAGTTTCCATCTGCTCAGCCCCCTGAAGCAACCTCGGACCTACCTGGTATCCCAATCGTCAGAGCCAGTGTCATACTTGTAGGTGGGCTGGAACGTGAGCTCACCCTCGCTGAAGCCTTCGAAGACAGCCTTTGCAGCCACCTGAGCTCTCAGCTACACGAAAGGACGGATGGAAAAAAAAAAATCTCAGGATAACTGCTATTTGATGCATTTTCCCCTCTAACCTGCCTTCCTACGTGATAAAAGTGCATTCCCAGGACTTTGATAACAGTAAAAAAAAAAAAAAAAAAAAAAAAAAAATCTCAGGATAATAAGGTCAAACCTTGAATTAGCAGAGGAAAGGAAATCAATCTGGAATCCAATCTGGAATCCGAACTCTAACCCCAAAGGAAAGGCCCATGAGAAAGCTATTCTGTAAGATCTTGAGTTAATTAACTCCTAGGAAGAGAAGCATGCTAACCATCCCTCCACCTGTTATACAGTTTTTAAGGCTCTTTTATGAAAGTGTACCCACATCCAAGGGGCCTGAGTACCACCTTACTGAGATGTCCCTAGGAGGATTAGGTACCAAAGGACATAGAGATTTTTCTCTTCCAGGTATCAACTGTGCTTCATCTGTGTAGCACAGTTTTTCCAATTATACACAGGGATAGAACTGCATAGAACAAGGTCTGGAAAGAAACAATCCAAAAAGCAAAGGGGAACTTCCATGTATGTAGAAATATATAGTAGAGGTATACCCAAACCATTATGAATTAAGTTTAAATTTAAATAATTTTTTAAAGGAGTTTGTCAAATCAGTTATATGAACTGGGGGAAGCTCTATGCTTTGGTTTCCCCATCTGTAAAATTTGGACTTATAATAGAATCTGCCTCACAGGATTGTTGCAGAGATTAGCTGTCAGCTTAGAACACTGCCTGACACGTTACGAGAGTAACTAGCACCCTTGTCACTGCAGTGATTCTAAGAGCTCCTTCTCAGCAAGACAGAAACCATAGGTGTTCCCGCCTCCTCCCCGGAGCGCCGAGCTGGCATTGCGTGGACTGGTGAAGAGCTGTCAGCTCCAGCTTTGAGACAGAATCAGCTATCCAGGGGACGACAGCTGACAAACCCCAAAACGTGAATCCCTAAAAAAAACTATTCAGAAAAAAACAACAGGAAACTTAAAAAATTTAGGTATTAGTGCAAGATGATTCTTAAATGGGTAAATATAGACCGTAAAACCATCTGGAAAGCAGAGAAACACACAGACTGGGTACTATTACTTAAGGAAAGACCAGAAAAGAAGGCAAGGGGAGGGACTTCCCTGGTGGTGCCGTGGTTAAGAATCTGCCTGCCAATGCAGGGGACACGGGTTCGAGCCCTGGTCCGGGAAGATCCCACATGCCGCGGAGCAACTAAGCCCGTGCGCCACAACTACTGAGCCTGTGCTCTAGAGCCCACGAGCCACAACTACTGAAGCCCACGCACCACAACTACTGAAGCCCATGCACCTAGAGCCCATGCTCCGCAACAAGAGAAGCCACCACAATGAGAAGCCCACACACTGCATCAAAGAGTAACCACCGCTCGCTGCAACTAGAGAAAGCCTGCACACAGCAACGAAGACCCAATGCAGCCATAAATAAATTAATTAATTAAAAAAAAAAAAAAGAAGGCAAGAGGAGATGGTATTGAACTACCAGGGAAATGAGAATGCCGCAGTCCAGAAAACAGAGGCAAGAGATAGATAGTTACAGAACAGACTGGGTTAAGGCTGAAATGGGAATTAAAGAGAATAATTTACCAAGGAAAAGAGTGGGAGAGAAAAATGGATCGATAAAGAGATTATTCCGTAAAGAAAGACATAACAGACTTGAGATTTTTTTTTTCCCCCTTCAACTGATCTGCACTGGGGGAAAAATAAAGGAAACAGAAAGATTTAGACTAATGACAATACGAAGATGATTGAAAGGGAGATACAGGCTAAAAAGAACAAGGGCTGTAACACTCTGAACAACTCTGACCACTTGAACAGTTTCGAAATCTATTGAGAGCAGTAGCCTGAAGAAGGTCAGAGAGAAACAGATTTCTCTTGTCCTGGGAAATGGCTAGTGCTCTGAGAAAGGAACGCTAACCCAAACCATGGTGGAGGAGAGCACGATACAGAACTGCTTCCTGTCGGAAGTGAAGACAGCCATTCAGAAGAAGAGTGGTCATGCACACTGGACAGATCTGGTGAGGAGCAGGGGCAGGGGGAGTGGGAGGCCCATCCAAAACATCAGTAAATCATCTTTAAAATACCAAGTATCTTCTTTATGAGAATAGGCTTGGTTCCCTTTGGGCCCCACCCTGAATGACTGAATGAATGGACATGCGTGTGAGAGAAAGAGAGCAGCTCTTGCCCCTGGGGGAGACAATCCTCAAGGGAACAGCCAGGGGGCAGACAACGGTGGGAGAGCGGAACGCAGATGGAAGGAAGGAAGGAAGGAATGATCGGACACCAGCTCCTCAGGGAAACCTCCCAAGATGAGCAAGAAGAGGCTGGAGTTGGGCAGCCAGGCTTTTCTGTGCCCTCCCGTGGCGGGACAGCTGCCTGAAGAGGGCCCAGGTGGCCATCGGTACCTGGTCATTCGCATACAGGGTTTGAAAGGCCTTCTCTTCGATGAGCTTTTTCACTTTTTCCACATCCAGCTCTTCTATTCTGTAGTTGAGGTCCCCCAGCCACAAGATCACACTGCGAGGACAGAGCACAAAGGTCACAGGGTTTAGGAGGGACTTCACCGGCTCTATCCGGTGTGCTCCTGACAAAAGGCCCCCGAGGCTCAGCCTCTGGGGAGCTGGGCGGGGAAGGGACTCGGCTACTCAGGGTCTCTTCTCCTCTCACCATCCCATTTAACACCATGTCTAGCATGCTGCTTACTCAATTATCTTGGTCCGAGTTCACTGTAAACAGTCTTGAGTTCTCCTTGACTATTTTATTCTTGTACGGCTGGAAAGATAGTCTAATAAGATCTAAAAGCAAGACAATAATTTACCTCTCTCCCGGGAAGAGGCAAAAAAGGTCAAGTATTGGGAGTCCTGTCAATCACTCAGGGACTCTAGACCAGATGACGCCACGATGCAGCCTCTTGCCTCCACCCACCCTCCAGTGCACAAAACGCACTCGCAGCCTTTGTTTCTGGAGCTGAGTTCCTCTGAAACAAAGCTCAACCCTTCCAGTGGAGTCTGGCTTTAACCACCACCGTATCATTGGTTGGCTCTTTCCGCAGAGCGTGACAGGTATTTTATTACACCTGCTGCTTTGGGAAAATGATGACTGGATGCTCCCAGGCGACATCGCACATCCCATGAAGACCAGTACCGCTTTATGTGAAGCCAAGAACCAGGTCATGAGAGAAGCCACGCGGCAGCATACACACACCAAAATGAATGCATCCACGAGCTAAAAGCAGACAAACTGACATGCAAGCTGCAACCTCACAAACTAGGATGCTTCAGGGTCAGCGGAACGGGAGACACAGTCCCTGATGGGCTCCCTGGAGAAGGGAAGCCATCCTGGCAGCTTCCAGAACACCAATCAAGACAGTTCTACCACCACAGCAGGCAGATGAGAGGCTGGGCTCTGTGTACTCCCTGGCAGACACCACAGCCCCAGTGGCTTCTTCCTTGTCATAAAAGAAGGGGCACATGCTCCAAGTGTTACTGTAAAGTCTGAAATTCCAGTATGCCTTGAATTTAGACAGAGAGCAAGTATTGGAGATAAAGGAAATACAGAGAATAGACAATAATTAGCGCCAGATGCTCCAAGCAGCTGCAACCACGGCTCTGTAAAGTTGAATCAAGAGGCAAAAAAGACTAAGTGAAGACAGAGAAATGCAGCCCAATCCTCAATTACACATGCTTCTGGAGAGAACAGGCAGACAGAATCCTGAAACATACTTCTAAACCTGTGCTTGAGATGCTCGCTCTGGGGTGGCTTTCCTCATGACACTGCATCAAGGCAGACCCATGTTAAAAATAAATCTTACACGTTTTCCAGGAACAGATGGTGTCTGAGAAAGATTCTAGAGGTCTGCCAGATGGCAGGTTGGGAAACGAAAAATTTCCAAGAGAGGTAATCCCTGTGTAACTGAGAGTTGGCTGGAGCTCCCACTCAGGCAGTGGGAAGCCTCCCCCGGCCCCCTGCCTAATGAAACAGAGAGCCCACAGCTTGGCCCGTGGGGCCCAGTGCACCTTGTCGGGGTGGAAGGCCAGACTCACTCGTGCTTGCTGATGGTGAGAGGGGGGAGGCTTGGGTCAACCTGACGAAACTGCATTCGAGAACAAATGTCTTTGTAGTCTTGGTTCCTCCTCTCATACTCCTCTGTGTGGGCTGCCAGGTGGGAATTGACAACGCAGATGCTGGTGTTGTGAAACTGGAACCGGACTGCCACACCTCCTTTGTTACCCTGTGAAAGGGAGTCCAAAAAAAGACCAGTAGTCGTTTAAACCCGAGAGGTTGCAAAATGTTTTCTCTTAATTAGTCTGCATCATAATCCTGGGAGGTAAGCAAAGCAGCGTTACGGTCCACATTGTACAGGTAGGAAAACACATCCAAGAAGGTAGAACGACTAGCTGGCCAGTGGCAAAGGTGAGTCCACTTTTCAGTAAATCACAGGCAGACCACATGCTCTCCCTTCCCCATGGGAAGCTAAGCTCTCGCAGTAGAACCTAAAAGCAGGATTTAACAGCTTCTAGAAGAAGAGAAAATTGCAAACCTATTATTAGCATTCTTTCTTTCTTTTTTCTTTTTAAGCATTCTTTCTTTTCCTTGGTGACCCAGCATAGTTTGTGCAACATATGCCATGCATTAAATGGGAGGACCCACTGGAGGCTCTGGTGTGAAGTGAACACGAGGATTGGGCTAGTTGGGCAAATCAGCCGTCAAGTCACTAAAATACAATTTCTGAATGGTCTGCTCCATCTAGCCCTGCTCGATCACGAGGGTACAGTTCACGTCGTAACGCCAGCACCCTCAAACTGGGACATGTGCAGTCACAGTATCATGAGAAGTGGGGTCCAAATCTTAGGGACCAAGGCCCTCCATGTGCCAGACGTGCCAACCAGGAACTCACCATCCTCCCCATGATTCCTGTCCCCACCGTCTCAACTTCCACTTCGGAGATGTACGCTGCATGCTCTTGTTTGACATATAACAGCAGCATAATCCCAACCAGTCGGATGAGCTTTACCTGGAAGAGAGACAAGCATTCAAGTCATGGCATTAACTAGGAGTCAAAAGGAAACGTAGTCCGGAAGCTGGCTGAGAGTATTACTGTATCTCCTCCTCCACACCAGGACACAGGGTAATCACCCGAGTGAGTCCGTGATAACCTCAAGAGCCTACAAGTGCCAAGACCTGCCTCTTTCACACCCAGAGACGCCTCTTCCAGAGGGCCTGGAACTGAAAATCTCAGGATCATTAGGGCTGGCTTTTTTTTTTTTTAACATCTTTATTGAAGTATAATTGCCTTACAATGGTGTGTTAGCTTCTGCTTTATAACAAAGTGAATCAGTTATACATATACAATATGTTCCCATTTCTCTTCCCTCTTGCATCTCCCTCCCTCCCACCCTCCCCATCCCATCCCTCTAGATGGTCACAAAGCACCGAGCTGATCTCCCTGTGCTATGCGGCTGCTTCCTAGGGCTGGCTTTTGATGAAAGTCGCAGAAGAAGTGAAAAGTTATCTTAGCATTTCCCTGCATAGCAACAAAAAATTAGAAGGTCCCCGACTCCTCTCTTACCTTTGCATATTTGGCATCTGGATGAAGACCCTCTGATACAGCTTTAAACCACTCTTCCTCCTTTGGGGTATCATGGAAGAAAAAGGCTTCTTTACTCAAATCAAGCTCCTGGAACCTATTAGGAGAAGCAACCAGTCAGAGAGTAGAGAAGGGTAACGTGCAAGATGGCACATTCGCAGGTTGGTTTGGGTGTGTAAGGCCTAGCTTTCTAGCTAAACTGCAGGACCCTCAAGAGGGAAGAAAAATAAATACTTAGCAACAAGGGACTAAATGTCAAGGAATTTACCAGGTGCTTTCACAAGCAGCAGCCCATTTCTTCTTCATAATGAACCCGAAGTAGTTAGAAGAGTCTCCATTTTATATCTGAGATCACTAGCTCGCCCAAGCACCAAGTGGCAAATGGGTTCAAACCTAGGTCTATATAAATTCCAAATTCTAGGCCCTTTCCGCTCCCGTACAGGCTTCTTTGCTGTCCCCTCCCCACCAATAGTACCCAGTGCAGTGGTAACAAGATAGTAGGCGTGAAAAAAAAAAAGACTGATGGATGGGGCCTTTTTTTTCTTTTAAGCTAACCTTCCTTCCCTGACAAAAGATATTTTTGCTTTGTGACCAACAAAGTGTTGAATGTCTAAGTAATTAAATTCAGTTCAAGGTGCACCGATCTTAACAGAGGGCTGCACTCAAAATTAAATATTAGCATTCAAATGCCAAGCACATCACTTGAATAGTGCCAGAAATTTGTTTACTGGGAGGAAGCACACTAACAGGGGAACAGCTGTTATTAAGCATATGCTCATTTTTCAATCCCTTCACCTGCTGTGAAGTCTCAGTTATAGATCCATGCCCCCATCCCTTCAACCACAGCTACACGTTCTGGAAAATGCAGAGGCAACTAGAAGAGAGGCACTCACCCCACACAGTATACATCTGGGGCCTGGATACCATGGCTGAGCCAGGGCCGGAGGCACTCCTTAGGGGACTGTCCATTCACATTGTATGTTCCCACAAAAAACCTGTTGCCAAAGACAATCAATCGGTCACTTGGGAGGACTATGGACATGACGGGGGAAGCACTGGATGCTGATTCTGCTCGGTTTCAGTTTCTCTGGACTGGAATTTGAAGGCTTAAGAAATGTCACATCTATCCTAGACCAGTGCATGTGGCACCAAGGGGTGACTTGCAGTTTGCCGTGATATTTGTTGCTTTTGTGATGACTTCAAAGAGTAGAGGCCCACTCCGAACATTCCTACTTAGCTTTAACGGCCACTAGAGAGCCATAATCCACGAAATGACTGTTTACTGTGTGTACCAGTGAAATGAAAAAAAGAAAAGTACCCTGGTAACTACTTTCTGAAAGAAAGCAACACCAGCGTTCAGACAATTCACTGTTTCTATTCCTAGAAGCAACGTTACTTTGTGTCATAGTCCCAATGCAATGATTTAAAAAGATCTGGCAGTCATAAAAAGGAACGAAATTGGGTCATTTGTAGAGACGTGGATGGATCTAGAGACTGTCATACAGAGTGAAGTAAGTCAGAAAGAGAAAAACAAATATCGTATATTAACGCATATATGTGGAACTTAGAAGAATAGTACAGATGAACCGGTTTGCAGGGCAGAAATAGAGACACAGACGTAGGGAACAAACGTATGGACACCAAGGGGGGAAAGTGGGGGTGGTGGGATGAATTGGGAGATTGGGATTGACATATATACGCTAATATGTATAAAACAGATAACCAATAAGAACCTGCTGTATAAGAAAATAAATAAAAAATTCAAAAATTCAAAACTAAATAAATAAATAATAAAAAGATCTGGCAGAATCCTGCACCCTTTATTCATGTAACTTTCCCTCATCTTGCCTAAAAAGATTACCAAACACTAACTTCCTCTGACTAATTTCAATTCAAATGACTTTCTTCAAAGGCCCCAAATGACCAAGGGATACACAGAAGGATAAGCAAAAATCAGGATCTCTTTCTTCTGCACACATGTATCTCTTTAAATATTTCTGCAACCATTTGCAGGTTGTGTCACTCCCACTACACCACACCTCCCACAGTGCCTGGCCAGAAAAGGCACAGAATAAATGCCTGCTAAGGAAGAGTGAAAGGAATCATTCATTTAGAAAATGATGGGAGGGACTTCCCTGGTGGCGCAGTGGTTAAGAATCCGCCTGCCAATGCAGGGGACACGGGTTCAATCCCTGGTCTGGGGAGATCCCACATGCCGTGGAGCAACTAAGCCTGTGAGCCACAACTACTGAGCCTGCACACGCTGCAGCTACTGAGCCCACGTGCCGCAACTACTGAAGCCCACGCGGCTAGAGCCTGTGCTCCGCAACAAGAGAAGCCACCGCAATGAGAAGCATGCGCACCACAATGAAGAGTAGCCCCCGCTCACCGCAACTAGAGAAAGCCTGTGCGCAGCAACGAAGACCCAACGCAGCCAAAAAAAGAAAAAGAAAAAAGAAAATGATGGAAGGGATTCTGTACAGGATTTGCTTTCAAATCCAGGGTATGGGGGAAGTGCTTAAATTTCAGAGAGGTGAGTGATCATTTTGCTGTGGAAACAGTCTAAGACCCAGTGAGCTACCTGAAGTTCTGGATATAGGTATAATCCTCTTCTTTCTGCATTAGATGTGATTTCACGATTGTATCTCGCAGTCCAAACTTCTGCATGGATAAAATATGAGCCTTGTCTGATACTGTGATAGTGGAGGAGCGAACCATGTCAGTTATTTCAGATTTGGACTTATTCTGTCTAGAAAAACAAAAAAAAATATTTTTATTAAAAAAAATGTTTATCATATTTTGATGAGTCCTCCTTGACAAAGTACATGAATATAAAGCTAGAAGTTTCCACACATCAGCATCTGAATTTCAGAAGACTACAAAGGCTAAAGGAAAACTTATTTGCTAAAACAACACTATTTCTATGTAGAACAAAGTAAACTTATATGTTGTTGATTGTATAGTACGTTGGCCCAGAGACCATAAGTTTGTAGAATCTCAGACCAGAAGGAGACCTGGAAGATAATCTAATCTGATCCCTTCATTTTTCAAATGAGAAAAATGAGACCCAGCATCATAAATGATTCATGCGGCTGGATGGCAGCAGAGTGTGAATCAGAACTCGGTTTAGACAGTGCTCTTTCTGGACCCTGGGTCTCACGTAACAAGACTATAGAACTATCTAGGTCTTTTGACTTGATAATTCCCCTGAATCTCTATTCCACAGGAATACCTGAAATAGAAAGGCAATGAAAATTTATATTTTATTATTATTTGTGTAGTTTTCATAGGCATACTAAAAATTATTCAAATGCCAACATTTAAAGTTAAGCAAAATTTGACATATGTACATAACAGAATCCTAATAAATGCTCAGAAAACTTTTGTTGAAGATTACTTAATGAATTAAGATACATAAAACACTTGAAACAATTTCTGACATTGAATAAATGCCACTAAAGTGCTTAATTTTAGATTGTCATGTACATACTAATTAAAACTATGTAAAATGCATCTGTGTATATCAGGAAGGCTCAAAAGTGAATTGATAATGATAGATTTAGCTACGTTTAAAGTCCAGGGATTGTTCATTACTGTTTAAGTGTGTAATTTAAATATTGACACAAATAAGTTTTTATCTCGACCAGGTGATTCCAGCTATGACCAGTAGGGGGCACTGGAGCACACACTAAATATAACAGCATCAGAAAAAAGAAAGTAAATAAAAAAGGGGAGGGAGATGCAAGAGGGAAGAGATATGGGAACATATGTATATGCATAACTGATTCACTTTGTTATAAAGCAGAAACTAACACACCATCGTAAAGCAATTATACTTCAATAAAGATGTTTAAAAAAAAAAAAGGGGAAAAATAAGTATCTTCAGAGTCAGGAAACTCCTAAAAGAATGGGAGGGAGAAATCAAATGTTTCTAATCTACATTTCCGCGGTAGGGTTAGACTGCCAGTTTCAAATCCTAGATCTGCCACTTGCTAGCTCTGGATCTTGGGTGAGTTATATAACATCTCTTCTTCACCTGTTTCCTTAGCTGTGAAACAGAGAAAATAATGGTATCTACCTCTTAGGTTAAAGGAAGATAATCCATGTAAGTGTATGATGCCTGGCACACATAGTAAATGCTCAATAAATGCCTAACATTTCCTAGGCCAGCGACTGTGGGACAATGGACATCGTGCACAGCAATGGCCTCAGTTCTACAGTGAGGAAAACCTCAGCCCTAAGAGGCACAAGTGAAGGGAGAGCTGCATTACCTTGGGAGCAAGTTTTCTGGTTTATCCTGACCCCGGGAGCTTCGGTCCACAAGCAGACCCTTCCCATCTGGTCTCGACTCATCAAAGGAAGAATCACCTAAGGGGAGCAGGAAGGAATTAAAACACACTTACATATGCTTTACCATACAGACCACAGCTTCTCAAACTGTAGTCTGGGAATGACTGGTGGTTTACATATTGCTTGAAACCATAGGAAAGGCCTAGGCTGGTGTCTGGATGAAGCTCCCAGAGAGCAGCACAGAGAGGGGGAAAAAAGTATTTCATCCAGATGTCTTTACTACTGAAAACATAACTGTCCCAGCTAGTTTGACCCCCTTTTCTTGGAGACGGAGTGCATTATAGAAGGAACAAAGCTAAGAAATCTGCAGACCTAAGTTCTATCACCAGCTCTGCTATTTATTAATCTTTTGATTTTACGCAAACCATCTAACCTCTCCTGATCTCAGTAACTTGACCTGTCCTGCCTTCCTCTCAGGCTTATCATAGGGATCGAATAGTTGACACATGAGTAAGCACTTTGAAAGCCACGCAACATATTATAAAATATAACGTAACGATGTTATTACCATTTACTGCAAGTGAGACTTAAATTCCGAGGAGGAAAAAGGCAAGGGTCAGAGAAGTAAAACTGGGAAGGCCCTAAGTGCTTGCCATTGTCAATGTAGCGCCTTGAAAACCAAGGAGCCCAAGGACTTGCAACAAAGAAATATTTGGGGAAAGTTGTTAAATCAAGACCAACTGGAAAAGGAAAATCAATCTGCCAATTTACTGTTTCTTTGCTCCTTAAAAGCCAGATCCCTTGTCAACAGGGAACAGCATGAAGAGGCCACAGAAAGATGCTGCTTCGATCCACAAGGTACAAGGAGCACCAGGGGCATGAAATATCACTAAGGAATTCTGCTCTGAAGACTATTACTAAACATGGATTTGTCAACCATGCATTCACAAGAAGGAGAAAAAACAAACCAACCCTTGGAATTGAAAAAGAAAACACAATCATTTGAAACATGAAAATAGTTACATTTCAATGCCTCCAATCAATCAACAAGGGCTTTCAATTTTGCTTCCTAAATTGCCTCTCAAATCAATCAATATACTCCTATCCCCAATATCACTATACTAGCCTAGGCTACCAACAATTCCCTGGAACTAGTTGAGAGAGACCTCAACTAGTCTCCCTGCTTCCTCTTTCACCCCACCCTCTCTAATCCAATCTCTACACTGTGGCCAGAGGATTTTTTGAAAAAATGACATGACTTAAAACCTTTTCAAAGCTCTCCATTGGATAAATCCAACCCCCTTAATACGGCTGCCAAGCCTCTTCCCAGTCTGGATCCTGCCCACCTCTCCAGCCACATCACTCACCACAGCCCCCTACCTCCTTGAACGCCATACTCCAAGTATACTAAAGTTACTGCAGTTATACAAAGATCCCATCAGAAACCGACTTCCTTCTTCCTCACTCTGCTTTACATGGCTGGCTCCTACCCATCCTGTGGCCAGGAGTCAGCAAACTTTTTCTGTAAAGGGCCAGAGGGTAAATGTCCTAAGCTTTGCAGGCCACATAGTCTCTGCAACTATTCAACTCTGCCATTATAGTGTAAAAGCAGCTATAAGCATCAGTATGCCCATAAAACTGTATGGTCCCAGATGTTTACATATTATATAATTTCCACGTCACGAAATGTTATTCTCTTTTAATTCTTTTCAAACATTTAAAAATGTAGAACCTATTCTTAGCTCATGGGCTGTGCCAAAGCAGGCAGCAGGCTGGATCTGGCCCAGGGGACTGCAGTTAGCCAACCCCTGGTATAGGTACATCTTAGAGGCCATTTCTTCCAAGAAGCCTTCTCTGATTCCTCCCAAACTGGTCAGATGCCCTGACACAAATGTTCCCATAGCTCCCTGTACTTCTCCCACAATAGGCTTGATTGCTGTGTGTTGTAACTGTCTCCCCAGTTAGCCAGTAAGCCTACTGAGGACAAGACTATGCCTTAGTACTAAACCATTTGATATTAAATCTTATATATATTCATCGGCTTATTGCATGCTATTTCCGCTAAAGTGTAAGCCCCATGAGGTGGGGACTTTGTCATCTTTACGCTATTTCCCAGGGACCTGGAGCAGCACAGGTGCATAGCAGGTACTCAAGGCGTCAAATGCAAGTATCAGGAAACTTAAGTTGAAGTCTAGCCCTACCATCATCTTCCTGTGTGACAAGTTACTTCCTTTCTTCGTGTCTTACTTTCTTCATCTATAAAGTAGGTACTTAAAAAATATCTCATAGGGCTTTACAACGTGCAACGGCAAACTCAGGAATAACGCTTAGGTGTTGTTTCTGCATGTCAGTGCTTTCTGAGGACTCCGTCAGGCCATCTCCTGGGGACAAGTGGTTTGTCCCTGTGGACTCGGCTTCCGTCCAGGAGTGGGCAGTGTACTGACTGGAAAACCACCTTGCTGACCTGCGTCCCGTTGATGCCCCGATCCCGCATCTTTCTCTGGACTCCGTCCAGCAAGAACTAGAACATCTTCATCCATGACTTCATGTAAGGAAATGTTAAGGCATGGTTGGGGGGATTTCCAGCCACAGGGCAGTCTTCTCGGAATCTCTTCCCTCCTGAATCTGGTACGGAAGCCGGCTGTCAGCAGCTCTTTACCAAGTTTACCATCGCACAGCCCCACGGTCCCCTCTCCGGCCACAGCTTCCTGCCCTTCCTCCTCTTCTGCTTCCCTACTCCCACGCTGCCCTTTTTCCAACCTCAGACCTGCAGTCCCTTGTCACCCAATCGAAGACGTGACATCGGGGATTTTTTTCCTTTCTTCCCATGTTCGGTCACCAGGTCCTACAAATCGTCTCTCCTAAATATTTTCGTACCTGAACTTCTCTCCTATCCCTACTGCCATGCCTTAGTTTGGGCCCTTACTATTTCTGGAGAGCACAGTCAGTGATTTCCCTGCCGCCATTCTCACCCCCTCCAGGGCATACTGACAACCTCTAGAAGAAAACACAAATCTGAGCAGGTCTTTCCTGTGTGTAAAATCCCTTAATAACTTCTAACACGTTTGTAGTAAAACCCAAACCTCTAAGTATTACATACAAGGACCTGTATCATCAGCCCCAGACTACCTCTCCAGGCCCATCTTCCACCCCCCACTCAAACCACTCCTCTCTCACCCCCCATCCAGTCACATCAGAACCATTTATCTTTTTAAGGGAATTCCCTGGCAGTCCAGTGGTTAGGACTCTGTTTAGGCGCTTTCACTTTCACTGCCGAGGGCACGGTTTCGATCCCTGGTTGGGGAACTAAGATCCCACAAGCCGCGCAGCGACCGGGGCGGGGGGCAGCCATTTATCTTTTTAAGTGCTGCCTCCTCACCCCACCCCTGATGCTGGGTATCGTCTAAGCACCCCTCAAACCCACCTTCACGTATCGAACGTCAAACTCAGCCTTCAAGACTCAGCTCAGGGGTCATCTCCTTCGAAAAGCCCTCTCTGGCCCTCTCCTTCTACTCTGACATACCCAGTGCTTACTTCTATCAAGGCATTTATCATAACTGTAACCAGGCTTGTTTAATTTTATTTGGCAGAGCTGCACAGCATGTGGGATCTTAGTTCCCCAACCAGGGGTCGGACCCGGCCCCGGCAGTGAGAGCGCCAAGTCCTAACCACTGGACCGCCAGGGAATACCCTGTAACCGCGTTTAACTCTTTTTATCAATCTTTCCTCTTTAGCTAGACCACAGGCTTCTGGGAGCAGGGGCTAACGTTCTTCTTCTGTGGCCCCTGGCTTACGGCGACATGAAATATAGCAGGCAGTCAGTAAACACACACTGAGCAAACAACCTCAGGGCAGGGGTTAAGCTCACAGTCATTTCTGGGTGCTTTCTGATGACCACCTTTCACACCTACAATTGAAACCGTTTCTGAGTAAAAGCCTACCTAATAGGTCAACCAGAGTGACAACTGCAGCTTGATCCGGATGTACAGAAGTAGAGAGTGTTCCATTTCTCTTGCGAATTCTGTGCATTGCACTGCACATCTTACAGAACCCAAACCCCTCTCACATGCCTGGCTAAACAGATAACACTGACCCTGGAGGCTCCTTCCTTCGCCCAGGCAGCACTATAACCTAATACAGACCCACAATCCCTTATCTGAAACCCTTGCAGCCAAGTGTATTTTGGAATTCAAAATTTGGGACATTTTAGAAAGGTAATACATAACCTGTACCGTGTTATACAGCACCACAGCAGTCAGAGGCAACATCCAGAAACCAATAACGTTAGTAGTTCCTCAGTGCAACTTATGAGTAGTAACACTTAGTGGGATAAATAAAGCCTATAAATAGTCTCCTGTCAGTTCAAGCAAATGTTACTGCCAAATCGAGCTTGGGCCAAATTTACAAAAAAAATTTATTTTCCACCTTCAGAGCTTTTAGGACTTCAGAAATGCTGATAAGGAATTAAAGGTGGTAGTTAAGAGTGTGGCCTATATGCATCAGAAAGGATTGAAATATATGTCTATGCACATATATACCACATGTTTATAAATACACATATATAAATTTAGACAAATACATATACAGATGGGAAAGTCTGGAAAGTATACACTGAACGTCAACAGTAGTCATTTCTCGGTGATAGGATTGCTTTTTCTTTTTGCTTATAGGTACTTTCAAAGTTAGCTAAAATAAGATGTATTTATATATATGTATATATAAATGCACTATAATTATATAAAGATATATATATAATATATATGATATATATATTATAAAGATATATTATATACATAAAAGATATATATATTATAAAGATATATATATATATTATAAAGATATATATATATAAATATATCACTATATACAGGCTTTGGAGTCAGACTTAGATTCCGTTTCTGGCCCTGCTACTTACTAGCTGTATGACCCCGAACAAGTTATCTCACTTCTCTAAGCTTCTGCTTCCTGAACTGAACAAAGGTAACAGTATCCACCTCCTATGGCTGCTGTCTTCTTTTCTATGGTTAATCGAGGCCACCCCTCACTGCATGGCCAAAAGGTCCTCTAGAAGCCAAACCAGACCTGTTGAAGGCCCAGATCCACAAAACAAAGACAGGAGGCATGGCCTCCATTTCAATGTTTTATAGCCAGGCCTGCCACTGACTTGGGGTCTGGGCTTTTCCAAAAACATGACATCACACGAGAAAAAGCAAATTCAAACCAAAATCCAAGTACTCTATTTCTTTTGAGAATTGCCCAAGAGGCAGCAACATTATTTCTTAATTCAATGGCTCCTTCTGTCTCCTCCTCCTGCTCTGCTTCCCCGTTGCAGGTCCCCCAGTTATTTATAGGTACTCCCCAAGATCCAGACCAGCACTACCCAATAGATGATGGAAATGTTCTACAACTGCACTGCCCAAAACAGTAGCCACTAGCTACACTTGAACAGTTAAAATGTGGCAAGAGTGAATGAGAAACTGAATTTTTTATTTTATTTACCTAGAGTAAATTTAAATAGCCACATGTGGCTAGAGGCTACAATACTGGCCAGTGCAGCTCTAGATCTTGTTCTTCTCTTCTACAAGAACCATCAGCCATCACAGTCAATTTTAAACAGAGCTATCCAGCTGTGCCTGAGTTCAGGCCCTGCACTGTCCACTGGGGACTTCTACAAGATGCTCTGTGCACGGGTGGGTCCCAGGTAAAGCTGTGCTGTGACCTCTGGGCCTGCCCCTGAGCTCTCCCTGCTGTCACCAGCACCATCATCACTCTGTCAGCCCGGTTTGCCACCCTGCCCTCCGCTTACCCCTCTCCTTAGGCCCCCAGAGCCAGTCAGCCACCCATCTCTCCGTTCTCACAGCTGCCTTCCTCCAGGCCATCCTCTCCTCACCTGTTACCTCAAGAGCCTCCCAACTAAGAGATCTTCCTCCTTCTCCCTACCCGATGTACCAATTTTGTCTTTGGACTTGGCCAGATTAGACCCTGATTTCATCTCTCCCTGCTCTAACACTTTCAGTATTACACCACTACTTGCAGGTGAAGGTCCGAACTGGTTGGACTGACACAAGAGGCCCTCTGCAAACTGGTCCTGCTCTCTCTCACCATCCACCTCCCAAAGACAGCCGATTCTAAACAGACAGGTTCCCCATGCACGCCGCCCTCACTCTGACTTTCTGGCCCCTCTGCTTCGAAGTCCAGCCTCAACTCCTCCACCCTCCATCACCAAGCCCTCCTCAACCACACTAAAGCTCGGCAGTCATTTCTCCGAATTCTGAACGCCTTCCTGTCTATATGACTTGTCTGGAACTTTAAGGGAAATTAGAGTGTTTTTGGAAAAGCCCTGTGGCTTCGGAATAAAATGACCTAGACATTTCACTGGCTCCATCCATAACCTCATAGGAAACCTCAAGCAAATTAATTTGTTTCCTCATTTGTAAAATGAGGATAACACCACTGAACTTACACAGAAGCCAAGAGGATAAACAAATGAAATTCTTAATGGGTCAAGAGCCTCGCACAATGCCTGGCACACAGCACATATGCAGGAACGGTTAGCCTCTCCCCTCTGCTCTACTGCTCCTCACCCCCCACTGCTTTGATAATAATGACTGCCATTTATCAAGTCCCCTCTAATGGCCAGGCTTGTGCTAAGTGCTTCACGTGTTATTTCTGATTATTGGCCTCCGTTTACAAATAAGGCTATTGAGGCCCCGAGCAGGTAGCAGACATGCCCAAGGACACAGAGCCAGGCCAGTAACTGGTGCAGCTGACCTTAAAAGCCAGATCTGCTAGACTCCACAGCCTCCCCTTTTGCCAACATGAGCACAACATCTTCAATAAAACTATAAACTCTTAGGGGTAAGTACTATATGGAGAGAAGGATTAAGTCCGTTTGGATAATAAAGCCAAAGTACCACCATGGTCTCCACGGGTTGTGTAAGTATGTGGCTGTCACTACGGGGTGGACATCATGTCCTGCCCTTCCTGAGCATCTACTAGACGGGTCTCGGAGGCGGTGTCCCTTCTCATCTCCTCAGTCACTGACCTGGGCGTCCCATTTCCAGCACACTAGAAGAACTTGTAAAACCATGTGAGCAAATTACCCGGCAGTTCAAACGAGCAGGATTAATGCTTCTCAGTGCCGTGTACACACCACCAGGGGGCCGTCCCATGGCCTCTCCAAGACAGGGCAACACATACCAGTAAGAGATTCGTTCACTTTACAAGGAGATAAACAGACCCTGATTCAGCTACCCAGAATCCAAGTCAGGCTGCGTTAACGATAACAATGATAGTAATATTACCATGAATAATATTAATAGCAAATACTTAAGGCTTACTGCATGCCGGGCATGGTTTTAACCTCTGTACGTATATTTAATCTTCACAACTCCTCCATGAGGTATGTGGCATTATTATCACCACTTTACAGACTGAGATAAACACAGAGAGGTTAAGTAACCTGCCCAAGAACACACAGCTAATAAATGGTACAGCCAGGATTCAAACCCAGGGAATCTGGGTGAAGAGACTGTGCTCTTAATCAAGAACTATATTAACTATCAGAAAAATGTGGGGTTCAGAAAGCATTTCTGGCAGAGGAAATAATTTCAGTACAAAGAGACGGCATTATGATATGCTCAGAAATAAGTAACAAAAAGTAGTATAAATAAGTAGAAATGAAAAGTTTTGTTTGAGGAGCATCAGGGGATACAAAAGAAGAGTGCTGGGGTTAGGGCTCAAGCATTAGATTCAAACAGACGACCTGAGTTCTATTCTGTCACTGACCTGGTGAGTGATCACAGGCATGTCACCTACTCTCACCAAGCCTCAGTCTCTCCATCTGAAAAATGGATATCCTCTTACAGAACTTATATGCTCAGGGTGAGGCCCACAGACCCACAGTAAGTGCTTAATAAATGTTAACTGCTAATGATAATAGTCATAACAGTAATCAATTTTTATTTATAAATACAATTTTATTTTTTTAATTTATTAGGAATAGATTTTTATTATATGTAAGGCCAAACTGTAAGACTTTGAATGCCACGTGGAGTTTGGATTTGACTGCAAAGGAGAGCTAAGTACATAGCACACACTGGGCAGGGATCTCTTAAGAGAAGCCCATAGCACGGGGCACCCAGCATTAAAAAGAATGGAAAGAGCCAATGATTCCTGCTTCAGCCTGGCTACCACCCCAAATAATTCTGTTACTTTCGTAAAACTCAAATAACTGGGGGCTTCCCCGGGCTTCCCCGGTGGCGCAGTGGTTAAGAATCCACCTGCCAATGCAGGGGACACAGGTTCGAGCCCTGGTCCGGGAAGATCCCACATGCTGCAGAGCAACTAAGCCTGTGAGCCACAACTACTCAGTCTGTGATCTAGAGCCCGTGAGCCACAACTACTGAGCCCATGCGCCACAACTACTGAAGCCCACGCACCTAGAGCCCGTGTTTCGCAAAAGAGAAGCCACCGCAATGAGAAGCCCGCACACCGAAACGAAGAGTAGCCCCCGCTCGCCGCAACTAAAAAAGAAAGCCCGCGTGCAGCAGCAAAGACCCAATGCAGCCATAAATAAATAAATAAATAAATAAATAAATAAATAAATAAATAAATGCTAAAAATCAAATAACCATGCTTCTTAGTCCCTTCCTTCCTTTCCTCCTTCCCTCCCTCCCTCCCTCCCTTTTCTTTCTCTCTTCCTCACTTTCTTTTCATTTTAAACATTTCTCATAATCTCATGGCTTTAAAAAAAGTACCACAGATTTTAACAATTAACACGGGCAGAGACATCTCTAAAAACACATCCCATGCCCTGCAAACCTGTTAAGCCCCGGACTCAGAATCCAAGTTGTCCCCTGTGCAAATCCAATTTTGGTTAGCAAGGACTAAATATCACTAGTTTAGCTCAAAGAGAAAGACGACGACTGTGCAATTACTTTTCAGCCACAGGCTGCAGTGGTCACAGGCTACTGGAGACATGACTTTTTCCTCCAGGCTCTCTCTTCACTGGGCCTTCTGTGAACTGTCTGTGGTCTGGTGATAAAGCTGAAAGAGAAGTGGCAAGAGCAAACCAGGAAGGGTTGGGGGTGGAAAGAAGTACAGAGCCCGCTTAAAGAGGAAGGGGGCAGGCGTCCTTCAGGCGACAAAGCACTCAGGCTAGGAAATGTATGGGTCTAAGAGAGTGCAAAAGACAACAGATTTTTGAGCACCTACTGATGTACGAGGCATTAGGCTGGCATTTGGGGAGGAGAGAGGACGCAAAATACTAAAAGCAGCAAGTTCGAGCCTGTAAAAATGTAGCTGAATGAACAGCCAACAAAGAGATGAAAAAGCAGACGGTTTTACCCAGAAATAATAAGCAGTCGGGTGTGAAGTAAGAGGAAATGAAGGTGAGCTGGGGAAGATAAGACTCGAGAAGGGGGGCTAAGGCCAGGCCACGCAGGACTTGAATGCCACGCTGAAGAATCTGAACTTTATTCCTCAGGCTACAAGGAGTGGCGCAGCATTCACGTTCACAAACAAAACAGTAGGGCATGATAAAAGTTACGTTCTAAGGCGAGCCCCAGGGAGGAGGAGACAGGGGAGGAAGACTTGTAAGGACACCACTGCACTAGTTCAAGTAAGAGGATACCAACATGAACTATGGGGATTTAATTTTTTTTTTTTAATTTTCAAAAAATTTTTAAATTGCAGAAGAAGAATGGACAGAATTTGGTTATTAGACATAGGAGAGGGAAGAGTCAAGGATGACTGAGGTTTTTAGGGATTATATTGACAGAAAAGAAACTGGAGGGAGGGAAGGAGTGAGGAAGAGAATGAACGTAGCAATTTGGAAGAAACCAGCCTAGGAAAGGCCCTGAAGAGGGCAGCCAGTTTCTAAGCTCTTAGAGGTGGGCATTTGCAATTCCTAAATGTGCTTCCCAGAGGAAACCACCCCTAAATGAGCATTCCTTCGGTCCTGTGAGACCTTCTAGAAGGCAAACATTCACTCCCATTTTACAGATGGAAGAGAGGAAAGTCAAGACACATGTCCAGTATGATACCAAGGTGCAGTAACAAAAATAAAAATTAAAGTATCCAGCCACGTAGACATACACTTTGTTCAAATCCTCATCATTCACATTTGGAGCTTTAGTTCACATACGCACCACTTGTAAAATCTACAAGTTTGTTACAGTAGATTTTAAGCAGCAAAGAAAACAAGCGAGCCAGTGAGCTTCTATGTCCCAAAACTGTCTTTCTGCTAATAAATATTGATGTCTCCCTCTTCCTGAACCTTCTGTCCCCGAGGACTTTTCTGTGCAAAGCGCCCCTTCTAAGTGAACGTTTGTGGGTCACCTCGCTTGCTCTAGGCTCCCACTGTAGAATTCCACAACAAACTGTTTTCTGAAGGAAAGAAAAGTCTTCAGGGGGTTCTCCTGTTCTAGAAACAAACACAAGGTTAGATGCGATGAAGAGGGAAACGGAGAAGGGAACAACAGAAGGAGGAAGAAAAAGGAACACCGTTCTCTTTTGTTTAAAGGAACAAAGTGGGCCAAATTAAATTGCTTACGAGCCTGCAGAGCTTCCCACAAAGGTGGAGATGATGGGCAAGATTTCCACGTGTAGGATAAACATCTAGGAAAATTCATTTTCTCTGTGCTAAAAGGGTACGTCAGTCACACAGATTTTACGTATTAAGAGACTGACTAACCCAGGGGCTGTTTTTCTGACATTCTCACTGGCTTCTGCCCTGGTAATCTAGGTTACCCTTTATGCTACCCTGAGTTATAAATAGCATTCATTTCCTTTCTCAGGCCAGACAGATTTTAATGCTTTATTTCTTGGGTCCAAGGGAAAAAATACTCATAGCACATCTCATTCTGAATTTGAGTTACTACCAAGCTACCTCGCTTTGAATCAGCCATGGAATAAGAAAACCACTTCAAAACATCAAAATTTATTCGTTGTTGCCATGTTGTTAAATTAGCCTAGAAAAGCCCAATGGGACTTCTGAGTAGCTGTTTCCTTTCTAGTACCTAGCTCAGAATCCTTCAGAACACAGCTCCAAGTCTTTGCATGTGTCTGGGATGAGGCAGGTGAATATTTTACACAATGACATGGGTGAGTACTGAGCCCGATGAAGGATTCCCCAAGGGATAAGAGGACCTTCAGTTGTTAGACAGAAACAGGAAGGCATTTCTCCTTATTTCTTTTTAAGGAAAGAAAAAGCTACACCAAGAAGAGCAGTTAAATAAGTGAAGAAGCAGAAAAGTCCCTACTTACAACAGCTACTTGTCTGAGACCCATGCAAGGTCTGGGAGTCTGAAGAGGCCAAGAGAATCAGATGGAACAGCCTGCCACTCGACCAGAAGCTTTACATCTCACTTCAGCATCACAACTTAGCTCAAAGATCCTGGTCTGAACCCGAAATGACACCAACCCCAATCTAAAACTTCTGCATTTCACTTTTCTGCAATTCCTACCAAGCTTGGCTTGACACTCCTGAATGCAGGAAAGACAAATCAAGGAAAGGAATGGACATTTTTGGAGAGATGCATCCATGTGAGATCTTTCCTTTCTCTACCAAGACAAAGGCAAGGACTGAAAACCAGCTTCACTTTGCCCCCCAAATACCTAGGCCTCTGAGGGGCTCTTACCCTTGGCTCGCCTCACAAGGTCCCCCGTCCTGCTGAGCCGATCCCACACTCTCTTATCTCTATGAATCATCAGATCCGTCTCTGTCAGACTGTCAGCTCTTTGGGGAAGCCCTGTTTATCCTGATGTGCATCACAAACAGCATTTTAAAGCAGTCTTTGGGTTGGTTCCCTGGGCTATCAGGAAGTGGGAATTTTGATCATGTGCATATAGGAAGCATCAAATTCGCTATCTGTTGCCCTTGGGGTTCAGGGACATCCAGAGGAGGCCCAAAGGGTTCCCCCAACCTGTTGTAGATGATGTGACTCTCCTCTGAGGCCAAAGCAACTCTGGAAGCAGAGCTGACTGAAACAGAACTGGGGGCTTGGTGCCATTTCTTACCAATTTTAACATGAGCGACTTAGCATTTAGTAGTGTAACCCCACTTATTGTAGGTATTACAATGGGGACGAATCATTTCAAATTAAAAATGAAACCAAAACCTTGACAGTAACTCCTCACCAGCAAGTGGGTAGTTTCGGATTTTTGAAAGGTCACAGAAGATTCTGAGATCACCTTGCATTTATCACCCAGCGGCAGATAACTGCTTCAGAGCTGTCCCGACTTCTCACAGAAGACCTCCCTCTACTTAGGAGATGAAGCGCTCCAACAGGCTCTGGCGTGCTGGCTGAGACAACAGAACCCACCTCTTTCTGCTGCCATCGGACCTGTCCTCTGCCAACTGTCTGGATGTTCCCCTTTCGAAGGGGCAAAGGGAAGATATGTACTTAATCTTAAGCTCTCACCTGTCCCAGTACCAGAGCGCAGAATGTCATGGAAACTGATGCAACAGCTCTCTCAAGATCAGCCCTTCAAATGAGCTAAGCCCATGAGAGATGCAAACTATCAGCATCATCGTGTGCTGCGACTGCATCTTGCAGAGGCTGCAGTGAAGGAAAAGCACAAGCACGGAGGAAGTCCTTTGCTCGCTTAGTTTCCTCCCATTTTACAAACTTGTGCAACGTGCTATTCCCCCAGCCCCTCATAGTTTCCGAGCCTTTTAAGAGCAAGTGGAGCGCCGGCCCACACTTACATGGCTACTTGACAGTTCCCTAGCAAATGGCTGAGAAAAGGGGCACAAGTGGGTACTAGTGGTCATGCCAAAGCTCAGACGTAACAGGAGCTGCATGGGCACACCCAGGAGAAAAAAATACCAGGGAGCCCCGGGCAGAAAACCTAGGAGCTAGATAGAAAACAGAGGTCTGCAGGTCCTCCCAAAGCACCAGCCTGACCCAAATTTCAGCCCTGGGCCTCTCACTCTCCAGAAGACAACCTCCTGCTCAACAATTGGCCTTTTGTGCTGCACAACGTTATCCACCAAGGGCTGGGTGGAAAAAAAAAACCTAATCCCCTTCACCTGTAACCTCACTGTGGCCTCCAGGCCCAGGGTGGACAGGGCTCTCCCGGACTCCGGGTCTGCGCACAGCCCAATGTCTCAGAGGGGCTGAGGACCGACAGGAGAGCCAGGCAGTCCCAGTACACACACCAGTCCTCACCCAAAGGAAGGCTCTGTCATGCGGAGTGCACCTCCACACAAGTCAAACTCGAAGGTCAGGATGGAGAAACTGAGGCTCAGAGAGGGGCAGCCACCCGCCCCAGGTCACACAGCGAAGTCAGGAACGGAGCTTTACTACTACCACAACCCCGGCCTCGGGATTCCTGAGTACCCCACTGGCCCCCGCCTGGCCGCATCGCGCCCGGCTAAGAATAACTAACATCCCCACAGCACTTCAGCCCCAATGTCTCCGCCTCCGTAGGGCCAGGACCTTGGTCTTTGCCCCGAGCGTCCGTCAGCCAACCCACAGACCCTGCCCGCCCGAGGGTCTGGCCCGCCACCGCCCCAGAGCCCCAGCCCAGCGTCCCACCGCCCGCCGGACCTGCAGATTCGCTCTCCCGAGAGCCGGCGGCGGCGGACATTTCTCTGCCTGCTTCCTCAAGCTCTTCATCATGCCGCCCGGAGCCCCGCCCCCCCGTTCCACCCCCAGAGGGTCCCGCCCCCGCGTGCCACCCTCGCCAATCGAAGGCCGGTCTGCTCCATAGCTCCGCCGCCAAAGAGAACGGGGCCCGCCCCTGAAGCCTGGCCCTCTCCAATCCCCTTCGCGCCTTCCGAGACCGATACCTGCCTCCGCCAATTATAGCACGGCCGGGCCGGGTGCCCGCGGCTGACTTCCAGCCGCGCGGCGTGGGCGACTCGGGCTCCGGCTCCTTGCGCCTGTATCGAGACAGCCACAGAAACTTAGGATCCAGGGCCGCGGGGTCGAAACCTGTGGAAGGAAAAAGGAGGGAACACTGAGCCACGGACTTGAAGAGCCGGTTCCACCTCCGCAAGGTTGTCTGTCCGTGAGCAAATCGCTCAGCCTCTCCGGGGAGGCTCCAAGCCTGTTTCCCTGGCGCACAGTGTGGGCCTGAGATTCAAATACAATAATAAATATGAAAACGAAAGTGCTGTACCAAGATAGACAAGCACCACTCCTGCGACCTGGTGGTAACTATGTGCCGAGGTCTATGCTTCACTTGTATATTACGTCTTTAATTCTCACAACTAACTTTAGGAGTAAGGGAACGATTATCCCGTGGCAACTATTATCCCATGGCAACTGAGCTCAGAGAGGTGAAGTCTGAGGTCGCAGAGTGAGTGGCAGAGTGGGAACTCAAATAGATGTTAGTACTAGGGAGCGGGTTGGGGGCTTTAACTACCCATTATCTCCATCAGCAACTCGCAAGCCTCTCCAAAAAACACACTCTTAAGTAAAAGCAGTGTGCCTGCTATGAAATATGCCTTCAAGACGAGTCCTCTGGTTCCCTCTGAACAAGATTGCCACTCCTTCCTAGAAATTCTTGGGTCTTCTCTGCCTCTCACTCAAACCCAGGTCTGCCTGACTTCTAAACACTTGCTGTTTCCTATGCTATCCTCCTGTTCTCCTTGTAGAACAGCATGAACCTGACCGAACTGAATTGGATTTGCAAGGGCAACATAAATGAAGAGACTTGGGTTGTAGGACTGACTATGGCACTGCCAGACACAGCTTTTAAATTATTTTCAGCAGTTACATGCTATTAACCCATCTGATCCTCACAAAACTCTTGGAGTAGTAAGGCAAGTTCATATTTCCACTGTACAAATAACAAAGCCAAGGCTCAAAGAAATAAAATATATTGTTCACATTCACAACTAGGAAGTGGCAGAGCTGGGATCTGAACTGAAATCTCTGGACTCCATGGGCTTTGGAGTTATAACCTGGGGTTCCAAACCTGGTCCTATTACTTCAATTGATGAATGACCTCGGGTAAGTTACTAAAATGTCAGTTTACTCTCTTGTCAGTTTACTCATCTGTAAAACAGGATACTCTTTAGTATTGCTCAAAAGACTAAACAGAAAAACATGGTTGTTGTGTGTTGTCTAGCTGTCTAGAAAAATATATGGCACACAGTAGGTACTCAATTAATGTTGGCTAAGTCTTTCCTCTAACTGTGATCTTTTGACCAAGTCACTTCCACTCCCTGACCTTTTGTGCTGCACATTACCCACCAAGGACTGGGTGGGGAAAAACTCGTTCCTTTCACCTGTAACCTCATCCTGGACTCTGGTCCTTTTATCTGTAAAATGCAAGGGTTGGGCAGGTGGATTTCCAAGAGTCTGTCAGCTCTGAGAGTCCCATCTCACCCACACTCCTCCCGGAGGAAGTCCACATCATGATAGCTGCTCAAAGAAGCTGAGTTAGTGCAGTTTGCCTGCTGGTTACCCCAGGTGTGGACCCCAGAAGGAAGAGCAGGGAAGGGAACCGACAGACAGATACCTAAGCCTAAAAGAGGGGAATTATCCTCGACTGCTCCCTCTCCTTCATTCTCACAGCCGGGCACCAAGCTCTGTTCATCCATTCAACAAATATGTGTTAAGTGCCTACTATGTGCCAGGCACTGTTGTAACCACAGAGAGTAAAGTTGTGAACACAACCCAAACTCAGTGTTGCCGTGGTGCCTTCATTCTCATCGGTTTGATCTCTCCAGTCCATCCTCTCCTCCCCATCCCCATGACTGGGCCCTGGTCCAAGCCTCATTTTTTATGCCTGAACCACTGCAATACATTCCCATTGATCTCCCTGCTCTAGGTTCTCCCCTTCTGTACCAGTTGCCAGAGGAACTTTCCTAACGTGCAAATCCTGCCTCGTTATTCCTCAGTTTAAAGCTCCATCAGCTCCCCACAAGCTACAGGGCAAAATCCAAGCTCTTTGTTGGTTATTTAAGACCCTTCATGCGCTGTCTCTGCTGGCCTGTCCTGGTTCAGCTCATTCCACAGCCTCCTCCCACCCCAACTTCAATCCCACCCAGTTCTCTGCTCTTAACTCCGACTGTCTTTTTTCCCATGTTGGCTGCCTGGGAAAAAAACCTGACTCATCCTTCAAGTCTCAGCTTAAACATCACCTCCTACATGAAGTCTTCCCTGAGCAGTGTAGATGGGATGGGTTGGCATGAGTTTAGGATGAATTAGAGCAAAACTCAAGAGCTCAGGCTCTGGAGGAGACTCTCTAATCCTGTCTAATCCTGGCCCTATTATTTACCAGCTCTGTACTCAGGTAAGGCATTTAACCTCCCTGAGCCTCAGTTCCCTCACCTGTAAAATGGACACACTGATAATACCTACCTTGAACGGCTGTGGTAAGGAAAATGAGATAATGTGCTGAAAAGTCCTCAGAACAGTGTCTAACACACAATAAGTCCACAATGAATGTTAGCTAAGGAAATATTTTCTGAGCTCCTACTATGTGCTGGGCACTTTCACATGTATTACTTCATTTAAGTCTCACAATTCCATGAGGAAGATATTCTTTACATATAGAAGTCTACAAACAAGCAAACTCATAGGAGAAGAGATCAGATTTGTGGTTACCAGAGGGAGGGATGAAGTGGGGGAAAAAGGGATTGGGTGAAGGCAGTCAAAGGTCCAAACTTCCAGTTATAAGATAAATAGGGAGTGCTCTGGTGGCCTAGTGGTTAGGATTCCAGGCTTTCACTGCCGTGGCCCGGCTTCAATCCCTGGTCGGGGAATTGAGATCCTGCAAACTGCATGGTATGCCCCCCCCAAAAAAGAAAGATAAATAAGTACTAGGGGTGCAACAACATGATACATATATTTAATACTGCTGTGTTATATGAAAGAAAGTTTTTAAGAGTGTAAATCATGAGTTCTCATCACAAGGAAAAAATATTTTTTTCTATGTCTTTAATTGTATATCTCTATGAGAGGATGGATGTTCACTAAACATACTGTGGAAACCACTTCGTGATGTAAGTGAAATCATTGTGCTGCGCACCTTAAACTTACACAATGCTGTATGTCAATTAGAGCTCAATAAAACTGGGAGAAAAAAAAAAGTCTACAAAACCAAGGTTCAGAGAGGTGAGGTGGTTTGCCCAAAGTCACACAGCTAAAGACCAGCAAAGATAGGCTTCAAATGCAAGAGGTTGTATAGCTTCAAAGTCCATGCTCTTTGCTGTTACTACTATTATTACTTCTCCTACAACTACCGATAATAATCATAAAACAGGTTATCCTTATTAGTTGAAGGTTTGGAGATAAATTTCCCCTGCTTATAGGATCAACCCTTTAACTCGGCGTTCAAGGCTCTATAATCTTGTTTCCTTTTCCCACATTGCCCAGTTTGCATCAACAGTCAGTACCCTTCCTGCACACCAGGCAAACTAAGCTGGAGCCCCCAGACATTCAGGCTCCATGATGAGACCACGATAGAAGGGGAGCCCACCACCAATTCCTGCAGAGCCAAGATGTTAGCTAGAAAGGAAATAAGTGACAGCGTTGGGTAAACAGCTAAGCCCCAGCACCTGGTGGCTAGAATTTGCATGTTCTCTGGCTGATTCTCTGCTCTGAACAAACTCTTCTTTACCTGCCTGGCTGATCGCCCAGTCTAAACAAATTCTGCCCTAGAGGCCACTAACTGCTCACTGTTAGGTTAAAGCTAGACCATTTTCTCAGCTGTGGTGGGGGACAGAGCAGAGTACAAGGGCAGGAGAGCTCTTATGACAGACTTCCTTTGGTTCTAGCTGTGGTTGTCAGGGAGAGGGAAGGTGGGCCTCTAGAAGCTGCTGACCCTGCTAACTTGTAAAAGATTCTGCATGAGAATCACAACTCACCCTGTGCAGCCCTGCCCAGAGCAAGGAGGGCAAAGGGGCCCTGCTGGAGTTAAAACTCGGGTCCAGAAACGGGAAAACGGAAATGCAAACACCATGGCCGGCTGGTGGCCTGGGGGCACTGTGGCCTCGTGCCAGCAGCTTTGAGAGGGCACAGAAACTGTGGAGTGTTAAGTCCAAAGGGTGCAAAGCCAACTGGTGGTGGGGAGGTCAGTGCCCAGCACCCCCTTCCCCCGGGAGCCTGCGGTCTTACCTACCTGGACAGGCCCTGGCGACTTCCTGGAGAAATGTTCTGGTTTGTGAACCAAAGGGGAGCTGGAATACGAGGCTGAGCTCCGCTGTGTCCAGCTGGACGGTGACATCTGAGCCTGCACAGGGGAGGCAGGAAATGAGCCCTTGGCCTCCAGGATGCTTAGGTGCATCTTTAGGCTGGAGCCCCCAGCATGGAACGTCAGCAGCCCAAGCTCCCAAAGCCCCTTTGGCCCTTAAGCTGGGGCAATAAGGGAGCCCTCTGTACCCCCAGCTCCAAATTAACATCACCCTCAGTCTACAAAGGGGGTGGACCTCAGCTCTGAAAATTCAGTAAGCCTCGCCGTAGCCTTCTGGACGGAGCCAGAAGAGACCAAGTTCTCAACCTGTAGTCTACCCCCGCCCCACCAGTGGAATGAAAAGCACACAGAGGCGGACAGGGGGGCCGTCCGTCGGTCAGTCTCCCTGACTGTGCCAGGCACACGCTAGTCACAGGGAACACCATGCTGAAGACATCAGACATGGCCTTGTCTTCAGGGAGCTAGACTGTGGATGGTGTCTGGCTCATAGCGTAACCGCAGCACCCAGCAGGCACATGGCGAACACCCAACACGTGCTGAGCTAATGCATGAGTAGGAGCAATGCAGCAGACTGATCAAGAGCGTGGGCTCCAGCGTCTGGATTCCGAGTCTGAATCCTTGTCCCACCACTTGCTAAATTACTTAATGTCTCTGGGCTTCCATCACCTCGTCCATAAAATGGGGATGAAAGCAGTGATGACCTCACAGAAGTGTGAGGAAAGCACCACGTGATGTGTGTAAAGCTCGTTAGCATGGTGCCTGGCACGAGGTCATCATTGATTAAATATTCATTTCTAGTATTATTATCATTATTACTACCTCTGCTATTACGACTACAGTCTAGCAAAGAACACAGACATTAGATAGGTCACTATAAATAATTAAATCACTGTAGGTGACAGAGAGATGGTAAGGGCGAGACAAAGGAATGCGTATGAGTGAGATACAAACACTTTCGGGATACAGACACTCTCAGGAGTTCAACAAAGGCTTCCTGAGGAAAGTCAGTGTGAACTGAAGCCCTGGAGGATGACTGGCTCTGCGAAAAGAGGAGTGAGGGCTTTCAAGAGGAGGAAGTAGCGTGTGCAGGGGCTCCGTGGTGAAAACGTGTCACGTTTGAGGTGCTTGGAATGCAGAGGATTCCAAGTGCAGCAAGCAGGGAAGAGAGTGACTGGAGAGATGACCGGGGCCTGATCCTGCAGGGTCCTGCGTGCGATCAGAAAGTGCTCTTACTTCACACCATTCTCCTCTCTGCAGATTCTGTTCCCCCTGCCCCAATTGGGACTCAGACTGAAAGGACCACTCACCAAGAAAGTAGACTTCACCATCCAGGGACACTGTGGGCAGGGAAACGAAAGGGCCCTTAGCAACTGAGCATCATACTTCCTCCCACCGCCCCACCCCCAACAAGGGCAGAAATGACCCGGGAGCCCAGAGGAGAGGGATCATCCTGCCCAGCCCCCTGTGGCACCTTCTTCCAGAGCGAAATCCCGAGAGATCGGCACGATCTGGTCCAAGGAGACATCGTCCCCGGTAATGGCCATCCTCCGGTGTGTGTACAGGAAGAGACTGAGGGCAGGAAGGAGAGTGAGGACAGGGGGCCTGTAGTCGTCCCTCAGGCCCATCGGGGAAGCCTCGGGGTGCTTGCACTGTCTCCTTGGTTCCTGGGGCTGTGCTCACGCCTCTCTGCTCATGGCGCCCACCAGAGACTGTTGGGTCATCAAAGCTGAACTTGCCTCATTTCGGGGAGCCCCTGCCTTGTTAGTAAAACCCACGTTTGATCTCCCCCTTGTGCGTTCTAGCACTGCAAGTGACAAGGACAGGGCAATCTTAGCCTCCCCACTCCCTCCCCGAACCTCAGCTTTTCCATCTGTAAGGTGAGGGTGGTGGGTTCGGAAATGTCTAAGGCTCCACCTTCCCAGCTCTGAGACCCTGAGGTTCACTTTCTGGCTGTGAGACCTTTGATAGATATTAATTATTCTCTCTCTGCTTCTGTGTAATATGTGGGTATTACTAGCAGCATTTATGGAGCCCTTTCTATATGCTGCACAGCGTTTTAAACACTTTACGTGTAGTAACTCATTTTAATCTTTAGTCCGGACACATTGAGGTTTGCTCAGGATGACATGGCTCGGAAGTAACAAAGCCTGAATTTGAACCCAAGACAGTCAGGCCACGGGGCTCAAGATCTGGAGCAGTATGTTCAACCGTCTTCTTGAGAAGTTTTCTCATCAAATTTTGAGGATTATATGAGCTAAGAATACAGAGGGCTTGGCCTATAGTGGTCAAAAACTATTATCATTATTACAATTATTCTAGAAGCCTCAGACTCTGCCCTAGAGGGCATGAAGTCCAGCTGGAGGGACAGTGGAGAATAATAAAACCCAGGGCCAGAGAGGCAAGGACTGAACCCGTCACTGACGCATGTTCCTCGCCGCCGCGTTCCGGGCGGTAGCGCACGAGTCCCAGGAGGCGGCTCCGCCTGCTCTCTCCCTCACACAGCGCTCCCTGCACCGCCTGCTGCGCAGGGTCAAGGCAAACCAAAAGCAAGCCGGGCCCCAGGCCTCGCCCAGCCCAGCCCGCCCCACCTGCCCTGCCCTGCCCCGCCCCGCCCCGCCCCGCCCTCACCCACACAGATTCACTCTGTGGTTTCACCTCTCCGACCCTTCCTCATCTGTGAAATGGGGAGAGTAACCCCCAACGTCACAGGGGGTGGGAGGATTACTGAGTATTTAAAGCACCCGGCAGAGAGTCCAGGACTAAGTACTTAGTATGTACTGGTTTCCGTCTCCCCCTGAAGGCACAGAGAGAGGGAGGCAAGCAGACAGACACGTAGACACCTGCCATTCCACTTCCCAAGGCCAGGCAGGGCAGGCCCTGGGGCTGGGAGCTCGGCACCCGCAGGGAAGGATATGATGATGCAGTACTCTCCCTCAGCCAGGGTCTCCTGGATCGCCACAGACTGGTCCATGCTGGCCCCTGCTGAGCAGACACGCCCCGGGGGAGGGCAGATGGGAGCCCCTTAGGTCAACAAGTCACTCAGGAGGTTACGGAGCTGCCTGAGGGAGGGCCGGGGGCAGGGAGGAGGGGCTCTGTGCTGGGAGAAGGTGGAGGAGGCCCGATCCGCTCCCTCCTCCTCCCCCTCCCCCTTCCCCTGAGAACGGGCCTTTTAGTTTCTAGGGAGAGGGGCCATCCCTTTGCCTCTGGTGAGAGGTACAATTTGCTGTACCGCCCTTTGTCTAAAAGGGCATCCAGTCGCTTCTAAGCGGGGTCCAGTCTATTTGTTGGACGTGGGGTGCCTTGTCCCATTACTGGAGAGGAGGACAAGTCCTATTGCTCCTGGGATGGGGCTCTGCCTTCCTTTTTGGGAAGCAGTATTAGTCCTGCTGGCACCTCTCTGGGCAGTGTCAGGGGTGTATCTGCACGTATCTCAGGAAGGGAGCGTCTCATCCTAAACAAGGACCCCAGTCCTGTCCCTTTTTCCCTGGAGATGGGAAAGTGTCCCGTTACTCCTTGGCCCTCCCCCAGCCCAGCAGGCCCCATTGCGTCAGCCGAAGGCCGAGGGTGTCCGCTCTGACAGCATCAGGACAGGGGTCCCAGCCCTCAGCTTGTCCAGCCCCTCCTGCCCAGCCCCGCCCTGGTTTCCCTGCTCCGCACCTGCTCCCACACCCCTGCCATCGCCGCCTACCTCCTAAGCTGTCACCGCTGCTGGGTGTGCGGAACACCGCGGACCCGGGGCCTAGCCAGAGACTACATTTCCCAGAAGCCCCCACGCCACACTGTGGTCAGCCAGCCTGTAAGTCCCAGCCTGCCCACGCCAGTGCGGGGATGGGGTGGGGGTCCTCCCTGCCCCCGTTAACTCCTTAGGTCCTGGGCTACCCTGGGCTCCCTATTCCGGAAAGCTTTTCCTAAGTACTTGCCTTCGGCTCACCCTCGGTCCTGGAAGTCATCGGGCCAGAGCTCCCCGCCCAGGGCCCGGAAGGAAGATGGTCACTTTAAGGATAAACACTTTCTCAGTTTCATTCTCAACTCCTCTCACTCCAGGCAGGCCAACACTGGCCTCTACTGGAACACTTCCTCCCCAGCTAACTACCCCATCCTACCTTAAAGGAGAACAACACTGTGAAGAACCACTACCCCATTTTCCAGGTGGAGAAACTGAGGCTCAGAGACGTTAAGCAATTTGACCAAGGCCTCGCAGCTAGCAAAGTGGCAAAATTGGGCCTCAACTGAAAGTGTGACTCCAACTTCTGTGCCATGGACACTGCCACATGCCTCCCTTTCCCTCCCTAAGCCTCAGCGCTGTGTGTGTGAGGTGTGTGTGACAGGAACACCTGGTCCTGCCTGCCTCATGGGGCTGTTTGGGGATAAAGGATGAGAATGCACATTGTAAAGGGTGTGATCCTGTTCATACGCAGTACTGTGCTGAGGCTCTATCCTCTCTCCTTCTCAGGGAGGAAAGAGTTCAGGGGAGGGGGCCACTCAGCTCTCAGGACAGCCTGAGGCTGTACTTTGTTGTTCTCCGGCCCCTTCCCCCGATTCACTGGCCACAGGCACCTGGGCAAGGTCTTCCTCCTTTGGGGCCTCGATTTCCCACCTAAGATAAGCAGGCTGCTCCAGATGGACAAAAAGGACCAGCTCAGATCAGGGAGTCCAGGACCGGTCTCTCCCAGCCTATTGGCCATTTCACTAAGCTGTAAGCTCCCTGAGGACAGGCTGTGTCTTTTCCTCATCACTGCAGGGTAGTTTCTGGCACACGGTTGACCCTCAGAACATGTTTATTGAATTAGTGAATTATCTTAATGAATACTCTTTCTCTCAAGCTTTGACCCAAACTAAAGGGTAAGTGCAGGGGAAGGAGTGAGCATGTGACTTCTAACCCATCCTCACTCCTTTTTCCCTAAGCTTAGAGTTGCTGCCTTAGTGACCAGTTCAAGTTTGTATATGCAAACCTCTTCCAGAAACAGACATCACCTTCTTCCCAATCTTCTTCTTTTCCTGGAAATATCCACAGCATAAATGGAGCTCAAGTTTATTTGAATTTGGTTTCAAAGCTGTGTGGGGGATGAGGAGAAAGGGGATTGATTTAGACCCTTAAAGATAAAGGGGGGGCTTCCCTTCCCTGGTGGCGCAGTGGTTAAGAATCCGCCTGCCAATGCAAGGGACATGGGTTCAAGCCCTGGTCCGGGAAGATCCCACATGCTGTAGAGCAACTAAGCCCATGCGCCACGACTACTGAGCCTGCGCTCTAGAGCCCACGAGCCACAACTACTGAGCCTGCGCTCTAGAGGCCACAAGCCACAACTACTGAAGCCCGCGCGCCTAGAGCCCGTGCTCCGCAACACGAGAAGCCACTGCAATGAGAAGCCCGCGCACCTCAACGTAGAGTAGCCCCCGCTCGCCGCAACTAGAGAAAGCCCACGCACTGCAACGAAGACCCAATGCAGCCAAAAATAAATAAATTAAAATAAATAAATTTATTTTTTTTTAAATTAAAAAAAAAATACAGCTACAGGAATCAGAGCTGGGGGTGGGCCTGGGGACTTGCAGGGCCTATGGGACCTTCCTGCCTGCCGCTCCCTGACTCTGCTGAGCGAAGGACCAGCAGCATAGCCCCAGCCAGGGTCCAGGACAGGGGCCTCCTGGTGGCCCCTGGTGCGGCCCCGTTGAAGTGGAGGTTCTCATCCAGCTGGAGGCAGCTGCCTGAGGCCAAGGCTTGGCAGCACTCCTGGTTGCAGGGCTGAGCCACAGCCCTGTGACACCTGGGCATCCCTGCCACGCAGGCCTGGCTGCGCCCTGCAGTGTAGCCTGAGCTGGACCGTTTCACCTGCAAGATGAGATGGGACCATTCATCCTCCCCTTGCCTTTGTCCCCCATTCACAGAGACAAAAAATGTTAAGTTGGGTTGTGGGCTGAGCTGAACTTCCTTTGACCCCTCTCTCCGCCCCCATGAGGCCAGCCAGCTAGCCCCCAGAGAACATACAGGGTGATCAGAAACAAGGGGGCATGTCACAGAGACTTGGAAGATTCCAGCTGCTGCCCTGGATTTCAGCATAATGTGGAGCTAAGAGGGTCGAGCAGCCTGTCCCCCAGCAGGTCTAGCTCCAGCCCGATTCGGCTGCTGACCCATGAGTGGAACGGGGGAGAAGAGAGGCCTGCAGTTCTGAGGGAGGGCAGCACCCAACCTTGGAGCACTGCAGGGGCCCACCTCACAGAAGTCCAAGCCCTCGGGGCACTCGGCCACAGCTTTCTGCCTTGGCAGGAGATTTTCCCCTTGAAGAGAGAGTGAAGGGAAGGGTAAGGGGTGCCGAGCCCTGTGAGCTCCAGACAGAGGCGGGGCTGGAGCCCCATCCTGCCTGTCCCACTGGCCCCAGCCACCCCTCGCTGTCCATTCCTGCTTCCGCTTCCCAGAGCAGGCAGGTGTGGATAGACACTCATGTTTCTCTTGGGGGCTGGCAAGGTGGTGGTCACCAGTGGTGGAGTGGGAAGTGTCTTGTCCTCTGGGACGGTCAGGTGGTCTAGGCCTGGGAGCAGGGCACGGCTGTCTGGGGAAGGGCTATGACACGTCTGCTGGGGGACAATTCCTCTGCAAAGCCCCAGGCCGCCCGCCAGGGGAGGGCATCTTGTGTGTGGACTTCACAACCTGAAACTCTCCCATCTCTGCCACCTGGAGACGCACAGGAACTTGCTCTCGCTTCCTTGGAGCTTGTGGGGAGGGGAGCACTGCTCAGCTGGGCTCAGCTGGGTGGAGAAAGGTGGGGAGTCAGAAGGGGAAATCCAGAAGGGGTGGGGCACTGAGGAGGAGGGTAGACCTCAAAGCTAAGGGTCAGCCTGACAAGGTTTAGAGGTTGGGGTGTTGATAGAGGCTGGGGAGGTTGGGGAAAACAGCTCAGGTGTTGGGGGCCTGTCAGAGGGTGGGCTCAGAGCTGGGTGCTAGTGGGTGGGCAAGGCTCAGGGCTGGGGACAGGTGGGGCGGGGCTCAGAACTTATGGGGCCAATGGGAGGAAGAGTCAGAGTGGAGGGCAATGGAGGAGGGGCTTGGAGTTGGAGGACCACGGAGGAGGGGTTCAGAGCTGCAGGCTAGGGGGGACTGTCTCACCCGAGGCCGACTGGTTGAGCTCCAGGCAGAGTGGGCCGCCACTGCAGCGCTGCAGAGAGCAGGGTCCGGGGCTAGAGGCCTGCAGCTAAGGGCTGGGGCTGGTTTCACTTCTCCCCTCACAACTGAGGCTGCACCAGGCCATGTGGTGGGAAGCGCTGAGTTGGATCGGCTGGGTAAAGAGAGTGCCTGCGAGTCCAGGGGGATGGGGGGTGGCCAGCCAGTCCTGGGCCGTATCTCAACTCTCAGGGCAACCCAAACACCGACTCCTCTCTCTCCCGCTTCAGCACCTCCCTCCCAGCACCTTACTGGAGGTACCTGAATGCCACACCCCTTCCAACCCTGCAGCAGCCCCTCCTGGCAGCACCCTGCCTGGTCCCCCACAGCAGCCCTACCCCTGCACTCGCAGTAGCTCTCCCCCGCGCTGCACTCTGCTGTTTGGTTGAAAGGCTCTGCTTCCCGGTTAGCACGCCTCTCTCCGTAGCAGTGGAAGCTGTGGCACATCTGTGGGAGGGTTTGAACGCTGTGGCCCTCTTCCCACAGGTGAAGGCATCCAGGAGGCTCTCTCCTCCTTCACAGACTGCTTTGCTGCTTACCTGGACAGGGGCGGGGGTCAGCTGGCTTCTCACCAGGTTCTGGGCCACCAGCAGGACCTGCACGAGGACTGGTAGGAGGAAAAGGAGAGAGGAGACCACTGCAGGAAGTAACCAGCTCAAGAGTCAAGGTTAAGGAAAGGTCATGTAGTGGTGAAGTAGAAGGGGCCATGACACAGGTGAAAAGAAGGGACAGCCTCAGGGCCCAGGAGTAGTCACAGGTTAGGGTTGGTCACAGGGACCAGGAAAGGCTGGGGTCCCTGGGCTTAGGACAGCTACCTCTGAGCAAAGCAGCCTGATGGCTACTATTGGTAACAGACATCTTCTGAGAGGTACGCCAGGAGCCCGAGAGAGTGAGGGACTGGTCCTGGGCAGCCCAGGGGAGGGCTGCAAACAGAGATTCCCATTATTACACTATGCAAAGGAGTAAACTAAGGCTGGGAGCAGGGGAGTCAACTTGTATGGAATAAGGGGTCCCAGGGGCTGGGCTTTTGCTTCCCGCAAGTCATACTTTCAGAGTGGCATTAAGGCCAGCACAAAGGGGCCTGCAGCCTGGTAACGGCACCTCTGAGAGTAAATGTTGTTGGCATGGCAACAGCAGCATCCCCGGCCTGAGGGGAGACAGAGCTGGAGCAGGTGCAGTGACAGGAAATAGACATCCGGTGCCTCTGATGTGGCCTCATTTGCCTCTGACATCAGAAGGTGCTGGGGGTGGGGAGTGGCGGGTGATGGGCTTCCTCAGAACCCAGGGCAGGGAAATGCTGGGTCACAGAGAGGGTCAGAAGTCAGGGCTCCCCTTGTCCAGATTCTTCAGGGTTCAGACCCAACCCTGTTTCTAAATCAGAGCTGAGCTAAAGGCAGGAGGTACCTCTCAGACCCTGGATAGCTGGATGCCAGCTCTGGTTCCCCCGGTACAAAGGGATCAGATCTGTAAGGGTCTGCTAAGCCCAGGTTCAAGTTTTTCCATGCGAGGCAGAAAACTGCTGGAGATGGGAGAGGGGGGCCTTATTCCCATCTCCCCGCCCAACCCTGGGAGGCTGAGCACAACCCAGCCCCCAAATTTCCCAGGGCTAACAGGGCATGTTTCCCTGTCGTCAAGGGTTGGTCCTCCATCAGCACTTGGATCTCACAGGTGTTGGCTGCCAGGGTGATGTGATACAGAGGAGAGCCTGGACCCTGTCTGGGCTGGGCCCCTTCTGGCCATGGTCTTTAATGCATGAGTGGGGCTGTGCTCAGAACCCTGGGTGCAGAGGTGAGGCAGGGTAGGACCCCTTGGCAATAGGGGCCACTTCTTTCTCCACCCTCACCCCTCCTTACCACCAGGAGCCTCAGCCCCTCCATTGCTCCCTCCCCTCCAACGCTACACTCAAGAAGTGTTCTCACCCAGCTAGCACCTCTCAAGGGGACTTCAGTCTCCAAAGGCAAATAGGTCAAGAGGGGGGCCCAAAGGTTTTCCCCAGCCCCTGTGTCCTTGTGAAAGGAAGGACCCAAGCCTCCCACACAGCCCACAAGCCTCCCACAAGCCTCCCCTTTCCCGCTTCCTGGTTGGGACAGCTGAGGCTGGAGGGACAGCTCAGGAGTGTGAGGGAAGCAGACAATAAGCCAAATCAGAAAGCCAGGCGGGGGCTTCCTTGGTGGCGCAGTGGTTGAGAATCTGCCTGCCAATGCAGGGGACACGGGTTCGAGCCCTGGTCTGGGAAGATCCCACATGCCACGGAGCAACTAGGCCCGTGAGCCACAACTACTGAGCCTGTGCGTCTGGAGCTTGTGCTCCGCGACAGTGAGAGGCCCACGCACTGTGATGAAGAGTGGCCCCTGCTCGCCGCAACTAGAGAAAAGCCCTCGCACAGAAACAAAGACCCAACACAGCCAAAAAATAAATAAAATAAATAAATAGCGTTCCCTTAAAAAAAAAAAAGAAAGCCAGGCGAAGTTTAGATGGTTACTTGGTAGTCTGTGTTAGTTCTGGCTCCTCGCCCATCTACTTTAGTCTGTGCATGTCTCCATAAATAGAACATTCCCAGTATTCCCTGAGCCCCACCCCATCCCAGCTGTAGACCTACCTGCGCACCTGAAGGTGTGGAGGGCAACCAGCGTGTGTGCCTGAGTCAGGGAGGCTGCAAGCGCAGCCCCTGGAAGCTGGCGGCTGCCCCGGCTCCCCTCCAGTCATCTGTCAGCTCTGGGAGTTCCCTCTGACCCTGCTGCCACCGGGGACACAGGCAAAAGAAGGAAGCACAGCTGATGTCCAGACTGGAGGCAGAGGGAGAAAATAAAGTCAACCGGCAGATAGAAGGACCCCACCAGAACGTGTCTTATCTGTGTAGATGAGAAACTGGGCAGGCGGAGCAGGCTCTCAGAAGAGATGAGACGGATGGGAGGCCAGGGTCCTCCCAGGGCCCACCTGCAACGGGAGAGCTCTGTCTGTCTGATAGTGGAAAGGGGAGTGGGTGGGGAGCGGTCACAGGCCCATTCCTACCAAGAGAACTTAGAGGCGAGGCTGCCAGCAGGCAGCATGGAAGGATGAAGGGAGAGGTAGTTATCATGCCAAGGAGAAAAAAATGTAAAAACAATGCAGAGGGAAGACAAAAACCTGACCTTTGTCTGACCCTCACTTCCCAACACATGGGTTACTTTTAGGGCGCTCCCTTTGTAGAGCCTTCCAGCACAAGCTGACCCAGCGAGGGGAACAGAAGGGACGTGGAGGAAAGGGATGACAGTTGAGGCTGGACACAGATTTACTGGCTTTCCTCTCAGAGGGAGGGAGGGAGGAGACTCCCGCTTCTGGGAGGTTCATCCCAAGATCAGCCTCTGGGTTCAGCAGGGCCAATCTGGGGGTCAAGCCCAGATTCCTGCCTGGGCTGGGAGGGGCAGGCAGAGTCCTGCAGTTGCTCTGATGGAGCAGCTTTCCTCCTTGAAGAGTGAGCTGAATCATCTGTTCCTGGCAGGCAGTGCCCTGGCAGAGGTTCAGACTCCAGGTCTAAAGGAGAGATTCTCATAAGACTCAGGAACCAAGGATGCACTTCTGGGGATTCATGAGCCCCTGAAATTGTGTGCAAGAATGTATATGCAGGGACTTCCCTGGCCGTCCAGTGGTTAACACTCCCCGCTTCCACTGCAGTGGGTGCAAGTTTGATCCCTGATGGGGAAACTAAGATCCTGCATGCCATGCAGCGCTGCCAAAAAAAAAAAAAGTATATGCATGCATACTTTTCCAAGGAGAAAGTCCACAGTTATCTTTGTATTTCCAAAGGAATCTATGATCCTTAAAAAAGATTAAGAACTACTGATCTAAACCCAGGAAGCGCACCACTCTGCTCTCCGTAGCCTGGTCAGGGGGCTCAGCTGTAATCTTGTTCTTTTTTTTTTTTTTTTAAACTTTGTTCTCATAGAACTTTTTTTTTTTAAATTAATTAATTAATTTATTTTTGGCTGCGTTGGGTCTTCGTTTCTGTGCAAGGGCTTTCTCCAGTTGCGGCGAGCGGGGGCCATTCTTCATCACGGTGCGCGGGCCTCTCACTGTCGCGGCCTCTCTTGTTGCGGAGCACAGGCTCCAGACGCGCAGGCTCAGTAGCTGTGGCTCACAGGCCTAGTTGCTCCGTGGCATGTGGGATCTTCCCAGACCAGGGCTCGAACCCGTGTCCCCTGCATTGGCAAGCAGACTCTCAACCACTGCACCACCAGGGAAGCCCCAATCCTGTTCTTCTTTTTTTAAAAATATTTATTTATTTATTTATTTATTTTTGGCTGTGTTGGGTCTTCGTTTCTGTGCGAGGGCTTTCTCCAGTTGCAGAGAGCGGGGGCCACTCTTCATCGCGGTGCACGGGCCTCTCACTATCGCGGCCTCTCTTGTTGCGGAGCACAGGCTTCAGACGCACAGGCTCAGCAGTTGTGGCTCACGGGCCCAGCTGCTCCGCGGCATGTGGGATCTTCCCAGACCAGGGCTCGAACCCGTGTCCCCTGCATTGGCAGGCAGACTCTCAACCACTGCGCCACCAGGGAAGCCCCAATCCTGTTCTTCTTATAGCAGACCCCTGAAGGCCAGACTTCAGGGAGTCACCTCTGGGGAGAACCACTGCTTATTTTATTTATTTAAAAATATTTATTTATTTATATAAATTATTTTGGCTGTGCCGGGTCTTAGTTGCGGCATGCGGACTTCTTAGTTGCAGCATGTGGGATCTAGTTCCCCGACCAGGGATCAAACCCGGGCCCCCTGCCTTGGGAGCTGGGAGTCTTACCCACTTGTCCACCAGGGAAGTCCCGGGAACCACTTCTGACTGATGCAAGTTTGCCGGCACCTCCAGAGTAGCTCTGTGTCCCTCAGGGCTGGGTGGAGCCGGCCACACAACTCTTCCAGCTGGCCCAGGTGTTACTGCACCTCCTTACCTCTGGGTCTGCTCCCACCATCTCACGTCCACTTAATTCTCAAGATTTGCAAACCTAGCTGTGCCTGGCACGTGGAAGGCACTAAAAAATATTTGGATGAACTTAACAAATGAACAAAAGGAGTCTCTGCCCCCCCAAGGGGCTTGTTTCCTCTCAGGCACCTCTGGCTCAGTTCACAGGATGACTAGTTATCTGGGCAAGGATGATGGCAGGACTCCACAGAACCTGGTCCCACCGCCCCTCCACACTGTAAAGAAAAAAAAACGGGCTCTTGGAATGCTCCATTGACTGACCTTGGCGTCCCAGGTACCCACTCCTGAAGAGGGGGCTCAGAGGAATGTGACGGTGGGAAAGCATCAGGTGTGTCCCTGGGGAGGCCTGATGCTGCTACTGCCCCAGCTGGAAGGCTGGAGAGATATCCCCTCCCATGTTTACCATTTCCCAGGCTTTAACTCTCTTCTCAAATGGCAATGTCTCCTTGCACTTTGGGCCTATTTTCAGTTATCAATGTTTTTAGTTGGCTCAATTAGGTTTTATTATCCACTCGCTCTGCTTTAGAAACTCGGGCTCTGGAGAGGCTGTCCAACTGGGGTTTTAAGCAACTGGAGGAGCCAAAGTACAAACAAACATGTGAGGAGTTGCCCAAGGGATGGGTTGAACCAGTAAGGAAAATCCCAACCTGGTGGTGAAACCCTACTCATGGAGATAACTAGGGCAATAGATGAGTGTGAGGTAGAGGCCAGCTCTGGAGCTGGGATCTTTCCAAGCAGACATATAAGTAGATATATTACAAACGAACTGAAGGTCTGGGTGCTGAGGGGCAAAGGGGGCCTCTGGGGAATCCTGTTCTGGACCCGGCCCTGGCCTTCAGATGACTGTGCTGTGGGCAGATCAGGGCCCCCTGGCTCCCCTAGTTCTTTCCCTTTGGGATACCAGATTCAGATCCTGAGGCAGCTGCTCAACTCCACCCAAATCTTGGCTATCTGGGCTTGGAGAACACAAGAATATTAGCCACTTCTCAGTCAAGTAAGGATCTCATAGAAGACAAAGGTAGACCAAAGACTCTTGTTCTGAAGTAGCAAGCAGGTGAAGTCACTGCTGGTCTTAGTTTCACTGTGTGCCAGGCTGCTGAGGCTTAGAGAAGGGGCAGGGCTGCAGGCTCATTCCAAAATAGCTCAAGTCCTTCCTTTATGCAAATAAAAAGGCAACCTTGGTGCCACAACTTTGTCCTTAGCAGAGGTCCTGGCTCACCCTCCCCATCTTTCCCTAGTACAGTGTGTGCACGAATGGCTGACTCAACTAAGGGCAGGGCTTACCCTGGGGTGATGCTCATTTGGGGAAGTGGCAGCAAATGGGGGTGGGGAATGAGGCTAAGTCAGAATTACCCAGCATAATATATGTAACATAACAGGCGCTCATTAAACTTCAGTTGCTACTGAAGTTCGTGAGAAAGAGGTAGGGAGGTGTTAAGAACTAGAGGACTGAATTAGTACACAATCCCGGGCTTCAGAACAAGACACATTCAGAACAAGGGCTGGTTTTATTTTCCAACAGAATCTTTTTTAATATAAAACAAAGATAAAACACACCTCAACCCTGCAATATGCCAGCATGCCTTGCTTCTACAAGATGCATGCTAGTCCATAAGACTAAGTAGCAAAGAGTCTTTAGGAGCATTTGGCTGGGAGAAATAGAAAAGCAGATCTTAGGGAAGACTGGGCTAGCCCCGCCGCTGAGACACATCCCTGAACACTAGAGCAGTCCTTGTCTTTTCAGATCCTCGTACGTCTTCTTATTCACAACATTCCCACTGGAGTCTTCATACTCTTCCTAAAAGGGAAGAGGAACACCATTAGCTACACCTCCTGGGAGAAATGTTTGGAGCCAACCTCTGGATACCTGAGCTCACCCTGGCCTGATTCCATGCCATTCATCTAAGACAGCCTTTCTCAACTGGGGTTCTGCTCTATTGCTCACAGCATCTATTAGACATCTAGGATGGTACCGATTATGACCGATCCTTGTGGATATCTGAGAAAATAGTTCATTCAAATCACTTTGTGTGTTTAAGACGAGGAACCCTGGTTGAGAAAGGCTCACTTAAGACATGGTTTTCAAATGGTTCCCAAGAATCCTAGGCTTCTGCCTAAGAGACCACTACAGGGGATGAAAGGCCAAGAAGGCTGAGCTTCTCCACATCCAGAGCAGTTCTGCTTTTTTCTATTTTGTTTATTGGAGTTCTACATTACTGTCTGAAAAAGGCTTTGCTGCTAAAAAAAGGAACACTGAAAACCACTGACCTAAAAGAGAAGCAGCAGCTCCCATACCTCACATACACATCATTCCTCATCTCTGAAATCTGCTGTCCAGGATGACTATCTCAAGACCAACAAGGACACCTCCCCACCACACGAGAAGATCATCTCTCATCAGATGCTCTCCTCAAAGGATATCTAACGTATGACATGGAGTCTCAACTTCTTAGCTTATGAATCCTCACGGCAGGACAAGACACAGGGCACTCCTGCTTGCCACTTCAAAATTTCAGTGGGAGAATATACCCTGTCTTAAGACACAGATTTAAAGTCTGACACATTTAATTTAATATCACAAATGAATTAGGCTTACAAGCCAAGAGCCAATTATAGATATTGTCACATGACACTTGCTACTGCAGTGAACCAGGGACCAATCTCTCACCTCCCTTCTACGTGGTGAGGGAGCTCTGTCTCTTGATGCTATCCCCGATGCTACGTTAGCACTCACCTCAGTGTCAGGCTGCCATCGTTCAGATGCCTTCTGCAGTTTCAGCTTGGCCCACACTGCAGGACGAGAAATGATCAGCAATCAGATTCCACTGAGTATCTACTGGGTACAAGGTGTTACAACACATCCCGCATTAGGATCACCCTGAGTGCCTGCCCTTGAGACTTCTACCTGCCCCAAACTGGAATTTTGGTTCTGGATCGCCTGTGGACAAACCCCTTTCATTGCAAAATTCACCATAATGTTTCTTTGCTGTAAAATAAAAGTTGGATCAAATCTAAACAAAGACCTCTTAGAATTGAGAACTGATAACTCTCAAAGGAAAAAGCTAATGTGGTACAACATATAGGAATTATTGGAAATAGTGACCTTACTGTATTAAAGTTCATAATAGAAGAGACTGAGAACACTAGACATTGTCAAATATGTCTATTTAAAGTCTGGTGCATATATTTCAAAAACTTCAGAGGAAAAAAAAAAAGTGAAATATCATGGCCAAAGAGTCTGAAAGATAAGATGGCTCAACAAACACTGAAGACATTAAAACGAGAATTCTGACAGTTAAATAACTAATTATTCCAATGATCACGAAAAGGGGAAGACATCTACAGACACCACCATAGCTTCAGAGGGAGGGAGGATCAAACACGTACAAAGACAGGACAGATAACAAAACTAGGGAAAGAACAACTTAAACCTGTAAGAATGGTGTCAGGAAGGTGCACTCTTAGAACAAAGGGCTACGTGGAGCAGATGGGACAGGTCTGCTGCTACAGAGATAAGATGATAAAATATTAAGATTACAGTGAAAAGGAACAATTACTTTATTCTTATAAGCTTTCACATTTCCCATCAAGTAGAACAACCTCTAAACTTGACAAGATTACCAAACTTTTAAAAAAAATTTTTGGCCATACCGGCACGGCATGCGGGATGCGGGATCTTAGTTCCCGGGATCGAACCCATACCCTCCGCGTTGGAAGGCGGAGTCTTAACCACTGGACCACTAGGGAATTAATAAACTTGACAAGATTAGAAGGTATGTCCTATAGAGGAAGTTGAAGTCTAAGATGGGTGAAGAAATAGTAAATGAGACAACATATAAGAAAGTGCTTAGCTCTGTGCCTGGTGTACAGGCGCTCAGCTAATCATCTTTTCCTTCCTTGCTAATTGCCTTAAATTAGCTGAAGTCTTCGGGCCCAGATAATATGCACATTACAAAGGAATGGAGAATTTACCACGTGCCAGGGCAGGGCCTTATCATATTCTTTGTCCAGGCCATTCAGGGATCCAACCCAGAGTGGTTCTAAAATACCAGAGATCAGAAAGGCTGTCATGATTTCCTTTTTTTTTTTTTTTTTTTTTTTTTTAAGACAGAGTGTGGGCCATCTCAGAAGGTGAGAGGCCCCGAAATATGGGGTGGTTAGTTTTTTTTTTTTTAATAAATTTATTTATTTTATTTATTTATTTTTGGCTGTGTTGGGCCTTCGTTGCTGCGCACAGGCTTTCTCTAGTTGCGGCAAGCGGGGGCTACTCTTCGATGCAGTGCGCAGGCTTCTCATTGAGGTGGCTTCTCTCGTTGTGGAGTACGGGCTCTAGGCATGCGGGCTCAGTAGTTGTGGCTCATGGGCTCTAGAGCACAGGCTCAGTAGCTGTGGCGCACAGGCTTAGCTGCTCCGCAGCATGTGGGATCTTCCTGGACCAGGGATCGAACCTGTGTCCCCTGCACTGGCAGGCAGATTCTCAACCACTGTGCCACCACGGAAGCCCCTGTCATGATTTTCTTAAAGAAAAAAGTGGATGTAGGAAACTGGAGCAGTGAGGGAGATGTTACTCTTCAGAGGAATCTGAAAACAATTAGAAAAAAATGGAACCACCTCTGGGCGCCAGCGTGGGTTCACTAAGAATAAGTGAGGCAAATTAATTTGAATTTCCTATTTTTGATGGGATAGTGCCGACTCGATAAAAGGTATAGACACAGGATATCATGATTTTAGCAAAGCGATTGCTCTCATAGGCAATGTCCCTAGAGTTCATGAAAACATTGTAACTCTCATGATACTGCCATAAACAAGATGGTGATATTTGAACCTGATGCTATTAGTTTATTAGTTTAGTAGACTTATACCTAGTGAATACTGGTCAATTGTGACCAACCACCTAAATGGGGAATCTCTGGTGGCAATTCCATAGGGCTCTTTCTTAGCTGTCTTTTGTTCACCTTAAAAAAAATCGTAAGTCTGGAACAATGGAATGATTAAAATAATAAATTTATAAGTGAAATCCTTCATTTAAGTAAAAAAAAAAAAAAACAAAAAAAAAAACCTACTGTAACTTAAATGACAGTACTGAATCTCTCCCTCCTGGCTAAAAGCGCCAAAAGGAAAACTTCAACAGAATGATCTAAAACAAAACAAAGACAAGTAAATCCAGTGTGACAGCTGTGTCAACGGTTACTTCCTTGCCCACTCCCATTAGGGAACACATCTTCCCAAGGTGTTCTGGAAGGAGCAGTCCTGGTCTAACAAGTAGCTATTTTTGCTGCCGGCTACTGAAAAGACAGCTGACTGGACTACAGATGTCACCTGACCCAGCTGCGCCTACCTATTGTCTTTCCCAGATATTAGAAATTGGGACACTGAGAGACTGAGCTGGATGATGGCAGGCTCTGAAAACTGAAAAAGGTCATACAGGGCAAGGGCTAGAGTTGTCTTCATTGTGAGCTAAGGCTTAAAGAGAAGACACAAGGAAGTGGAGAAGGCATACATATAGAGGGAAGCACAGCTGGGTAAGCATATACTTGCTAACAGGATGGAGGGCATGGAGTTAGGTTTTAATGGGTTCTCTTCCTCATAACCAAAAACCCTTAAGATGTCTAGTTTTGATGCTTTTAAAAAACCCCAAACCCAAAAACCACACACAAAATCCAGGTTTAATAAAAAATAATTATTCCACCGATAGGAAAAGAAGAAAAATTGCAGAAACTCTACAGAATAGAATTAACTTTGATTTCATAATTAATTGGTGCCTACTATTAGTGAGACACCTGAGATAAAGTCTGTCATGATCTTGTGGGAGTCAAGATATATATAACCATCTATCTGTTACTGAAAGTCCGAAAGGAAGACAGAGAGTTAATCTAAGATACTTAAAGGGAGGAATAATCCCTGGGGAAAAAAAGGGAGGGGGAAGGTGATGATAAATTTGTAATAAACCTATAAATGATCTATTGGGGGGGGGATGAAAAGAGAAAGTGATATTGAGATAGAAGTGAAAGTACAAATGCTATGTAGAGAACCTACAAATATTAGAACCTACAAATATTCAAGGGAAGTCATGATGGGTGGAAATGATACAATAAATCAAAGAAGTGGTAATAATAATAATATGCATATAAGAGAAATTGATAAACCTAGACACCTGGATAAGGAGATAAATATTGAAAACAATATGGATAATGGAAAAATCATGAACCTGCCAATAATATTCTGGAAGAAAATTTAAGTTTTCTAAAAATCTTTGTGTGGCTAAAGAGAAAATGCATGAAGTTTTTTCTGGAATATCCCTTAATGATCAACTCAAAAACATCTACTTGATGAGGGTGATTTAAAAGAAGGCAGGGTAGCACTGTGGAAAGAGAAGAGACTGCTGTAGAACAGACATGGGTTTGCTCCCTGGCTTTCTTCCACTTAAACGCTATGTGACTTTGAAAAACTTACCTCATTTTCCTCTTCTGGAAAATGTGGGGGACCTCCTACCTCACTGGTTGTTCTGAAGATTAAATGAGTGTAAAAATCTCCTATTTACCTGGCATACACCAGGCACCTGGTAAATGGTAGCTAGTAATAGTAAGATTAAACTCCAAATGAAAAGATAAAGGTGACTTTGGATCTCACGCCTCAGACTCTGCAGAGGAGCCCACAAGTGACGCTGATAATGATGGCAGCTTATGCTTCTTCACTGAATAGATTCTACACTGTGGTCAGACAGGCTGTAGCACTTGACCTGCATTATCTCATTTAAACTTTGAGACAACTCTCTGAAGTAGATATATCAATATTATTACCACCCACATTTGATGGATAAGGAACTAAAAGACCTCACTTGTTCTGTGTCCCATAGCCAGTAAGTAAGCAGTGGAGCCATGATTTGGACCCTAACCAGTGGCCTCTCCAGAGTCTGCACACTTAACCATCACATGAAACTATATCAGAAATGTGGTTTTGAACCAACTTTACCCTTGAAGCAGAACATATGAAAACATATAAAACCTGACAGAATCCATCAACCAAGTCCTAGGGAAAAAGATCATGACAAGACATAATGGAAGTAAAACCTACTATGCATAAAATAAATAAGCTACAAGGATATAGCATAGGGAATAGAGCCCATATTTTATAATAACTATAAATGCAGTGTGATATTTAAAAATACTGAATCACTATACTGTACACATGAAATATATAATGTTGTAAATCAACTATACTTCAATTTAAAAAAAGTGAAATAAAAGAGATAATGGGAATCTGAAAGCAGAAAAAACACTTTTTATAAACAAGGTGATAAGGATATTGATAGATATAAGATTAAAGACATAATGTCTCCGGAATCATTATGAGAGTAAGACGTATAGAATTTACACTGCTTCAGGACATCCAGATATAATCACCTCCTATAAATAACTCAACTAATAATACATATTAATAATAATAGAGACAATCCTGCAGCCTGTGGACCAAAAACCACAGTTACAGAAAGATAGAGAAGATGAAAAGGCAGAGGGCTATGTACCAGATGAAGGAACAAGAAAAAACCCCAGAAAAACAACTAAATGAAGTGGACATAGGCAACCTTCCAGAAAAAGAATTCAGAATAATGATAGTGAAGATGATCTAGGACCTCGGAATAAGAATGGAGGCAAAGATTGAGAAGATGCAAGAAATGATTAACAAAGACCTAGAAGAATTAAAGAACAAACAAACAGAGATGACCAATACAATAACTGAAATGAAAACTACACTAGAAGGAATCAGTAGCAGAATAACTGAGGCAGAAGAACGGATAAGTGACCTGGAAGACAGAATGGTGGAATTCACTGCTGCGGAACAGAATAAAGAAAAAAGAATGAAAAGAAATGAAGACAGCCTAAGAGACCTCTGGGACAACATTAAATGCAACAACATTCGCATTATAGGGGTCCCAGAAGGAGAAGAGAGAGAGAAAGGACCAGAGAAAATATTTGAAGAGATTATAGTCGAAAACTTCCCTAACATGGGAAAGGAAATAGCCACCCAAGTCCAGGAAGCACAGAGAGTCCCATACAGGATAAACCCAAGGAGAAACACGCCGAGACACATAGTAATCAAAGTGGCAAAAATTAAAGACAAAGAAAAATTATTGAAAGCAGCAAGGGAAAAACGACAAATAACATACAAGGGAACTCCCATAAGGTTAACAGCTGATTTCTCAGCAGAAACTCTGCAAGCCAGAAGGGAGTGGAATGATATACTTAAAGTGATGAAAGGGAAGAACCTACAACCAAGATTACTCTACCCGGCAAGGATCTCATTTAGATTTGATGGAGAAATCAAAAGCTTTACAGACAAGCAAAAGCTAAGAGAATTCAGCACCACCAAACCAGCTCTACAACAAATGCTAAAGGAACTTCTCTAAGTGGGAAACACAAGAGAAGAAAAGGACCTACAAAAACAAACCCAAAACAATTAATGGTCATAGGAACATACATATCGATAATTACCTTAAACGTGAATGGATTAAATGCCCCAACCAAAAGACATAGACTGGCTGAATGGATACAAAAACAAGACCCATATATATGCTGTCTACAAGAGACCCACTTTAGACCTAGGGACACATACAGACTGAAAGTGAGGGGATGGAAAAAGATATTCCATGCAAATGGAAATCAAAAGAAAGCTGGAGTAGCTATACTTATATCAGATAAAATAGACTTTAAAATAAAGAATGTTACAAGAGACAAGGAAGGACACTACATAATGATCAAGGGATCAATCCAAGAAGAAGATATAACAATTATAAATATATATGCACTCAACATAGGAGCACCTCAATACATAAGGCAACTGCTAACAGCTATAAAAGAGGAAATTGACAGTAACACAATCATAGTGGGGGACTTTAACACCTCACTTACACCAATGGACAGATCATCCAAAATGAAAATAAATAAGGAAACAGAAGCATTAAATGACACAATAGACCAGATAGATTTAATTGATATATATAGGACATTCCATCCAAAAACAGCAGATTACACTTTCTTCTCAAGTGCGCATGGAACATTCTCCAGAATAGATCACATCTTGGGTCACAAATCAAGCCTCAGTAAATTTAAGAAAATTGAAATCATATCAAGCATCTTTTCTGACCACAACGCTATGAGATTAGAAATGAATTACAGGGAAAAAAATGTAAAAAAGACAAACACATGGAGGCTAAACAATACGTTACTAAATAACCAAGAGATCACTGAAGAAATCAAAGAGGAAATAAAAAAATACCTAGAGACAAATGACAATGAAAACACGACGACCCAAAACCTATGGGATGCAGCAAAAGCAGTTCTAAGAGGGAAGTTTATAGCTATACAAGCCTACCTAAAGAAACAAGAAAAATCTCAAGTAAACAATCTAACCTTACACCTAAAGAAACTAGAGAAAGAAGAACAAACAAAACCCAAAGTTAGCAGAAGGAAAGAAATCATAAAGATCAGAGCAGAAATAAATGAAATAGAAACAAAGAAAACAATAGCAAAGATCAATAAACCAAAAGTTGGTTCTTTGAGAAGATAAACAAAATTGATAAGCCATTAGCCAGACTCATCAAGAAAAAGAGGGAGAGGACTCAAATCAATAAAATCAGAAATGAAAAAGGTGAAGTTACAACAGACACTGCAAAAATACAAAGCATCCTAAGAGACTACTACAAGCAACTTTATGCCAATAAAATGGACAACCTGGAAGAAATGGACAAATTTTTAGAAAGGTATAACCTTCCAAGACTGAACCAGGAAGAAACAGAAAATATGAACAGACCAATCACAAGTAATGAAATTGAAACTGTGATTAAAACTCTTCCAACAAACAAAAGTCCAGGACCAGACGGCTTCACAGGTGAATTCTATCAAACATTTAGAGAAGAGCTAACACCTATCCTTCTCAAACTCTTCCAAAAAATTGCAGAGGAAGGAACACTCCCAAACTCATTCTATGAGGCCACCATCACCCTGATACCAAAACCAGACAAAGACACTACAAAAAAAGAAAAGTACAGACCAATATCACTGATGAATATAGATGCAAAAATCCTCAACAGAATACTAGCAAACAGAATCCCACAACACATTAAAAGGATCATACACCACGATCAAGTGGGATTCATCCCAGGAATGCAAGGATTCTTCAATATACACAAATCAATCAATGTGATACACCATATTAACAAATTGAAGAATAAAAACCATATGATCATCTCAATAGATGCAGAAAAAGCTTTTGACAAAATTCAACACCGATTTATGATAAAAACTCTCCAGAAAGTGGGCGTAGAGGGAACCTACCTCAACATAATAAAGGCCATATATGACAAACCCACAGCAAACATCATTCTCAATGGTGAAAAACTGAAAGCATTTCTTCTAAGATCAGGAACGAGACAAGGATGTCCACTCTCACCACTATTATTCAACATAGTTCTGGAAGTCTTAGCCACAGCAATCAGAGAAGAAAAAGAAATAACAGGAATACAAATTGGAAAAGAAGAAGTAAAACTGTCTCTGTTTGCGGATGACATGATACTATACATAGAGAATCCTAAAACTGCCACCAGAAAACTGCTAGAGCTAATTAATGAATATGGTAAGGTTGCAGGATACAAAATTAATGCACAGAAATCTCTTGCATTCCTATACACTAATGATGAAAAATCTGAAAGAGAAATTATGGAAACACTCCCATTTACCATTGCAACAAAAAGAATAAAATACCTAGGAATAAACCTACCTAGGGAGACAAAAGACCTGTATGCAGAAAACTATAAGACACTGATGAAAGAAATTAAAGATGATACCAACAGATGGAGAGATATACCATGTTCTTGGATTGGAAGAATCAACATTGTGAAAATGAGTATACTACCCAAAGCAATCTACAGATTCAATGCAATCCCTATCAAATTACCAATGGCATTTTTTACGGAGCTAGAACAAATCATCTTAAAATTTGTATGGAGACACAAAAGACCCCGAATAGCCAAAGCAGTCTTGAGGCAAAAAAATGGAGCTGGAGGAATCAGACTCCCTGACTTCAGACTATACTACAAAGCTACAGTAATCAAGACAATATGGTACTGGCACAAAGACAGAAACATAGATCAATGGAACAAGATAGAAAGCCCAGAGATTAACCCACGCACCTATGGTCAACTAATCTATGACAAAGGAGGCAAAGATATACAATGGAGAAAAGACAGTCTCTTTAATAAGTGGTGCTGGGAAAACTGGACAGCTACATGTAAAAGAATGAAATTAGAATACTCCCTAACACCATACACAAAAATAAACTCAAAATGGATTAGAGACCTAAATATAAGACTGGACACTATAAAACTCTTAGAGGAAAACATAGGAAGAACACTCTTTGACATAAATCACAGCAAGATCTTTTTTGATCCACCTCCTAGAGTAATGGAAATAAAAACAAAAATAAACAAATGGGACCTAATGAAACTTCAAAGCTTTTGCACAGCAAAGGAAACCATAAACAAGACGAAAAGACAACCCTCAGAATGGGAGAAAATATTTGCAAACGAATCAACGGACAAAGGATTAATCTCCAAAATATATAAACAGCTCATTCAGCTCAATATTAAAGAAACAAACACCCCAATCCAAAAATGGGCAGAAGACCTAAATAGACATTTCTCCAAAGAAGACATACAGACGGCCACGAAGCACATGAAAAGATGCTCAACATCACTAATTATTAGAGAAATGCAAATCAAAACTACAATGAGGTATCACCTCACTCCTGTTAGAATGGGCGTCATCAGAAAATCTACAAACAACAAATGCTGGAGAGGGTGTGGAGAAAAGGGAACCCTCTTGCACTGTTTGTGGGAATGTAAATTGATACAGCCACTATGGAGAACAATATGGAGGTTCCTTAAAAAACTAAAAATAGAATTACCATATGACCCAGCAATCCCACTACTGGGCATATACCCAGAGAAAACCATAATTCAAAAAGACACATGCACCCCAATGTTCATTGCAGCACTATTTACAATAGCCAGGTCATGGAAGCAACCTAAATGCCCATCAACAGATGAATGGATAAAGAAGATGTGGTACATATATACAATGGAATATTACTCAGCCATAAAAAGGAATGAAATTGAGTCATTTGTTGAGAAGTGGATGGATCTAGAGACTGTCATACAGAGTGAAGTAAGTCAGAAAGAGAAAAACAAATATCGTATATTAATGCATGTATGTGGAACCTAGAAAAATGGTACAGATGAGCTGGTTTGCAGGGCAGAAGTTGAGACACAGATGTAGAGAATGGACATATGGACACCAAGGGGGGAAAACTGCGGTGGGGTGGGAATGGTGGTGTGCTGAATTGGGAGATTGGGATTGACATGTATACACTGATGTGTATAAAATTGATGCCTAATAAGAACCTGCAGTATAAAAAAACAAACAAACAAAACAACTAATACTAAACTTTCATTGGGTTATTTGTATGGAAATACGTTAATATAAATGTTTCAGACACTACATGAAATTTCTAAAAATCTTATATTTGTATTTGTATGGAAATATGTATGGAAATATGTTAATATTAATGTTTCAGACATTATATGAAATTTCTAAAAATCTTATATTTGTATTTGTATGGAAATATGTATGGAAATATGTTAATATAAATGTTTCAGACACTACATGAAATTTCTAAAAATCTTATATTTGTATTTGTATGGAAATATGTATGGAAATATGTTAATATTAATATTTCAGACATTATATGAAATTTCTAAAAATCTTATATTTGTATTTGTATGGAAATATGTATGGAAATATGTTAATATAAATGTTTCAGACATTACATGAAATTTCTAAAAATCTTATATGTTCTGGTATAATGTTATAAGTAATAATCCTAGTTATTACTTTGAAACGTATATCTCAGAAATAACTAATTTTCTTGTCAACTGCATTATTATGAACTTTCATCAAATCTTTAACAGTGGTCATTTTTAAGTCTTTTGTCATTTACAGACAGTTCTGGGTGTACTCTGATGCTTTTGCAAATATGTTCCTATAAAAGGCTTTCATCTTCAAGAAATTCATGGAAAAGACTCTGACAAATACAGGTTTCTGGTAACTGACTGTACTGCTGAACTGAATAAGTAAGAAAAAAAAATAATAATAATAATAGAAATTTGTAGTAGAAAGAAACTATTAGACGAAACATTAAAAGACTTCCCTGGTGGCACAGTGGTTAAGAATCTGCCTACCAATGCAGAGGACACAGGTTCAATCCCTGGTCTGGGAAGATCTCACATGCCGTGGAGCAACTAAGCCTGTGCGCCACAACTACTGAGCCTGCACGCCACAACTACTGAAGCCCGCGCACCCTAGAGCCTGTGCACCACAACTACTGAAGCCTGCCTGCTCTAGGGGCTGCGTACCGCAACTACTGAGGCCCACACGCCTAGAGCCCATGCTCCGCAACAAGAGAAGCCACCGCACCGCAACGAAGAGTAGCCCCTGCTTGCTGCAACTAGAGAAAGCCCACACGCAGCAATGAAGACCCAACACAGCCAAAAAAAAAAAAGAAACATTAAAGTTAGAAATGTTAGAAAACTGTCTCAAAGAAATAGATTCAAGTCTACTATATAATCTATGTAAGTGAGAAATCTAACAAGATAACCTTGCCAGCAAAGGAGTTAAATATAAATAGATCAATTAATACACTGAGTGTAAAGAGCTTAATATCCCTATACAAGGATGAGCATGGATGACTGGGGTAAAAAAGAGCCCACATTTGCTGCCAAATTTTGATAACTGGGGAAATGGTCTAAGTCTATTACAATAGAACAAACAAGCTATCAGGTAATGGGAATTTCAAAAAGAAAATGGGAGTGATCAATAAGGTTACAATACAATATTGAGTTTATGTGGCTCAAATAACACAAATCAAAATATACACCAAACTGGCAGAAATGCAAGAGACAAAGCTTAATTATAACTGGAAACGTAAACATGTCTTTATCAGAATTCAAAACAAATAGATGGAAGTATGAAATTAAAAACCTGAAAACTGCAGGAAAATTAAACAGCCTACAGGTGGAGAGACATACTTCCTTTCAGGTACACATAAATCTTTAACAAATCACTGACTATATACTTGGACACAAAGATAAAATACATTCTAAAGGCAGAAATTCTGTAACTTACTGCATGGACCAAGAAAAATAGAAATAAATGAAACAGAATGAAAAAACCAGTGCTTTTAAAAATAATTACTGAATTATTCTTTAAAACTCAGAAACAACCTCTTTAATAAACAAAGTTCTAAATATAACATATCAATAATGGATATTTCCAATAGATTCCTAATAGAATGATATTGAGTTCTAAATGCCTGTATTAGAAAGAATAAAGAACAAAAAGAAGAAAGTTCTTGACTAACCAAAGCAATCTTGAGAAATAAAAATAGTGCTAGAGGGCTTCCCTGGTGGCGCAGTGGTTGAGAATCTGCCTGCCAATGCAGGGGACACGGGTTCGAGCCCTGGTCTGGGAGGATCCCACATGCCGCGGAGCGACTAGGCCCGTGAGCCACAATTACTGAGCCTGCGCGTCTGGAGCCTGTGCTCCGCAACAAGAGAGGCTGCGATAGTGAGAGGCCCGCGCACCGCGATGAAGAGTGGCCCCCACTTGCCGCAACTAGAGAAAGCCCTCGCACAGAGACGAAGACCCAACACAGCCATAAATAAATACATAAATAAAAATTAAAAAACAGGAGCTGTTGTTTTAAAAAAAAAAAAAAAATAGTGCTAGAGGTATCACACTCCCTGATTTCCGACTATACTACAAAGCTACAGTAATCAAAACAGTATGGTAGTGGCACAAAAACAGACACCTAGATCAATGGAACAGAATAGAGAGCCCAAAATAAACCCACACACTTATGGTCAATTAACTTATGACAAAGGAGGCAAGAATATACAGTGGGGAAAGGATACTCCCTTCAGTAAGTGGTGCTGGGGGACTTCCCTGGTTGTCCAGTGGCTAAGACTCTACGCTCCCAATGCTGGGGGTCCAGGTTCGATCCTTGGTCAGGGAACTAGATCCCACATGCCGCAACTAAGAGTTCGAATTCTGCAACTAAAGATCCCGCATGCCTCAGTGAAGACCTGATGCAGCCAAATAAATAAATAAATTTTTTTTTTAAAGTGGTGCTAGGAAAACTGGACAGCTACATGTAAAAGAATGAAATGAGAACATTTTCTCACATCACATACAAAAATAAACTCAAAATGGATTAAAGACCTAAATGTAAGACCAGAAACCATAAAACTCATAAAAGAAAACATACACAGAACACTCTATGACATAAATTGTAGCAATATTTTTTTTGATCTGTCTCCTAAGGCAAAGGAAACAAAAGCAAAATAAATTAAACTTAAAAGCTTTTGCACAGCAAAGGAAACCATTAACAAAATGAAAAGACAACCTGCTGAATGGGAGAAAATATTTGCAAATGATATGACTGATAAGGGATTAATATTCAAAATATGTAAACCGCTCATACAACTCAACAGCAAAAAAACAAACAACCTGGTTAAAAAATGGGCAGAAGATCTGAATAGACATTTTTCCAAAGAAGACATACAGATGGCTAACAGGCACATGAAAAGATACTTAACATCACTAATCATCAGAGAAATGCAAATCAAAACTACAATGAATGGGGCTTCCCTGGTGGCGCAGTGGTTGAGAAACTGCCTGCCAATGCAGGGGACACGGGTTCGAGCCCTGGTCTGGGAAGATCCCACATGCCGCGGAACAACTGGGCCTGTGAGCCACAATTACTGAGCCTGCGCGTCTGGAGCCTGTGCTCCGCAAGACGAGAGGCCGCGATAGTGAGAGGCCCGCGCACCGCGATGAAGAGTGGCCCCCGCTCTCCACAACTAGAGAAAGCCCTCGCACAGAAACGAAGACCCAACACAGCCAAAAATAAATAAATAAAAAAAAAAAACCCACAATGAAACATCACACCTGTCAGGATAGCTGTCATCAAAAATACTACAGATAACAAATGTTCACAAGGATATGGAAAAAGGGAACCCTTATACTGTTAGTGGGAATGTAAATTGGTGCAGCCACTATGGAAAACAGTATGGAGGTTCCTCAAAAAGCTAAAAACAGAAGTACCACATGATCCAGCAATTCCACTCCTAGGTATATATCAGAAGATAACAAAAATACTAATTCAAAAAGATACATGCACTCCCAACATTCATAGCAGCACTATTTACAATAGCCAAGATATGGAAGCAACCTAAGTGTCCATCAACAAATGAATGAATAAAGAAGATGTGGTGTATATATACAATGGAATACTACTCAGCCATAAAAAAGAATGAAATTTTGCCATTTATAACAACATGGATGGACCTGGAGGGCATTATGCTTAGTGAAATAAGTCAGACAGAGAAAGACAAGTACTGTAATGTTATCACATGTGGAATCTAAAAAATAAAACAAACAAATGAAGATACTAAAACAAATAGATTCACAGATACTGAGAACTAGTGGTTACCAGTGGGGAGAGGCAAGGGTTGGGGAGGCAAGATAAGGATAGGGAATTAGAGGTACAAACTACAATGTATAAAATAAATAAGCTACAAGGACATATTGTACAACACAGAGAATATAGCCAATATTTTATAACTTTTTTTTTTTTGCACAGCTCGTGGGATCTTAGTTCCCTGAAGAGGGACCAGGGCCGGGCCCTCGGCAGTGAAAGCATGGAGCCCTAACCAATGGACCACCAGGGAATTCCCCAATATTTTATAACTTTAAATGGAGCATAATCTATAAAAATTTTGAGTGACTATGTTATTCATCTGAAACTAAAATCAACTATACCTCAAAAAAAAAGTAAGCTCTTGATTATAGACTTAAAAAAAGCACAAAGAAACAAGATTGAAGAAAATAATAGTAAAAAGGAAATAGTAATGGGGTGGTGGTGGTGGGATGAATCGGGAGATTGAGATTGACATATGTACACTAATATGTATAAAATAGATAACTAATAAGAACCTGCTGTATAAAAAAATAAATAAAATTCAAGTCAATAAAAAGAGGAAACAGTAAAACTCAGAATAAAAATATTGAGTTTCCTACTTTAAAAATATTGAGTTTCATAATAAATCAAGGAATTGTATTGGCTATTAACTAAAGAATCTTCTCAGAGTGGTCCCCTTGTATGAAGAAGTAATCTCTATTTAAAGTTTCAAATGACAGAAGAGAATGTAGCATGTAATCCCATTGATTTTATGACAAAAATATGGTTTTGATCACTAAATCTGACAAGTGTCTGAAAGGAAAACAAAAAGCACATCTTTTATTTATGAATGTAAAAACAAAACTTCTAAAAAGAATCCTCACAGGGTAAATAACTGCATTAGGGACTTTCCTGGTGGTCCAGTGGTTAAGAACCCACCTTCCAATGCAGGGGACGTGGGTTTGATCCCTGGTTGGGAAACTAAGATCCCACATGCTGCGGGGCAACTAAGCCCGCACACTCTAGAGCCCACATGCCACAACTACTGAGCCCACGTGCTGCCACTAAGACCCGATGCATCCAAATAAAGAAAGAAAGAAAGAAAGAAAGAAAGAAAGAATGGGCACAAGTCTAATACAAATACTTCACTAAAGAAGATGCACAGGGCTTCCCTGGTGGCACAGTGGTTGAGAATCTGCCTGCCAATGCAGGGGACACGGGTTCGAGCCCTGGTCTGGGAAGATCCCACATGCCGCAGAGCAACTAGGCCAGTGAGCCACAACTACTGAGCCTGCACGTTTGGAGCCTGTGCTCCGCAACAAGAGAGGCCGCGATAGTGAGAGGCCCACGCACCGCGATGAAGAGTGGCCCCCGCTTGCCGCAACTGGAGAAAGCCCTTGCACAGAAACGAAGACCCAACACAGCCAAAAATAAATAAATAAATAAATTAATTTAAAAAAAAGAGGAAGATGCACAGATGGGGATTTCCCTGGCGATCCTGCATGGCGTGCAGTGTGGCCAAAACAAAAACAAAACAAAAGAAACTGCATTAAAAGAATATCTACCACCCAGTATGAAATAATTCAGGAATGCTGTTTTATTCAAGGCCTAATAAAAGAAAAAGTAGTAAAAATGTTGTCATCTTTCTTTTGAGGAATGTGATAATAAAATCATAAGCCAGTTTTAAAATTAGTGTAGCTGCATCACCATTGTCCTTAAAAACAGCATCCAGGGAAGGACGACTTATTGCCTGCTTCTATTTAACATAAGACTTGGGGGCAATGCTTAGGAAAAATAAATACATGGAACAAAATTAATTAAAACATCCCCTTTGTTTTTGTAGTTGGCATGATTGTAAGCCTAAAATAATGTAGAGTTCAATTTCAAGGTATCAGAAGTAATAAATTAACTCAGGCAATTTGCAGGACATAAGGAAATACACACAAGGGACTTCCTTGGTGGTCCAGTGGCTAAGACTCTGCACTCCCAGTGCAGGGGGTCTGGGTTCGATTCCTGGTCAGGGAACTAGATCCTGCATGCTGCAACTAAGACCCGGTGCAGCCAAATAAATAAAATAAATATTGAAAAGAAAAAAGAGAAGAGAAGAGAAGAGAAGAGGAGAAGGACTTCTCTGGCGGCGCAGTGGATAAGAATCCGCCTGCCAATGCAGGGGACACGGGTTTGAGCCCTGGTCTGGGAAGATCCCACATGCCACAGAGAAACTAAACCTGTGTGCCACAACTACTGAGCCTGCGCTCTAGAGCCCACAAGCCACAACTACTGAGCCCGCGTGCCGCAACTACTGAAGCCCGTGCACCTAGAGCCCGTGCTCTGCAACAAGAGAAGCTACCACGAGAAGCCTACACACCACAACGAAGAGTAGCCCCCACTCACCGCCAACTAGAGAAAGCCTGCACGCAGCAACGAAGACCCAACGCAGCTAAAAATAAATAAAATAAGTACATTAAAAAAAAAAAAAAATACACACAAAAATGAACGGTGATCTATTTACTAGTTATATGCAGCTAGAAAATACATCTAAAAATGAGACTGCATTCAAAATGCAGCATTATGATTCTGTGACATTTCATTATTATTTTAATTTCCTCCCAACAGAGTGAAGGGCAAAAAATGAAGAGGCTAATTGGATAATCTGATAACAAGATAAATTTAAATTCTGATTAGAGGAACTGTATATCCCAACTTGTAAATGAATAAAGACAGACAAAACAGCAAGGAGGGCTTCCCTGGTGGCATGGTGGTTAGGAATCCGCCTGCCAATGGAGGGGACATGGGTTCGAGCCCTGGTCCGGGAAGATCCCACACGCCACGGAGCAACTAAGCCCGTGCGCCACAACTACTGAAGCCCGCATGCCCAGAGCCCGAGCTCCGTAACAAGAGGAGCCACCGCAATGAGAAGCGTGTGCACGGCAACAAAGAGTAGCCCCCACTCACTGCAACTAGAGAAAGCCGCGCACAGCAACGATGACCCAATGCAGCCAAAAATAAATAAAATAAATAAATTTAAATTTTTAAAAAAGTATTAAAACAAAACAAAAAAAACAGCAAGGAGGAGTCCCCAAAGCTGACTCACACAAAAAACTCAATGAAAGAGTCCCCAGAGTCCACAGGTTAAATCAGGGATCAGGGAGCTCTTTAGAAGGTCATTTCTACTTGGCTCTGCCACGGAGGATTTGAACCACCCCAGAGCTGGGAGCCAAAGGAGTTAGCTGAACAGGCAGTGGAGTAGTGTGATATGCACCGGCAGTGCCTGAAATTTAACAAAGTGGAGTGGTAAAATCACGTTCTTCACAGTCTAACCCACTAACAGTGAAAACATGACAGAGAAGAGATAAACTGGAAAGAAAATAAGCAGCCTGTGAGAAAGATGGCAAAAGCTACCATTGCCAGGCAAACAGGAAGCCTGACTGAGGTCCCTGGGCGCTTCAACAACACACTCCTGGACACACGCTGCACTTGGCTTTTTCTCCAAGAGGTATTTTGCTGCCCTGTTGCTGGGTAACTGCCCTGTCACCTCAGAAATAAGTTTACTGAGACCATTTCTACTTTTTTCTTCATATCTGCAGTTAACATAGTAAAATCAATTCAAAAAATATACATAAACCCATTCACTCAAAATCTTGCATACAGGGGAGTTCACAGACCCCAGTTAAAAGCCGTTTTAGGGAATTCCCTGGCAGTACAGTGGTTAGGACTCCGAGCTCTCATTGCTGAGGGCCCAGGTTCAATCCCTGGTCGGGGAACTAAAATGCCACAAGCCGCACGGCACGGCTGAGGGGGAAAAAAACAAAAAGCTGTTTTATAGTCAGCACAGAGCTCTTCTCAAGGGAGGAAGAATCAGTACTGCTGGCTAATTCATCCCCTCAAAAAGCAGTGAATGTATGTAGGACTGTAGTAGTTTGTACATATCCACAACCTCCTGCCCTTAGGCCTGGACACACCAGGGTATCGGGACAGTGAACTGTAGGTCTGACCTCGGGAACAATAAAGCTTACTTACAGGAGACGGCGTCTTCAATCTGTGTCACGTTAGCAAAGTGGGCAGTGTTTGGGATGCCCAAACACCTCATGCCATGAGCATGACGCCATTCCTGGGAGAAGCAAGAGGACAATGTGAAATGGGATGACTGAACACTGAGCACTAACTCCATTCTACTCATAAGCCCTACCCTGACCCTTTGCAAAAGGCTCCACCTAAAGGCAGCGTTCCTTTTGTGGCTCTTGTTTGTAGACAGCTGGCTGTGACTGACAAGAGGCCGTTACTTCAAAGCAGCACTGCACTGTTTGCCTCACTGGGCTGGTTTATAAAAAACCTAGATTCCAGATCCAGACAAAACCTGTGTCAAGACCACAACTCACCAGTCACCTCCCAAGCAACCCCCCCCCACCAGCATGAGTAAGCGTTACTGATGGCTGGTCAGCGTCATCTTTGGAAGTAAAGGAGAAGACTGTTTATCAGATACAGGCAAGGACACGAAAGAGACCAGGAAGAGATGCTGATGCAATGACAGCTCTGGCTCAGGGACAGCAAATGGCATGGGCCCTGGATACCAATTCTAATTCGTTGGAGGTGGTGTTGAGAAAGATTCAGAGAGTACTCAGAAGCTTGGCGGAAAAGACCCCAGGATCAATTAGTAATATGTACGTCTGAGGGAGAGAGAGAGGAGTTCATATAAATTCGCCATCCTTGGCTACATCTAGCAAGTCTTCCATTCTGTAAAATTTCCTTCCAAGTACTAAGAATTGAAGGCAGAAACAAAACAAGGGTGAGTTCACTTACTGGAGTACCACCCAGATAATGCTTTCTCTCAAGAATAGTTTGATAAATGTCATCCTCTTCGTTTCTTTTTTTCAAGAGGCAGAGGCCCATTTAAGACCCAAAGAAGGAGGCGGTCAGCCCTTTCTTTGGTCCTGAGTACTAACAACAGGATAGAGAAATGACCAAGGAGTCAGAGAGGCAAAAAGAAAAATAAAGAGCAAGCAAGAGGAAACAGAAATGAGGTTCAAACAGCAGAGTGGTGGGATGCCTCCAGAAACCACCTCAGGTACTACCACCACCAAGGCTGGCACTGGTGCCAGAGGCCAAATGCCACATGCTGGACTTTAGATCCACTCCTTCTCTGATTCTCTTAGGCTCTGGACACTAGTGATCCTCTCAGGCTGCTCCTATCCTCTTCTCTAAAAGACTCATGTTTCATGCTTCAACGTCCAAGAGAAATGGCTCTGAATTCCTTACAGCAAAGTGCCGCTGGAAGGCCTTGGGACCCCGGTAGGTGTAGTTTCCACAGATCTCACAGTTATAGTTGATATTCAGGCCATGAAGCTTATACAACCAGTAAGGAATGGGCTAAAAGAAATCAGATAAAAAACAGTATTAGACTAGTGTCTGCATCTGCTTCCAAAATGGGATATGAGGGAAAGATGGTAGCGCTGGGACTGACTTTGCCATCCCAGCCGAGGGGCAGGTTTTTGGGGTTATAAATGATCTCGTTCTCCTCGTCTTCACTTTCGCTCTCGCTGATCTGCTCTTCCTCCTCCTCCTCTCGCTCCTCTCCGGTTCTTGCCTGCTTGCGCTGCACATTTTCATGAGTGAGGTGTCGCTGTTCCTAAGCCAAGCCCGTAAATGAAAGGGGAAGTCAGAGAACAGTGCAGGACAAGAAGGGAACTTTCCTATTCTGCTATAACCCTTGCTGACCCCTCGCTTCCAAGGATTAGGCTTTCTTTCTTGTCAAACAAAGAGAAAGTCTTGTCTTCAAATCAGAATTCCTCATCAGCAGAGGAATGATTCTTCCCTGATCCTAAAGGAAAAAGTCAAAGGTTTCATAAAGCACTTGCCTAAGTTACTCGCCTGAGGCCACGAACTATCACAGAACAACAGAGAACAGTCTCTTCTCTTCCAACTCTAAAATATCTCCTGAACCGGTCCTTCCTTCTCCTTCCCACTGTTACCGTCCTCACCAAGATGGCAACCTTCTAACTTGCCCTGAGTCTCTCCTCATTCCAGTCCAGCTTCCACGTTGTTCCCAGATTTTTCTGCTCAAAAAAACCAATCTAATGGTGCACTTTGCTTAAAGAACTTTTATTGGCTTTCTGCTGCTTAAAGGACAAGGTCCCAATTTCCAACATAACTTGCCGAATTTCTCTGACCACTCCCTCCCTTACAAGGCACACCCATATACACTGGTTTCCTCATTATTTCCTTTCATCGTATTTTACCTTCTTGCTTGCTGTTTCCTCTACCTGGAACATTTTTATCTCCCTCTTTCTACTTAGAACACTCAATCTCAATGTACTACAGCAGGTGTCACATTATACTGCAGTTATTTGTAGCCCTCAGCTGCAAAGTGGGCTTTTCGAGGGCAAGAGGCTGTGTCATATTCACTACTGTATCCAAAGATCTAGCATAATGTCTGGAAACCAACAGGTACCAATAAATGGTGAAATAATGGTAAAAATAATATCAGTACATTAACAAGAGCAACATCTAGAAACCATTTTGGCTGTAACTGGCTGGGATTCGAAAGACAAGAGTGCCACCTCCTGGCAGGGAAAGCAAAATGCTCTCAAAGGAGGGAGAAGTAGTGGGCACACCTGTGTCAGGGGCACAAATTTGCCTCGCAGTCTTCTTCAGAGGACTGGCAACACAGACTGCTGCCCACCCTAGCACAGTGCAGGTTTACTGTGGAGAATATAAGTACCCCCAGTATCCAATGTCTGGCTAGCCTCCTCTTACCAAAAGCAGTTGTAATAGAAGGAAACAAAAAGATGAATCTTAGTTTTATAAGCTATCATATAAGTGGTCCTCAAACAAGGGCAGAATGAAAATGTCCACGGCAACCGACAGAGACACGTAGACCAGCTCTCTGAGCCGGAGCCACCTGCTCACTCAAAGCACCATGTGAGCATTTGTAGAGGCAAAGGCTCAGAGTGGTTGAAAACTACACAAAGCAGACAATTAGAAAGGCCAGTCCTCTGCAGGACTCCCAGAGACACTGACCACCTTCTCTGGGTGAGTGGTGCCCTTTCCTCCACCTTCTCTTCCCTGAAAGAGTCATTGCCTCCCACTCGTCCCTCCTTTCTCTCCGAGATAAGCATCCTGGTCAGGTTAGGCCTTTTTCTACCCGCAACCCCCACTTCAGCTTCTTCTTGAAAGAATATTCAGAAAGGAGCAGCTCACAGCCAGCTCTGTACCACCAACCTCCTGGCCCTAAGAAGTTTCGCACAATCTTGTGAACACGTAAGGAGTGCCTTTTCAGAATAAGTCACATCTGAAAAGCCACTCTTATCTGCCTTTGGAGTGTCTGCTCCTCGGGTCACCCCTGGGTATACTCCAGAGCTCAGGCAAAGAACCTGGATACTAAGGGGAGTCTATTCTCTCTGCCTAGCCTCACGCGATTGGGCAACCTTGGGAATATCACCTAACAACAGACACCTAAGAACAGAACAGCACCTCAGTGAAAGGCCAAGTACCCTGGGAGAACCCAATTTTCTGCTGAAGTAGTTTGATATGTATCTTTCCTCTTGCAATCCTAAAAAAAAAAATCCTACAAATTCATATTTCTCTTACTTCCCCATGTTGTAGCATTTACAGCCCTCAGCAGAGTCAGTTACTCACCCCAAGAATCTCTACATATTCGTAGATCTGGGCTTCTAGGAAAGCAATGTCTTTGTTCCTCTCAGTGTCTCTGAAAATAAGAAATAAACTCTATCACTCAAGGGTTCTTTTACCCAATGCCCTGTTCGTATATCTGGGAACATTTATTCCATGGGTGCATTAAAAATTACAAGCATGTGAGAAATACCACATTGTGAAAGCAAATGCTCTGTTCAGCTCAGGACTCGCTGATAGAAGTACTGAGGTTATTTCTTAGAATGCATGGAAGCTTCCTCTTTGACCTCATTCTAGAAGGTGAAAGACATATCCAGGTATTTAAATTTCCATGATTATAACATACAAAGGAAATGTGGTACAGAAGAGCAAGCTCTGGAACCAGCAGACTTGGGCCCAAATCCTGACCCTGCTCCTTAGTAACTGTGAGATAACAGACACACTCCAAAACTTTTCTAAGTCCTTATCTGCAAAAAATCAGGATAACTTTTTGGGCTTGTTTTGAGAATTAGGAAAACCACATATAAAAAACACCCTGTACAGGGCTTCCCTGGTGACGCAGTGGTTAAGAATCCACCTACCAACACAGGGACACGGGTTCGAGCCCTGGTCCGTGAAGATCCCACATGCCGTGGAGCAACTAAGCCTGTGCGCCACAACTACTGAGCCTGCGCTCTAGAGCCAGCGAGGCACAACTACTGAGCCCGCAAGCCTAGAGCCCGTGCTCCGAAACAAGAGAAGCCACCGCGATGAGAAGCCTGTGCACTGCAACGAAGAGTAGCCCCCGCTCGCTGCAACTAGAGAAAGCCTGCGCACAGCAACAAAGGCCCAACGCAGCGAAAAATAAATAAAAATAAAATAAATTTATTTTTTAAAAAAACCCCTGTACAAGCACGTGGCTCAAGAATAGATTCAACTGTCATTAGCAAAAATGTACTTAGAAAAATATTTTTGAACCTACTTAGTTTCTATAACCTACAGAGGTAACAAAAGGTACCCGGGGCACCGTTTCAACTTTACAGACATCACGCACTCTCAGTCAGCTGAGTACAGACTGTCTTTGGTTTATAATAATAACAAGGAGAGCACGCTCTGCCATTAGCAGAGAGAAGGAGCTGACTGGGTCTCGATGGATCAATAGTGGTGATAAAACAGGCTTTAAAATTTCTGTTGTGGTAAGCATTCTGCATGGGAATAAAAACTTTAAAGTGTCAGCAGAGGTGCGGCCCCAGCCACTCACCGCTTGGTGCCCTTTGACTTGGGATTTTTGGCAAACAGGGAGGTGTCGAGTGACTCCAGGGACTTTCCTTTGGTGCTGAATAGCCTCTGGGCTCGCTCTTCTAGGGTCCTAAGTAGACACAAGGGGCAAAGGATTTCAGGATTACTTTATAGGCTTGCTTATCTTTGCAGTGGGGGATGACAGAAAGAAGGGAATCAGAGCCACTTAGAAGATTGTGAAACACACAGTAAATGAGACAGTTCCGATAGAAAGACCAGCCTCTTACCCGCCGCACTTCAGGCCTAAAGCTAAGAGTGCAGATTTCAATCTGTCCAGACCCAGGGAGGCCAACTCCTGTATGAAAGAGACAATTTACAATTTTATATAAATAGACTTGGAGAAACAACAAATGCTGAAACTTCGTCTTTGCAGGCTGGGGTGTGGGTGTTCCTAAAGCTGTGGCAAGACCACACATTCCATAGCCAATCTCCTAGCAGTACGCCCCAACTCTCCAAAGAGGCCTTGGGGGTTAAGTTCATACATAACCATACTGGTAGTGTTCCATTACCTCCACTACAGCTTAAGATGGTTAGAATTTTTAGTTTACAGTTTTCAAAGAAGTTGGATACACTTTTTATTCTTTTTATCTCTCTACATTCTTTGTAGATGCTTGGCCCCAAGAACTGATGTCTTATCATGATAAGTCTATCACATTAAAAACAGGAGACCAAGTGATCCCTCTGAGGAGTGAACAGGCAAGACCAGCACAGTGCATAAAGAAAACATACCTCCCAGGAGGAGAATGCAGAGAGGTCAAGATGGGCTCCGGCATGGGTCAGGGCACTGCTTGTCTCTTTCTGGAAAGAACAATATGATGTTTATTAACACCCAGGTTTAGAATGAAGGCAAGGGAGTCATCTAAAGTACAGGCACACCTCAGAGACATTGCAGGTTCAGTTCTAGACCATCACAGTAAAACGAGTATCACAATAAAGCAAGTCACATGACTTTTTTGGCTTCCCAGTGCATATAAAAGCTATGTTTACACTATACTGTAGTCTAATAAGTACACAATAGCATTATGTCTAAAAAAACAATGTACATGCCTTAGTTAAAAAATTCTTTATTTTCGGGGCTTCCCTGGTGGCGCAGTGGTTGAGAGCCCACCTGCCAATGCAGGGGACGTGGGTTCGAGCCCTGGTCCGGGAAGATCCCACATGCCGTGGAGCAACTAAGCCCGTGCGCCACAGCTGCTGAGCCTGCGCTCTGGAGCCTGCAAGCCACAGGGCTGAGCCCACGTGCCACAACTGCGGAAGCCCGCGTGCCTGGAGCCCGTGCTCCACAACAAGAGAGGCCACCGCAGTGAGAAGCCCACGCACCACAATGAAGAGTAGCCCCCACTTGCTGCAACTAAAGAAAGCCTGCGAGCAGCAATGAAGACCCAGTGCAGCCAAAAACAAAATAAATAAAACAAATAAATTTATTTAAAAAAAAAATACTTTATTGCTAAAAAAATGCTAACCGCCACCTGAGGCTTCAGTGAGTCTTGGTAGTAACAAAAATCACGGATCACGGACCACAATAACAAAAGGAAAAATGGCACTAATAGATTTGCTTGACCCAGGGTTGCTGCAAACCCTCCATCTGTAAAACATGCACCATCGGAGAAGTGCAAGACAGCAAAGTGCAGTAAGATGAGGTGTTCGTGTATCAGGTGCTGGTTGGCCCCTTATACACATGTATGAATAACAGCCAAATGCCTACAAGAGCAGAGCAGAAAAAACCAGATTGAAAAACTCTCCCAGAGATTTCAGGAAAACTCAAGTTTGTCCCCAGGAATGAAAACATAAAGATTTCTAGCATATAATTATATCAGTTTTCAGTCAGTAGGAACCACAGGGCAGTAATGACATGGTTGGTGAAACTCCTGGGCCCAGCCAATGGCAAGCGGGCCCTGACAAATCTCTTTCAAAGTACACAGAGAAAACCCAGCATACTTGGCAGACAACATCTCACGGCCATAACTGATCCCAAGGGATCAGCACCTCATGCCCTAAAGCAGAGGCTCAAGATTAAAGTAAAATAATTAGTTTACGTCCCTGGATGTCCTCCACCCACACCCCCACTGAAGCTCACCGGCCATCCAGGAAAAGTACCATTCTCCCACTTCTTCTCAAACTCATTCTGAATTTTCCCAAAAAGTTCATTCTGATCTTGGAGAGGTTTCACTCTATCTGTGTAATCCTGAAGGTACTCAAGCAGCATCTCCAGATATCTACAGAGGAGTAAATAACACAGAGACAGCAAGGTTCTATTTTTGATATACTGTTATGCCCTGTAAAACATACTTATAATTCCAGTGAAACTAGTTTTTTCAAGTAATAATACTACTTTAAAAATTGAGCTTACAATTGGCTTTCTCCTAATATGTCATCTTTTTTTTTAAACATTTATTTATTTGGTTGTGTCAGGTCTTAGTTGTGGCAGGCAGTCTCCTTAGTTGTGGCTCACCGGCTCCTTAGTTGCAGCTGGCAGGCTCCTTAGTTGCAGCATGCATGTGGGATCTAGTTCCCGGATCAAGGATCGAACCCGGGCCCCCTGCTTCGGGAGCACGGAGTCTTAACCACTGCGCCACCAGGGAAATCCCTCTCCTAATATGTCATCTTGATTCTGACCTTTCCTATCTTCTTTCATCCTCATGATACAATTCCAAATACTAAAGTCTTAACTCACATATAAAAGATTTTAGGTAAAAAGAAAATGAGAAAAAGAGAGGAAGGTAGAGTACAGATTACTAACCAGGGGCATAACAACACAAACAAAACTTAAATCTATACGTCAGACCCAGGCACTTCACTTCAATCACAATCTGAGAAAGTCTAATTTTTTCCCATTCAACCCCAAAGACACAGAGCCACCTGGATGGGAGACTTCCTTCTACAATGAGACAACATTAAGAACAGTATGGGTCTAAGATCGCAGATGTGCCCATAGACACACATTCTTCCAGAGCCAGAGTATTATGGTTTTGAAACCATGTCATTCAAAATTCCTATCCTCCAACAAACCTGGAAGTCATTCATATATGCCTTTCATGCAACAAAATTCAAAACTGCCCTCAAACCTTCTCATTAAACAATCTTCTAGTTAAATCCAGTAGAGGCCGAGAAACTAGTAATGGCTACCTCTTATACTCTGCATTCTTCCTTTCTTTAGGAATGTCAAACAACTGGTCGAAGATTGACAGGTAAGTGATATAATCCAGCTTCTGGAAAGAGAAAAGAAATGACAAGAGATTCAGTTAGGTGTTTGCACCAAGTTGCAATATAATCTCCAATAAATGAGATTAAAATTGAGTGTTGCCTAACAAAGTAACAAGGCCCAGCTCACTTTAGTCTTTTTCCCCCCCTAACATTTAATTCCTGCACTCAGTGTTAATTCCACTGGACTGAGCAGAATATCAGATACACAATTAACTCTGTGAAATAAAGATCAAGTCAATAAACCATAAGCTAAAAGAAACATCTGTTGAACATTACTACTGGGTTGGCCAAAAAGTTCATTCAGTTAGTGAATATGTTTTTCAATCAAGTTCTTCGTGAAAATGAAAAATGTCTTTTATATTTACTTAAAACCAAATGAACTTTTTGGTCTACCCAATATATACGGGCACTTGTTTAAAGACTGACACCCACTACACATCCTAAAATAAGGTCCCAGAAGGTGCCATTTGTTCACTCATTCAATCACTTACTGAATATCTTTGGACCAACTACATGGATACAGGTGAGAACAAGACAGATGCAGGACTGTACTCATGGAGCTTAAAGTTTAGTCACAACTTTTGAGACATGTCCTCACAACCCCAAGAGAAATTTCATCATGTATTTCCTTGTGACCCTGAGACTGTCACATTAAACCTCAGCTCTTATGGTAAGTTATTTTCTAATACCTTTTTAAATATATTAAATAGCCCTCCTGGCAGAGATTATGTTTTTGTATCTTTCATGTACCTACTACTATGTGTGCCTAACACAGAAGCCTGATGCATACTTGTGAGTTTAAAAAATTTTTTTATTTTTACAAAAGCAAAATAAGTTTGTTGTATTAATAAAATAAAATTTATTGATAAGTAAAATATGCTTATTGTATTCACTGTAGAAACCCGACTTTCACTTTGAAAAGTGTTTCATTCCAAGAAAGCACATCACCTCTTTAATATTTACATAACAGTTCCAGAACACAAGGAAGACACTCTAATTGTTTCAGGTCTAGTAGCCCCAGCCCAGTGTCCTGACTCACCCCTAGAATCAGAACCACTCTCCCCTCTCCTGGGTCTTACCTCAGAGGCCTTCAGGTTAATGTATTTGAGGTAACAGTCATGGAGATCAAGGTAACGACCATATCCCTCTTCATCTGTGAACTCCACCAAATCTGAAGGAATCAGATATCAAGATTCAGATACTAAAGACCACTTTCTTGGACTTGACTTTTCAAGTGGACTGCATTGTTTCATAATGCAGCCCTTCATCCAAATATCCTCCCTCTAGTCACAAAGTGAACAGACCTCACTTTTCCAGGTGAGTGAATTTGAGCTGGGCTAGCACAAAATCACTATTTTGTCCAAGGCCGACTCAGGATGACAATCTAGTCCAGACTTTTCTCTAGTCTAGCAAAGAGGAAATCAGTAAGGGAACCTGGCTATAAATTTCTCTGGGGCCTTTTTCCAGGACTCTGAGGGCAAATCTGAGCTCTGGTCATTAACCTGTACTTCTGCTAGTGCTGGATAGAAACATTAAACCCTACTTACTTTGTGCCTCTTCACTTGGATTCTCTCGAGCCTTCAGGAGCTCCTCAAATTCCACTGACATTGGCACACAGATCTGATGGGAAAAACAAACGCTCAGGTGGGTTTTTCAACATAGAAGTTGCAATATCACAGAATGGACTATATAGAAAGTTGGATTTCTAACGCTTTATTTGGCCTTGATTTTTCATTAGGAGCTTTCTTCTGTTTTCTAATTACCTTGCTTTTTCCTTTTCCTTTTTGCATGTTTTAACTAAAAATTGCTAAAATAACACATGCTCACAAAAACTCAAATAACACAAAAAGACAAAATGAAAAAAAAATCAAGGTTCAGGGCTTCCCTGGCGGCGAAGTGGTTAGGAATCCGCCTGCCAATGCAGGAGAAATGGGTTTGAGCCCTGGTCTGGGAAGATCCCACATGCTGCGGAACAACTAAGCCCGTGTGCCACAGCTACTGAGTCTGCGCTCTAGAGCCCGTTTGCCACAACTACTGAGCCCGTGCGCCACAACTACTGAAGCCTGCGCACCTAGAGCCCATGCTCCCAACAAGAGAAGCCACCACGAGAAGCCTGCACACCACAACGAAGAGTAGACCCCGCTCGCCACAACCAGAGAAAAGCCCACGTGCAGCAACGAAGACCCAACGCAGCCAAAAATAAAATAAATAAAACAAATAAATTTATATATATATAAAAGAAAAATCAAGGTTCCCTTGGACTTCCCTGGTGGCACAGTGGATAAAAGACTCTGTGCTCCCAATGCAGGGGGCCTGGGTTCAATCCCTGGTCAGGGAACTAGATCCTACATGCATGCCGCAACTAAGAGTTCGCATGCCTCAACTAAGGAGCCTGTGTGTCGCAACTAAGGAGCCCGCATGACGCAACTAAGACACCTGGTGCAACCAAATTAATAATATTAAAAAAAAAAAATCAAGGTTCCCCTTTAATAATTCTCCTGGGAATAGCTAACCACTGTCAACAGACCCTTTGAATTTTTATTATTTATTTATTTATTATAAATTTATTTATTCATTTATTTAATTTTTGGCTGCATTGGGTCTTTGCTGCTACATGTGGGTTTTCTCTAGCTGCTGAGAGCAGGGACTACTCTGTTGTGGTGTGCGGGCTTCTCATTGCAGTGGCTTCTCTTGTTGCAGAGCATGGGCTCTAGATGCACGGGCTTCAGCAGTTGTGGCTCACGGGCTTCAGCAGTTGTGGCTCATGGGCTCTAGAGCACAGGCTCAGTAGTTGTAGCGCAGGCACTTAGTTGCTCCGCGGCATGTGGGATCTCCCCGGACCAGGGCTCGAATCCGTGTCCCCTGCATTGGCAGGTGGTTCTTAACCAGCCATTCCCAAACTTTGCTACACGTTAGAATCACCTGGGAGAGTGCTAAAAAATCCTAACGCACTTGATACCAATTTAATCAGAAGTGGTGGGGAAGTATCAGTACTTTTTAAACACTCCCAGATTCAAACGCACAGCAAAATTTGGAAACCACTGCTCTATGTATTTAAATATATGTATTTGTGCAAGCACATACAGGCAAGTGCAAGATTATTTTTTTGTTTCTCACATAATTAGACTTATTTTTTTTTCCCTTTCCCTTAGTATATCTTAGGCATTCTTCCAATCATTTATTCAAGCACTTATTCCTCATCACCTTCCTACCTGGGCTGGGATAAGGTTAACACACCAGAATGGTACTTGTGCCTTCTCTCTTGGTTACCAAAAGACTTAATTCTCTACCTTCCAAAGGGGATGAGGAGACATAGGTAGGTGTGTGAGGGTACATTCATGTACCTCCACTTCACTTCAATAAATAGCCTCTCCTGTCTGGTATTTTCAGTCTCTTCATTTTTCCATCGGCTCCTTTAAATATGTATGCCTCCCTTATTTTCCTTATGATCCTCCTGCTTCTCCTCTCCTTTTTTCTGCCAGTCTTTCAAATGCATGCTAAACACTCCACACTACTGTATCCTCATTATCCACTTGTGCCTCTGTGGCCAGATTTCCACTCCCACTTCTTCAACAGAGTAGCAACCCTGGCAGTTACCAATCAACAACAGCTGATACCAGTGACTTCCTTTGTGAAACTCATTGGCTGAGCTTCAGTAAGACATTACCTGGAGCTGCCATTTGACCTGTGATGGATGGCTTCCCAGACTCCTTTTCAGTTAAGTACCTTATTAAGAGTGTGCCCCAAGGCACACAGAAACTGACAGTCTCCCTTCACACTGTCTCTCCCTCCCAGAGCTCTATGATCCGTGGCTTCAACCATCAAGTACATGTGGTAATTCTCAAGCCCCAGTCACCTAATTTCAACTGCTTATGGGACACTTCTACCTAGATATAATATGACCTGAAAATCTACATACATAAAAATTCATTTCCACTACAAATGGGTTACCTCTTTCTTCCTTATTTCTATCAAGGGAACAACTTTTTAGTTACACAGTCATAAAAGCTCAGAGTAATCACTGACCTATCTCTCTCCACTTATCCTACAGCCATGCCTTGCTCCCCCTTCCCCTGGAATTCCTTTGGTCAGCTGTGTAAGATGCTTAATGGATTCTTCAATAACTGAGATATAATCTCTGCTCCTTATCATTTTACAGTATAGTGGGGCAGACGTTCATTGTCATAAAATATGACAGAATCATAAAGATAGGAAAGATTAATTGGGGGAGTAAAGGAGACTAGGAAGGAATTTTCATGAAAGAGTAGGCCTCTGGGCTGAATCATGAAGGTGTAATGATCACTGGAAGCGAGTAAAGCCTTTTTGTGTTAGTTGGATCCTCTAGGTAGCAGATTTTAAGACAGAGTTAGGAGCACAAGTGGTTTATTGGGTCGGTATTATCCATTAAAGATAAAAAGGAGAGAGGAGGATTGGGCAGGGAGAGCCCAGACCATGATGAAGATAGGACAAAATCTTGACCAACCCAATGAGGAACTCTGGAGCAAAGATTACTCACTAGAAGAGTCTCACAATGGGCAGAAATAACCAGGCCATGGTACCCCCACTGTGCTCAGTCACTGGCTGGGGGCTGCCCAGGAAGAGAACGGCCTTAGCTTAAAGCTGAGGGAGATCCTGAAAGCACTGGAGTTGCAGGATGTCACCTAACTTCGCTGCTTGCAGCTAACTGGCGAGTTCTTTTTTGAAGGGACACCTGAGTGGCAATCTCCACTTTCCTTACACCTTTCCTTTGTATGCTCTTTGGACAGGTTTGGAGAAAATACTTTCTGAGGTCATACCTCATTTGGGTGCTTCCGGTGGAATTCCTTTATTTGTTTGAGTCTATTATAGAATTCAGCAAATTCATTGGGTCCTGAAATGGCATTGAGCTCCTCCTTTCGTAACCTGCAATTTCAGAAAAAATCCAGAGAACACGGAACACAAACTCAGTCCTTTAACCATGGCTCCTCAAAAGCAATAATTCCTGGATTGGCTGTGACTGTCACTTACCCATCCTTATCATCATACAAATCCCTCAGGTTCCCACTGACTTCCATATACCTCTGAAAGGCAAACACAAACCCATCAGGATGAAGCAATCTGTACAACTTAGACCCAAGCAACCAACAAAGGCTCTCTTGTCAAAGCCCAGGGAAAGCTCAAGAGATATGGTGTTAAAAGTTCCTGTTCTTTCTGGTACCTTTAACAGACAGCACTGGTTCCTAGTTACTTTTTAAAACAGGTCATTTTGAAGATTAAGTGATGTGATTTTAGGGGTGGCAGAAAGTTCCTATATTTAACTCTCCCTAGAAGAGTCATAAAAGAGAGCCATTGTCACCCTTTGGTAAACAGCAGTTCCCACCTAAGACACTCAAAGATAAAAGGATGGTCCAAGATGATTTTCACTATTTCAAAAGGCTTGACTGAGGAGTGCACAGACTAAATAAAACATCACACAGTTTCTTTTGAATTCGAACTCAGGATGGTACGAGTACGTAGTCCCTTCTCCAAAACTTTTGGGACCAGATTTGTTTCAGAATTTGGAATTTTTAAGTTCAGGAAGGTACTGCATGCAATATCCCTAGCGGAATCTGGAACACATGTTGATAGTTCTGCAGTGAAACTTACGCATTATTTATTAAATGTGATAAAGACCATAAAAAGCCTCCCATCTGTTCAGGTCAAGTCAGATTTTTGCCATCAAACAATTACCAGAACAAACAAATAAAAAACCTTTTGTTTTCAGAGTATTTCGGATTTGGGAATTTAGATAAGGGATTAGGGGCTTGTAATATTGATTATCTCTTCCAAATTAGAAACTCTGATTAGGTCTTTTATTCTTTTCTAAACAGATTTCAAACATGCAAAAGTAGAGAGCATGGTATAACGAACCTCCATTTACCTACCGCTTAGCTTTAACATAAAAATGTATCAGTATTTTGATCTTAACTACTTTTCTAAAAGTAAGAAATTGAACTATTACTAGGAAAATGCAGTGTGGTAGGCAAAAAATACTTCAAATGCTTCAATACAGTGTTCTGGGAGGAAAACAGTAATACACAGCATTCTTTTTTGGGGAGAAGGGAGAGTACCTTCTAAGCTTGAATGGTTGACTCCTGGTAACTACTCATTGCACATCCATAGAATACAGAATGCTCTAAGGGGCATCCTTCCGAGTAATTAAGAATGAATGAGAGTTCCCCGTTCACAGAAGCGAGCAAGGGTGGTTAAGCACCCTTTGGCAGGCATACAAACCCTCGACTGGCCAACCCGGTTACCTTTGTCCAGGGCTCCAGGTGACCCCCCCGCCCCCTTCTTCCAGCCCATCGCGGCCCAAAGAGAAGTGGACAGCGGGGCACTCACATCTTGCATGGCCCGTGTGCGGTGGTCAGAATTGATCTGGTCCCGGAGCTGAAGAAAGGCAAACGGTGACACAAGACACCGTTAGTCGGAGTTCTGGAGTTGGGAAGGCCGCCCAAGGGCGGAGCTTATCCGCTCAGGTCTTAGCAGCCTAAGCAGAGAAGCCTCTGGGCGCTGGGCCCGGGGGAAGGTTACCTAGGCCGGAGCTCGGGTAGGGAGCCCCGGGAAGGGGCGGGCGCGGGGCAGGTCTGAGGACCGAAGAAAACTCTCAGAGGTTGAACCCGGGCATGGGGCCCAGCCTCAGGGGTAGCCCCTGCCCAGGCCCCACTCACCGTGGACTTCTTAGTGAGCATCTCTTTAGCCATGACGTCCATGAGCCGTTCCTTCTCCTCGTGATAGCGCCGCTGCTGCTCCAGAATTGTCTCCATCTTCCCTCCTCCGCCGCCGCCGCCGCCTCAAATCAAGCTAGAACACCGACACGGCCGGAAACAACTCCTGCTGCCTTGCGCGCCCGCGTCCCTAAGAGGCGCGTCCGGCGTCACCTAAGTTCCGCGGCTGCCGGAAGTTCCTCGGGGACTCGAGGAAAAGTGAGCACCGCAGGAGACCCAGTCAGTGCTATGGAGACGGCTGCAGTGCCCCTGCTGGCCGGGGGTGTGTGGCGCGATGCCGAACGATTTGCAGGTGCCTCTAGGGGGCATACAGAAATCCACCAGCCTGGCAGTAAGGACTCTGACCTGGCTTCCCGGGGCTTCCCCGGCCGCGTGGCCGGGCGGGTAGGGACCTGGACTGAGTAGTTGAGGAGCATGGATGGGAGCTGGGGAACCGGAACTTGTGTCTCCGGCTCTCAGTGTGACCTGTGACAACGTTTTTTCCTTCTCGGGACATCGGTGTCCTCGTCAGTAAAATGGGGGTGATAGCGGGTTTCTTTTCTTTTCTTCTCTCCCTCCCTCCCTCCCTCCCTCTTTCTTTCTTTCTTTCTTTCTTTTTAATTTTTATTTATTTATTTTTGTCTGTGTTGGGTCTTCGTTTCTGTGCGAGGACTTTCTCTAGTTGTGGCGAGTGGGGGCCACTCTTCATCGCGGTGCGCGGGCCTCTCACTGTCGCGACCTCTCTTGTTGCGGAGCACAGGCTCCAGACGCGCAGGCTCAGTAGTTGTGGCTCACGGGCCTAGTCGCTCCGTGGCCTGTGGGATCTTCCCAGACCAGGGCTCGAACCCGTGTCCCCTGAATTGGCAGGCAGATTCTCAACCACTGCGCCACCAGGGAAGCCCCTCTTTTTCTTTTTTGATACATGGAAACAACCTAATTGTCTATCAGCAGGGGACTGGTTAAATAAAATATGGTACATTCAAGCAGTAAAATGCTATACAGCTATAAAAAAAAAATGAAGCTAGTCTATATGTCCACTTCTAGGTGGAGAAATGAAAACGTATGTCCATGTATTCAGACGTTCATAGCAGCGTTATTCATTATCAAGAAAAACAGGACGTAACCCCCAAAAGCCATTAACTGGTAAATGTACAAACCAAATGTGGTGTATCCATACGATGGAATGTTATTCAGCAATAAAGGAATGTTACAGTATGGATGAACCATGAAAACATCATGCTAAGTGAAAGAAGCCAGACACAAAAAACGACATTAGTGTATGTCGGGATGACAAATCTACAGAGACAGAAAGTAGATGAGTGGTTGCCTGCTGCTGAAGGTGAGACCGGAAGTAACTGCAAAAGACGCAAGAAATCTTTTGGAGGTGATAGATATGTTCTAAAATTGGATTGTGGTGATAGTGGCACAAATCTATTAAATTTGCTGAAATTAATTGAACCGTACACTCAAATTGGGCGATAAAACTGTTTAAAAAATCTGTATGAACTCAGATGGAAATATGGCCACACAGAGTGAAAAAAGCTAGAGGCACAACGGTGTATATAAAAATAAATACACAAAGAGATTATTTCTGGAAGGATATCCAAGTAACAGTAAACCATTGTTGTTTATGAGGAGACAGACTGGAAGATCTGGTATGGTAGGGACATTTTTCTTTGTATATGTCCAAAGTACAGCATGAAAATTTTTTCGTAACATATACATGTATTACTTTTTCAATTTAAAAGCTTCTTCATTTAAAACTAAAAATGAAAATACATATATGCACATGCCTGCTTAACAAAAAAGAACGAGGAGGTTATAATATAACAAGGAGTTATTAGTGATTTACCTTCCCTTTTTGGAATTCTCCGATTTTTCTACAATAAGCATGAATTGCTTTTTGTTTTTTAAAGTTTGGAAAATAACAGAGATAATGACTTTTGTCCTGCCTGCTCATGGGGTGTTGTGAGGGTCATATTTATGTCTAAAAATTTAAGCAAGACCTCAACCTTAGGGAGAGGACCCCCGGACACAACTCCTCCCCAGAAGTTTTTCCTGCCCCTCTAGGAAAGAGGTAAGAAATTTCTTTTCTGGATTGCGGAGACTCAGCGCGTTTATCTTTTGGAGGGTAAGGTGGGTGGTGGGTAGAGGTTTGGGATCTACCGTATTTCATCGAATATGAGACTCTATTAAATGTTAACGCCACCATTATTTTACGGTCGACTAAGAAAGAAAGAACAAAAATTGTCAATTAAACTATGTCACACTTGATTAGACGCTGCGTCTGGGTTTCTGAGATGTTAAATCTGAAAAATGTTTATCCTGAAATCAATGACACATTGTTGTACTTGCACATCCCTTTCCTCTTTGGTGGGTGGACCACCTAAGCACCATTCACCTGATGCCTTCCTTCCCCGAAAACCTTCTCCTTTCCCATCCTTTCAAACCAGTCACCGAGTCCTGTCTTTTCCATTCCTGCTGCCACCTGTCTCATTATCTCTCACCTGAACCACTGCACTAGCCTCCAAGTCAGTCTACTCATCTTACCCCTCCAATCCATTATTCACGCTGCAGCGGAGTGATCATCTCACACCCCTGCTTAAACATTTCCACTGGCTGCTTTACCCGCAGGGTGAGGTCTGTTTAACTTGGCATTCGGCGTTTCATGACCTGGCCGCTGCCTGACGTTTTAGTCTCTTGGCACTTCCTCCGAATGAAATTACTTGCTGCTTCCCCAAAGCACACCATATGTTTTTTTCAGGCCTCCAGGCCTTTGCACTAGCTGTTTTCTATGCTTGGACTACTCTTCCTCAGCAGGTATTTATTGAACATGTAGTAAGTGCCTGAAGCTGAGAGTGGAGGGGTGAGCAAGGCAGGCGTGAGCCCAGCCCTCAGAGGCTGGTGGAAGAAAGAGACAAAAAATGTCTACATACAATCATTAATTATAAGCACACATGGTGGGCATTCGTAAAGGTTTGTAGAAAATGTCAACCACGGCTTCAGAAAGTTTAGGATTCGAATTGGGCCGGGGAGGCAGTGTGGATCTACCTATGTGACTTTGGGGAACTAACAAGTGGAGTCTCCACCTCCGTGAAATGGAAAAATGCCCGCCCCATAGGATTTCTGGGAAGATTTCTTTTGAGATACATATAATCACGCGGTTCTGCCGGACCGGAGGGCCCTTCCCCCACAGGGCGCCGAGGGTCCGCCCGCCCGGCGCGCGGGCCCCCACCCGGGAAGGCTGCTGGCGGTAAGTGAGCGCCTCAGCCTGCGCCGCAGCCAGTGCGCAAGAATCGGGCTCCGACGGTCTGGACCGCGGAGCCCAGACCGCAGGCCGCGGAGAGCGCAGGGGCAGGGGCGTCGGACGCCGGGAGAGGGGAGCAGCGCTCCGCCCCATCTCCCCATTTTGGGGGATAGCCCCCCTCGCTCATTCCCGCCCCCGCCCTTGAATCACGGGGAGGCGGGGCCATGACCCATTCATGCCGGGAATCGGATCCAGATGTTCCCGCGGCGCGTGCAGCTGCATCCTTGCCTTTTTTGGCAAAAAACGTGCGGCCGCGAGCGGATCCCGGGCCGCCTCCGCTAATCCTCGGGAAGAGGGGGAAGGGGGCTGAGGGTCTGGGCCCAGATTGGGGATCCGCACCCGGTGCTCGGCGGGGTTTGGGGAGGGATGGTAAGGGAGGGGGGCGATTTGTACTCGACGGAGAACCCAACGCCGTCGGCCCGCCCTGCTCCCGTCCGGAACCTCCCCCAAACCCCTCCCTTCCCCACTCGGAGGAAAAAGCCCTTTGCCAGCAGGGGGGAAGCCAGCTAAGCCTGAGAGGGACAGTAGCGGCCTCGGGGATCCCCTTTCTCGGGAGAGATTTCCCACCCCGCCTGGCAGCTTCCTCCTCTGCCCTGCATGGAGGAGGTCGAGGTCGGGAAGAGCCTCCGAGTCCCGTGGTGTGCGAAGGAATCTTCCCTGCCCCTCCACCCCCAGACAAACACACAGAGGCCTTCGCTTCCTCATACTGCTTTATTGCAGAATCTGAAAGGGGGGTGAGCCAAACCCACCCCTCTGTCCATCTCTGGGCAAAATGGAGCTGAAATGAAATGAAACGAGAAAACACTCGACAACAAGGGCTGGGCAAAACCCTGTACCCTAGGACCCCCTAACCAGTGAACCCCTGATGTGCTGCCCAGACAGCCCCATCCCTGGGAATAGCGGTGGGATGGGGGTGGGGAGTGTTAAGCCTGAGTATAGTCCACTTCTGAGGACTTCTCAGGCACCCATAGGAGACCTAAAGTCTTCAGGGGAGAAGTCTAGATTGAAGGGGGCTGGGGTCCCAGAGCCCTGATTTAGGGAGAGGGCTTCGTCTGGGAAGCCGGACCATAGGGGAGAGGACTGAGTTCTGGAGTTCAGGCTTGGGGAGGGGATTTGAATGATGGAGCCTCCGTAAGAGCCCAAGTTTGGGGGCCCTGGGTCAAGAAGTACCAGATTGGGGATGTTGGAGTGGGGAGGCTGAATCCTGGAGCCCAGGGGTAGCCCCAATTTGGGGAGGGGCTGGGTCCCAGAGGTGGTTTGGAAAAGGAGCCTTAGTCCTGGAGCCCTGGTTTGGGAGGGCCTGGGCCCAGGAGCCCTGGCTCAGGGCCCCGCCTGGCTGCAGCCCTGGCACAGCACTTGGTCTCCGTCCGGCACGAAGCCCTGGCCCACCAGGGAGGTGGAGCATCGGGCGCAGGAGAAGCAGCTGTGGTGCCAGTGGCGGTCTTCAAAGGACACATACTTGCCTTCACCGAGTCCTGGGGGGAGGCTGGAGGTTAGCTCTGCGATCTGGAGGGCGGTCCTGTCCCTCGGCCTCACCCAGTACCAGGTCCCATTCCCTTGCCTACACTCTACCCACTCTGTCCTTTGACCCTTTGTCCCACCTGTGATGGGGCGCTTGCAGCTGCTGCACTTGGGTGCAAAGAGTTCTCCAAAACAGGCCACACAGTAGGGATCGTCATCTCGGGAGGTGAACTGCTGCCCTGCCAGGGGCGTCTGGCAGCCGGTGCAGACCAGGCATTCCCGATGCCAGGGCTGGTCACGGTATGTCACGCCACCCTGCGTCAGTGTCTGTGGGGTGGCGTCTGTCAGCAGGGGGAGTGGGGATTCCTACCCCACGACAGAGCCTTGCTCACCCCACCCCTGTGTGCCGTGGAGCTCGGCACCCCCGCGCCGCCGGCCCAGCCCCCACCTTGCTGCAGCGGGCGCAGCGAGGAGCAAACTTGTTCTCATAGCAGGGCACGCAGTAGTGAGCACCCTTGTCGGGCACAAAGGAACGGGAGCCCAGCGGCTGCTCACAGCTGCTGCACAGGAAGCAGTGCTCATGCCACGTCTGGCCTCCGTACTCCAGCTTCCGGGATCCTGTGGGCAACAGGGGTCCCACTCAGAGGCTGGGTCCCGAGCTCCTGAGTGCCACCCTCTGCCGCCCCCCCGAGGAGGGTCCCCGCTGCTCCCACAGCCTACAGGGTGGTGTCCATGCATTTGCAGCAGGATCCCGCCCCGCATATGCTGCACATGCTAACCACCTCCCCCCAACACTGGATATGCTGGCTAAGCACGTGCTAGGCCCCCATGAACTAGACCTGAGGGGTTGGCATAGGTGAAGTCCCCACGTGTACCAGAATATGACGATCTCAGCGTACGCCGGGCCTCCAGGTCACAGGCACGACGACTCAGTATATGCTAAGCGCTTATATACCAGATGTGATAGTGTGAGCACACACACAAAGGCCCCATATACGAGGCAAGCAAGTCCCCGCCCACACACAGTTCTGCCCCGGACGTGATAGATTCAGAACATAATAAGCCCCGGCATATCCGAATCATGCCAATATCCACGTGTTCTAAATCCTCACATTCTATTAGCCATGCAGGTTGCCATACGTGTTAAGCCCTTTATTTATAGGTCTTTGCACACACCAAGCCCCAATGCAACAAACACTGACAGTCTCAGCACACTCGTAGCTCCTATGTGTGCCAAACATGCTAAGCCCCCAGGTGTGTATCATGCGTGTCAGTCCCTGTGCGTGCTAAGCTCCCAGGAGCAAATAAGCACGACAGATCCTGCACACAGTAAATTTCCAGGAACGTGCTGCGTGTGCAGGTCTTTACCAAGCCTCCATGTTGTATCAGACAGGCATGCCAGTCCCTTACAAGCACCCTACACAGATGCCAGGCATGCCAGTCCCACGCACAACGAGCCCCTGGGAGCCCCCGGGAACATACCGGGCATGACAGTCTCCCCGCAGGCGGAGCACTGTGAGGAGAAGGCACTGCAGTAGCAGTCGTTACAGAGCAGCTCGCTGTCCTGGCAGGTGAAGGGCTCGTCGGCCAGGGAGCGCTGGCAGCGGCAGCAGCGGAAGCAACCCTCATGGAAGTGGCGGTCTTCGTAGAACAGCTCCTGTGTGGAGCACAGCAGGGGCACTGGCACCTTTGCCCCCTCCTGCCAGCCTCCACCCACTCCCTGCCCTGTGTGGTCCAGTCCTTACCCTCGAGTCGTGCCCGATAAGCTGCTGGCACTCGGCGCACGTGTTGGCGAAGGTGTTGTCATAGCAGGGCACACAGTAGGGTCCGTTGTCTGTCTGGATGTATTTGCGCCCGTACAGGGACTCGCTGCATTTTGCACAGTCAAAGGCCTCGCTCATGATGGCTGTGAGTGAGCCCTGTTAGGGACACAAGGTGGGGCAGGGGTCACCCAGAGGGGCTGTGGCTTAGCCCATTGCATTTAAAAAAGAGCAAGAACTAGGCATAGGAAATGCCAGGTCAGAGCAGGTGGTGATGGGGAATGGGTGTTTCTGGGAACACAAAGAGTCCTGCATGTTTATTTCTGTATTTAACGTTGGGGATGAGAGGGGGTCAGGAAAAAACCAGGAAGCAGAAGTTCTTTTCTTATCTTGGCCCTGGCAGAACTGGGGGGAGGGGGCTTTTCCTGGGTCAGTGACTCATTTCCTGCCCCTGCATTTAGCCTGAGTTTAGCTTCCACTGTCCCTACTGTCCCCAAGGGGGTAAGAGCAAGGACACGGAGCCACCCCACCCTATCCCATATGAACAGCGCTCTCACCCTCTCCTGACTCCCAGGAAGGGACCCTAGGGGTATACCCAGAGCTCTGGAGTGGGGAGCTTAGGGATGAGAATGGGGCTGTTCGCACCCCACCCCCCAAACCCCAACCAGGAAACAGCTGAATGTAAGAAGGATGCTGGGCCAGTGAATGGTGGAGGTGGAGGAGGCTGATGGGAGAAATCACATTGGGCCTCCCCTCCCAGGAGAATCCAGCAACAAGGACTTCAGAGGCTCAGCCTAGGTTTAAGCAGGAAGGAAATCCTGTAAGCTGGACACAGTCAAGCTTCCCCAGCTGGACCCTCTGCCCTCACCCCCTCCACCTCCCGCTGGGTCTCTGGTCACACCAGCCTGGGCAGCCTTGGCCTGCAACATCTGCAGCAGCTGTGGCAGCACAGATGGCCAGATGTCAGATTTTGCCAGCAACAGGGGAAGAAAAAAGGGAAATGAGATGCTTGGGGACGGAGAGGGGAACTGGACATTATGCAGTGTGCCTCCTGCTGTCTCCTGCCGGTCATCACTCCTGGCAGTGACTGGCAAAGCCCCAGAATCTTTCCAACCCCTGGGTCATTATTTCCCTCTCCCTGCCTCTGGGAGAGACAGCCTCTCCCCAGCTTTTTTAAGGGTTTGGGGCTGGGGGAGTGAAGGGCGAGAGAGTGGGAGCCACTGAAGACATTTCCTCTCCAATCAGGCCCCCCTACGGTGGAGAGTCAGGCAAGGGGGAGCCCTGAGTGCTGTTGCTGCAGACACCCAGCCCCCCACCAAACCTCAGACACTTTCCATTTTCTCAGGAACAAAGCATGTTTGTGGGATGAGGTCATCCACACAGCTGCCTCTGCAGCAGGAGCTTGGGGAGTAGGGAGGGTTAGGAAGTGGGGTTCCCAGTCCCTTCTGCTGCCCCTGATTCCAGTCTCTAGCCCCAAATTCAGAGCTCCCCACCCCCAGTCTCCTCCATCATGAAGCCTGCTCTCTGAGGACTGGGATCCCGGGGTGGGTGGAGAGGAACCACTTGGACCCTAGGAAGGGGATGTTCTCACAGCTGCAGATGAGCCCCAGGAGTACAAAGGAACCCACCAAAACACTCCTCTACATTAGACCCCAGTAACTGGCAGTCCCCAGAGCCCGGCCTGGCTCAAGCTGAAGAAAAAGCCCTCCTTTTCTCAGTCACCCCCCGCAGGAAATTCTAGCCAACAAGCATGGCTCTGGTTTGGAGTTCAGACTCCAGGCGCCAGCAGACGCCCCAAGCCTAGGGGGCCTGGTTCTTCTGAAGGGGTGGCTCACGAACCCACAGCTGCCCTTCTGTACAGTGGGAGGACACTCAGTTCATACCCCAGGCCAGGGCATGAGGTCGCCAGGAGCTGGGGTCTTCAGAGCCGGGACTTCTGGGCTGGGGGCTATGTTGGAGGGTGGAGGGTATCCCTCCACCTCAGTCCACTCCCCGCCATTCAGGCCTGGGTTTCCTCTGGCCCAACATCTGAGGGTTGCCTGGGCTGTGAGCCACTGGGCAGCGGGGGCCACACAGGTGGAGTGTGGCCATGCATCCGTCCACGAGTGCCCTGGGCCCTTCCTTCCTTCCTGGCTTGGCCCCCAACAGCTCCGTCACCTTCCCAGGTCCAAACTAGCCCTAGGTCTGCCCACTGGGAGGCAGTCACCACTCTGAGACAGGGGCACCCCAAATAGGGTATGGGCGTGGCTTCTGTTTCTTTCCCAGAATCCCCTCGTCTGTCCAGCTGGGCTCTGGTGAGGACAGAGTGAAGGGCAGTATCAAGGCCCACCTGTCTCTGCCCTTTGTCTGCCCCTCCCCCCACTTTCCCTGGCAGGACTGGGGGACTAAAGGGAGCCAGGCCTGTATTCCTTCACGGCTGGTAGGGGGGTCGGGGGGAGAGCGCTCAGCCTGCCAGATGGCTCTCAGCCGCTGCCCCCAACACACACACCCACCTACACCTGACCCAGACACACACATCGGACCCCTCCCCGTGAACCTCCTGCAGCTCAAAATGGCTGGATAAATGGCCGTGGCATGTGCTGTGTAGAGGCTTGAGCTGTGAAATATAAACCTGGGTGATCTTGGGCAAGTCACTTAAGCTCCCTGAGCCTGCTTCCCCATCTAATACTACCTCCTACCTCCTAGGGTTGTTGCCAGGCTTAAATGTGATGATACTTGGAAAGCACCTGGGAGATACTAAGTAGTCAGTAAATGGTAGCTCTTAGTGTTTTATTATTAGCCCCTCACTCATACGGGGGTCAGTCAACAGTTTCTCAGCCAGGCCTGGGTTGGGGGACTCGCCTGGGACTTGACCTTGACATTCTCAGCGGGGGCCCAGGGAGAGAACAAAAAGGGAACCCCCTAGTTCTGCTGGGGGAGCTGAAGAGGCCCAGGCCGTGGGGCTCACTGAGACCAGTGGGGCCAGTCTGACTCCAGTGAGCATAACTCTGAAACCCCCAACACAGGTACACAGGTGTACACACCTGCATGCTGCTTTGCCTCTCACAAAGCGCATTCCCACCCACCCACCATCTATCAGATCGCACAAAGGGCAGGCAGGATAGGGTATCATCCTCATTTTACAGCTGAGCACAGAGGCCAGGGACAGGGCAGGGGCATGCCCAAAGTCACTCAGGTATCAGAGAGCCCAGGTCCCCTGCCTCCCAGCCTGGAGTCCTTTCCCGTTTCCCTAGAAATGGTGGTGGACGGGGTGGTCAGCGTTTAAGAGCAGGGGGACAGGAGATGCTGGATGATATCACTAGTACAAGAGCCTGGCTCTTCTCCCCAGCTGCCAGCCCTGTGACTGGAAGACACCCAGAAGTGTTTCCAAGTACCCATGCCAACCGCTCAACCCCTTCGCCCCCCTCCACCCCCCACTGTCCAGGAGGACCCTGGCCAGGTCCCACAGCTGTGACTCAGGATCAGAAGAGACCCCTCCCCCAGCTTCCAGGAGTTGACAGGGGACTTGAGGGGAGAAATCAACTCCCCCCACCCTCACCCCTGCTACTAGGCATCCACCCCAAACTCTCCACTCTCTTCCCCGCCCCCGCCTTGGGGCCTGGGAGTCAGAGCGGTTTGGGAGAAGGGGGTGGGAAGCAGGATCCAGCAGCTGCTCTGGGGACAGAAGAGGAACAGTTCATTCACCCCGGGTCCCCCAGGGCTGAAGCAGCGCGTCCAAGATTTGAGTTTAAAAATAAGTTGGGGCTGTCTCAGAGAGTGTGTAGAGCTCCTTCGAGTCTTACTGTCTCATGTCTCAGGTCCTCTGCCTCATGGGGGCTCAGATGGCCCAGTGTTTCTGTTTCCCCACATCCTCCCTTCCCAATCTTTCAGGCCTGAGTCCCGCGGGGTCTGTCTTGAAAACTGTCACTGCCCCTCCATGACATCTGTCTCTTGGCGTCTAGCTCTGCTCCACTCAGCACGTCTGTGTCTGTACACTTCAGCAGCTGTCTGTATGTTTCCGTGTCTCTGTGTCTCTGACTGGCTATCTCCCCATGGCAGCCTCTGTGGATTTCTACCACTGTCTGCCCAAGTCCTGGCATCTCAAGGGTCTCTAAAGGGTGGAATGTCTTGGTCCCTACCCACCGCCCTTCTCTATCTCTTAGCATCTCTGTATGCCTGAGCGTGTCTGTCTCCAGCCTCTGGATGTCTTCCTAGGCCTCTCAGAGGCTGGTTTACCACAAGGCTAATGAAGCTTAAGCTTCGGGGCCCCTCATTTGCCCAGAACCCTCCAAGACCCTGGAAAGGGCTGACAACACGTCTGGGGTCACTGCATGCTTTTTCCTAAAATGCTCCGCTCCACAAAACCTGGGTCGGACCCTATGCCTCGGGTCTGCCTCCCAGTGACTCTACGCCCAAGTCTCTGTCCTTGTTTCGGGTATCTCCGCAGCCTCCTTGTCTAAGCTCGCCGCTCCTGTCTTGTCTCGGTCTCTTGCTCCACCGGGCGTTCTGGAAGCCGGTTTCTCGAACCCTCCCGGTCTCTCTCGACTCTCGCTTTTCCATTTCAAACTTGGCCCCCTGCCCCACCTAACTGGCGTTGCAGCGCCCGGAGCGGTACGGTTCCGGGGGCGCCCCCCGGGGCTCGGCGCCCGCGCGCCACTGGCTACTAGCGTGTTCCCTGCGCCCGCGACCGGACCCAGGCGGGGGCAGGGGGCGGGGGCCGCGGCTGCCCTTCACCCCGGGCTGGCCGCCTCTCCTTTCCCGCCAGAGGGCGGGGGCCGGGAGCCGGGATGGGGAGCCGGGCTCGGCGGGGAGCTCACCTCGAGGCAGGCGGCTGGAGCGGGGCGCGGCGCTCGCGTGGGGCGGGAGAGGGGGTGGTGGTGGCGGGCAGCCGGGGCCGCGTCCCTCGGCGCCTCCTACCTGCGGGCCGGGCCGAGCGGGACCGAGCAAGCTGCCGGCGAGGCTGCCGGCGGCGCACGGACTGTGTGGGCGAGTGGGAGCGCGGCCCCAAGCCCTCCCCGAGGAAGTGAGCGCGGGGGCCCGCCCCGCCCGGACCCCGCCCCCGGCCTCCCCTGCCCGCGGGGTGCGGACCCCGCCCCCGGCCCTCGTCCCGGAGGCTGGGGGCCAGACCCCGCCCCCACCTCCCTTTTAGGCTGGAGCCTGCCCCAGCCCCCTGGGCCCGCCGGGCCTAACCTGGCTCTACCAACCTTCCTGGGCGGCCAGGACCCCGCCCCTGTCCCCTCCCTGCAGCTTTTGCTGTCCTCCTTCTCTTTCCCCACTCTCCTTACCTCCCCCCACCCCGGTCCCCAGCGGCTAGCTGTATTCAGTCTCAGGCAAGGGATACAGGAGGCAGCCGACCAAGGTCCATTTGGGGACCGAGAGAGTCCTCATGCCCTTTTCGTGTCCCCGCCCCCTCTAAGTTTACCCCCAGGGATCACACTCAGCCCTAATTTGTAAAAGAGGACTTAATCCAGCCTGGAGGAGGGGGTGGTTTTGACCCTGCTGTCGCGGCCCTGTCAGTGGGAACGAAGGTGTTCTCTGCAAACAAGGAGTGAAGTTTAAGGACCCCCTCTATAGGGCCTTGACCTTCAAAGGGCTTTACTCCACAACTCTGAGTGGTGAAAACAGAAGTAACCACCTTTTCACCTCCAGCTGCATCGTGGGACAGAGAAATCCTCCCTTGGTCTCCACAGTGCCCAGGAACAGTTTTGACCTTTGAGGCCTAGGGGAGACCCTAATCCTTGGCCCCATGCTTTTTGAGCTTCTCAGGAAGGGGTGTGAGGGGTGTGCAAGGATGGGGCGCTGCAGGGGCGGTGGAGGGAAGTCCTCCTCCCCGACCTCTGCAGTTTCCAACCTTCTGGCTTCCTCCCTGTGCCCTGCCCGGGCGGGAGGACTGGAGTCTGCCAGGGACACAAGGCCCCTCCAGGTCCTTGAGGCCGCCCCCCCCTGGGATCCTCAGGCTTGTCACTAGGAATAAATAGCCTCGATCTGGAAGGGTGGGGGAGGGAGGAGGCGGCTCTGCTGTGCTGTTAGCAAAACAAGAAACAGCAAACCAACCCTGGAAATACCCTCCTCAGAGTCTAGAGTAGAGATTCAGGTGCCCACAGAGGCTCTGCCATCCCACAGGCTGGGTCCTGCCAAGCTCTCAGAGCAGAGACTCATTCCCTCCCAGGCTGGGGCTGCTGAGTACCCTCCTCTCCCACTTCTGAATCACACGCCTACCTTCCTGGGTCCCAAGTCACACTTGAGGCCAGGTTTCCTTTCAAAATTAACTAATTCCTTATTATTGTTGTTCCTGATGCCTAAACTGTAAGTGCCATGAGGGCAGGGACTGCGTACTTCTGGTTCACCACTGCATTCTCAGTACCTACTCCAATGTCTGGCACGTAAAAAATATCTGATGAATGAATGAATGATGGACACTGCTTCCATTTGGACTCCCACACCCCAGATTGGACCACAGGCACATGCTATCTGGAGCCCAGGGAGGGCGCAGCCAGCCCATGGGTGGGCCTTGCTCTGGAATTTGCCTTGCACGTGTAGGAGACTCCTAGCCCAGGGGAGTGCAGGGAAGACTGCCTGGCTGGAGGAGATGGCAAGAAGGGGTTTGCTCTGGGGTGCGGGGAGGGCAAAGGTGAGCATCCTTCAGAAAGGGAGGAGTTATGAGTGAGTAAGGAAGGTGCTGGATCAAAGGTAGGGTTGGGGGTGGGGTCTCTTTTTTTTTTTTTTAACTGAAGTACAGTTGATTTACAATGTTGTGTTAATTCTGCTGTACAGCAAAGTGATTTGGGGTCTCTGGTTTTACTCACGACTTGAATCTCCGATGAGCAGCCTGAATAAGAGCCAATATTTCCTGAGTTCTTACTTTGCACCAGTCCCTGCCTAAGCACTTTACATATATTAATGCACTTGATTTCCAACAACTTTGTGGAATATGTATTTTTATCCTTGATTTAAGGATGAGAACGTGGAGGCACAGAGAGAGTAAGTAACCTGCCAAGGGTGACACAGCTAACAGTAGAAAAGCCTGGATTCAAATCCAGACAGTCAAATGTCAAAGCTCCTTATGCCAAAAAAAGAGCTTAATCATTAGGCTCTATCGCCTCTGTAGTCATTTAACCTCTTGAAGCCTCAGTCTGTCATCTGTTCAGAGTGGGGGACTCCCTGTGTCACAGCATTCTTGTGAGGATTGGATGAAAGCACACAGTAGGTATTCAACATGTGGGACACTCCCTCCACTCCAACACTCTCTTTCCTGGTCAAGTGTTAAGATTCTGCTTCTTGGACTTGGAGTCTGGAGGCCCAGAAAAGTTAGGAGACTTTTGACTTGGCCCAGCCTGAGAGAGGGAGACTGGTGTAGGGCAGGTGCTGTATCCTTTCGGCTCCCCATTTCCAGCTCCCCAGTAGGCTCACATTTCCCTGCGTGCTCTAATTTCCGTTGGCCCAGGTGGACGTGCCCCAGGGAGGTCTAGGGATCAGCCTCATGGACTCCCTGTTCCTGTCCCCCATCAGTCCTCCCCCCCTCCCAGGGAACAGGTGTGTCTGACGGGCGCTGGAAGCAGAGCCTGAACGCTGGCTGACTGGCCTTGGGTGAGTGGGATCTGGTTGTCCCTTCCCTCACCCTGGAGGCCCCCCGCCCCCACCCTTCCTTATCTTGTTCAGGGTCTCCCAGCTGTTCTCTCACCTTGGAAGGGTTTACAAAAGGAGGCCCTGGGTGACTGACGACTGGCAAGACTCTCATGGTTTCCTCTGGGTGCTGAATCACTCTCTGATGCTTGTAACCACAAGCTCTCCTCCCCCCAGTGAGAAAACTCCCTTCCTTCTCTGGTATATTGCTCACTCTTGCCCGTTGGGCTGCCTACAGCCCGTGCAGGCCTCCTAGCTGAGCAGACACCCTCTTTCAGATTGCCCAGAAACACTTGCCTAGTGACCCCAAGCCTGGCAATGGGTCTGTGGGTGCAGAGGGTAAAATGAGTGACTGCTACAGAGCGTGGGGGAGGAAGAGTAGAGGGAGAACTAACCTATGCTTAAATGCCAACTACACGCAGGGCACCGTGCTAAGTGGCAGTCATTACTTCCTTCAGTTCTTACAAAAGCCACACGAGGTGGTTATTATTACTATCACTATTTTACAGAGTAGTACACGGGGCTCAGAGAGTTTGACAAGGTGGCCCTAAATCACAAGCTGATAGGTGGTGGATGTGCAATTCAAATCTGGGGCTGACTTGAAGGCCCACCCCCACTTCCAGTGTGCAGAGCTGCCGTCTCCTGGGTATCCCTGCCACTCAATGCCTTCTTCAGGGGAAGTGGCAGGAGCTACTAGGGCTGCCACCTGGTCACTCTGCCTGATGGCTGGGCTTCTTAATTGAGATGAGGCTGGAAAGGTGGGCACGGGCCAGATCATGAAGGGCCTTGTCTTTCAATGGTTAAGTAACAAATAAGATGGAATTTTGCTAATGCATGTGGCCTTAGTTGGGTAAGGCTCAGACTCAGAGGCAGGGAAAAACTTTTCACATAGCAGATCTCAGCTACTTTCAGCTTTTACACGCCCACTGGCCTACTGGATTCACACCTCTAGGGACTGAGGAGAGGATTTCTCCAGAGCTCCTCGGCTGGAGAGATGAGCACTGTCATGAGAAATGGGTGCAGTTACAGAACTTGCTGAAGTTTAGTTTCACGTGGTGGAAAAGAAGCCAAATGCCTCTGGAATGTTCTGCTGTGCTCAATCCTTTCTCAATCCTTACAGGTAGGTTTAGTAATACTAATAATAACAATAATAGCTCTAATTGATCGTGAACTTGCAGATGGGTGAACACAGTATTAAGGACTTTAAACATATTATTTCATTTAATCCTCACAACAATCCTGTAGGTATAGTATTATTACTTCCATTTTACACATGCGAGACTAAGGTTCAGTGAAGCTAACTTTGTCTTGACTGGTAACAGTTAGGATCAGAACACATCTCCATGGTTTATGGTCCTAATCATTACATTGTACTGCCTCTGACACTCATTCTGTCAGCCACACCTTGAGGGTGTGAGGGACTTAGAACTTTACAACTAATGCCATGATATAACTCCTCCGTTCAACTATGAGCCCCTTGACGGCCCTGTGAGGAGAGCAGTGCGTGCTGTTATTATCCTTGTTTTATGGATGAGAGAAATGATGCTCATTAAAGCCAAGTAACTGTGTGCATGTGCGATTGGGGCAAATTCTGGACCAAAAGATACAAAAAGACCAAAAACAAACCCAACTGCCACTTCTGAAGAGCCAGGAGCAAAAAACGGGTGCCGGAAGCAAAAGCAGGGTACTGCGCATGGCCCCTGCACTCAACACCACAAAGGCGTGGGCAGAACACACCTAAGCCACCCCTCTGGCCTGACCCCTGGACACACCCCTACCCTCACCCCATATAAGGAACCAGCTTGCCACGCCCACCGTTCCAGGAGCAAGCAAGGGAACCTGTTACTTGTTTTTGCTCCCTCCTGCAGCTGCAGGGGCCCCAATGAAGCCTTGTCTGAATTTTTTATCTGGCCTCTAGTCAATTTCTATTGATTGGGGAAGGCCAGGAATCCTGGTCCGTATCAATGCGACCTGTCAGAAGTCACACACCCAGTACATGGCAGAGCCAGACATGGTTTTAAGGATGCTTGTCTCTCTATAGAGTGCTCTTTCCGGTGCACCAGAAAATTCACAGGGCCCCTAGCTTTTTTTTTTTTTTTTAATTATTATTATTTTTAATTGGAGTACAGTTGCTTTACAATATTGTGTTAGTTTCTGCTATACAGCAAGGTGAATTAGCTATACATATATCCCCTCTCTTTTTTTTTTAAAGTATTTTTTTTTTTAAAGCTTGATGGTATTCACATTGCTTAATTTGTGTCATGCTTTATTTATTTATTTATTTATTTATTTATTTTATTTATTTATGGCTGTGTTGGGTCTTCGTTTCTGTGCGAGGGCTTTCTCTAGTTGTGGCAAGCGGGGGCCACTCTTCATCGCGGTGCGCGGACCTCTCACTATCACGGCCTCTCTTGTTGCGGAGCACAGGCTCCAGACGCGCAGGCTCAGTAACTGTGGCTCACGGGCCCAGCTGCTCCGCGGCATGTGGGATCGTCCCAGACCAGGGCTCGAACCCGTGTCCCCTGCATTGGCAGGCAGATTCTCAACCACTGCGCCACCAGGGAAGCCCTATCCCCTCTTTTTTGAATTTCCTTCCCATTTAGGTCACCACAGAGCATTGAGTAGAGTTTCCTGTGCTATACAGTCAGTTCTAAAATAGTTACCTATCTTATACCTAGCAGTGTATACAAATACACCGCATAAACACGGCAAACGGAGCAGAGCTGTAGTTGACTGCACATGCGCACACTCCAGGCCCAGCTCAGCCCAAGGGCAGTGCCAGCCACGGTGCTCCCAGGTGCCAACGGAGCGGATCACGAAGGCGAACTCACCGTACACGTGGACAGGCTCTGGCGAATAAGAACTGGCTGTTGTAGAGTCACGAGGCTAGACCTAGAGAACTACACTTCCCAGAAACAGCCTGGGGTGGACGCCTTTTGCTAGATGACGTATTTCCGGAAAAGCAGGCGCTGGATAGGCTGCAGAAAGGAAGGGGGCGGTTCTAAACCGCTGGCGGCTCGGCCTATATCCGGTAGGGTCAGTGGACGAGGCGGTGCGGAACCGGCGTTGTCTACTGAGCTTTTCCAGGACTGAGCCGACATGGCGGCGGCTTTTCGGAAAGCGGCTAAGTCGCGGCAGCGGGAACACCGAGAGCGAAGCCAGGTAGGACCGCACAGGCCTCACGAACGCTGGCCGGTGGCCCCATGTGCTATTCTCGCCCCGACCCTACCCACCCACCCAGCTGCAGGTCTTGGCCTTTTCTGTGCGGAGATGTTGCTTGTAAATACATGCAAATATATGCTGACAACGCAGGCGTGGCTGGGGCGGACCCTCGCGGTTCGGGGAGGAGGGGGTGGTCGTTCTCGCTAAGAGAGCACAGTTGTCCCTATTTCTGAGAGATAATGAAAGCTATCTTGCAAGATTTCATTGAAGTAGTTAAATGAGATACTGTGTGTAAAGTGCTTGATATTCTCTGGGGAAGTTGAGGTCAAAGTTCACACAGCCAATAAGTGTCCCCGCTGGAACTGGAATCCACATCTAAAGATGCTCAGCTCTGTCCGCTGCGTATGTGGGCTGATCCCGAAGAGATTGGTGTTAATTAATGTGCTATCATCATCATGCCTGGGCTTTGAGGTCCATGAAGATCTGCCACGTACGCTTTTTGTTTATGTCTCACCATGTAATGTTGGTGTTTTCCAACCCCATTGTACAGATGAGGAAACTGAGGTCCAAAGAACAGAATTGACTTGCCCAGTCACAAACACCAAATTCAGACCGAATGAACAATTGCAGGACTTCTGTGGAGGGTGTGTCTGTGTGGAGAGGTTGAGTGGAAATTCATTTAATATATGCAGAGTCAATTTATTCTTCTGTTCTCAGGAATCACACAATATCTGATCCAGAAAGGCCCTTAGGGATGTCTGGTGCAATTTCGTTTTACAGATGGGGAAGAGAAAGAGAAGGATGTGTCTAAAGCTGTGTCACTGATGGATGGGCTGGAACTAAGGCCTCCCAACCACAGTTCAGTCTTCCTGCTTAATAGCATTTATCAGACATTTATTGTGCACTTGCTGTATGCTCAGTGGTGTGCTGGGAGTAGTGTATTGATAATTTGCCACCTTGTTTGGACCCCTGTGTGGATCTATCTAAAAATAATAACAGCTAGAAGTGCTTGCTGTGTGCCAGAGCCAGACAAAGTGCAAAATGCTTTACCCTTATTATCTCATTTATCTCTCAAGAGTGTGTGGAAGTAGGTACTATTATTTTCTTACATTTGCAGATGGGAAAGCTGAGGCTCAGATAGGTTAAGTAATTTGCCCAAAGACATACAGCTGTAGGTGGCTATCAGCAAAGCCAGGGATCAGACCAAGTGTTTTGAATCCAGAGGGTACTAAAAGTTGAATAAAGAAGCAACTTTATAAGAGATGCATAAAAAAATGACCAATGAGAGGGGGGGAAAAAAAGGGGGGAAAAAACCCCAAATTAAAAAACAAATAAAAATGCTCAATAAGGAACATGAGTGGAAAGAGGAGACATGATGAGAGAAAGCATCACAGTGAAACTTGTTGGACTTGGAAGGCAATGATAATAGCTGTCACTTTTTAAAAAAAATTTTATTTATTTATTTTTGACTGTGTTGGGTCTTCGTTGCTGAGCGTGGGCTTTCTCTAGTTGGCAGCGCGCGGGGGCTACTCTTCATTGCGTTGCGCGGGCTTCTCTTTATGGTGGCGTCTCTTGTTTCGGAGCACGGGCTCTAGGCGCACGGGCTTCAGTAGTTGTGGCTCGCGGGCTGTAGAGCGCAGGCTCAGTAATTGTGGCGCACGGGCTTAGTTGCTCCGCGACACGTGGGATCTTCCCGGACCAGGGCTCGAACCCATGTCCCTTGCATTGGCAGGTGGATTCTTAACCACTGTGCCACGAGGGAAGTCCCATAACTGTCACTTTTTGAGCACTGACTGTATGCTAGGTACAGCCCAACATGCTGTACAAGGATTATCTTGTATTATCCTACAGCATTCCTGTGAGGCAGATGTTATCCTCATTTGTATCGATACAAATGAGGAATCTGATGCTTAAAGAGGTTGAATAGTGTGTCCAAAGGCACAGTTGTGGGTAGTTGATTTGGATTCGTAGAGAAGACAGAGGCAAAGAGCATGACGTGGCCATGTCTGAGTGGGAATAGAGGGTCTTTGTGGGAGAGGTGAGGAGGAGGCCATGCTGGAAAGGTTGGTAAACACATTGACGGGAGCACTCCCTATTTGGGTAAAGTTTGGACTTTATCTTATAGGTCCTCACTGAGGCACTGGGGGAGCTCTGGAAGATACATTGGTATGGAGGGGGTAATTACGTGAACTATTTCAGATTCAATGCTAGGCTTCCTCCTGGCAGGTGTACATTCAAGTGGACATGACAAATTTCAAGATTTCTGCCTCACTTTGTTGCTCTTTTGACCCTTGAGTTTTCTTTCTCTATTCTCTGTCAACTTCTCTTTGTCTGCTATAATTAAAATAGTAATGATCAAGAGAGGGCTTGGGTATTATTTTAAATATTGAGTTATTTCTTGCATCACTTCAAGGATAGAGGATGAGAGAGGAGACTGTTAAAAATCCCACCCAGGGACTTCCCTGGTGGCGCAATGGTTAAGAATCCACCTGCCAAGGCAGGGGACATGGGTTCGAGCCCTGGTCCGGGAAGATCCCACATGCTGCGGAGCAACTAAGCCCATGTGCCACAACTACTGAGCCTGCACTCTAGAGTCCGTGAGCCACAACTACTGAGCCTGCGTGCCACAACTACTGAAGCCCGCGCACCTAGAGCCCGGGCTCCACAATAAGAGAAGCCACTGCAATGAGAAGCCCACACGCCACAACGGAGTAGCCCCCGCTCGCCGCAACTAGAGAAAGCCTGCGTGCAGCGACGAAGACCCAATGCATCCAACAAGTAAATAAAGAAATAAATAAAAAAAAATTCCACTCGAGTTATTATACAAGTTTAAACAGTAGAGAAGTTTATGTACTGCCTCAAACATCGAGAATATTCAAAGTGGAAGAGGATGCAGTGTAGGAGGGTGGGGAAGAGCAGACTGTGGCCCCAGATAGAATAGGTCTCGTTCTCGCTTTGCCACTTACTGGTTTTGTCTGTGTTCTTGGGCAAGTTCTCTAAACCTCATTCCCTTTTTGGAAAATTGGGATAACAGTAGTGCCTGCTTTATCCACTTTCCATGATTGTTTGGGGATAAATGACATTGTGTGTAATGAGCATAGCAGATTGCTTTGTAACAGTATTTCTTTTTTTTTTTTTTTCACCTTGATAAAAATTTTATTTACTCATGTTACGTACTCATCCTAACAAGAGAACAGGAATTTTTTTTACCTTCTGGGAATGTCAAAACTCCTAGATTTTACAAAGCAACGTAAAAGTACATACAAATTCTTTTATTTTAATTTAAAAAAATTTTTGGAAGTGTAGGGTCTTCATTGCTGTGTGCAGGCTTTCTCTAGTTGCAGTGAGTGAGGGCTACTCTTCGTTGTGATGGGGGGGCTTCTCATTGTGGTGGATTCTCTTGTTGCGGAGCACGGGCTCTAGGCACGTGGGCTCAGTAGTTGTGGCTCGCGGGCTCTAGAGCGCAGGCTCAGTAGTTGTGGCGCATGGGCTTAGTTGCTCTGCGGCATGTGGGATCTTCCCGGACCAGGGATCAAACGCCAGTCCCCTGCATTGGCAGGCGGATTCTTAACCACTGCGCCACCAGGAAGTTCCCATACAAATTCTTTATAGTGATTTTCTTTTCTTTCTTTTAATTTTATATTCTCAGATTTGCCCAAAATGTAACGGTAATTCTTAATAAATGTGGCCTATTATGATGATGTGTAGGCAAAAGCATCTAGCACTGACCTTGCCGTAGGTTAAGTGCTCAAGGAGTGGTAGCTTGTAGAAAGATAATAGCAAGATTTAATCCTTGTACCTTCATGCTATCCAAGTTCTGTATCAGAGAAAGTATTTTCTGTCATACTCTCATGCTTAGTACCGAAGTTAGAATAATAACAGTACACATATGCTGGGCACCTGCTATGTGCCAGGCTGTGTGCGGGCAACTACCACTTACAGAGGCTCATTAAATCCTCAGGATAGTCGTGAGAAGTAGGTCTTATTGTTCTTATTTTATAGCTAGGAAACAGGAGCTCAGAGATGTTAAGTGAAGTGCCCAGAGTCACAGATTGTTAAGAGGTAAAGCTTGGATTTGAACCCAGTTCTTCAGACTCTAAATTTAGCTCTCTTAACCACAGTTGCTTCCCTGTTACTATGTTTTCCCTTCATAGTATTTTATAAACCCTTGGATTAAGTCTGTAGTAATTTTAGTACAACTGGCAACTGCTTTCTTAGTGCCGAGTCATTGTTGCCTTTCTCTGTCCTTAATAGGCCAAGAAGCCTACTATGGCCGTACTTGTGACCTCTCTGGCGCCTGCATGGCCTCTCATCCTTGGGCAGTGCCCAGTTGGGGGAGGGAAGGGAACAGGATAGCACATTGGCTGCCAGGACATGGATTTACTGAACGCTCCAGAGATTCTTGTTCCTGTCAGGTGTCCTGTTGATTCGGGTATGTGTTTGCTGAGGAAACTAAGCACTTTTTTTTTCCTTTTGTCTTTTAGCCCAGCTTTCGAAAACATCTGGGCCTGCTGGAGAAAAAGAAAGATTACAAACTTCGTGCAGAGTGAGTACAGTCTTTCTGGGAGCGGTGCTGCCAGAAAAGCTTACAGCCTCCCTGTACTACAGCTGAATTGCCTGAGTGTCCAGCAGGGGATGATTTCCTGCCATTGATAAAATGGCCAAAGCTCTGGCAGCCTGTCAGATACTTTTCTGCGACCCTAAACTTCTCTCTTTGTTTAGGCAGAGCGTTATTTATTTAACTGTAGTTGCATTGAGAATTTTTTTTATTATGTTGTTCCAGATCGTTTTCTCAGAGTGGCTTTGGTTTGCTTCTGCCTTGGTGTTTGAGCTAAAAGCTGAATCTTTTTTCTCTCCCTTTTCTTGAAGTTCAAGATAGAATCTAACATTCCAGTTGTTGAGTCTCTTACATCACCATGTGTGGTGTGGAATGAAGACATGTGAAAGATGGATTCATGGGACTGAGTGTGGGTGATAATGAACTTTGAAAACATTTTATAAAACAATTATCCCTATTCTTCTTCGTCTTTAGCACTTTATTTACAAAATATTTTATAATTATTTGTTAGCCATGCATGTCAGCTGAGGTCCTTTTTATGCCCCCGGAGCAGCTGGTGATGGATTAAGTGGATTGCTCTGGGTCCCAGAGTTTTTCAGGCAAATAATAATAACTGAGTGCTGTTATTAGGCCAGGCAGTGTTCTAAGAGAGTTGCCATTTTTACATGCATTTATTCCAGCAATCTTTGGGGATACTATTATTATCACACCCATTTCACAGATTAAATTGGGATGCAGAGTGGTTAACTAACTTATCCAAGATTACTCAGCCAGAAGTGGTGGAGTCAAGATTTGAACCCAGGCAGTCTGGCTCCAGAATCCACGATTCTAGTCACTATGCTACACTACAACGTGTAGTTTCTGAATCTTATTTGGTCACTTGGTGCCCCAGCTTGCATCAGAACCCCGTCTGAGGAGTTGTAATCTGTGCTTTGTTGGGTCTCTCCCTGTAATGATGTAGATGGCAGTAAAACTTACGTGAAATGGGGACTGTTAATTTCAGGTAGAACAGGGATAGGAGAGGACCCACAAAGAGATGAGATCAACATCTGACATTGGAGTGTGACATTGGAGTGTGGGTCGAATGTAGTCACTCCTTTGGCTTTTTTGAGTTTCATTTTGTATGTATCATTAGATGTTTATAAAGTTTGCTTGTTGTGTTTTTTTTTTTTTTTTCTTTTTTGCCATGAACCTTGTTTAACCTGCTTTTCAGTGACTACCGGAAAAAGCAAAAATACCTTAGAGCTCTCCGGAAGAAGGCTCTTGAAAAAAATCCAGATGAATTCTACTATAAAATGACTCGGGTTAAACTCCAGGTGGGTGCCTCATGGATCAGTTAGTTTTTTTTTTTCCCCTGCAATGCCGTATGGCGTGTGGGATCTTAGTACCCTAACTAAGGGTTAGGGAACCCATGCCCCCTGCAGTGGAAGCACAGAGTCTTAACCACTGTACTGCCAGGGCAGTCCCTCAGTTGGTGTTTTGAGCTCCAACTCAACAAGGAAAATAAGGATGAGGGAGGAGATGGATAGCTAGGATCCTGGGCTTTTTTTTAGCTCTTCTCCAGTTGGTCAGGTGCTCCTGGTCATTATGCAAGGCAAAGCTGCCCCTTCATGAGCAGCATGCGTTTGGAGTTGTCTGATGCCTGGAGCTATTCTGAGAGGGTGATTGGAGGTGCTGAATTGAATGTGTGTCTTGGGGGCCTGGTGCATTGTGTTGCTGTTGTATGTAGCCTTTGGTTGTCTTTGTTCCAGCCACGAACTATGCCAACAAGTTATTAATGATTTTAATCTAATAGGAAACGTATCTTTTAAATTTGGATTTTAGGATGGAGTTCATGTTATTAAGGAGACTAAGGAAGAAGTAACTCCAGAACAGCTGAAACTGATGAGAACTCAGGATGTCAAATATATAGAAATGAAAAGGGTTGCAGAAGCTAAGGTAACAACTAAAACTCTTTATTCTGATATGTTTTTGTTGGTTAAGAAGAGAAATAGAAATCCATTGATCTCGAGTTGTAAGTTGATTTCTTCCGGCATTTCTAATCTTAAAGTACACTTAATTATGATAATGGTTTAAAAGTATAGTCAGCATGGTGGAGTGGAAAGAGGTCAAGTTTGAGACAGACTTAGGTTTAAACTCTGGCTCTGCCATTCATTAGCCCCATGATTATGGACAAATTAGCTTCCCTGGGGCTGTTTCCACATTTCTATCTCATAGGATTGTTGTAAGGATTAAATGAGTTTTGTGTAGTGCCTAGCTAGCCCCCTACCTGACATGTGGTTGGTGCTTGATAAATTTTAGTGGTCCTTTCTTTTAAAAGAATGAAGCAAATTCTTTGCTGGCTGGTGATAATGACGTGGAATGGTCTAAACTTGTGCAAATTCATTTCTGATACCCTAGAAGAACCCAATATAAAATGAGACCATATTCTGTATCCTAGAAAATTGAAAGACTAAAATCAGAGCTCCATCTGCTGGATTTCCAGGGGAAGCAACAGAAGAAGCATGTGTTTTTTTTTGACACCAAAAAGGAAGGTATGAAATGTTTGAAAGTTTCTGGGACAGTCTAGCATATTGGTCTGTGTTGTTTGGTGTTAGAGACAGCACCTTAAGGATTGTCTTGACTTTTAGTCGAACAGTTTGATATTGCAACTCACCTGCGAACAGCCCCAGAACTAGTCGACAGAGTCTTTAACAGACCTACGATAGAGACCTTGCAGAAGGAGAAAGTGAAAGGAGTTAACAATCAGACTCGACTTAAGGTAATTTTCTCCATTTTTCTTCAGGTCTGAGTTTACGGGAATCTAGGTTCTTTTTTTTTTTTTTTCCCTACTGCATTTAAGATGATTATTTTTGAAAACTTACCAAGTTCTCTTAGAGAAGTGGAAGGAAGATTTGGTGATGGGAATGGAAGTGGAGGATGGTTCCTTAGTTTCTAAGATTAGAGGACGTGTAGCGTAGTGGTCAGGAGCTTACATTCTGGCCTTTAGGTCTGCATTTGTTTTGTTTTTTGTTTTTTTTGTTTTTTTTTTTTTTTTTGGCCATGCTGCGAGGCTTGCGGGATCTTAGTTCCCTGACCATGGATTGAACCCGGGCCCCGGCAAAGCACCGAGTCCTAACCTCTGGACCGCCAGGGGATTCCCTAGGTCTGCATTTGAATCCTACCTCTGACCCTGGGCTTTGTGCGTTCAATGCTTGTAACAGGTGCCAACAGTTTTAAAAGGCAGAGAAAGGAGGGGACACTGAAGATGAAGGGATTTGGTATACTTTGATATTAAACCTTTAACAGTGAATATGCATATCAGACGGTCTTTCATGTTCTGCATTTGTACCCCAAATTTTGTATTGACTTGTCCTTACAGTGCTTTCCATCACTGTAACTGGGTTTGTGCAGAAGACATGCTTTTTCTCCAAGTCTTCTGGAGTTGAACTCTCACTTCTGACTGATGCATTTAAAAAAATGCTGTCAGTGTGTTTCAGGCAGACAGCTGTTCTGTTTTGATTTGAATCATTTACACCGCATCAGCTTTGTTTAATTTCACAGCAGCTTCTCTAGCTCAGAGGCAGCTAAACTTGCTTTAGTAATATAAATACCCCTAATTAGTTTGATTATATTGGGTAATCCCATAAATCAACAGTCTGTGCAATAAAGTGAAAACAAAAGCTGTCTGAAACCACTGCTGTGAGACTATGCTAGAATTGGTGAATTGTTTAAATCTGAGGCCCAGTAATATTCCCCTCTGTGTAGCTAACACTTCCAGCCGAGGAGCCGGCTGACTGGTGTTCTAGTGATAACCCTCTTGGTCACGTAGTTGTATTTTCAGTTGGCTGTGTCGCTGACACTTCTCAGGTATCGCAGTAGTCCCGAAAGAGGTTGGTATTCCAAAGTCCTGTGTAGAATGGTTCACCATCTTACCTTTTGAGAAGTTGGGAAGGTTTGGATTGCCCTTTTTGTCTAGTGGTGTTGTTTCTTTTGACTGTCTTGTTTAAAAGCAAAACTATTTTTATTAAGAGACTGCTGGTGGGTGGCTTGCAAGGGAATTTTTAGTCTGTAACTTGGAGGGGGTGGGCGGTCCGCGAATGGGCTTTAGGAAGTCTATGAGCACCTTCTTTCCACCTTGAAATTTTGTGTGACTGGGTATATACGTGTGTATGGATTTGTACAAGTACATATATGCATTTATGTCAAGAGAGAATCCAACGCTTTCATCAGTTTCTCAGAGGTCTGTGGCCCCCACACTGAAGGACCGTTGGTCTTTGAGGGGTCATCAGCAGTGAGAATTTTCAGGTCAGCTTCCACTGACACAGTCCTTCTGCTTTCCGAGTTCCGCGGTTCTGACGCCAGCACACTGCCCGGTGGCCCTTCTCTGCTTCTCTACTCATTGTGTAGGGTTTCCAGCACTGGCTCATTCCTTCACGTTAGGTAACCGGGACGCTCAGACAGCTCAGTGTAGTAGTGGAAAGATTCCTGGGATCTGTGAGACTCGAGGCGCAGTTCTGATTCTGCTCCAGGTGAGCCTTGTGTCCATGGGCAAGTCTCCAAGGTTCCATGGAGCTCTGGAATGTGGTGTTCGTAAAATGGCCAACTTCAGAGGCTCTTGTTACGTTGATTCTGGGGTAAGGAGGGAATTGATGAAACCATTTCTGCGTTTGGGCCCAAGTGGATTAAGAAACAGTTTCTTACTCATTTTTATCCTGTTAATTGTTTGACTGAAAAATGTGTGTTTCTTCTGCAGCAAATAGCGAAAGAGAGGCAAAAGCAGTATAACTGCCTGACACAGCGGATTGAGCGCGAGAAGAAATTGTTTGTTATTGCACAGAAAATTCAGACTCGCAAAGATCTTCTGGTGAGGAGAGAGAGCCTTAGGCCTTCATTTTATTTTATTTTATTTTTTTCCTTGTAAAGTTCTAAACTGAGACTGGATTTCAGCTGTGTGTAAACCAACCCCATTGAAAATGTCTGCTCCTCAGGGGCAGTGGTTTGAGCCAGTGTCTGTTACTCTGACAGTGTTGAAATGTTCCTTGATTAAGGAGGTAATAAGGGGCTTGCTTGTTAGTCAGTGCTTTGGAACAGCAAAGGGTAGGATCGGGTGGCATATGAACTTTATAGCTTATGAGCAGCTATCTGTAACATTTAAACAGGTTAATAAAACAGTGCGTGTCACTCACTGGTGTTTAAAAATAGACAACATTGTGTAGTTAAATAGCAGAGCTAAGGAATATAAGATGCCCCTTTCATATTATCATTCCTCTAAATGTCAAATTTTTCAGCTTTGCAGATCATTTTGGTCTGCCTTTCTCAACTGGGGTTCCGTAAGAGAAGAAGCCCTACAAAATAATGATTTGAGTACCTTCTCAATTTTCACAAGAACTTCTGCACAGCCAGCCTCATTATAGATGCCCAGGGGAGAACTTGACTCATTGCGTCGGGGATGCCTTAGGACAAAGGGCTTTGTCTCTCTTGAACATTGAGACGGCTGAACTAGGGGCTTTCTAGTAGGTAGTTTATTAAACTTTCTGTTTTACACAGACGTCTCCTACTGTTTACTGGTAACTTTTTACTCTTTTGTAGGATAAAACTCAGAAGGTGAAGGTGAAGAAAGAAACAGTCAACTCCCCAGCTATTTACAAATTTGAGAGTCGTCGAAAACGTTGAAGTGTTATCGATAAGCCTTTTCATTCCACGTGGAAGAGTTTATGTTTTTTTTTTTTCCAGTAACTTCAGATTCCACTGGTCTAAGTGACTTGGTTTTCCTGTTTATAACCATAATTTATTATAGATCTGACATTTGATGTGAACAGTGTTAAAGCCCCTTCCCCCGTCTAAATTGTTTGTGGGTTGTTGAATTGTTGAAATCAGTCTTTTTTTTGGCCGCTGCACGAAGCCTGCAGGATCCCAGGCCCAAGGCAGTGAAAGCACCAAGTCCCAGTCACTGGACCACCAAGGAATTCCCTGAAATCAGTCTTATTTTTATATACTTTCATTTTTTTTTCATTATAAAAGTTACATAATCTTTTATATAGCAGATTTGGAAAACAAGTGAGTTCGTCTCTAATCCCAATGCTTATTCAAGAACGACAGACAACTGTTGTGTACTTAACTATGCTAAGAGGTTAGGGAAATGGAGGGGGACGACTATCAGAGCATTCTGGTTGATTTCCTCCATTTTGTAGAGGTTGGCACTGGTTTTTGTGTTTTGTAGTTGTAATTAAACACCTTTATGGCGTACTTTTTTCACTTACTATTAAATCATTAGCTCTTTTCCATTTTGTTACATCATTAAATTTTTTAAAGTAATATATGCTCATAGTAAAGACTAAAGTAAATATTTCTAATGTTTGCATAATGTTTTAACTAGTGGATAGACTGATTTTACCCTCATTCATTCTTAATTTATTGGCTATTCAGGTGGCTGCATAAGTTAGCCAGGAAGGACTTTTTTCTTTTGCACTTTACAGCTGCAGATAGAAACCCTTGGAATTAGGAACTCACAGGGGCACCTCTTCTTCATTGATGAAGCTCAGATCAGAGCAGACCTGGCTCTCTGTTCCTGCCCTCCTGGCCAGCTCTTGATTCCAAGGCTATAAATGGCTTGGTACAGGCGTTCACCCTGGAAATAGATACCCCAGCGTGTGCACGGCAGACACGTAGACCTCCCAGAGTCTCACCCTTCCCTTACCTGCCCACATAGGGCTGGGAGGCCGAGGCCAGTCAGGACAGGGCTGAGCGTGCTTAGAGCAGATGTGGGAGGAGCAGGATTCTGGGAGGCTTGCTTACACCTCACCCCCTGGAGGGGGAAGAGCAACACCCTTCTGCGGGTATTTAAAAAGAAAAATTATTCAAACTTAATAAATTCCTACGACTATTATGTCCTTATACAAAGCCTGAAATGAAAGCCTGTTTCCTAAGGGTGTACTCAGTGGGATTCGGATCTGGGAGCCCCGGAAAGCAGGAGGGAGGGCCAGGGGACTAGAAGCTAGCAGCTTTTGCCTTCAGGAAGGAAGTGCTTCCCAGTCTGGGAAGGTGCTGAGCTAAGTAAATGTTGACAGTCTTATGACAGAGGCGTCTGGAGACTTGAGACCTGAGTCAGGAAAGGGACTCATCACATGGGTGTTGGACAGAGGAGCAAACAGATCCAGCAGCAGTCTGTTCCTGGGACAGAACAGCTTGCTTGATACTGCTGCTGTGGCTCCCTTGCCCCCGCTGGGGAGAAAGGTGGGAGGAGGGTGGAGGTATACCTAAATGCCTTCTGGTGAAGCACACGCCCACACAAAGGTGCACACTCTTTATAGGCTCTCAGGGTAGTAGATGCACAAGGCTTCATAAACACAGGTGTGTGCACGAACACACCACTAGGGTTTCATGTACGCAGATTACACACTCACAAGTCCTCAAATGCTATGTAGGTGCACAGGCCAAGTGGAGCAGGAAGGTCCATCTTCTCTGAGTATGAAGTTCCAGGGTAGAAGTGATCAGAGCAACTCACTGCAAGGGAATAAAGCTAGGGGTCCTGAGCTGCTCTTAAACTGAAGGCTGTCTCCGAGGCCCGAGGATTCTAAGGGAAGAGGTTGGCTGCCCCTGTGTTTAACCTAAGAGGCTCCAGCCTCATGGGTCCTGAAAATAGGCCAAGGGCTTTGACGTTTTAGTGCCCATTGGAACCTCAGACTTCCGGCTCCTTGCTTGGGAAAGAGACTGTTGTTTCTTTTGGATCCACCCCTCCAGGTCCAGGGGTGCTTTGGGCTCTTGGTGGCACCCTGCTGTGGCTGTGCCAGGGGGAATGTGGCAGCTTGCAGAGGTGGAGAACATTTTTCTTGGCAGGACACGTGTCGTTCAGGTTTGTACAATCCAAGTCTCCAAAGCAGCAGCTGCCCAGGTGACATGGAAGCCCCAGGTCTCTCCAGCAGAGAACCAACCACCCTGGCTTAGTCATGGTCCACTGCCACCTCTTAGGGCCCTTCTGATTGAAGCAGGAGACTGTTAGGCCTTACTGTATTTTTTTTTTAATTAATTTATTTTATTTATTTATTTTTGGCTGCGTTGGGTCTTTGTTGCCGAGCATGGGCTTTCCCTAGTTGCAGTGAGCGGGGGCTACAATTCGCTGTGGTGCGTGGGCTTCTCATTGCGGTGGCTTGTCTTGTTGCGGAGCACGGCCTCTAGGCGTGTGGGCTCAGTAGTTGTGGCTCGCTGGCTCTAGAGCGCAGGCTCAGTAGTTGGCGGCGCGTGGGCTTAGCTGCTCCGCGGCATGTGGGATCTTCCCGGACCAGGGCTTGAACCTGTGTCCCCTGCATTGGCAGGCAGATTCTTAGCCACTGTGCCACCAGGGAAGCCCTGTAGTTTTGAATAAAATCTTTTACTGAACTGATTCCTGGCGACAGGGTGGGAAAGGGCCCAGTAGGTGGAGCTGCTGCCCCTTCGCTCGGGTTAGCTCTCAGGGTGCTGCTGTCGAAAGTGCCCAGTACTCCATAGGTGCTTAGTATGCATTTGTTTATTGGATTTAATGCCACATGGTAGAGCTCTTGTGAAAAAAGATTTTCTCCATCCCTGCTCCCCTAGCATAAGTGTGGCCCCCAAAGGACTGGGCAGGGAAGGGCTTTCCCTTCACCTTTCTAGTGAGGACCATGGAGGAAGCCTGTGTTGGAGTCCCAGGTCGTCCAGAGGGTGGTTCCACTGAGACATGGTGGGGTCTCCCCATGTGCAGTTCTGAGTGTCTGTTAACGGCTTGCTCTCTCCCCATGCTGCTGGCTGTGGGGCAGCAAACAATTAAGAGCTGCACGGCCTCCAGCAGGGGAGGCAGCCAGCAGATGCAGACTCGCCCTGCCTACCTGTGGAGGCCGGTGAGGCTGGGGCCTGTCGGGACTTGAGACAGACAGGCGAGTGGGTGAATGGTGCTGGCCTCCCTCCCTCCTCAAGCTCTCCCAGCGTTGGTTCACAGAGCCGCCTCATGCACGGGGTGCTGGGGAAGGGTGGGCTGAAGCCCCAGGTGAGCAGAGGAGATGGGGGACCTGAGATACCGTCCTGGGGCTGTGGCAGCAAGTTTCTCGTGCAGCTGCTTCCTGGGGTCGGAGGGTGCGCTCTCTTTTGCCAGCCAGGTCATGGGGCCTCCCTGCTGGCAGGGCTCCCGCCCAGCTCCCTTGGGTCTGTCTCAGCAGAAAGTGTAGGGAAGGAGCCCAGAGCAGCTACGCAACGCCGAGAGGCAGAGCCTCCTTTCCCAAGTCCGGCGAGTAGAGTTAGGAGGTTCAGGAGGCTGCCCAGTTCATGCTTCTGCTTGCCCTCCTTTCCTAACTTCTCCAGTCAGGGGGAAAAAATCTCTCCTGCTTCTTCAGACTCCCTATAAGGAATCTCCCTGTTCCTTACTCTTGGATCCATCATTACTTTGGGGAAGTGCTGTCTAATCTGTATCTCTCCTGACTGGAGTTGGTGTCTAGTTCTCCCTGCCCAGTCTTGCCTGCATCCCTCGATGGCCCTGGTAATGGCCATGGCCATTTCCTCTCTTGTGCGAGGGGAGCACACTGGCTGGTGTCGGGGCAGTGGTGCTGCGAGGGTGGTAGTAGAGGCTGGTGCAAGACAGAGCCAAGGACCTAGCTGTTTCTCGGCAAGAGGAGTTTATCTGGGGACTGCTGTGTTTGGGGTTGAGGGTGGGAAGGAAGTCCTTTCCTCTCCTCCTGTCGTCTGTCACCTGACGGTCAAGCCCAGACCATAAGTGTTAATGAAACTCTGGTGCCCCGGAGGCAGCTGGGCAGCACCCCCTGCCCTGAATCAGCCTGACTCATTTACAGCTCTCTCCTAGTTCCCCCAAAGTCTTCTCTCTGCGGTGGCAAATGTCGGGGGGTTGGTTTCAGGTTTCGTGTTTTCACATTACTGGGTGGAAAAAAAAAAACCTTTCCAAGCCAAAAAACCAGCTTCTACAGCAGAAACAACATGTCCCGAGAGCACTGAAAATTTCCCCATCTTCTCTCCTCAGCTGCTCAGCGACACTGAGGCCAGTGACAGAGGGGTTAAGAGGAGGGGGTTGGAGCCAGGCTGAGCAGAGCGTTGGGGACAGTCCCTTTGGAGGTGGCAGCACTTGCCTTCCTGCGTAAAGACGGGAGGACCTTTGCAGGGCCCTCTCTAGCTCTGGAGCCTGTGGCCCCCCGTGGCCAGCCGTGGATTGCCAGGGGACTGGGGCAGCTGTCTCAGGACAGGCAGGGGCTAGGGAATGAGGGACCGTCTCGCATCACTAGCTAATTTGATCCCAGGGGGTCGGAGGGCAAGTGTCCCTCCCTCAGAGAGGGCTCTTGAGGTGGAGTGGTAGGTGGGGAGATGCAGGGTCCATCTGGCACTTGGAGACTGAGGGGTGCCACCACCTCCTGCTACTGCCTGGTAGCATTATAGACCACACCCACCCCGACAGGGGCAGATGGCCTCCATGGCAGATGGAGACTAGACCAGCAGTGGCTGGATGAGCCTTGTAGTCTCAGTCTGGCCTCCCTGGCTAATAAGACAATCCAGAGAGGCAGTGGCAGGGGTGTGTGTGTGTGTGTGTGTGTGTGTTTAGGGGATGGGGTCCTGGCCTGGTTGGGCCATGCTGGGGGAGAGGGAAAGTGGAAACCCCAGATGGAGCCAGTGAAGCTTGGGGGCACACCTAGGTTTGCCGTGTAAGGGTGGCAGGTGCTCAGAGCCCCGACCCTGCCCACCTGCCTGGGCTCTAGAAGCTGCCCCGGTTAGTTCTATAGTGAAGGCGAAGGTCTCCCCGGGCGGGAGTCTCTGCTGCAGCTGGAGCCTGGTGGGCTGGAGGCAGACCCCCTCCCTGCCGGGTCCCCAGAGCTCAGGGCCTGGGCAGCAGCTCCTCCCACAGGATGCGCCTGTTTATTATGCGCTCGGGCTCTCTCGCCACGCAGGCAGGCAGCGGCCTTCATTAGCAGAGGAGCTGGGGTCTGTTTTGGCTGCCTCATCAGCATCAGTGAACTGCGTCCCTGCGAGATTTGATACAATTTAATTAACCTAATTAAAAGCTCTGATTGCAGAGATGATTGGGGTAGCGCCAGCAGCGACTGCATATTTATAATGAGCTGCAAGGTGTGGGACCGCAGCCAAACGCCACGCATCCTAATGAGCGGGAGCCGGGAGCCAGGGAGCGGGAGAGCGAACGTTTATTTTTGGCAACAATGCCCAGTTCCTCCCTGCCAGGGAGTCAGAGACCTAGGGAGCAGAGACGGACCTGCCCGCCAGAGCTCTTCGGCACAAGGTGGGAGCAGGAACTGTGCCCCACGTGTCCTGGTGCCTTCGGACGCCCACACGAGCGCACAGTGCCTGTGTTTTCCGCTGCAGAGTGGGGGGATGGGACCTCAGCAATGCACTTGTCCTGCCTCTCTCCATCTTTGGACCACGAGCCCTGGTATGAGGAAACGGCCCAGCAGAACCACCTTGATGTCAAGACTTCTGGATCCCTGGGTTATTCTCTTCCAACTTGTTGAGGAAGATCAGAGGCTGAAAACCTGGGTGGGGATCAGAAAAGGGGTCTGAACGTCCAAGAGACCCAGGTGAGGATCCTGGGCCTGGAACAAACAGGAGAAACAGGAGAGATGACCCTCCAGCTCATCCCGGACCCCCATCTCCTCACTTTCTTCCGAGAACCCTGCCTCAAGAGGGCCACCTCCCCTGGACTCTCCTCTCCCACTGCCTCTGCCTGGGGAGTCTTGGTTTGTCTGACTCAGCGTTTCCGCTGTAAATCACATCTAATAATAACGAGAGTGAGAGCTGTGGCAGAGATGCTGTGGGTGAAGGGGGCACCTGTGAGAAGGGGCGCGCTGCCTAAGTGCAGGGGGGTGTGGAGCGGGGGCCGAGCTCCGGGCTGGCAGGAGTGAGGGCTGGGCTCTGGAAGTCACCATCAGAGGCCTGGGGGTGGGGGAAGAAGGTGGGAGCAGCCCTCCCCCGCCCCCATCTCTGCCGGGTGAGCATGTGTAGGTCACGAGCTCAGCCAGGCTGCCCCAGCCCCCCTAGAGTGCCGCCAGGACAAGATGAGATTTGTCCCCGGCCCACCTTGCAGAGCTGCAGCTGTTTAGCTCTCTTATCAATCTTCTCTGTGGGTTTAATCATCTCTCTGTCATCCTGCTGGGGCAGCCCTCCCCTTACAGGAGCCCAGCTTTCCTCTGATCCCCCTCCCGCAGACACAACCATCCTTCTCCACCTGACTTCCCTTGTAGGAGACAGAGGGTGGGCCAGGGTGGCTTTGCCCTAGGTTTAGTCTCAGTGTTGGGGCAGAGGTCCCTGTTTTTGCAAGGAGTCAGCAGGGATTAGGGGGGGTGGGTAGAGGAGGCACTGGGGATCTTTGACTCCACTCTGGGCTGGGTAGGGCAGTGCCTAGGGGTTGGCAATGAGGGCCATTAGCCTGGATCGAGGAGATTCTGTGTAGGTGCAGTGTTCATCCCTTCCGTCTCCCTCTCTCCTGCCAGCCCCTTGGCAGCTGCCTCCACCCACACCGTCCAGCCAGCCAGCTCTGGCCTCTTTTCCTGGGCGAGTCCTGTGGGGCTAGGCCCCATGGAGCCTTGTGGGACTCAGGGGCCCGTGGGCCGGAACCACGAGCCCACAGCTTTGCGTGCATCTTGGGAAAGAGGGTGCCCAGGAGTCAATGGAGCCTGTGTTGTGGTCCAGGCTGGGAGCCAGGGCGCAAGGGGCTCTGGGGCCCATCCCTGTGCTGACGTGCAAGATGACCTTCAGGGCAACTCTTGGGCCCTCTCTGCTTTACTCTCTCTCCCCTCCACAGTATGTGGGGAACGGGCGGGGAGGGGGGTGACATGGGGTGGTATATGCACCCCTCGGAGGGCACATGAGAAAGAGGGCCTTTCCTCCCCCTGCTCACTCACTACTCCCACCCCAGGCACTCTCAGTGCAAGTGGAAAGCTGATTCCTTCCCATTTCTCAGAAGGGGACGGAAGGCCCCAAAGAGGATAGCATTAGCCTGAGCATCAGGCACCTTAAGGTGGGGGATGAGAGGGTCCCCTCAGGAGGGGACCACAGGTTCTGGAGGGGCACTGACTGCTCTTGGGCTGGGGGGGGCTTGTTCCCTCCAGCACAAGGCTGGGCTCTGGAGGACAATGGCGTGTTGATGAGGCTTTGGTCCTGGTCTCACATGACCCGATGGGGGTGGGTGGACCGCACGTGGCTGAGCCGCCTGGGCTGACCTTTGGTCGCTGGCTGGGGAAGAGAGGAAGCCACGAAGCTTCCCTCCCACTCAGTGCACCCCGGGCACTCTGCCGCCCCCATCCCAGGAGCTGCCCTCTGGGCACATGCACTGTCTTCACCTACCTTCTTCTTTTGGCCTTTCTCTTCCCTTCCTCTTTGCACTGCTCTGTGTGTGCGTATATGGCGTGTGAGCATGTATGTCTATGTGAGTGTGAGCGAGGAGGCTCCCAGAGGACGAAGGACAGTGAGACAAGACACCCCCTTCATGGGTTCTTTCTAATAATGGATGACGCTTCTTCCATTGCGGGGATAACACCAGGGTAGGGCCAAAGTGTATGTGTGTGTGTGTGTGTGTGTGTGTGTGTATTTACCCACATGTGTTCACGGGCACAGGTGGCACATGAGTGTGCACACAGAAGGCAACACCTCCTACCCTGCCTCGTCTTATGACATATGCCCTCCTCTGGTGGGAGCTGGGGATGTCGAGGTCAGCATCTTCCAGTTGGGGCTGGAGCCACCCGCACCCCCCCCCACCCCGCTCCCCGGCACAGGGCCAGAGTGTTACTTTCAAAAGGAAAAAGGAAGAATTTGGGGGGCGTTGTGTAATTATTGTAATCGATTGAATTAACTAAAAAATACCATTCAGTGAGGAGGCACACACAAAATGAGAGTTATACACAGTCATGTGAACACAGATGGAAAGTCAAGATACAGAGAGATGGGGGATAGGGTTATACTTGCACTTATGACTGTTTTTTTTGTTTTCGTTTTTGTCTTTTTTGAGAAGCTAGGAAAGGTCCTAAAGCATTTTCTTTTTTAAAAACATTTTAAATTTTATTTTGGAGTATAGTTGATTTACAATGTTGTGTTATTTTCAGGTGTGCAACAAAGTGATTTAGTTATACATATATTCATATATCTATTCTTTTTCAGATTCTTTTCCCATAGAGGTTATTACAGATTATTAAGTATAGTTCCCTGTGCTATACAGTAGGTCCTTGTTGATGATCTATTTTATGTACAGTAGTGTGTATATGTTAATCCCAACCTCCTAATTTATCCCTCCCTCACTCCTGTGATTCTTGGAGGGGGTTATCTGTCCTGCCTCTTCTCATCAAGGTGGATATAGCCAAGCAGGTTATCTCAAGAGAATCTTTTCCCGAAGTCCCCAGAGGGTTGAGTATGGTGGGGGGGCGGCCTCTGAGATAGGGCAAGCAGTACAAGTAACTTGATATAGCACTTTGAAAGGGATCTCATGGTCTGACTTTGTCACACAATATTACAAATATCACATGAAAGTATTTTAGCATGGTCTCCTTTGCTGGGAGCCTCATCCAAGTTTCACTCTAGGGCTAGTCCACCCCAATACCCCAGTGGTGGCCCTGGGAGTATATAGAAGGAAGTTAAATTCCCAGATCTGGGATAAGGTGGGGGTGGGGTGCCCCGATGCTGGCTTGGGGAGGCCTGTGGGTGAGAAGGGGACAGCATGGGTGCCCTCAGCCTTTTTCTCCAGGCTTCTCTCGAATTAACACTTTTTATTTATTTATTTATTTATTTATTTATTTATTTATTTATTTATGGCTGTGTTGGGTCTTCGTTTCTGTGCGAGGGCTTTCTCTAGTTGCGGCAAGGGGGGCCACTCTTCATCGCGATGCGCGGGCCTCTTACTATCGTGGCCTCTCTTGTTGCGGAGCACAGGCTCCAGACGCGCAGGCTCAGCAATTGTGGCTCATGGGCCCAGTTGCTCCGCGGCATGTGGGATCTTCCCAGACCAGGGCTCGAACCCGTGTCCCCTGCATTGGCAGGCAGATTCTCAACCACTGCGCCACCAGGGAAGCCCTCGAATTAACACTTTTGATGGTTTGGTTGATGGGTATTTCTGGGTGCTCCTCCCACCCTCCCTCCTTCTTTGCCCCTCCCCCACCCTCATATAGTCCTACTGACCCCACTGGATGCTGGGGAGGTAGTATGGGAATCGTCCTGAGCACTGAAGCAGAAAGGAGAGAGCCTGGAGGGGCTGCGATGCAGGCTGGGGCTGAGGTTGGCGTGGGGCACAGAGGCTGAGACAGAGGCTGAGGCAGAGGCTGGAGTTGGGATTTGAAGTTGAAGCTGAGCTGAGCGTGGACTCCAGTGGGGTTGTTGGAGATTGGATTGGCAGGGCATCTCTCTCAGTCTTGACAGGATTCTGAGAAGCCTATTTTTGGAGTCCAAGGCAGATGTTCTCCCCCAATGAAGAGCATGTTTGGTGTCTGCTCTCCCCTCGGAGGGGTGGGAATGTCCCCTCCCCCTGCTCCCCTCAGCTGAGCAGAGTCATACATCACCAAGGGGCCGGGCTCCCTAGACGTATTGCCCTAATACGTCGCTATAGCAACCCCACTCTAATCCTGCATTATTCTAATGTGGTCCCCCTCCCCACTGTGATGTATAGCTTGGGTCTTGGAGCTGTGAGGCCCCTTCTCTGAGTCTGCTCCAAGTACCCTAGGGATGGGTGGGTCCGAGGACGGCTTGGCTTCCTTGGGTCCTGCCTCGCTTCTCCTCGCCCTGTGCATGGGATCCTTTGTGAGCTGGGGTGTGGAGGTGGGCTCTGGCCCGGCGGCCCACCCGCTCGCCTGCCCAAAGAGGGGAAGCAGCACACGAGTGCCTGATGCACCGACCCACGCCAGCCTGCCTGGCCTGGGGACCTGAGGCCTTGGGGTTGGGGGCCAGGGCAGGACAATGGCTGCATTCCGGCTGCCAGCCACAGGCCTCCATTGTTCCTGTGGACACTGCCTGCTTGAGGGCCGCAATTCTGGCCCTCACCCCGCATGGGGCGTAGGATGCTCCCTGGACCACTCCCCCGGGGACCATAGAGGGGTGATTCATGGGGTGACCAGGGCACAGCAAGCCCCAGCTATGCCCAGATTCTGGGGGGTGGGAGGGGGAGGTGACTGAGGGTTGTTTGTGTCAGGAGAGGGCGGGGTTGAATAGCCAGAGGACTCAGGGCTGTGGACACCAGCCACGTCATCTTGTACTCCTCCTCATGTGTGGGCTGGTCAGAGAGGCCCCATTGTCAGAGGGGCAGGCCCACCCAGGCTGGAAGGGAAGTGAGGATGGAGAGGGACCACCTCAGAGCTGGGAGGACCCATAGACCACCCCCCATACTGCACTGGTGAGGAAATTGAGGTCCAGAGAATAGCAGGGACTTACTCAAGGTCACACAGCTAGGTGGGGACAGGCCTGGGTCCAGAACATTTCCCCATATCTCTCTGGTGCTGAGATACTGCTGCCATTTCTGGTAGAAAAACTGAGCTCCAGTGGTGATCTTCAGCCTCGGCAGAAGTTATATCCACAAGCTCCTTTCTCTCCCTCACTTGCTTTGAAATTTCTCTAGTTTAGGTTAATACCTGGCATCCCTGGAATGAGAATTTAGAGCTAAGGGGAGTCCTTGGGCCATGCAGAGGCTATACTGACTACATCTTCTGTAGGGCCCTGAAGAAACGAGTGGGGCATGGAGGTTCCCGGTGCTCTGACACACCAGATTCATAGATGTAACAGTAGATTTCATTGTTTCCTCCCAAACAGTGATCTCCCTTGGGCTCTCACATGCCTACTCTATATGACTGAGAGGTAGGAAACGGAAGAGACTAACCCAGGAGCGTTTTAAGGACAGGGGGACTGGTCTGTTCCTGCTTCTCAACATAGGACCTGTTAAATTGTATGATTGGATGAGTGGGTGGATTGTGAGTGGTTGGGTAAATGGATGGGTGGGTGGTTGAAGAGGTACGTACATGGATGAATGGATGAGAGGATGGGTGGGTAGACGGATGAATGGATGGTTGCATGGGTTCGTGGGTGGTTGGTGAATGGACGAATGGATGGGCGTAGGATGGATGTAGGTAAACGAGCGAATGCCCATTTCATATATTGAGGTCCAGAGATGACAAATGACCCAACTTGGGTCATACTAAAGATAAACAGTAGAGTGAGGCCTGGAGCCAGGTACCTGGCCCCTGCCTTTTAGGCTGGGATGCCCTGTGGCATGGTTTGGTGGTCAACCTCTGGGCAGGGTTGCAGGAGAAGCAGGAGTTGGGACGTGAAGGAATCTATAGTTAGATTAGTGTCATGGTGGGTGGCTTCGTGGGGTCTAGGGGCCTTGACCCTGAGTTGAATCTTCTGTGTTGGGATCAAAGGGGGTGTGTGGAAGGGTCCTGAGCAGGGCAGGAAGAGGCATGAAGGCTCAGGAAGGGGGAACTAGTGGGGTCTGAGGGCATTGGGGCTGAGTGGTTTTATCTCCTTGGGATCAGGCCCTGAGCTAGGAGGCCCAGAGGCAACCCCTCACGCATTCTTCATGAATGCGTACCACTGTCGCATTAATGGTACCACTGTCTATGGGGCCTTCCCTGACCCTCTGGATGCTGTCTACCCAGAACCCAGCACAGAGCCTTAGTACTTAGAAGAGGCTCAGAGCACATTACTGGGGGCATGGGGTTGCCACAAAGAGTCAGATGTGGGGAACAGGCTAGGAGATTGCACCTGCCACTAATTTTCTGGGTCATTTTGGGCAAGTCCCTCAAAATCCTTGGGCCTCCGTTTCCTCATCTGTGGACTGGGAATGGAGAGCTTGAACTTGTCTTCCCAGAATGGTTTTGAGAATGAAGAAAAATAATTCTGGGGGTAGAAAAAGCACTAGGCATTATTTTTCTGCACTGCTTCAGCCCCAGCAATTATACAATAATATATATTGTACATATAAAGTTGATTTTATAGCTAATATTTAATGCACACTTACACTATGCCAGTCTCTCTTCTAAGTGTTTATGTATATCATCTCTCATCTAATCCTCACAGCAATCCTACCAGGCAGGTACTGTCATCGTCTTCTTTTGACAGATGAGGAAACTGAGGTATGGAGAGCATAAGTAGCTTGCCCAAGGTCCCATGGGTAGGAGGTGGTGAGACCAGGATGGAAGCCTGGGCAGATGCCAGGGCCCGCATTCTTAGCCACTATATGTAGCTTCTCAGTGCACAGTGCTCTGAATCGACACATCAGGAAGGCTTCCTGAACTTCTTGGTGATTCATGCAACTTCCCTGAGCCTCATGGGATTTACCTGATTGCACGGTGGTGGAGAAGGGGGCAGATCTAATTAGCTCTAATACCCTTGGTCCCTACTTCTCTCCCTGGCCCAGTCCTGAGTTCTAGAACCCCCCTCTGCTTTGGGCACATGCCCCAAGCACTGGACACTGCTGTTCACCCCAGCAGGGAGTATAAAAATAACATGGACATGTGTGTCAGATAAAATGGTTTTTATTCCAGGCTTTATAATTAACTAGTCTTGCTGCCTTGGATAGGTCACTCAAACCCTCTGGGCAACAGTTTCCTCATCTGCAAAATAGGAATAGTTAATGTGAGATAAAGAAAATAAAGTACAAAGTCAGTGCACGGATAAGTATTATGTCAGAGTGCCTTGGGCGGAGTGGGATCCGTGTAAAAGTTCATTACATTTTGGTTTTCTTCCCTGTTCACTTGCTTTTGTACAATGCCCTACCCAGGCCCCACAGTAAAACAGCTTTCATTCATCCATCACCTACTTATGCTGAGCACTCTGTGTACCTCATGTCCCTTAATCCTCAAAATAGCTCTATGATGTAGGGACTGCCATTGTCACTGTATCAGAAAACTGAGGCACAGAAAGGGTAAGGAGCTGGCCTAAAGTCACACAGCTGATAAGAGGTGGAGCCAGGATTTGTACCCAGATCTTTCTGGTCCCACAGCCCCTGTGCTTCACTATTCTGCTCTCTGCCTCTCCTGAGACATGGAGAACATCCCCAGGGATTTTGATGACAATGGGAAAAGGCAGGTAACCCACAGTGGCAGGAAGGGGCTTTGCCAGAGGGCCAGGTCTGTCCATGAGCTGCTGAGGTCAACTCTAGCAGCTTCTGCATGGAGGGAGCACTTCCTCCTCTCCAGGCTGGCCAGCCCTGGGGAAAGGCAAGGATGGTGACAATTTCCAACCGTAAGCAGGGAGGGCAGCAGCAGTGCAGGGTCACAGTCTGCTCCTGCTAAGAGCTGAATAATCTGGAGCCTTTGAAGAAGGATTTCTGAAAAGCCATCAGGAGTGAATCATTGACTTAGGGAGGCAATGAATCAAAGGGGAGTTCATAAAACGGCAAATGAATCGGGTGTGCGGACGACAAGCCACTGCTATTCCCCAGAACCCTCCGGGGACAAGAGAGCCGAGAGAAAAGAAATAAAAATAACACGGGGCCTCACGCCTGCTCCAAACCCGAGTCAGCCCCTCCTTCTATGTGGAAAGACAGAGGGGCCAGAGGGATGAGACCCACTCGTGGGGCCAGAGGGAGGCTCCCAGGGCACGTTCGGCTCCCTGGTCCAGGCTGCGGGTGCAATTAGCGAACGCCCTTTCCCCTTCCTTTCAGGAGCCCTCACAAGAAAGAACACTGATTTTGACGAACACCCAAAATAATGTGAGATCAGGCACCATGCATTATGCATGAGGTCTGATTTAACATGAACATTATTTCTTGTGTACGAGACCATATGCCTCCGTGCTGTCTCTGCAGCCTAATAATACCTAGACCCACCCTGGTCAGGCTCAGCCAGAGACATGTCCACTGGGGGTGTGTGCGTGGGGGGCCGTTGAGGCAGAGCCCTCCTGGTACTTGGCTCTTCTGAGGGGAGCCCATTCAGATGCCCTGGAGGTGGGTGGGAGGTCATGCCCCCCAAGAAACACCAGGGAGGGAGCTGGGGGTGGGTGTGTGAAAGTGTCAGTGTGTGTGTGTGTGTGTGTGTGTGTGTGTGTGTGTGTGAGACAGAGAGAGAGAGAGAGAGAGAGAGAGAGAGAGAGAGATCAGGAGCCCATGACTACATGATGCTGGGTTCATGGTGTGGCGATGTGGGGACATGTTTTTAGTACAGGAGGGACGATGGCAGGAATGGATAGTTCTAATTGCTGTGTGTGTTTGTATATATACACGCATATGTATGTGTGGGGGTGTGTGTTTAAAAAATAAGATCACACATACATACAAACACACAGCCTAACTTTAATTATCTGAAGGGAGCAGGCGCGATCTGGGAGGAGCTGGGAACAATGCTGGGCAGGGATGTGTTTGGAAAGTGGTTTGTGGGGTGAGTGCTTGAAAATCCTGAGAGGAGGGGACCCCTGCCAAGGGATGGAAAGGATGCTGCGTGTGGCAAATCAAATAGCACAGGTGCAGGTACCCAGAGACTCTGGAGAGCTCGGTGTCAAAGGCCGCAAAGCTGGCCAGACGGTGGCACGGGTGTGCCTGAGAGTGTCAGCACGTGTGAGCGAGCAAGCTGGCAGAGTGTGCATCAGGGTTTTAGCTGGTTGAGAGGAGGAGTGGCAGCGATAGGTGTGAGTGGGGCAGAGACAGAGGAGGTAGCTGTGATGGAGAATTTCCGAGAATGGCTGTGGAAACAGGCAGGGTAGTAGATAGGGAAGGAAGGGTCACGGGCAAGCCTGTGTGTGTGAAACAGGACCGCTTCCATTGGAGGCGAAAGTTGCCTCTGCTCTACCCGGCACCCTCTGTAGAGTAGCCAGCTTGATGCTGATTTTGGGGTATGCTCAGCTGTGAGGTGGCCCTGGTGACTGCTGCCGTGTCCCAGCTCAGGGACCAATAGAGGGCAGTCCTCCCACATGGAGGCCTCCCAAGCGGCAAGGGGAGCCCAGAATGGAGGGCCAAACACTAACTCCAAGGCCTTCCCATATGCAGAGCAGGGACAGGATTGATGGCTCCTCTGGCTTCGGTCACTAAGCCAGTGGCCCCGGGTGAATCCCCCTCCCTAAGCTTGGGGGCAGCTGCCAGACCAAGTAACCAGCCTCCTCTCACTCCTCCCCCTGCTCAGGTGGGTCTCTTTTCTGGAGCTCCAGCACTGCTGGGGAAAGCCTGGGCCTGGGTGTGTCACTAGGGGCTTGACCTTCCCCGATGTCGGCCCAGAGCCTCTCCAGAGGAGGCTCAATTCTAAAGAGCCCTAAGTGGGCAGTTGTGGCGGGGGTCAGCTAGTCCTGTGGACACCCAGTTGAGTCTTGGGGTCAAGGGATGATTGCACAGGTCCTAAGCTATGCAACATTGATGCCAGTGCAACTTCCTGGGGCACGCATTGATGCCAGTGCAACTTCCTGGGGCACGTCGTGGTGGGGAATACAGGCGTCCTTGAAGTTCAGGGCCGGGCACCATCCAGGTGTGCCTTGATGATCACAGGCGACCACAGTGGCCACCTTCCTTCTTCCCATTTTAGCCACCCCCAACCCTGCAAATGTTGTCCCAGCTCAAAGCATCGGCCATGTGGCATGGACTTTCTTTCCCCCCCTCCTATGTCTGGGAGCAGCTATGGATTTGCGGGCACAGTGGCACATGCACACGTTTGTACACCAACACGGAGAGGCTCACATGGGGAGAGGGACGCTCTCTCTAGCTACCAGAATCTGTGGTTGCATGATCTTAGAAAATAATTTTGTTCCAATGAGAAGGGGAGGGAGATGGGATGAGAAAATCCCAAATCTGTTAGGGAAAGCTTGGGCTTCGTGGGAGGTCAATGCTAGGGACAGCTGGCTCTCTTGAACGAAAGGAAGTTTCAAGCTCTCAGGAGTGAGCAGGTAGATCCACATACACATGGGATGGAAAAACCCACGGTCAAGCGGGCAATGGCAGCCGACTGCCATTCCTAAACTCTATTCTATCCAGGGAGTAAGACTCCAGGGAAAGATATTTCTCCGTATTTCCTATGGTTTCTTTCTTATACAGTAAGATGTGTTGTGGTTCCTACCATCATCCCAGGCTGGCGACTAGGGGAAGGAGCCCCCTGGGGCCTTCTGTGACCAAGGGTTGGGTTACCGGGTAGCTGTCCCAGGCCGGTGTCTCATTAAGCAAAATACTCGCCAAGTGGCAGATTTTCTTCCGTCCCCTTTCCCACTTTTTTTTCATCTTTTTGTTCTACTCCTCAGCTGCTGCTCGATCTTGGGGGCCACATTGTTTTGCTGTTTTTGAGTTGACTTGCTTAAATAATAAATCCACCCTCTTGGACGGGATTAAGCAGACAATTAGGAAATCAATCCATCAATGGGTGTCAGCTGCAGGCAGAGGCCAGGGAAGGGCCCCCCGTCTTCCTGGCCGCCCTTTCCAACCTCCAATCCTGCTGCGGCTCAGGCAGCTCCGAGCTACATTCGCTTCCATTTCAGGGCCCTGAGGCTGGGACAAATCCAGGAAGGACGAAACAAGGAGGGAGTGTGGGGAAGTGTGGGACTACTTCGAAGTTCCGTAGTTAGTGGAGCAGGAAACGAGAGGCCTAGGTGGGGTGACCAGCGGCTCCTGGTAGCGGTGTTGCTCAACTGGCAGGTAAAGTTTCCAGCCTCCTTTGTAAGAAGACTGGGGAGGCTCCCTGGCCTGCCGGTTTGGGGAATGGAGTGGCTGGGACACGGGTGCCAACTGCAGGGCTAATCACTTACTAGGCTGGACTTAAGGAGGGAGGAAAAAAAAAAAAAAAAAAAAAAGGAGCAGCGAGAGGCTGAGACTTTGAAAACCATGGTGGCCTCTGGTTGGTGGCCTCTGCAGAGACAACTCTCTCCTGAGATTGAGGGGCAGAGCCCAGGGTGTCACCCGGAGCCCTCAGCATCGAACAAGTCATCCTGAGGCCCCAGCCCGCCTGAGACAGCCAGCTTGGGGGTCTGGGAGCACCTCTCTGGGCGTCCAAGATGTTGTCGGCTGGAGCCAAGGCCTCTCACAGGCCTGGGCTTGGACAACTTCCCTGGTGGGAGGGGGCCACACACATACCCTCACTAGGGACACAACTTTCTCCCCAGCTTGTGCCTTCAAGCTTTGTCTCCACGAAGAGTGACAGAAACCTCATGTGGTTTCTCCTGAGAAGGGAAAAGAACTGCATCTACGGAGGAAACAGGAAGAGCCGTTTGATTAGTATTTTTAAGAGGAGTTATTCTAAAGGAGAAAGAGCTTGACTGGGACACAGATAGTCTGCAGCTTTGGCCCTGAAACCCGGAGCTGCCTCCACCATCCTGACTCTGGGGAGGGGGGCAGGCTGTGTTTAAGGCTTGACAGGGGGACGTCTGAGAATGTCTGCTTCCCTCCCCAGGTCATGAGTGCACAGCCCGGGAGTCTTCCTATAGGCAGAAGCATCACTCCCTGGGGAGCGGGGTTTCCCTCGGGGACCCATCCCTGGAGAGGCAATGCCAGGGCTTTCTGGTGGCACAGCTCTTCTTGCCCCCACTCCTCCCCAAGAGAAGTTGGGGCAGGTCATTTGTTTGCATAGAAGTAGGACCAGCTTTGCCCACGCAAACTGGCGGGGGTCCCTCCCCAGGCCACTCAACTCCCCCAGGACCCCTGTCTAAGCTGTTAGAACTCCCAGTGGATCCAGGCAGGTTTGGGTACCGTTTGTTTGCAGGTGGAAAGCCAGCTGCGGTGGGCTGGTGGGGCCTGACTCGGCTTCCAACTGCCCCAAGACCCAGAATGATGAAGTTGGCCTGGATCCCACCCGGGGAGTGCAGAGTCAGGGGTGGGGAATACAAAGATGCCTGGCTGGTGGTCCAGGTCGAGAGAGGCAGGCTTCTTCCTTGGCCCAGAAGAGCAGTTGAGTTGTGCCTGAGGAATGGCCGATCCAAATTCAGTGTGGTGTCTGCAGTGTCTTAGGCCCTGGTCTGGTCCCAGGATAGTCTGTTTATGGGGGGTGGTGGACATGAGGTAGATTCATCTTCCCTAACCTCACTCATCTGAGGCAGGGGCCCAACCGTTGCCCAAGTAACAAGCAGCACGGATACTGGCCTGGAAGAAGGTCTGTGTGGTCACCTTCCTCCAAGATAGTGAGGCCAGAACTTTGGGGGAGGTGAGCCGGGGTATCCCATCCCATCACCCACAAACCAACCCAGCCCTAGTAGTAAAGAGGACAGGACACAGCCCTGGGGTACATGTTTATGTGAGTAATAAAATATTTACTATAACATAAATATAAAGGGAACTTCCCAGTCTACATTATTATTATTTTTTTGCAATAAAGATACAAAGAGAATGCACCAAAACATTGTTCCAAAAAATAATAAAAATAAAATAACAAAATTTAAATTCAAACGGTAACAAACAGAACAAGAAATGGAGAAGGGGGAAGCTCCAAACACATCCAGAAAATAAATAGAGATGGATCAGAAATCTGGAAATCATATTAAAATATCTTTTTCGGATTAGTGGGTGTACAAAATCCTTTAGGATGGGGAGGGAGGGCAACCCGGAAAACCAAAAATAAAAACCAAGCACAAAATGTTTCTTTCTCCCCGCCAGTGTGTACATATCTCACATATTTACATGGTTCCCACCTCACCCCAAATTTGGGGAATTTCTCTGCAGGCCTCCTCCAGCATCCCGCATCCCAGGGGGCTGAAAGGGAGCGGACGGAAGCTGCAGGGACTCAGGCAGAAGGTTCTCAGGGAACGGCTTATTTCTACAGCTGGTTAAAAAATATCTCCAACTTTTCCAAGTTTCGTTTGTTTGTGGCCAGGAGGCCAGGGCCCCGCGGGGAGTGGGGGCCCTGCTGTGCGGTGGTCGGTCTACAGCGGGGCAGAAGCCCCTTCCCATCTGCGTGTGCGTGGGAGCGCAGACCCCTCCAGCGTGGCCGGGAACCGAGCCGGAGCTCGGATAAAATGAAACGAAAAATGAACACTCGAATTTTTTTTGTTGTTAGTTTTTCTTTTTTGTTTGTTTTTTGTTTTATTTCGCTTTTTTGGGGTAGGGTAGGGGAAGGTAAGGGGAAAAAATAAATTAGGCTAGATTAAAGCTTTGGCTATTTCCTGCTTTTATACACAGACGCGGCTCTCGCGGCCTCCCCTCCGGGGCCCCGATAAATACAGTATACAGCGATTTAAATTAAGGGCGCGGGCGGAGTTAGAAGGACCCCAGGAGCCGAGAGGCTCCGTGAATAAATAAAAACTGTAAAAAACCAAGCCCGGAGAAAAGGTAAGGGGGATGGGGCGCATCCTTATGGGAGAGAAGAGGCGTGGAGCGAATAAAGTGACAGTCCCCCACTCTCGACCCTCAGGCTCGGGAATCCGCGCCGGGGAGAGGGATGGGGAACTCTCCTCTCTCCGTCCTCTCTCCCGGGTAATCCCTAACCCCGTACCGCGTTACCTGTCGCTGTGGGGAGGCCGCTGCCGGGATCCGGCCCCGAACAGCCCGGGGGGGCAGGGGCGGGGGTCGTCGAGGGGTTGGGGGCAGGGAGCAGGCGGCGGGCAGGATGCCCGGGGTGAGTTGGCGCGTTCCGGATCTTCGCTCCTCTCTCTCGGGGCTCGGGCGACGCAGCCTATCGGCCGTCTTCGCTGCTCGCAGGAGAGGGTCGTCCGGGTGTTTGGTTTTATTCGAAAGTTTCTGGGCTTTTTGTAAAATCCAAAGCAACCGAACAAAAAGAGTTCAGGCCGCGCGGCGCCTCGCCGCGCACCGGCGGGGGGCCCGGCCCGCGGGGTCACTGCACGGAGCCGGGCAGTGTGTGGTGGTGGTGGTGCAGCGCGGCCGGCGGGGGCACCGAGGGCGGCGACGCACCGCCCCCGCCCGGCCCCAGCTCGCCGGGTGCGTACACGTCGTCCATGGGCGGGTGGCCGGCGCCGGCCGCCGGGGTCATGCGCTTCTCCTTCTGCCGCCGGTTGCAGAACCAGACGCGCACCACCTCCTTCTCCAGCTGCAGGCTGTCGGCCAAGCCTGTGATCTCGTGCGCCGAGGGCTTGGGGCACTTGAGAAAGTGGCTCTCGAGCGCGCCTTTGACCCCCACCTCGATGGACGTGCGCTTCTTGCGCTTGCGGCCCTGCGCCGCGATCTTGTCCAGGTTGGTGGGGCTGCCGCTGGACGAGTCGGTCTCCTCCAGCCACTTGTTGAGCAGCGGCTTGAGCTTGCACATGTTTTTGAAGCTCAGCTGCAGGGCCTCGAAGCGGCAGATGGTGGTCTGCGAGAACACGTTACCGTACAGCGTGCCCAGCGCCAGCCCCACGTCGGCCTGCGTGAAGCCCAGCTTGATGCGCCGCTGCTTGAACTGCTTGGCAAACTGCTCCAGGTCGTCCGAGCTGGGCGCGTCCTCGTCCGAGTGCTCGCCCACCGACGAGCCACCGCCGCCCGCGCCCGGGTGCAGGTGCGCCGCTGCCGCGTGCAGGCCGCCGGCGTGTGCATGTCCGTGTGCGTGTCCGTGGGCGCCCAGGTGCGGCGGAGGCGACGGCTCCAGCTGAGCCTCGTGGCCGTCCTCGTGCAGCGCGTGGTGCAGGCCCGGCCCCGCGCCGCCGCCGCCCGCCGCCAGCATTCCGGCCAGGCCGCTGCCGCCGCCCCCCGGGTAGGCCGCCTGCGCGTACAGCCCGAGCGGTTGGGGCTGGTGGCCCCCGCCGGCCGCCGGCGACGGCGACATGGCCGGGCCCAAGTGGTGTGCCGTGCCGCCCTGCGCCCATGCCGCGCCCGCGTGGGCCGCCCCCTGGTGCACCAGGCGCGCGTGGAAACCGCCGCCGCCGCCACCGTCGTCGGCTCGGCCGGCGCTGCCGCCGCCCGCCTTGCCGTGTTCCAGGTGCGGGCCGCCGGCCCAGTCGCCGCCGCCGCCTCCTCCCGTGGGTAGCCACTGCGGGTGCGCTAGGCCCACGGGGTGGCCCGCGCCCGCGCCCAGCCACTCGTGGTGCATCAGCTTCTGCACTTCGCGGTACGCGGCCCCCGCGTGCAGCCGCTCGGCTGCCGCCGCCGCTGCCGCTGCCGCCGCGGCATCCGGATGCATAAGCGGTCCCGTGCCCCCGGCTCCGCCGCCGGGGCCCCGCGGCAAGTACTGCGCGGTGGTGGCCATGCCGCCCCGCGCCCCGCGCCGCGCCGCCGCCGCCGCTCCGCTCCGTCTGCGGGCCCCGCCGCCGCGCTCCGCCGGCTTAAAGCCCGACCAGCTCAGCGCTCCGGAGCCCCACCCCACCCGCCGCCCATTGGCTGCCAGCGGAGCCGCCTCCCGCCCCCCGGCCCCGGCCCCCGCCCCCCCTGCCCGCCTGCCGCCCGGCCCGGCCGCCCACAGCTCGCCATTGGGCCTCACTCCTGGGGTCCCGCGCGCCGACCATGCTGATTGGCCGCTGGGGCTTCATTCACAGCCCCCCTACCTTCCGCGTATACGCTCACGCCCCGGGGGCGCGGCCGCCACGTGGGGAGTGGCGCGGGGGTGGCACTGGGACCGCACCCCCTCTCGTACTGGCTGCGTGGGCCCCACTTTCCCCCGGCGCTGGAGACTCCGAGCCCGGCGGGTCCCACGCTCCAAGCGAGCAGAATTCCCGCCGGTCACCCGCCCGGGTGGCCAGAGGCGGTGGCGGCGATGGCGGGCTCCGGGAGGCGCTCGGGTTCCGAGAAGCAGCTCAGCCCCGCGCTCCTCCTTCCGCCGTGCCGCTGCCGGCGGGCCGGGATTCCCGCGGGTCTCGGCGGCTGCGAGCGGCAGGCGGCGCGGGTCCCCGGCTCGGTTGCAGCGCGGCTGCTCACCTCGCCCGCCTCGCCTCCCGCGACTTCCAGCGGGCACGGAGCTCTCCTCTGCGCTCCTCCCCGGCCCGTCTCGTATTCCCTCTTCACCCTCTAGACCACCCAGCGCAACTCCGTCGACCTCCGCCGCCCTGAGAGAGCGTCGGGCGCGGGCAGAGTCGGACCGGCCCCGACTTCACGCCTCTCACGGGCTCTCCTTTTCCCGGGCGCCGCGGCCCAGGTGAGTACCTCGCGGGTGGCTCGGGTCCGGAACGGCCGGCGGCAGCGTTGCTGTGGGGAGACGGGAGCTCCTGTAACCAGGCCGATTCCGAGGTTCCTGAGTGAGAGGATCTCGAGGTGGAGACCGTGGCTCCGGGAAAGCACCGCCGACAGGCATGGTGGACACACTGGGCCCACGGGTATCTGACCCACGCCGCCGCTTCGCTCCTTCTCCTTCCTGCCTGCCCGGCTCATTGGCCTGGGTTATGGCGGGGTCACGCCCCGGGGAAACTTGCTCTAGGTGGGGAGAGGCGTGGACATGGGGAAGGGCGCTGGTGCCTCAGAAATCCGGCGTGCAGGCTGGGAGCTGTCCAGCCTTGCAGGGAGCTCTGGGCTGGAGTTTAACCCACTTGCCTGGGGCTGCTGAAAAGGGAACTGGGACTGAAGAGGTCTTGTTGGAAAGGTGCGGCATGCGGTTGGCTTACGTACTCATCCCCCGGGTCTTTGAGGACTCCCTGAAGGACCCTGAGTGGACTTGGACCCCAGCATCAGCTCTTCTGTGCCACGTTGGCTGGAGGAGGAGTGGAATGAGCTGTAGCCTCCACGTCTTCCCCACGCTGAGGCTTGGCTCTCCGGGAGTCTTCCAGCTGCCAGTTCACCTCTTTTCTATCCCTGATCTTGCCTCCAATGGATTCATAGATTCCAGGGCCCCGGGGGTCCCAGATTGGAGGACCGAGCTGGGGGCCCAGCTAGGGCCCTACTGGCAAGTCAGGACTGTGGAATAAAGCCTCAGTGTGTGAAGAAGGGTGCTGGGGGGCTCAGGGGGCAGCCGCAGTGGGGGTGACGGGGGCAGAGTCGACAGTGACAAGGGTCATCCTTGGGCACAGACTGTGCTCATCCAGACCCTAAACGCCCTAGGACCAGCCTCTGGCTAGCCCCCAAGGGATGAGGTGGCCACTGGCCACTGTCCTGAGCAGAGTCCTTAGGTACCACTCCCACTGCAAGAGCTGTGATGGAGCCCTGTGTCTGAACCTAGCTAGGGATGCTGGGCTTTCCTGGACTCTGGCCCAGGAAGTGGTCACCTTGAGGCAGTCCAGGACTTCCTGGTCTACTCGCCTTCCTGGCCTCTCTCCCAGGCTCAGGAGGTAGGACCAAGGCTGGGAATCCTGTCGTGAAGTCCCTTCTCACGCCAGCCCTAACCAGACCTGCGTGGTGTTGAAGCTTGGGCTTCCAACCTGGACCTGCCGCTATCTTCCTGGGCAAGAGTAACTCTGGCCCAGTCTTCTAGGGCTTGGTTCTTCTACCTGTAAATTGGGAATAACAGTACCATAAGCAGCACACCTGTCTCACTAAGGTAAGTCAGAGGGCGGTACAAGACAACGTGAGTGAAAAGGGCTCAGAAAGGACTTTCACTCTCGTTGTTTCTATTGTTAGTGCCCAGTGAATGAACAGGTTACTCCCCCTCTCTAACTAAATCTCAGCTTGCTCATCTGTAGAGTGGGGTTCTGGAGGTTTGGGCCAGGTGACCTCTCTGGTAAACTCCCTTCCAGCTCTGATGGTCTGTGAGTCTATGAACCTGTCTCAGTTTCTGTCAGACGAAGGGAAATGTCTGGACAGTGGACAGGTGTTGTTTGGAACGGTCATCATGAGCAATGGGTGCTTTACCAAATGCTTTTCATTCATCACGTTACCTGCTGCTCTCAGCCCCGAGAGTGAGCGCTGGGATTGTTCTCCCATTGCACAGCTGAAGGAACTGAGGCTTGTCTGAGGGCAAAGAATGCGTGGAGGTCCCACTCCCCATCATCCTCCCTGTGGCTGTGGGATGGGAAGGGTGTGGAGGCAGCGGCTTTGGCCGTCACAGCAGAGAGAGCTCACAGAGAGAGCTCTCTGGTCAGCTGGCACTCTTGAAGCTGAGTTCCCCAGGTCTGTGCTGAATTGAGGGGGTGGCTGCAGCAAAGCCAGGCTCCTAGGTTGCCAGCTTGTCAGCTAGCAAATCTCAGTCCCAATCCCATTACCCCCCTTCAGCACCCCTGCTCTTTGCTTTGCCTGTTGGAGCCTCAGTTTCTTTATCTTAAAATGAGGACAGTAATGCCTGCTTCTCAGGTTTGCTCTGAAGCTGCAAGGATGAAACAAAGCATGTAATTTAGATGCTCCCTCTTAATATGAGATGCTGCTCTGGGGTGAACAACAGTGTGAACTAGGAAAGGATAACATTCCTTTCTCTGCTTTGGAATTTTTAGAACCTCTATAATGATATGGGTTTGGTCTTGAGTCACAGTTTTCTTATATTTGAGAGTTAAGTTTTCCCTAGGAAGTCTCGACATCCCCTTTGCTCTTGCCCCTAGAGATTCTGGGTGGGACACTGGGGGCTATGACATGGCCATTGGCAGAGACACCTGTTACAGAACATCTCCTCTCTCCAGGAGCCCTACCCTCATAGACCACAGAGAAAACCCAGAACACGGAAGTCAGACAGCCAGCTGACCAATGCAGACACAGAATGGTTTAGGCATATGAACAGATGTGCATTCACACACACACACACGAACGCATAACATGCAGATACACACATGAAATTTAGCCTGGAGACAAACATTCAGATTCATAATAGGAACACATGGACTCCCATCATTAGGTTGGATATTCAAAGTCACACTAATCAACACACAATGATAAATACAGGCATGTGTCTCAACAGGAACATTCGCAGAACCCATGCAGAGGCTGAAGTCGGCTCAAATAGGCATTCCTTCAGCAACATAGACATAGAGGGGACCTGCAGGCCCTTCGGGTGACAAGCATGGAGGCTCTCAGCTGGCACGCCAATTCACACAGATGGGCACACCCTCGTGTGTTCACAAACATGAGCACACACTCTCCCACCCAGCGCACAGATACAAAGAGGCCCACCCCACGCATCACACAGACACCTACAGCCTGTAGGAACTAACCCCTCTGCACAGTGGATCAGAAAGCAGAGGAAGGGGCTGTACTCAGCCCTGAGTTTCGTCCATGCGAGTCAGTGGCCCCACTCATTCGAACGAAGCAGGAAAGCCCTTTCTTTCCATATTTTTTTTTTCCACTTTCCTTGTCTGCGGAGGGCAGCTCCCAGCCAGGTCGCCGCCAGTCTCAGCGGCTCCCCAGCCTCCCTCCCCAGCAGGGGCCCCTGCCCAGCCTGCCCCCAGGCCAGGAGCTGCCCGGGCTTTCCCAGAGTGGCGAGACCTCCTCCAGGCTCTGGAGTGTGACCGAGCGCCTGCTCATTTGACACAGGTCACCGAGCCCCCGGCAGATGGGGCCCTCGCTGTGGGGGATCTCTGAGCTGGAGGGGCTGCAGGGGGAGGCTCTGTGGGGCTGAACTGCAGCTACACAAGCCCCACATTCTCTGTGCGAAGTCTCAAGTCACAGACACAAACCCCCGCCATCTGCATTCACACTCCCGCCTGAGAAGTTCAGACGCGGCCTCTAGAGTCTGACCACACTCGCCATCAGCTGCACTGCCGCCACACGTGCACTGTAATATTCCAGACGCACATCCCAGACAGGCGAGCCTACACAGCGGCGCACTGGACGAGACTAGGGAGGAAGAGGAGGCAGCTGGTTCCGGCTGTTTTCCCGCTTCGGACTCTGGGCCCCTGCCGCTGTGTCTTGTCTGTGGGGCAGTGGGTCCTCGGAGTCCAGGGCAGCACTGAGAGGAGATGCAGCCGCAGACCCAAGGCTTTTTCAGTGTTGCGGGAAGACCGGCTCCAAGACACTCCACCTGGATTGCTCACAAGTCAGGAGTGCTGAGCGGAGCTAAAGAGAGGAGAGATAGGGCCCGTGGGGAGGGCTGCTAGAGGAGCTCGTGTCCTAGGATGCCCTCCTGTGTGCGTGGGCTTGAAGTCTTTGTCTGAGGCAGGCTGGGCTGGAAGGGCGGCGGGATGCGGGCAGCACTCAGCCCACTTCCTTTCCCTTCTGCTAGTCTTCTTATGCCCCAGATCCTGTGTTTTCAGAGTGTCAAGGGTCCTGGGTTCCATCTTGACTCAGACTCAGGCCTGCTGGAGGACACTGGACCAGTCTCAGCCTCCCGATCTCTGTGAACCTCAGTGTCTTCATCTGTAAGCTGGGCAGGATGGTCTCTGCTGGGTTCTTGTGAAGGTGGGATGAGATCACTGCCCCGATGGAAACTCGGGAAGGGGAAGCCTGGCTTGGTTTTCCTCCCTGGCTGCTAGGGGTGAGTAAGAGGCTATGTGAGCAGGAACAGAACCTACCTGTTCCCCCAACCAGTTCTTGCTGAGCGGTGTCAGGAGTGACCACGCCCATAACCGGCTTGTTCTGGGCTGGAACGTGTTTTTGACTGGAAGAGTCTGTCAGGGTCCTGGCTGCTGCAGAGTCCAGCCTGGGTAGGCGCATCCACTCCCTCTGTGCAGGTTGGTGCCAGCTAGACAGATTCATAGCGCTCACCACCATCCAGAGAGCTCTCCCACAAGGGATGTGATCACTATTCTCAGCTCGCAATCCCCCACCTGTCTCCCTCTAAACTCAGCCATTCTAGGTGTCCTACCTCTTTTGTCCTTCCAGTGCTCAAAAGAGCCTGGCATAGAAGAGCAGAGAGGTAGGAGAGGCATGGCTGCCTTTGGCAGAGAAGAAGGAAGCAGTTTCATTTAATTTAAGGTTCCCGATCTCTCAGTCTTGGGGAAGGGAAGGAAGGATGAAAGGTGGAATATCTCTTAGGGATGAACCTTTCCTTGTATTTTTGCGCCTGCCTCGGCCCCCTAGGTCTACGTGTGGTGTGGGGATCCTCCCAGTGCATCAGTAGAATATTCAGATTAGGGGTGGTCAATTGCTCTTGAAATTTACTTTCATTTTTAGCAGAATGGCAGCCTCTGAGCTGGTGCTAATGCCCACAATCCGGTTATGCAGAACACGCTCTCTGCAAATCGGTAAATCATTAGCGGGGATTAATCACTCTGAAAGGCTGGGGCTGGGTTTGAGTTTCTCTCTCTCTCTTTTTTTTTTTTTAAACACACTTTTATCTGGATGGCTGCAAAATTCAACACCACAGGGTGGGGTGGGAGCAGCGAGTGATGATTTAAGTTCTTGTCACCATTGTTAGGCAAGGGAGGTGCCTTCCTGGGCCTGGTGTTGACTCTGGCCGACCAACCGACCGAGGGGTGGGGGGTGGACAGCTCGGGTAGGGGGGAAGGGAAGGAGGGGAGTTCCCTTGTGTTTGTGTGCGTCAGTGTTTACAATAGTGTGTTGGGGGCTTGGTGTGCTTGTATCGGTGGGTGACTGTAGGTTAGCCTGCTTGCGTGAATTCCTGTTTGTACTTTACAGATGCCCATAAGTATTTCAGCACTTGTGTTTGGGTGCTTGTGCTTGGTTTGTATTAATATGTGTGCATTAGTGTTTGTAATCGTATCAGACAGTGCTTCCCTTTAAGAGTGGTTTTTTTTTTTTTTTTTTTTGGTTAAGAGTGGTTTTAAAGACCACACCTCACCTTCCTCAGCCTCCAGGAAGCTCTTGAGGGGGAGTAGGTAGAGCTGGAGGGAGGTCCCAACTTCACCTGTGGGAGGGGGCACGGCTCATGGATTATTTACATATTCATGAGCTGCTGTCTCTTGGAACTCCCCTCTGGAAGAGACTAGCATGAGGCCCCTTATGGCAGATGGGGAGATGGGGAGGCCAGGCTTTCACCGGAACGCCTCTCACTCTGCCACCCCAGGTCTAGTGGCTGTGCCTCCTCCACCCATGGACCGGGAAAACCCAGGGTTCTCAACTCCAACTTCTGCAAAGCTGCAGTACACACAACTCTAGTTCCTGATGGGAGCTGTGTGGTGGTGATGGGAAAGCTCTTTTTCCTTCCTGGTCCATGACGCCCCTATGGCGGCTCTTGGGGAAAGAAGGTCATTCTTCCAGCCAGGACCAAGCTGATGAATGGGACTCACTCCCACTTAATGTCCACACCAGGTCAGCCTCCTAATCCCTGTCTTTCTCCCTAGTTTAGTGCAGCCTACCTTGGAGCAATAATTATTTTCAAGTGACCCAGTAATGACATTCCTAGGGTATATTGGTCAAGGTACGTGAGTATGTGGATGAGGTCACAGGACTTCTCCCCTCCAGTTCCAGAGTGTGGGGTTTGAGGTAAGACTAAGTGGGCCTGGTCTTTACATCAGCTCTGACCCCCCCAGTCCCCTTTCTCCATACAGAGTCAGCTTGGGTAGCCTGGGCGCCACTATCTACCACGCCACAGATGGCTGTTACAAGTTGGGAGGGTCTGGAGAGAGTTGGCTGAGCTCAATGCTGGCCTTCCTCGGCTTTCTTGAGAGTAGCAGGTGGAGGGCGGAAGTGGCAAAGAAGGATTTAGGAATTATATTTTCCCAGGGACCTCTTAGCATCTTTATCTATCTCTGGTGTCAGACATCTGTCTGAGCTTAGGGTAGCATCTGTCTGGGCTGGAGACAACATCTGTTTGAGGCTGGGACACCTGGCTGAGCCCAGAACATTATCTGGCCCCAGGACAGCTTTTGTCTGGGCCCAGGACATGTGTCTGAACCTGGCATGGCATCTGTCTGGGCCTGGTGCAACATCTTCCTGGCCTGGGGGCAATGTCTGTTTGAACTCTGGACATCTGTCTGACTTGGGGATGTCTGCTGAGCCCAGAACAATACCTGTCTGAGCCTGGGGGTGGACTTGTCATGGCAGATAAAATCACCCTCGAGTCTCAACTTTGGTTTGCGGCTGAGAACAGAGTATATGCCAGACTCATGTCCCTGCTCTCATTTCTACCAGGGAAGGGCTCTTCTGTAGAGTGCCTCAGTTTACCTCCTTCTGTAGGCCCATTGGCCTGCTTGCTCTGGACACCTCAAGGGACAGCCAAAGCCTACACCCCAGGGACTCCAGGAAAGCGAAGTTAAAAGAATAAGGGAGTGGATAGGTTATAAAATCTAAGACTGGTCTAGGACTGTTCTTCCCTCCTCCAGTCCCTTTGTTGAATCAAATCAGAATGCTCCCCCAAGACACAACTCGGACATGTCATTCGCCTCCTGAGAAGCCTTCCCTTGCTCCCAATTGTATGTGTTATCAGGCTCAAAGCCCCCTCTGGTCCTGCCCCTGCCTCTGCTCTGAACCAGCAGCACGGAGCTTCTTTCCCACAAACACACCGGGACCTAATGATTCCCTACCTTTGTGCACTCAGCTCCCTCTCCTTGGAATGTCTTTCTCCCCCGCAACCGCCCCCTCCCCCCGCCCCGCCCAGTCCTCCCATCACATCCTTCAAGTCCTAGTTCAAGGGTCACCCGCTCTGGAAATTTTTTTCACTCCTTCTCTAGACTAAGCCACGACCTCTGCCCTGCTTCCACAATGTATTGTGAAGACCACCTCCGTGTTAGCATTTGTGGGCCTGCACTGTCATTGCCCTTTGTAGATCTGTCTCTCCCATGGGGCTGTGAGCTCCTGGGGGTAGCTGGCTCTGGTTCATCTTTGTCTCCCCAGCACCCAGCCCAATTCCTGGTCTATGGTGGTACCAGTAAGAAAGGCCTGTTGGATGATCACATGGTTGTACCTCTGTCATCTCATTTCCATCTCATTTCATTCTCTATCTGCGACCAGGATGAAGACATATAGAATCCAAAGATTTGGTACATATGCTCCTGACAGGAGCAGGGAAGAGAAGTGACGCTCGGGGAGCAGTAATGAATCCAGACCTAATGGCCTCTCTTTGGGCTCCGGGGATGGGACCACATCTAAGAAAGAAGACCTTTACCTGGGTCCAGGCCCAATCCCTGAGGGCAGGTGGGAGAATGGAGACCTGGCCTAGCTTGTTGGAGAAGTTTCAGAGTTCCTGGGCTTACTGGTCCTGCCAGAGAGGAAAAGTCACATAAGGTGTTGTTAATATAAACACCGTGCCCAGAGCAAACTGCTCTCCCTGGCCAGGTTCAAAGGAGAGCATCTGGGGCCAGAGGCTGAGTAGGGAGGGGTGCAGAACGGTGAGGAGGTAGCTGAGAAGTGGATGCTCCCAGGACATGGTCTCTGCCTTGGTGACTTTTATTCCACCAAATAGAAATAGCTTTCTTGTTCTTGCTGCTGATGAAAGCCATACAAGCTCATTTGTCAAATTCTTTGCCTCAGAAATATCTGAAAACAGAAAGTGGAAGTCCTCTGTTCATCTCTCTTCCTCCCCTCTCTTAACTACTCCTATTGGCTATATCTTTCCAGAACTTGTTTGCATGGGCACACACTATATAATAAAATTGCTAAGATTTATTGAGTGCTTACTATGTGCAGGAGTTGTGCTAAGTGCTTCTACCTGGGTTTCCACATTGCATCCTCACCGAAACACTATGAATTAGGTGCAACTCTTATTCTCATTTTACAAATGAAGAAACTGAGAGGTATTAATGATAATAGCCCACGTATATTGGGTGCTTGCTAGGTAGGTGCCAGGTACCATTCTAAATACTTTACATGTTATCTCATTGAATGCCTGTAGTATGTATAATGCCTGGCATGTACTAGGCAATCAATAAACAGGGGTTGATGCTTCCAGCTTGAAAGTTCGAGAATCTCAGATGAGACATCTAGGATCATTCAGTGGACCCCTAGAGGGGAGGGCTCTTGTCCCAAACCTCCTGAGCTGCAGGCAGCATCCCTGGTGCCTGGAGATGCTGACTCAGCAGTGAAAGATGTAAATTCCTACCTTGGTTTGCATATGATTTACACATATTTATTTATGAATGTGTTTGATTAATGTCAAAGTGCCTCGGTGATTTTTCTGCCAGGCTTCAGGGCCCTGCAGAGGGCACGGTTAGTGTGGACCGGCTGCAGGCTCTGAGTGTGCATGCGTGGGGGGCTGCTGGATGGGGTGAAAGTGACAGCTGTGGAGAGGTGGATGGCAGCTGGGGGGTTGAGTGGGCAGACTGGAGCTTGGGATTCTGGAATGGGTGATTTGTGCAGCTGGTGTGAGTGGAGGCTGTTTGTCCGCATAAGGCAGGGTCCAGCTGAGGGGCTGGGGCAGGGTCAGAGCGCCAGGCACTGGGGTGAGTGACCCGTGGGTCTCTAGGTGGCCATGGTCCTAGACAAGCCAGGGTGCCAGTCAGCATTTCTAGGTAGGAACTCAGACCCTAGGAGCCCAAGGACAGGATCTGGGGTTCAGATTAGGACACCCGGTCTAGCCTGGTGAGGGCTTCTGAAACAAGGAGGAAGCTCGGAGGCAGGAAGGGCCCTCCCTCCAGAGGTGTTCCCCCTGGTGCTGCCCAGGGCGGGGATCCCCTGCTTGGATGCTCTGGGACAGGGAGTGCTCTCTGCAATCAAGGCCTTGGGAGAATCTGCTAATTAGTAGGAATAGTCTGTGTGTGCCAGCTGTGCCCAGCCCTGTGCCTGGCACCATGGGGAAGACCAGTCCCAGCCTGCAAACCTTGGCAGGGAAGCCGGTGAGATAAGGCAGGAAGGGCAGGGCCCCGACCTTGATTGAAGGCTGAAGGCACTTTTATCCATTATCTCCTTTGATTGTCAGCAGGATCAAAGGCAGTGGCTGTCTTATCTCCTCATTATAGAGGAGGAAGCAGAGACTCAGAGAGCTGCAGTGATTTGTCCAAGGTCACACTGTGAGTGGCAGAGTCAGATTTGAACCCAGCTCTGTTTCATTCTACAGCCTGAGCACTTAGCCAGTTTATTCTGCTTCAGCCAGGTATAAAATAAGGATCACACCTACCTTGCTTAATTGTTGTGAGGGTTAGATGAGCTCAAGTGTGTAGGGAGGGTAGCACAGTGGCTGGCACACAGTAAGTGCTCAATAAAAAATTTTTTTTTTCCTTAAGTGATAGAGCTAGGATCTTAAATCACGGTCCAGTAGACTCTACTGTTTGCATGGTACCATGGTTCTTGCCAAGGTTGGTTGGGAGGGGGGTGGTTGGGGACAGAGCATGACCTCCTCTGTGGGTTGGGTGAGCCCTTGTCATGCATGGGCACTAATGGCCATCAGCATATGGGAGGGGCCACCTGCCAGGCCAGAGCCCCTGTCTACTCTAGTCCTAACCCTGGGTAGGGTGGGGACACTGAATTTGTCTAGTTAGAATTGCCTGGATTTGTGTGTGTGTGTGTCTGTACGTACTTGGTGAGGGTCCTTGACTGGGAAAGGAGAGACAACTTTGGGAGCTCTATTAGCAGGCAGTGGTTAGGGCCCTTTCTCATTTTCAGTGGCAGAGATGAATCAAGTGAGGGAGGGAACCCTCATGTGAGGATATGAGGGAAATCACTCCTGGCAGGGGGAATAGCAAGTGCAAAGACCCTCGGGTTAGAATGGGCTTAATGTGTACACCTTCCTCAGTAGCTACGGAGACAGAATTAACTTGTATCTTCTGATGTTTGAGGTAGAGGAGCTAAGTGGGGGCAGGATTCATTCATTCATTCGTACATTAATTCAACAACTATTTAGTGCCCACTTTGTGCAAGGCACTATCCTAAGTGCTGATGGCTAACACTTATTGAGCGCCTACTATATTTCTAAGTACTTTAATATATTAGTTCATTTAATTTTTACAACAGCACAAGGAATCCTGGGGAGACAGTTGGGCCTCCTCTTATTCCTTCAGCCTTTTCCCATCTCCCAGCCACCACAGTCACGAGTGTCTGCCACTCAGAAAGGGCAGGATCCCCACAATGGGTGAGGCAGGGTGGTCCTGAGAAAATCACGGCTCTGGAGTCTTACATGTCCTGCCTGGGCCCTGCCCAGGATCAGGCTCTGAGCCTCCTGGAAGCCACCCAGTAGAGGGTGGGGTGCCCACGTTAATCCCATTCAACCAGGCCTGCCTCAGAACTTTCTCTCCCTGGGGCTCCCAGTCACATCTTCTCTGTATCCCCTCCACCGCTTAGCTCCTGGCCTCCCAGCAGCTCCCTGCATAGCTAAGCCCTGTCTTCTGGGCTCTGCTCAGGGAGCCAAGGTGCGGCTCGGAGCCGAGGCTCTTGGCAGGGAGAAAAGAAAGTTCCGTACTTGTTTTCTTTTTTTTCCCTAAAGATATATCTTTATTTATTTATTGAAATATAGTTGATTTACAATGTTGTGTTAATTTCTGGTGTCAGCAAAGTGACTCAGTTAAACACATATATACATTCTTTTTTCTATTCTTTTCCATTATGGTTTCCCAGAATATTGAATATAGTTCCCTGTGCTATACAGTAGGACCTTGTTGTTTATCCATTCTATATGTAACAGTTTGCATCTACTAATCCCAAACTCCCAGTTCATCTCTCCTCCACCCACCAGCCCCCTTGGTAACCACAAATGTGTTCTCTATGTCTGTGAGTTTGTCTCTGTTTCATAGATAGGTTCATTTGTGCCATGTTTTAGATTCCACATCTAAGTGATATCATATGGTATTTGTCTTTCTCTTTTTTTTTCTTTACTACAAACTTTTACTATGCTAATATGTGTTGTGAATGCTCATAAGATACATTTAACATATAGCGTTTCCCATACTTAGTTTTCCCCAGGGCTCTTCCTTTGGGAAGCATCTCCTGGAAGTATGGTAGCTCACAACACACTTTTGGAAAAGCAAAATTAATCTCGCTGTCAGGGCAGGTGTTTCAGTTGATTGTTTTTTCCCCAAATGAAAGCTGTAGATTTTCCCCTTCCATACTTGTTTTCTGATGGCACTGTCTTGAAACACCCCCTGTGCTTAACTAACTCTGATGGAGGGCGGTACTCACCTGGCCTGGCCTGGCTCCCTGTGTCCTTTCCTTAAGATGGTGAGCACACAGGCCTCAGCCAGCGTGGGTTTCTCAGTTCCTGACCACCCACCTGTGCCTGTGACCTGGGCTCCTCAGCCTCTCCTGCAGGAAAAGGTACAGAGAAGAGGAAATAGAGAAGTTGCTTAAAATTCAGAGGCCAAGGGAGGAGTCTGGTGCTTCAGTCTTTGGTGAATAAAGAAACCTGGTAAAGAAGGTTTTCTGGATGGGACAAAGGAAAAGGAAGATCTTGTTCTGATGGGCTATGCTAACCTGGAAATCATGGCTCTGTCTGTTTTCCCATTCACCCATCCATCTATCCATCCATCCACCTATCCATCCATCCACCTATCCATCCACCCCCGCCCCATCCATCCATCCATCCATCACCCATCCATTCAGCCACCCACTTTATCCATCCATCCATCCATCCATCCATCCATCCATCCATCCATCCATCCATCCATCCACTGACTGAATGCCTAACACAGCCACTAGTTCAATTATGCTTACTGAGTGCGTATGTTGGAGAGTTGGTCAGTGTTTATACTTTTGTGACCCTTCTGTTTATGTACTTCCTCTCCCTACCTGGTTCTTACAGAAGTTTCTTGAGGACTCGGGGCCCCAATCCCCCTACAGAGACAAGAGGAAGGGCTCTGTCTTGGCTGTGGGGTTGTCAGCAGCTGCCTGGCTTGGGCACCCTGGGGGACCAGGGTCGTGGGGAATCTTGCATGCTGCTCCCACCCCTGCTGGGCTGGGCCTGTGACCCTCACTGTGACCCAGCCTGGAGGATGCCAGGCTGCTGCAGGGGAAGGGACTCGCTGCCTGGCAGCGTGCCCGTGCTGCTGCAGGGGCTGATGGCCCCTTGCCAGCCCCAAGCTTTTGGAGCGGTAAAGTTGTGTGGCTACGGAGCCTCTCCAAGCTGCTGTAATAAACAAGCAGGCTGGGACCCGAGGCGGGAACTGGGTCAGGGGGTGGCTGCCATGCTGGCAAGTGGAGGAGCCTCGTGAGGGGCTCAGAGGAGTGGGTGGGCGAGCAGCGAACTGAGCTGCTGCTTTGGGTCCTGAGAGTTCAGGCCACTCTCCCTGCCCTCCCATCCTGCCCTCCTCCCTGCCCAGGCCAGACCTGTGGGGCAGCTCTGAGCTGCCCTGGTAGGAGGTGAAACTGCAGGAGGAGGGGCCATAGACAAAGACCCCAATCAAGACAAAGACACGGAGAGGCAGAGGGTTATAGAGATGGGGCTTCAGAGAGAGAGAGAGAGGGAGAGAGAGACTGAGACTCAGAAAGACAGAATCGGGTGAGAGAAGAAAGATTCAAAGGCCCTGAAGAAGAGGGTGGGGGGAGGGAGTCCAGGGCAAGAGGAGAAAGCGGTGGGCCCAGGGGGATTAGCTCCTCCAGAGGCAGGAAGTGTGGAGCTTAATAACAACCCCCTCCTATGTGGCTAGCACCCCACAGTGAACAAAACTTTTCCACTTGCTTAAGCTCATTCAAGCCTCACAATAGCCTGGCTGAGATGGGCTTGGAGTCCTCGGAAGGATGGGGGCAGGGATGTGCCCCGTTGTGGGGAGCAGCTGGGGGAGGGGGAGCTGCAAAGCTGGAGCTGGAACCTGAGGACTGGCTGTGAGATGGGTCCCACAGAGCGAGGGGCTTGGAGACAGAGCCCCCCGCTGGGCCTGAGTCCCTCCAGTGACTGAGGCTTCCCCAGCTCTGCTCAGAGGCTCTCGATGGGCGCGGCTGGCCTGTGCTGGACCCTCCTGCTACCGTGCATTATTGGTCCTCTTCCCGGGAGGAAGAAGTGGTCCCAGGAGGCCTCCCTCTTTTTTTTTTTTTTTTTTAAATTAATTAATTAATTAATCAATTATTTTTGGCTGTGTTGGGTCTTCATTTCTGTGCGAGGGCTTTCTCCAGTTGCGGCAAGCGGGGGCCACTCTTCATCGCGGTGCGCGGGCCTCTCACTATCGCGGCCTCTCTTGTTGTGGAACACAGGCTCCAGACGCGCAGGCTCAGTAGTTGTGGCTCACGGGCCCAGTTGCTCCGCGGCATGTGGGATCTTCCCAGACCAGGGCTCGAACCCGTGTCCCCTGCATTGGCAGGCAGATTCTCAACCACTGCGCCACCAGGGAAGCCCCAGGCCTCCCTCTTGGTCCCCTTTCTCCTGTCCCCCGGCTGCCTGGCTGTAGTGTAGGAGTGTGGGCTGTCCATGGCTTCCAGATGAATCCACTTCCGGGAACTGCCTTTGGTGGAAGGGGGGCACCTTGCCCAAAGTTAGCCCCCTCCCTGGGGGCAGCCTGCCTCTGATGGCTGATCAGTTGGTGGGGGTGGGCAAAGGCCAGGTCCCCTTGCTGCAACTTGGGACACTTGGAAGGGCCGTTCCAGCTCCCGAGCTCCGTGTGAGACTGTCTGTGACTGCACTGCATATCAGTTTCTCCCTTTGCCCAGTGCCGCTTCCTTCTCTTGCTGTTGTCCTACGAGTCTTCTCCTGTAAACCTCCTTTATGCAGATCTCATGGTCTCAGAGCATTTCCAGGGAATCTATGACGCTAACTCCAACCATTGGGCACCACCTGGGCTCAGCTCCCCTCCCCTCCCCCACATCCTTGTTTTCTTCCTCTTCCTCATCCCCAGCCAACTCTCGGTCCTGCTGTTCGGCACCTGGCAATGCCTCTTACCTGGTCTTGCTGTTTTCACTCCTGCCCTGCTACAGCGGGGCTGCCCAGTACTGTAACCACACGCAGCTAGTGGGCGCTTAAAATGAGACTCGTCCGAATTGAGGTGAGCTGCAAGTATAAAATACACACTGCATTTTGAAGACTTGGTGTGAAAAAGAGAATGTAAAACATCTCTAATAAATTTTCAACACAGATGTCATATTGATAATATATTGGATGAAATAAAAGTGTTATTAAAATTAAAATTAAAATTAATTTCACATGTTTCTTTACTTTTTATGTGTCCGTTAGAAACGTTAAAATTTTATATGTGCCTTCCACCATATTTCCATTGGACAATGCTGCTGCCCAGTCCATTCTTCCACAGCAGCCAGAGGGATCTTTTAAAATCTTCATTGGATCGTGTCCCTCCTCTGCTCACAACCCTTTAAATGCTCCCATCTCACACAGGCTGAAAGCCTTATGATGGCTTTCAAGGCCTTGCATGACCTACCCTCTTGCTTTCTTGCAGAGCTTCCCTCCTACCATCCTCTCCCTCGTTCCCTTGTTCCAGCCGCACTGGCCATACCAGCCACCCTGTAATTCCTTAAACTTGTTAAGCTCATTCCTACCTCAGGACCTTTGCACTTGCTGTTGCCTCTGCTAGGAGTGATTTCCCCACCTCTTCACATGCTCACTCCCTCGTTTGATTTAGATTTCTTCTCAAACTTCTCCTCCCAGAGTGGCCTTTTCTGTCTACCCTGGCTAAAACAGCTGCCTCCCACTTCTTCTCTAATGTCTTGGGCAGAGCATTTATCCTTGTGCAGCGTTATAGTACCTATTTGATTGTTTACGTTTTGATTGTTTGTTTCTCCAATTTGAATGTAAGCTTCATAAAGCTTGGTCTGATTTGGTCTGACAGACTTGGTCTGTCTTACTTACCAAAACATTCCTGTGCTTAGAACTGGGCCTGGAATAGACTAGATGGTCGATGAATATTGGTCGAGTGATTGAAATTTACAGTTGACAAAACTGAGATCCAGAAAGATAAAATTGTGCTCAAGGCCACACAGCTAGGCAGGGACAGAGCAGGGAATAGCTCAGGGCTGAGGCCCATGCTCTGCCCACTGCAGGTACTGTCTGCAGCCTCTTTCCTTCCTTTTGGTCCCATCACAAGGGAAACACAGGCAGCAGACTTAGTTTTTCTGGCATCTCTCATTTGCTGAGTCCTGGAGACTTCCATGCACAGGCACTCAGCTGCCAGTTGGTCCTTCCTTCCCCCGTGCACCCAGACTCCCCAGTCCAAGGAAGGCCCTCAGATGGAGGTGGAGGGGAACAGGGTAACTATAGGGGTGTAGGAGTGTGGTCTTCCCAGGGCTCGGGCAGAGACACTTTCTGCCTAACACAGCCTCATAGAACTTACGTTTGAGAAGACAGCAGAAGGGAGAGAGAAGAACCCTGGAAACTGTAGGGCTCAGAGGAGGTGGAAGTGGAACAGTCAGAGGGACCAGATGAGGGAGGGCCTGGGCAGGTGGTGAGTTGGACTCTTGGGCCTGGTTGAGTTTGAGGTGCCTGTGAGGCTTCAACATGGAGATGCCCTGGGGGCAGTTGGATCCATGGCTCTGGAGCTCAAGGGCAATTCACTCCAGGAAAGGAGGTTTGGGGTTATTGGGATAGAGACAGATAAATATATGGGAATGGGAGAAGGCCCAGGGGAGTGTGTGGCATGAGAGGGGGAAAGTACCAAGAACAGAACTGGGGACCCTTCATTTAGGGGGCTGGCTGGGGAAAAGGAGCTGGTAAAGGAACCTCAGAGGGAGAAACAGGAGGCAGAAGGAGAACCAGACAGAGGGCTGCTACCAAAATCTCGAGGGGGCTCCATAAGTACTTGTGGAATGAATGAATGAATGAATGCATAAGTGAGGTAGAAAGGATTGGAGAGCCCCTGGGCTCTGGGCCTGTCGTGATTCTCCGTTGATGACCCAGAGTCAAGGCTCCTTCTCCCTCCCTGGGACACTCTTGCTCTTTCCTCTCTCCTCCTGGACCTGTGCTCTGCCGACCCCTTCCTCAGGGAGCCAACATGGGATTATGTCCCTACATCAAAACGAGGGGAACTGAGGCAGAGAGGACCAAACCACACAGGCACCCTGCATCTTAGTGCATGTGCATTCTGGGGGCAGGCCAGCATTTCCAGGGAGGGGACTCCCAGTGGGGTAGGGTGTCTTGGGGGCTTCTGAGAGCCCATCTCTAGTCTGAGATTTCTCACCCTGTAGTCATGGATATCCCACTGGCAGTTGGAAGGCTCTTCAAGATCACCTGGTTCAACACCCTTATTTTATAGATGGGAAGACTGAGGCCCAGGGAAGGAAGAAGCTTGCCCAAGTTCAGACTCACAGAAATGATAATACCCAACTACCATTTATTGAACAACTGCTGTATGCCAGGGGTTTCACATCTATTCTTTTGTTATTCCCTCTCTTTCCTTTGTAGTTTCTGATTTTGCAGATGAAGAATCAGAGGTTCAGAGAGGTAAAGTGATTTGTCTGAAGTCACACAGTAGGTGGGCCTGGGCTGGGATTCAGACCCACATCTGTTTGATCACCAAAGATTGGGTTGTTCCTTGGCCCTCTATGGCCAGGTCTCCTGCATCCCAGGCTAGAAGATTTTCTGTGTCGGTTGCTGCTTCTGCCAGACCCAGGCAGCAGCTAAGGAGGGAAATGACATTCAGCAAAATAGAGGGAGCACCAGCACCTGGCCTTGAGTGTTGGCCATGCACAAAGCAAATGCGAGAAGGAAGAGAGGGCCCCCCTCCACTCCTGCCCGCCACTCAGCCAGGTAGGCCCCCAGCAGCCTGGCTTTCTCCCTCCCTGGGGCTGGAGCTGCCTCTGTGCTTCTGCCTGCCTGATCAGGGCAGAGCAGCTTCATGTATTATTAATAGCACTGCCAGCCTTCCTGTTTTCACGCTGATAACCTGCTGGGGAGGGCGGGTGGGAGGGAGGGAGCAAGGTGGCAAACCCTGGAGCTTTGAGGGCCCCTCCCCACCAGTAGAGCCGATCTGCGGGGGCTGGCCCAGCCCCAAGTCTCTGAAGTTGGTTTCTAGAACTTCCCCCATCTGAACCCACAGGAGGGGACCAGGGCCTCTGAAGGGAATTCATGTGGGAGGTTGGAACATGTGCCTCTGGGAAGGGCCCCGTCCCTCATTTCACCTAGGATACCAAGGGCTCAAATCACCTTGGCCTCCCTAGAGGCAGAGGTACCCATACCCAAGTGGCCCCAGGGCTCAGGGCTGAGAATTCAGTGGTGTGTAAATGTGTGCATGTGTGTGTGTGTGTATGTGTGGGTGTGTGTGAGACATTGGCTCCCAAGATTCCCAGGGACAAGGATCTCTGAGGTCTGGCCACACATGGACCTCAGGCCACGTCCTAGCAGGTCTCTCCCTGCCCCCCACCCCATGCCTAACCTTTTCCCTTCTAGAGCCCAACTTGAGGGCCAAGGACAGGGGACAGACAGAGCCAGCCCTGTCAAGGATCGGGGTGGGTAGAAGCCATATCCTCTGAGCCAACCTGCAGGCTGGAGATCATGGATATGGGCCTGCAGGTGCCAACTGTGCTTCTCTTTCAACTTCTCATTCAGTGACGTCACATAGGTAGTTTGAAATGAGGTGGGAGTATTTACCCCACAGAAATCGGCAAATGCTGCAAATCAGGGTTCCCCACCCCCAGAGCCAGTTGTCAGACATTTACTAAGCACAGCTCTGAGGTGGGTATGGAAGGCTCTGCTCTAACCTTGAACACGCCTGTACTTCTGCCTTTAACCACTGCCCAGCCTGCTCCTTGGAATTCTTTTCTCTTCCCCTTTGCCTGTTAATTTTCAATAACAATAAATAAAACCAGTAATAATAATGGCTAACATTTACTGTGTGCTTATTAATTATGTTCTCCGTCTGTGTGAAGAGCTTTGCAAATTCAATTCATTTCATCTTCACAGCTATCCAGTGAGTAGGCATTATATATTTTTTTCTTTTTTTAATTTATTGAAGTATAGTTGATGTATAATATTATATGTTGTAAGTGTACAATATAGTGATTCACAATTTTTAAAAGTTATGCTCCATTTATAGTTATTATAAAATATTGGCTATATTCCCTGTGTTGTACAATATATCCTTGTAGCTTATTTTATACATAATAGTTTGTACCTCTTAATCCCCTACCCCTATATTGCCCTGTCCCCCTTCCCTCTCCCCACTGGTAACCACTAGTTTGTTCTCTATATCTGCGAGTCTGCTTCTTTTCTGTCATATTCACTAGTTTGTTGTATTTTTTAGATTCCACATATAAGTGATATCATACAGTGTTTGTCTTTCTTTGTCTGACTTATTTCACTCAGCATAATACCCTCCAAGTCCATCCATGTTGCTGAAAATGGCAAAATTTCATTCATTTTTTATGGCTGAGTAGGGAGGGTGGGTATTCTGTATTTATATTCTGTAAATATAAATTTTGATGGTGCTTTTTATTTCATTTTATTTATTTTTTAAAATTTATTTTTAAATTTATTTATTTTTTTATTTTTGGCTTTGTTGGGTCTTTGTTGCTGTGCGCGGGTTTTCTCTAGTTGGCGGTGAGCAGGGGCTACTCTTTGTTGCTATTTTTTGTGCGCGGGCTTCTCATTGTGGCTTCTCTTGTTGTGGAGCGTGGGCTCTAGGCGCGCGGGCTTCAGTAGTTGTGGCATGCGGGCCCAGTAGCTGTGGCCTGTGGGCTCCAGAGCGCAGGCTCAGTAGTTGTGGTGCATGGGCTTAGTTGCTCCCTGGCATGTGGGATCTTCTTGGGCCAGGGCTCGAACCTGTGTCCCCTGCATTGGCAGGCAGATTCTTAATCACTGTGCCACCAGGGAAGCCTTATTTATTTTTTTTAAATAAATAAATTTGTTTATTTATTTTTAAAAATAAATAAATTTGTTTATTTATTTTTAAAAATAAATAAATTTGTTTATTTATTTTTAAAAATAAATAAATTTGTTTATTTATTTTTAAAAATAAATAAATTTGTTTATTTATTTTTTAAAATAAATAAATTTGTTTATTTATTTTTTAAAATAAATAAATTTGTTTATTTATTTTTAAAAATAAATAAATTTGTTTATTTATTTTTTAAAATAAATAAATTTGTTTATTTATTTTTTAAAATAAATAAATTTGTTTATTTATTTTTTAAAATAAATAAATTTGTTTATTTTTTAAAATAAATAAATTTGTTTATTTATTTTTTAAAATAAATAAATTTGTTTATTTATTTTTTAAAATAAATAAATTTGTTTATTTATTTTTTAAAATAAATAAATTTGTTTATTTATTTTTTAAAATAAATAAATTTGTTTATTTATTTTTAAAAATAAATAAATTTGTTTATTTATTTTTAAAAATAAATAAATTTGTTTATTTATTTTTGGCTGCGTTGGGTCTTCGTTGCTACGTGCAGGCTTTCTCTAGTTGCGGCGAGCGGGGGCTACTCTTCATTGCGGTGCGAGGGCTTCTCACTGTGATGGCTTCTCTTGTTGCGGAGCATGGGCTCCAGGTGTGCGGGCTGCAGTAGATGTGGCGCACGGGCTCAGTAGTTGTGGCTCATGAGCTCTAGAGCGCAGGCTCGGTAGTTGTGGCTCATGGGCTTAGTTGCTCCACGGCATGTGGAATCTTCCCAGACCAGGGCTCGAACCCATGTCCCTTGCATTGGCAGGCAGATTCTTAACCACTGCGCCACCAGGGAAGCCCTGACGGTGCTGTTTAAATTGAGAGTAGCCACTATGTTATTTCCATTTTACGGGTGAGGTAAATAACTGAGGCACAGAGAGGCTGAGGAACATCTGAGGTCACACAGCTGGTACATGACAAAGCTGGGACCCACACCTGGCCCCGTGGTCTGTGCTGCTGGTTCCTATGTTACCTCTGCGTGGCTGTGAGGGCCGCTTGTGGGGTGCCCCCTGCTGGAGTCTTTCTGGCTGCCCTGGCACTCCAGGCTTCCCTGGCTGACTTCCTTTTCATCCGTCTCCCAGGGACTGTGCATTGAACACACAAAACTGGTCTTCCCGAGTCTGGGTCTTTCCTGCCCCCCAGACTGGGAGCTACTGGAATGCAGAGCCTGGGTCTGATTCATCTGGTGCCCCAGTACCTGGCACAGAAGCAAGTACTGAGGTCATTTGCTGAATGAGCCCCTCACGGAGGTGATCACGGGAGCCTTTGGCACAGTGCCTGGCACGTGGTACATACTGCTATGTATGCTGCTCCCTAAGGGGCAGTGTGGTTATTTGAGACCAGGCTCAATCAGCCAGCAAAGTTTGTTCTAGTGCCTTTCATCTGCCAGACCCTGTGCACGGAGCTGTGGATTACAGTGGCGAGCAAAGCAGAAAAACAAAACAAAACGAAACCTTTGTTCTCTTGGAGCTTATGTTCTGGTGGGGGAGACATACAATAAACAAGATAAGGAAATAAAATATAAAGTATTTAGTGATGCATGCTAAGGAGAAAAAATAAAGCAGAGAAGGGGGATAGGAAGAGTCCAGGGGGAGGTTGACATTTTGATGGGTCAGGAACCTGTCTGACTTTTCTGAGAAGGTGACATTTAAGGAAGTGAGGGAGCAAGCCATGCTGTTCACTGGGGGAAGAGCATTTCAGGCAGTGCAAAGGTCCTGAGGCAGGAACTTGTTGGGCAATGTTTGAGCAACAACAAAGAAGTCAGTGTGCTTGGAATGAGGTGACTGAAGGAAAAAATAGGTCAAAGAGTTATTGGAGCCAAAAGAAGTAGGTGGAAGAAAGAAGGGGCAAGTGAGAGTGATGGGGGAGGAGGCATGCAGAGGGCAATCAGGGCCAGTAGCCGATCCCTATGGCCCGGGAGAGGGACAGCTATGCGGGGAGGGAGCAGGAGAGGGCTCCACTTTCTGTAGCTAAAAACAGTCTTGCAGCCCTTGTCTAGGTCCTTGGCTTCTTGTAGACCCTGGTGCAGCACAGAATTGCCTGGATTTCCCTTCCAGGCTCCTACCAGCAGCTCCCTTGTTCTGACCACAAGAAGGTCCTGCCTTAAGGGCACTGCTGTTCTGGAATGGCACCATCCTTCTCTTCGGGTTTCTGCTGCCTTTTCTGCCTCAGGGAGCACTTATTCCAAGGTCAGGTTCATTAGATACTAACCACTGGACTGGCCATTCCTGGCGCTACTGCTTTCCAGCCACTGCCCTCTGTGTTCCTGAGGTCCAGCCTCCAGGCAAAGCCTGCCCAAGGGCGATACAGCTGTCTTCCCAAAGATAGTGAGAAATGCAGGGTCTGGAGAGGCTGGCAATACAGAGATGAGGTGGCAAAGAAGGCAAAGCCTAGCAGGGGGTGGGGTTGTGAGTTCAGTGGGCACAGGAGATGCTGCAGGGGTCTCCTACCTATCCAGAGTCTAGGATGACTGAGTGGAGGTAGTGCCAGGGCAGGTGATATCTGGGTTGGGAGCGTGTGGACTGAATTTATTTGTCCAATGCCACACCCCACCCCATAGCCCTAAGTGCTCAGCATCGTAAATAAAACCCACCTAATAAATCTCCCCTGTAAATTTTCTGCGGAGAATTTCATTACTCGTCTCGTTTCCAGTCATTAGGTTTTAGTCCAATTTGGAGCTGTCCCGATGGCTGTGTAAATCATGCCTCCATTCTGGGGAGTGTGAACTCCAGGGAAAAATCATGCCTGGGCCTGCAGGGGTGACAGCTTGAGCCTGAAGATCTGGACCCCAAGTGGTCGCCTGCGGGGTGTCGGCTACTTGCGGCAAGCTCCTGCTCTCCCCCTTGCCCTGGAAAAGGGAAAGGCGCTAACATGAATTGAGCACTTCCTGTATGCCAGGATCTTTACACACCTCATCTTGAATCCTCACATAAGCCCCACAAAGTAGGAATTACTATCTCCATCTTAAAGAGTGGGATGGAGGCTCAGAGAGGGTAAGTTACTTGCGCAAGGTACACAGCTCAGCTGGTTTGTACCTTGATAGTCTGGTTAGGGCCCGGTCAGATTTATCTGACTCCAAATCCATTGCACCCGCTGCCTCCCAGCTTCGTGGGTGGAGGAGACTACGGAGAACTTAGCACAGTGCCACCACTTCTAAGAAGCATTCCTTGGTTTCTAGCTGGAGTCAATCCCTCTGTTATCTGTTTCCCCCATATGAACTTTGAACCACTTTGGGAGCTTTCATCACATCCAGTGGCCTTCCATGACCCTTCATCTGCTGTGCTATCCCATGGCTCTGTGGGCCTTTCATTCACAGCCCTTTGCACTCCTGTAATTAGGCTTTCAGTTCTGTGACTGCTGGGTTATTGTCTTTCCTCCCTTTTAAAACATAAGCTCGATGGAGGCGGCCACATCTGCTTGGCTTGCAGTGCATTTCCAGCATCGGGTACAGTATTCAGCATATAACAGGTGAGCAATACATTTGTTACTGAATGGATGAATGAAATAATAAATGAACGGATCAAGTAGTCACCCCAGGGAGGCAAAGGAGGAGATGTTGCTATGTCAACACGTCCACTGGGCAGGTCAGTTAGATTCCCAAAGCCCAGTGGGGTCTGCACGGGCAGGGAGGATTCCAGAACCTCACACCCAAACCCCAACTCAGGGCAGACTCAGCTTCCACCCGACTTCCGCCTTCAGTCCCAGACCCAACTCAGAGTCCAGCCCCGGCCTCAACCTCTAACCCATCTCCAACGCCAGCCTCAACCCCAACCTCAACCCCCTCCGCAGCTCTAACCTCAGCCTCAACTCCAGCCCATCGTAACCTCGACCGCATGATGTAGGCTTAACCTCAGCCCTACATCCATCTTGAAATCAGCTTCAATCTCAGCCCCAACTCAAACACAGATCCAACCTGACCTCAGCCTCAATACCAGACCTCAACCCCAACTTTACCACCAACCCCAGCCTGAGCCCCCATCCTAAATCTAACCCCAGCCCGAATTTCAATCACTGCCTCATTCCCATTTTCAGCCCAGTTCCTGCTCCAACCTCAATGTCAATATCACTTGGGATATTGATGTCCTTGGGAAAGAAGTGGCTCTTCCTTGTCCATGGGGCAGGGAGCAGCCCTGGGCACCAGATGTTGGCTGTCCTGTAGGCCTGCTATCCTTTGCCCGACGTGCCTTGCAGCTTGGAGGGGGCAGGAGCCCTGGAGGCTCCTGTGGGAACTCAGTAATAATTTCTCACCCCCATGTCATGGTTACAGTTTACAGACCACATCCGCATCCCTCAACCCACCAGATCCTCTAACAGCTTGGGAAGAAGTGTGAGTTTCTTTATGTTATATGGGAGGAAATAGAGGTTATCAAATTCTTTAGCTTGTTTGTGGCAAAAGGGTGCTATAACCCGGCTCTTCTGATGCTGAGTTCCAACCTGTCCCGAGTTCTCCCCGACCTGTGAGGAAGATGAGAGAAGCTGTTAGTGTTGTGTGTGTGTGTGTGTGTGTGTGTGTGTAACAGCAGGTACCCCTCCCCCACCTCCAGCACCCTGGGGTGGTCTCCACTAAGGAAAGCGACAGAGGCAATCTCAGTGTTTTCCCCACTGTGTTCAGGAGAATTTGTAGGAGAGAGAAGGTGAGAGATATCAAGGATGCCAGAGAGCATCGTCTTTGTTTGGGTGGGTTGAGGAGTGTTTGGTTAGGGTCCTGGCAGGACACAGAATTCACCTCGAATGCTTTACATACAGAGGCTGCAATGGATGGGCTGCTTGCAAGGCATGGCTGGGGTTTAGGAAGCGACAGGAGATGCTGAGGCCCTAGAGGCTGGCAGTAGTCTGAAGCCCTTACCTCCTCTAGGGCTGACGAGGCAAGGGGAGGAGGTGGTAATGCTGCAGGGCAGCAAGGGCTGGTGCCGTGGACGACCGGACGCCTGGTGCACGCTGTAGGCACAGAGAAACACAGCCTCTGCGAAAGACGCTGTCCAGGAGAGAGGCAGTGGGGAGGGAATCCCTGACGGCCCGCCCCTCCCTCCTGGCAATCTCTCCCCGTGCCTCCCTCCTGCTGGCTGAACCCAACCAGGGGCCAGCCTCCCGGGGTGCAGAGCAGGGCTAAGAAGGGCAGCGAATGAATCTGAGGCAGGGGATCACATGGAGGAGGAACAGCCCAAGGAGAAAAAGAGGCCGAGGAGCAGGCCCTCAAGGACAGACAGACAGACAAAGAGAAACCAAGCGAGGTGCAGAGTGTGTAAGCGAGGGACTGGGAAAGGGCTCAGCCTGCTTGCCTGGGCGGGTCAGCTGAACCCAAATCCGGCTCAGCTGCGTCTCCTCGAATCAACTGGGCAGTGAATGCCCGAAGCCGGCACAGCACAGCAGAGTCAGCGAATATGTGTGTGGTGAATCCCATGCCTTCTGTTCCCAGCTCCAGGGCAGAGCAGCAGGGCCTGGATGTCCTCCTCCTCTGCATCCCATCCCCTGCCTTGCTGCTCCCATCCTGGGGAATGGCCTCCACCATGGGCGTATGGACACAAGGAGAGAACCCTGTCACCCCGTAGGCCTGAGTCCAGAGCAATGCAAGTCACACCGGAGAACGATGCTGGTCTCTGAGGTTTACACCAGCCTTCACACGCATGATTTGATGGTGCCCCCCAACACCTCCCGGAGGCATGGTGGCCGTGGTAACTGTTCCGTTTTATAGGTGAGGAAACTGAGGCTCATAGAGAAGGGACTTTCACACAAGGCCATGTTATGAGTCGGCAGGAGAGCTTTGATTAGGCTCAGACTGACTCTGAACTCTGACCTCACAGGGAGCCCCAGCCCAGGCCCAGATGGTCCAATACTAACCCCTGAACAGGACCTCAGACTGAGCCTCACACTGTCTGGGGTGGGAGGTCTGAGGGGCCCAGGATACCCTTGAGTACTTTCATACTAATTCTGCTGTGGACAGACTTCTGGGATGCCCTTGAGGCTTAGAATTTTTCCAAAAGAAACTTTTACTAAAGGAAGATCACTGCTATTTATGAAACACTTATTCTGTACTGGGCACCGTGTGAAGCACTTGCATGAGTTGTCTCATTTAATCCCCTCAACTATTTATAAGTGTGGTACTATCATTATGCTCATTTTATAAATGAAGAAACTGGGGCTCTGAGAGGTTAAATAGCTTTTTCAGTGTCTCATGGCTAGGACGTGGTGGAGCTGGGATTCAAACCCACGTGTCTATGATTGTAGGTTTTCACTGTCAAGCTACACTGCCTAACAGAGACCAGAAATTGTAGTTCGTCACTCTTCTTCTAAAAACAAACGCCGTACAGATCTCTAATGAGGAGGGCTCACAAGTCAGCTTGCTGGGCCCAGCGTCAGTCTTCAGCTCAAGAGTGGCCTGTGATAGAGGAGACTGGAGAGAATTGCCTTCCTCAACTCCCAGGGGAAGGGGAGGGGACCAGCGGGTCACGGAAGGAACATCCTCAGTCTTGCATAAGACAAAATATCTGTAGTCATTGCATACCTGGGCACAGTCCGCAAGGTATGGGTGTGTTTATTGGTCAGCGTTCTCCAGAAAAACAGGACAATAGGATAGATACAGATATATCTATATCTATGTCTATGTCTATGTCTATCTCTATATCTATATCTCTATATACAGAGAGAGAGAGAGAGAGGGAGAGAGAGAAAGAGATTTATTATGAGAGATTGGCCCACATGACTATGGAGGTTGAGAAGTTCCACCATCTGCCATCTGCAAGCTGGAGGCCCAGGAAAGCCAGTGGTGTAGTTCTAGTTCAAACCTGGAGGCCTGAGAACCGGGGGAGCCATTGGTGTAAGTCCCAGGCCAAGTCTGAAGGCCTGGGAAGCAGAAGCACTGATGTCTGAGGGCAAGAGAAGACGGATGTCTCAGCTTAAGCGGGGAAAGAATTCACCCTTCCTCTGCCTTTCTGTTCTATTCCGGATTGGGAGTTGCCTACCCACATTGGCGAGGGTGATTCTCTTTACTTTGTCTGCTGATTCAGATGCTAATCTCTTCTGGAAACGCCCTCGGAGACATCCCTAGAAATAATGTTTTTCCAGCTATCTGGGCACCCCTTAGCCCAGTCAAGTTGACACAGAAAATTAGCCATCACATCATGCTACACACTTGTGAGAGATATATATGTCTGCCTGCCAAGAGAAGGTGCTGGATGTGTGTAGGGAGCCTCTCCCCACCCTCCTAGTGCTGTGCACTGTGCTGGGCATGCGAATGATTGAGTCAAGCCCCAGCTCAGAACTGTGGGGAGGAGAGATAGCAAAGGACACTTTCCAGGAACTCTGGACTAGGGCTGAACCCCCAGGGAGAGCCCAGGTCTCCTGCAGCCATCTATTCCTCCAGGCAGCCTCTTCCTGAGGTCTCCCTGTACACCAGTAACTCTACTCTTGTGTCTTGAACACCCTAGGGGTTCCCAGGAAGGAGAAGGGGACCCAGAATCCCGACCTCTCCTCCTGTGGGACAGCATGAGATACGGAGATGATGAGCTTGGAGACCCAGCATCTTTGTGATTCTGGTGAAGTCCTTTGCCCTCTCTGGCCTGTTTCCTCCTATGCAAAGGGAAGCAGCAGTGGGCTTCATTGGTCCTCAGGATCCCTTCACACTGATTTCCACACTTAACCCCCAACTCTGAGCCCAGCAGCATCTCCTCTTCCCAATCCTCTTCTCCCATCTTCAGCCTCTGGGCAGAGACTCTGGCCATGGTGCTGAAGGAGGCGTGGCCTCTACAGGGGCTTGAAGGCAAGCAAAGTAGCCATCTAAGGATTTGCAAGGGCAGAAGAAACTACCCAAATTGAGCATCTACTATATACCAATCTCTCTGCCGTTCACTTTACACGTTTTGTCACATTGACTGATCACAGTATCCCTTGGAGGAAGAGATCATTGGGGGAAACTGAGTTTCAGGAGCTGTGGGTCCCATACCTTCCAGGAAGCAGAAAGCTGCTCTTGTGACTTTGGATTTCAAGTAGCCATGGTTCTCAGAGATAGTCCTGGGACAATTAAGGGCAGCTGAGAAAACAGTGACATGCAGAAATAGTTGATAAAGCTGTGAAGGAATGTCTGTTGGCACTGATTCTGAGCCTGCGGCCAGAGATGAATGATTGAAACACCAGACTTGTTAAAGCGAGAGCACGTTTGATTTCTCTCCCCTGCACTGCATGCGATTTCGCTGGAGGGAAGTTAGCAATCAGCTAATTGACATTGAATTAACCATGAAACTCAGCCCGTGCCTTCTCTCTGAAGCGCTCTCCAGCAAGACTTTATCAAGGCTTTGAATTATTGATTATTACTTATAGCTCTGATGCGGTGATTTCCTTTTATTTGTTTTCACGTTGGGTGTCCTTCATAAGTGTCCCTGAGAGTGGGAGGCACCCAGGAGGCAGAGCTTCTTACCGGAGAAGCAGTGGGGAGAAGGAGCCCAGGGAGGACAGGTCTGGACAGTCCATCCTGCCCCAGAGAAATAAACCTGTATTTGATCAACCATGAAACTTTTGCTTTTTGTTGTTGTTGCTGTTACTGTGGCGAAGCCTAGCCTAACCTGACTAATAGGGGCTCTAAGGGCTGGCGTCCTTCCTGATGCCTCATGACACCAAGCTCAGAGTCTGAATGAGCTGTGTTCTCTACCTCTGCTGTCTGAACTCTATCTGTAAGGACTCCTATCGTATGTTTATTTCAACTCCTTCAAGTACCTGAATTCTTCCACAGCATCCAAACCAAACGGCTTTCTGGACTCTGCTTGCATATTTCTGCAACAGGGAATTCACTGTCTCCTGTGGCAGTCTTTTCAAAAGTGCTCCTCTCTGACTGTCCCCCTTGGAATTGTCTATGTAACTGCCATGGGTCTGGGCTTTGCATCAAGGAGCTCCACAGAGTAGTTTCATGCTTTTTGTCCCATGACAGTCCTTAAGGAATCTGAAATTAGAGATCAGAGGCCTAACCTCTTCCAGGCCAAACATCTTTTCAACTCTTACTCACAGAGTAGACTTCAAATCCCCTTTTCAACTTAGTCTCTTCTCTTATTGGGAATCCCATGTGTCTGGGAGGCTCGGAAAATACAACGCCTTAAACTGGAGAATGGCACTCTAGTTACAGTTCGAGAGTGGTATTGCTGAATAGAACCATCAGCTTCTTCAGGTTGGATATTAGACCTTTAATGATACAGCCCAGCTGGATGAATAACTTCATTCTATGGCAGAGACATTTACTTCTTACTGAATTCTTGTGCTCCCCCTATTTCCCAAATTCCTTGTGTCCGTGCAGGGCCACGTGACCAATCTGGTCAGTGGTCTGTGAGTTGAAGTTTTATGTGACACTCTGGAATGAAACATTTAAGAGCCAGTGAGTGACATTTCTTTTTCCTGGCCATGATGACTTGGAAGCCATGTGTTCCAGATGGTATTGGACACAGGAAGCCTGGATCCTTGAGTCACCACTGGAGAGGGAGCGGACATGAAGAGATGCTGGGCCCACAGTGGACTTTGCATGAGCAGAAATAAACTTGCATGTGTTAAGTCACTGACATTTCTGCTGTAGTGGTTGCTGTTACTGTAGCACAGCCTAGCAAACCCCACTAACAGGCCCATCGTGCTGCATACTCACATTGGGCTCCAAGCCCATTCCATTACCGATGTAGTGAATAATACCTCATGTGAAGCCTATCCCTCCTCAATCAGACCTTGCAGTGATTCTTTTTTTATTAACTTTGAGCTCCTTAAGGTTACTGAGCATGTTTTATTCTTTATATCTCGCCCAGGGCCCAGTCTACCACACAGAGGGCATTAACCTTTGCAAAAGAAAGGGAGTAAGAAAAGGAACTTCTGAGTCCATCAGGGTGGAGGCAGAAAATATCCTCTTTGGAATGACGCAGTTTGGACTCAAATCTCTAGCTCCCTTGCTGAGCAGCTGTGTCTCCCTTGGTTGGTTGCTTATCCTCTATGGATTTTAGTCAAATAGAGATAGAAGTCCCAGTCTCTCAGAATTTGAGGATGTAATAATATATCTTATAAAGCCTGGCACATTGTATTATAAATGGATGCCAGATGTCATCATCATCTTCATCATCATCATCATTACTGTCGTCATCCTCGTCAGCAGGATCAGGAGATATTGTTGCCCCATCCGTCCAGGTGGGGAGCAGAGAGGAGGATCATCCAGCAAGGGGCTCAGCCCAAGGTGGTCACAGGGGGAGGATTTCGTAGATGCAGGATCAAGTATGCCCTCCTGGGTTCGGGGCCAGACATCCTGGACCCAGCCATATGGTAGCATCCCTCCCCGGATGCTCACAGCCCCAGGCATCCCTCCCCTTCCTCACTGGTACTCACTCAACAGATATGTTTGGTCTGAGGTGCAGCTTGTCACATCTGTCTGGGTGGTTCCTCCAGTACAACTCTGCTTGATTCCAGCAGAAACCTGGGCAAGGAGATGGGAGAGTGAAGAGCCATGTCACTCTGCTGGCAGGTGTTCAGTGTGCAGGGGAGGGAGTGTGGCCTCTGCACAGATGCCACATTAGAGATGGACAGTACACGTAGGCAGATGTCCTCCAAAGATCACCCCAGACAAACGTCACTGTGCAGATGCACACCACTTTGTGTTTTAATTTTTTATTGAAGTATAGTTGATTTACAATGTTATGTTAATTTCTGCTGTACAGCAAAGTGACTCAGTTATACGCATATATACATTCTTTTTTATATTCTTTTCCATTATGGCTTATCCCAGGATACTGAATATGTTTCTCTGTGCCGTACAGTTGGACCTTGTTGTTTATCCATTCTATATGTAGTAGTTTGCATCTACTAACTCCAAACTCCCAGTCCATCCCTCCCCTCGCCCCCTTGGCCACACCAGGTCTGTTCTCTATGTCAGTGAGTCTGTTTCTGTTTTGTCGATAAGTTCATTTGTGTCGTATTTCAGATTCCACATATAAGTGATATCATGTATTTGTCTTTCTCTTTCTGACTTACTTCACTTAGTATGATAATCTCTAGTTGCATCCATGTTGTTGCAAATGGCATTATTTAGTTCTTTTTTTGTGGCTGAGTAGTATTCCATTGTATATGTGTACCACATCTTCTTTTTTTTTTCTTTTTTTTCTTTTTTTTTTTTTTAGTCAGTCATCAATTTTATACACATCAGTGTATACATGTCAATCCCAATCGCCCAATTCAGCACACCACCATCCCCACCCCACCGCGGTTTCCCCCCTTGGTGTCCATACGTTTGTTCTCTACATCTGTGTCTCAACTTCTGCCCTGCAAACCGGTTCATCTGTACCATTTTTCTAGGTTCCACATACATACGTTAATATACGATATTTGTTTTTCTCTTTCTGACTTACTTCACTCTGTATGACAGTCTCTAGATCCATCCACGTCTCAACAAATGACTCAATTTCGTTCCTTTTTATGGCTGAGTAATATTCCATTGTATATATGTGCCACATCTTCTTTATCCATTCATCTGTCGATGGGCATTTAGGTTGCTTCCATGACCTGGCTATTGTAAATAGTGCTGCAATGAACATTCGGGTGCATGTGTCTTTTTGAATTACGGTTTTCTCTGGGTATATGCCCAGTAGTGTACCACATCTTCTTTATCCATTCCTCTGTTAATGGACATTTAGGTTGTTTCCCTGTCTTGGCTATTGTGAATAGTAGATGCACACCACTTTGAATGCCTAATGTCCTTGGGAGGAAGAAAAGAGAGGAAGCTTACATTTTTCGAGCACCTACTATGTCCAAGCTATAATTGATATCTCATTTAATCCTCACAATTCCATGAGATAAGGATTGTTATTCCCATTTGACAGATGAGGAAACTGAGGCCTACAGAGTGTTTGAGCTGGGGACTTGAGTCCAGGTTTGCTTGACTTCAAAGCCCAACCTCTTTTTAATCACTGCCTGCCTCCTAAGACTTGTCCTCTGCTCACTGCCCTCCACATTGACAAATGTACAATTTCCTTTCCTCCCTAAAATATTTCAGAATCACCAGGCACTGTAATATGTTCTGAGCCTCAGTTTCTTCTCCTGAAAATGGGGATAATAATAGCACCTACCTCTCAGGGTTGTCATGAGATTAATTGAGTTCATATACATAAAACATTTAGCACAGAGTTAACATTATTTAAGTGTTAGTCATTAATATAATCATAGCTAACATGTATGGAATGCTGTTTACCATGTCCCAGGGAATGGTGCTAAGTCTTTATGTGGTTCATTTTATTTAATCCTCAAAACAACCCTTGGGGCAGGCATTAATACCCTCATTTTCAGCTGGGAAAATTGAGGCGTAAAAGAAGTTATGTGAATTATTCAGGTTCACACACTAAGGAAGAGGTAGTGCAGGAGTCTGAGTCTTGGTCATCTGAGGCTGTGTTATATGAGGTGAGAGCCAAGGAATAATAATAGTATAGGAATAAAATGTATTAAGTGGTTATTATGTGCCAGGCGTAGTGCTAATATATATACATAGTCTCAATTTTCAAAACTATCCTCTGTGAGGCAAGTCCTATAATGAGATGATTTTTTTTACAGATACGAGTAAGCAAGGTTAGGTAACTTACTCAAGATCTCCCAGCTAGGTGTGGGGACCTGAACCCAGGTAGTTGACAGCTCTTGCACTTACCCATGTAATCACCTTAGCAGCAGGGATGACGTAGGTGTTACGTATCCTTCGAATGTGACGTGATGTGGACTAAAAAATTGTTTACAAAATACATACTGAAAACAAAAGGATCCAGAAAGTTTTAAGAGGAAGGGATAAATAAAGATATACCCAGCAAAGGCCAACACGAAGGACAGGTGTTGAATTGTTGGCCTTCCAATGGCTCCAGTGGGTTGAGCAGGTCACAACAAGTTTGATTCAGCTTCATCCAGTCTTGGCCAGCTCCACACATTCTGAGCTGGCCCCAACAAGTCTGGTTTGATTCGAGCCAGCTTGAATCAGTTAGATCGAGTTGCAGCCAGTTGGGACCAGCCTGAACTGGATTGACCTAGTTTAAGTCTGTCTCTTTAGGCTGACTTCCCTTTCAGCCTTAGAGTTCGGACTCCCTGTGGACACTCTTCTCTCGGACCCCCTGGTTGGATGGCTTTGGTTGGGACACCAGTGGGAAAGAGAGCGTAAGTAAATTATTAACCTTGCAGGGGCTGCCCTTGGAGCCTAGGGGGTCTACGGCTGGAAGACGTCAGCTGGCAAGCCCTGCCTTGGTCAGCGCTGCCTGAGCGCCCCTCCCCAAGTTCCCTTCCCGCTCTGTCCCTGTGGAATCCCCTCGCCACATGCTCTCCTCTTGCCCTTTTCTGTCCTACAAGTAGATTTTTTCCTTCAATTTCTTTTTAAATGTGCAAACCTGTGGGATCCGAATGTGCCGATCTAGAGCCGTGCCTGGGCAGCAGGGCTTGTGTGGGGTGGCAAGGCTGCTGTGTGGGTGGTGCCCCCTGTCATGGGAGACTGGTGGGCCTTGCTCACTTCATCCCCAGACCCTGAAACAGATGTGACTGGCACTATGACATTGGCAATTCAGTTAAACATTGATGTGCGTGGGGGCTGTGGGAGGAAGGTGGGCAGGGAGGGCAGGTGCTGGCTAATGGGATGCCACACTGCATTATCATCCTGCAGAAGCCATGCCCCCTTCAGAGAATAATGCAGGCTGAAGGGGATGAGCACCAAACAGGCCTGGGGAACAGGGCCTCCGTGCAGGCTGGGCCCCTACCCTGGGCTTGCTGCTCTGTTCCCAGCTGCACCGGGTGGTGATGGACCTGCGGGACTGATCAGACCCAGGAAGCGTCGGAAATCCAGCATCAGCCTGTCCGGGAGCTGAGGGTCCCCCAAGACTGGCCACCTCCCCGTTCCCTGTTAGAGCCACGCCTAAGGCTATGAGTATGTTGGTTAGATTACAGGACTGCCACCTGGCTGGGAATTTATATTCTTAGAACTAGAAGAAACTTGGCACACTCACTCACCCACTGTCATGCGGAGACGCGGTAGCAGGCCAGTGTGCTCCTTCCGCAGACCTGTGATCCATTCTGTACGTGGTGAGGAAGCAGAGTAACGAGAAGGAGGGGCTCCTGCCTCCAGGCCAGGCCCTTTCTACCATGTGCACTGAAGGCAAACTCTGCTCCAGAGAACTAGTTCCCTTGTTCTCCAGGCCTAGCGCTCTCTGCACTGTTCTCCGACCCTGCCGAGAAGCAGGCCATGCCGGGGCTCTGGGGACCCCAGAGGGTACTTCCAGTTCCCTCTGTGGGTCCCAGTTCTCCAGGTCCTCTGCGGAGGGACTGGGGCCACAGAAGAGAGGGGTGAGGGGTCTATGCATGTTAATCAAGGATTCGGGTCTCAATGGACTGTGTCAGGGGTCTGCTTTGTCCTAAGACTGACTGTGCCCAGGGGACCGACTGCAGCGCCGGCCGGCTGCTGACCGTGCCTAGGGACAGACAGTGCCACAGCCGGCCGACCATGCCCAGGAACCAGCTCTGTCCAGGGACCGGTCGTGCCCATGGAAAGGCCGTGCCCAGGGATCCACGGTGCCTGAAGGCTGACTGAGCCTGGGAACGACTATTCTCAGAGACCCTTTGAGGACCCCCTGTGTCCGGGGCTCATCTGTGCCCAGGGACTGACTCTGCCTACTCTGGCTGCCTGAGGGCTGAGTGGACCTGGGGGCTACCCTGCCCAGGGGCTGATTATGCCAGACACTGGCTGCAGGGAGCCTGACTGTGCCCAGAGACTGTTTCCAGGGACCAGCTGTGTCCAGAGACTACCATGGCCCAGCGGCCAACTATGCTCAGGACAGCTCTACCCGGCAAAGCAGCTGAGCCCAGCTCTACCCTGCCCAGGGCTGGACGAGGCCCAAGGATGGGCTGTACCTGGACATCGAAGACCCACTGTGCACAGCTACCAGCTGGGGCGGGAGCCCAGCTCCACCCAGGGACTGGGCGGGAGGCAGAGACTCGTCTACCTGGAAATGGAGTCGTGTGCCCGGCACACAGGCCACCCAGCGGCGTGGCACCATGCCTGCTGTGAGGGCCCCTGGCAGCAGTTTTTCTTCTGGGACAGGGCGAGGAGGAGGCCCCCACCCGCAGTGCAGGCAGCCTCAGCGTCCCCGTTTTGGAGCCTGGTGAACAGAGAAGGAGAAAGAGAGCTCAGAGTTATTGAGCACCTACTATGTGTCAGCACATGCTTGGTCCTTCCTTCCCATTGTGGCATTTCATCCCTAGGACAACCCCAGGAGGCAGTAGATATCATCCCCATTTACAGCTGGAAAAACTGAGGTTCATGGAGGCGAACATTCTTTCTGGTCTTTCTGCTCTTCTGCCCGTAAGGCTGTGAGCTTCCCATACTCCTCACTGGAGGGAGAGGTCGGGGCCTCTCCCCATCTTACAGAAGAGGAAACTGAGGAAGGTTCAGAACCCAGGCATCCAGTCTGCGGTTGGCAGGTTGAACCTGCTCGTGCCGGCGGCCTGACTCCTCAGGCGGGAGCAGGGCACTTGGCAGGCCTGGTAGGAAGGGCTTCCTGCGGGCCACATTCCTGGTTGCCGTCCTGGAGGCGGGCAGGCCGGGGCGCGGAGGCCGTCTGCCTCCTCACAAGCCCCCTTTCATGATGCTCAACAAGGCTCCCTCAGAGCCTGGACCCGGCTGTGCAAACCCGCACATCTGGGCCGCTGGCTGCAGCGGGGCAGCGGAACTCCTCCCCCACAGCTGGCGAGCTGCTTCTGACCTTGTGGACAAAAAGAGCTTTGGCCCTGTGGGAGCTCCTGGGGAACTTGGGGCTCTGGAGGGTACAGTCCCCACCCGGCCCTCCGCGGGGAGCAGTCCTCTCTGGCTGCCGCCTGTCATTTTCATCAGGCCCGGAACGCTGAGGCTGACAGCATTTCCTGCCGAGGGCATGCCCTCCTCCTCTGTCTCGGGCCAACACCCAGCCAGAACAGGGGAAAGGGGAACAAAGGCCGCAGGCAGAGAGGGGCGCAAGCTGTGGGCAAAGAAGCATCCGAGCGGCCATCCCAGTCCAGCACCGCCACCCCACCCCGCCGCCCCTTCACGGAATTTATAATTTCATGAAAGAAAAAGACACAAATCAAATAATCACAGGCCCAAAGTTGTAAAGAACAGCACACTCTTACCTAGTGTTTTTCAGATTCCAGGCACTGCTTTCGGTGCTTTGCATATTTTAACTCATTTCCTCCTTACAATGACCCTAGGAGGGGGATACTATTATTATTCCCACTTTACAGATTAGGTGATTGAAGCACAGAGAGGTTAGGTGACTTGCCCAAGGCCACACAGCTAGTAAGTGGCAGAGTCAGGATTTGAACTTAGGTAGTGCGGGTTCTTAACAGTGATGCACCCTTACAAACACTATGAGGGCAGTGCGGGGGGAGTTGGGGTAGGGAGTGGGGAGGTCATTGGGAAGGGAGAAAGGATTCGAACTTAGAGAAGATCACTTTGGCTGCTGGGTGGAGGGCAGATCTGAGCATCCAGGTTGGAGGCTGTCACAAGAGTATACGTGAGAGATGATGGCGATGCAGCCTGGATTAGGGCAGGGCAGTGGGCCTGGGGAGAAGAGGGTGGGTTTGGGAGAGATGTAGCATCTTGAATGGTGGGAGCTGGCAGCTGGGTGGGAGTGAGAGTGAGGGTGAGGGTGGATTGAGGACTCCACCCTGTGTTTGGGGAGTGAGCCAGCTGGGTGCCAGGTTCCCTCTTCACCTGCCTGGCAGGACCTCTTTGGCTCTCCTGACTCCTGGGAGGATGGGGCCTATCGCTGCTGTGCTCCAGCTGCCAGGGGCATCCCTGAGGGCTCGGAGGGGAGAGAAGGTTCATGGTCCAGCTGAGGAAGCCCTGGATTTGGCAGCAAACATGGATTTAAATCCTGACTCCTTCTCTGACAACCTGAGAGAACTTGGGTGCGTCACTTACGTCTCGGAACCTTAATTTCTTCTGAAATTGGGGAAATGATGCCTCCCTTGCAGGGCCCGTGTAAGACAATGGATGTGAAAGTGAGGGGCAAAGGTAAAGGGCTGAGTTGCTATTCCTTGCTGCTGTTTAAATAGCGTCCTTTGAGGCTTCTCCTGCTTGATGGCTGGAGGACTCAGAAGGCCTGGATATGGTCTCTAAGATACCGTGTGATGCTGGACATGCCTTCTGCCCTGGGCTTCAGTGTCCTGCTCTGGACCATGAGCCCCCCGTGGGAGGTAGAGGAGCCAGGGCTGTCCTGCCAGGCAGGTGGAGAGGGCACTGCTGCCTGAGTTTAGCACCTGGAATGGAGCTGGCCACAAAGGACATCTCTTGTTCATCCCAGCTCATGCTCTCATTTAACAGACTTTTAGCTGAGCATCTACTAAGTGCCAGACCCTGTCCAAGGTGGGGGAGATAATTGTGATGAAACTAGGTCTGCAAAGTCCTGGCTTTCCAAAGCTCACTTTACAGTGGGGGAGGCGAATAGAATCGAGTCAAAAAAAATCAGCAAAGAGGGTTGCAATAATGAGATGTGCTAGAAAGAGGGGATAGGGGAGAGGGGCCCCTTTAGATGGGGTGGTCAGGGGCAGTCAAGGGAGAGGCCTCTAAGAGGTGCAGGGGGAGCGGAGGCCTGGCTGATGAGGAACAGCTAGCCTGGAGAGGCTGAGGGAGAGCTGGCTACGTGACTAACAGAGGCATCGGGAGGTAAGAGAGAAGCCAGCTCATGTCCGGCTTTACAGGCTCTTTTAAGGAGTGTGAACTTTCCTCCAAGAGCGATGGGAAGCCTTTGAAAAGATTAAAGCCGGGGCATGACATAATCTGATGCAGTGGTTTAAAAGGTTACTCAGGTTCCCGTGCAGAGAATGGATTGCATGGAGCAAAGAATCCTGCTGGCTGTCCACCTCGGCTCCGAATCCTGCCCCAGCACCGCCCCCCGTCCCCCCAAGAAGACCTCCCCTCTGTCGCTCAGGGGTTACTTGCCTTCCATACTCTCCTTACCCCTCTTCCAGACCACGGCTCCAGATGTGCCATGGTCCCCAGGGAGCCCCAGGACCCCTGAGGCAGAGGACTGGCTGGCTGACCCCGGGCAGCCTGGGCTGGAGGCCCACAGGCCGGGACCCACGTGCGGGGACAGTGGGCGCGGCACGGCTGCCCTGCCTGCTTCCACCCGCTGCGCAGGGCAGGCCTCCTACCCCCACCCCACATGGGGCTTCTGAATTAAAAAGTCTTAACTTTTTCTTTTAAATGGCAGCTCTGTGTACTGTACATGGTAATTAATACATTAGCATTTATGCAAAATATCATCACAGCCGGGCTGGTATGTCAGCTGCCTTCCTGAGCTGCAAAAATGTGAGCGCCCCTAGGTACCTCAGACAGGCCCCCGCCCCTAGCAGACAGCTCCGTTTGACCTGCCCGTTCACTAAGTGTGTCTGCATGTGTGTGTTTCCGTGGATGCTGGCCCATGCGTGGGCTGCTTCTTGTGAGGATCTGTGAGTATGCATGTGTCCTTGTGTATGGGCACATGAGTGGTATATGAGGGCATCCCCGTGTCTATGTGTGCCTGCATGTTGGTCCGGGCGTGAGTGCATACGAGTGTGGTTTTATATGTGCACATCTCTGAATGTGTGTGTGTACATCTTTGTGTGCCCAGGTGCATGTCTGCGGGTCTGTGTATTTGTGACTTGTGTCTGTGCATGTCTATATGCACTTATGTATGTGCGCCTGGGTACATGTTAGTATGTGTCTGCGTGTATCCATGTGGGTTATGCATGCGTGTACATATGTGCACAAATATGTATGTTCATGTTCATATGTGTGTATCAGTGGGTGCTCATGTATGAATGTTCATGTGTATCAGGCACGCCTATGGGGTCTGCTATTTGTGTCTGTGCATCTGTGTGTTAGTAAGGTTGTGTGTGTCTCTGTATGTGTTTGGGTATACCGAAGGGCATTCCTATACATGTTAAAGTGTGTGTGTGTGATGCTTGCTAGAGTGGTTCTGAAATGAAGTTGTGATGCAGTGGAAAGAATAGCCCACTGGGAACAGTGACATCTGGGTTCAAGCCCTGGCTGCACCACTTGCTAGCTCTGCGACCTTGGGAGAGTCGCTCCCCCTCTCTGTGCCTCAGTTTCCTCATCTGTAAACCGGGACTGATGATCCGACCCTGCTCATAATGACAATAATAAATATTCACTGGGTGCTGGATGCCTTGCCATCAAGGAGCTCATGGTGGAGTGGGGAGACGAACCGATACATAGGCAGTGACTCTGAGGCCATGAGGGTGATGGCACAGGGTGCTGGGACGAAAGTCATTTAGCCCTGAGCAGGAGATGGAGTGGGATGGGGTCAGGGAAGGCTTCTTGGTGGAGGCGATTGTTGAGCAGGGTCTTGGAGGATGAGTAGGAGTGAGTCAGATGAAGAAGCCGAGAAGAGCAAGCCAGGCTGAGGGAGTGCAGGCATGGAGTTGTCTGGCTCATTCGAGGTGGCTGGAGACAGGGAGCGAGTTGTAGGAATTGAGGGGGTGTAGCTGGAGGAGATCACCCAGTGCACCGGGGAGCCAGTGAAGGCCCTTAAGAAGGAGAGTCGGGATCAGAGTAGAAACATCACTCTAGCTTCTGCAGGGGGGTGGGGACTGGAGGTGAGGGGTAACCTGGAGACAGTAAACCTGAGCGAGGCAATGGGGAGGAAGGGGAGAGGAGGGGGCCAGAGGGTGTTGCTGAGTCAAAATCGATACCAGGCAGAAATTGGTTAGATAAGACAGAAGGCTGTGGCAGGCAGAGGTAAAAATCAGGTGCAAAAGCCCAGCAGCAAGAGAGAAAGTGGAGTCTGGGAAGAATCATAAAAGGCTTAGGGAGGTGGGAGAATGCAGGAGAGAGCGAGCTAGAGGCCTGACCCTGCAGGGGCCTGTAGGTGGGTAAGTAGGTGGAATGTTTGGGGAAGACAGTGGGAGGGAGGCAGTGACAGCAGGGTGGGGTAGGGGTGGGGTTGCCAGGTCAGCTTTGTGTTTTTGGAAACCTTTTCTTTCCTCTTCTTGCCCGTGTCTAAAGCCTGCCCAGGGATCCTTGGTTTTCTGATGTATAGATCAGATGGGGCTGATGATCTGGGCCATTGCCATACAGTTGTGAGGTAGATTAAAACTGGGCCCTGGTAATAAGTTCCTGCCCTCAAGGAACTTCTAGAAACAGATACTATTGTGTGGTCGATGCCATGATGGGGGTGGGGTGGGGGGGCCCAGCACATAATAGGTGCTCAATGAAGATTTGTTGAATAAATTGTCTGTAGGGAGAATTTGGGAAGACTTCCCAAATAAGGTGAGCCCTGAGCTGGGTCCTAAAGCAGGAGTGGACATTAGCCATGTGAGAGGGGTGGGAGCTGCACAGACAGTGCAGGGACATGTGACAGCACGGAGGACTGGGAGGATTGTAAATTCAGTGAAGACTGGAGACGAGTGTGGTTGCAGTGGGATAGAGGCCATATCATAAAAGACCTTGAATATCAGGCTAAGGAGCATAGATTCCGCCATCCCCCGCTGCATCCCCCCGCCCCCCCCTCCCTGGGGCAATGTGAAGCCATAGAAGGCTTTTAACAGAGGAATACAGGGTGAGTTTTGTAAATGTTATAAATATTGCTCTGGGTACCGGGTATTGGATCGCGACTGAGGGAAGGCAGAGCTAAGGACGCAGAGGCCAGCGAAGGGGTCTTTTGTGGCTTAGCTTGGGGTAATGACCATGCTGCTAGACCTCTCGGATTTCTTTTAGGGAATGGGGCACCAAGCCTTTTTTTTTCTGGCTGCACCACTCGGCTTTCCGGATCTTAGTTCCCTGACCAAAGGTAGGATTGAACCCGGGGCCACGGCAGTGAAAGTGCGGAGTCCTAACCACTGGACCGCCAGGGAAGTCCCTACCAAGCCTTTTTTTTTTTTTAAAAATAAATTTATTTATTTATTTTGGCTGCATTGGGTCTTTGTTGCTGTGCGCAGGCTTTCTCTAGTCGAGGTGAGTGGGGGCTACTCTTTGTTGCGATGTGGGGGCTTCTCACTGCGGAGGCTTCTCTTGTTGCAGAGCACGGGCTCTAGGCACGTGGGCTTCAGTAGTTGTGGCACATGGGCTCAGTAGTTGTGGCACATGGGCTCAGTAGTTGTGGCTCATGGGCTCAGTAGTTGTGGCTCATGGGCTTAGTTGCTCCGCAGCATGTGGGATCTTCCCAGGCCAGGGCTCGAACCCGGGACCCCTGCATTGGCAGGCGGATTCTTAACCACTGCACCACCAGGGAAGCCCCAAGCCTTTTTAAATGAAGCCAGGCACAGGGCAAGCAGCAAGAGTCCTGGTCCCCACCCCGTGCCCTGCCACTATCCAGCCCTGTGACCTTGGCTTGGCCAAGTCAATTAGCTTCTCAGGGTTTTAGGTGGTTCTTGGGTAAGGAGACCTGAAGGAGGTGATGCAGGTAGACAGGGAGGGATGTAGGGAAGGGCTTTGTTTCCCTCACCTCCTGGGGGGAGAGTCACCTCGGGAGAGGGCCTCCTGCCTTCCTCCTTCCCCCTGCTCGACTGGACTGGAGGAGGGTGAGGATAAGGACAAGCCGAGCTCATGTATTTTCATGCCGTGGCCTTGACACTCAGCCCCACAGTCCCAGCTCACAGGGGCTGGGAGGCTGCTCTGGGGTGGGCCGACCCCACCCGCAAGCAAGCAGACACTCCGCTATTGTTCAAAATGGAATTGGTCCCAGGAAGCTTGGAGCCTGCGAAAACCGCTATGAATTTTGCAAAACAGCTCTGAGGCGGTAAAGCATGTCAGAAGAATCAAATGTGGAAATCCCTATTTAGAAACGCCACTCTGGACAGGCAGGATGTGCCCCGAAAAAGATGGGGCGCAGGGGCTCTGGCTCTAAATGCCCCTCCCTCGTAGCCTCGGAGGGTGCCCAGACCACGCCAGAGGGGAGACAGCCCCATAGCACCCCGTCCCCCCTTCTGCTGGGTTTGCCTGGCCTGGGGTTGAGCCCTTCATAAGGCACCTCCACCATTCTTTCTTAATGTACCTATACTTTTTTTTTTTCTTTTGAAAGCAGCTTTATCATTTTGTAAAAAAGGATACATATGCTCATTGCAAAAAATTCAGACAATATGGAAAAGTTCAAAGAAAAATGTAAAAATCACCTCAGATTTCACTATCCAGAGATAACCACATAACATTTTGGTGAACGTCCTTCCAGACTTCTCTCCGTGCATAAATATACACAAATAGATTCCACGTATGCAGTTCTACCCTGAGTGAGATCAGACGACACATGCTGTTCTGTCACCTGTTTTTTTTTCCCCCCACTCAGCAATATGTCATGGACATCCTTCATATCAATACATATAGATCCACCTAAAAGTTTTAATGCCTGTATTATATGTATGGATATACCTCACTTAACCAGTCCCCAGCTGATGGCGATAGGTATGTTTCCAATTGTTTTGCTCTTATAAACATCCCTGCAATGAAAGTCTATGTGCATATATCTTTGTGCATTCATTCATTCATTCATTCATGCCACAGATGTTTATCAAGGGTATTCTACATAACGGGCCAGTACTGGGCTGGGGATAGAAATGGGGAATAAAACTACATGGTTGGTCCTTGCTTTTGCAAAGTTTATGATGTAGTGAGGAGAGAGGACACCCAGCCCCTGCCAGCAGGGAAAGCGGCAATTTTTTTGCGATGAGCTTATGTCTTAAGAACTTACAGAAATAACTATCCAATTAGCACATGATATGCAGTACAAAGGAAAAGTATACATAGTGTGAAGGAATAGTGCAGAGAGAGACAAGAGAAGGTAACTTAGACTTGGGAGTCAGGGAGGGCTTCTCTGAGGAGGTGACATTCAGGTTGAAAGATGAGTGGGCAAGAGTTAGGGTCGGGGGATGGAAGGGGAAAGGATGGGTGGGTGTGGAGGGGAACAGCAAGAGGATTTCACTTAAAAGGAGCAGTATTTTCGATGATTAACATATGGAAAATTCCTAAAAATGGGATTGCTGGGTCAAAGGGTAAGCAGAGTTTGCATTTCGTCACATATTGTAAATTGCTTTCCACGAAGGTGTTACGCATTTACCGTCTCATAAAGGGTAGTGGTGGGGTTGTCGTGAAGAGTTGGTAGAAGATTCAGCGTGAGCAGGCACCAAGGGTTAAGCGTAGTGGTTGTGTACAGGAAGCGAGCTGGTCGCTGCTGTTGCCATTATTATTATAATTATATTTGCCAATCTAATCGGTGAAAAATGATATCTCAGCTTTGTTTTCTTTTTGTTTTTTAACACTATTTATTTTTATTTTTTTAACATCTTTATTGGAGTATAATTGCTTTACAATGGTGTGTTAGTTTCTGCTTTATAACAACTCAGCTTTGTTTTTAACCGTGTCTTTTTTTCGATTCTGCAGGAAATGGAGCCCTTGGGGGGAAATGAACTATCTTTCTTTCTTAAGCCACCTTTGTCAGAACCTTCCTGTGCCCCTGGGAGAGGCAGGAAATGTTCAGGGTCCCTGGCCTGTGGTCCCATCCTCCCAGCAAAGCCCCTGGGACTTAGAAATGATTCCAAATCCCGTGTGGCTCTGGGTTTCCCAAGGCAGGTGCCAATCAGAGAGGAGGGCGGTTTGGAACCTGTGTAGGATGGGTGTTGTGCCCTTGGGGAGGGACAGGCAGAGAGGTGAGGGCGCTGCAGGCAGAATCCACATGCCATTAGGAGTGCTTGGAGATCCCAGGTGCTCCTGGATGACATTAATGCAGTTAGATGAATATTAACAGAGTGGCTATTAATATTAATGACAATAATAAACAAGTGTGAGGATTATTTTTAAAGAGGGCTGCTGCTCCAGCTGTTGCCTCCCTTCATTAAGAAGCTTCTGAGGTTCTCAGCCTTCCTCTTCCCAGACCTCACGCAAGAGTCAATGGCATCCTCGTGACCCCTGCCTGGGCTGGGACTGAGCCAGAAGGGCCTTTCCAACACTTCGGATTGAACGAGAATCAATGCAGGAAACCCCGAGTTTCCATCCAAGGCTCTCTGGGCCATGTGAGCGGATGGGGGCCAGGGAAGGGATGAATTGGCTTGTGTGTGGGCAGCCAGCTGCAAGACGCTGCTTCTGACCCTCTCGGGCATAAGGCCCTGCCGTCCCCATCCCCAGAGGAGCGTGGGCAGGGGGCTTGCGAGGGGCCAATCTCTTGCAAAGGTGGCTGGAGGAATTACCCTGCTAAAGTGGTCATGAATTATAGAAGAGCGGGGAGGAAGGCCCAGAATATCACATGTGTAAATAAACTGTAGTGGCGGCCAGACATAAAAGCCAGCCACCAAGCTCTTGGACCCACTGCACCCCTTCTCCTGCGACCCACTCGTGCCAAGTACCACAGTGAGTCGCTTACAACCTCCTTCTTCAAAGGATTTGTTAATAAGTCAATGACTGAACATCTAAAGGGGAAAAATATTTCTCTTTATAGTTGGAGATAATTGTCCCAGGAAAAAAAAAAACAACAAACCTTTAATTACAACTCACATGGAGAAAGCTTGATTTGTGGGCAGAGCCCAAATGCTGAGGAGCTGGATGTAAAATATTTGTAATATTTAGGGAACCTAGAGTTTTACATAAAAGTAAACAGCATTGCCTGAAGGCACAATTTCCAGCAACACAATAAAATGTGCAGTGAATTTATGGCGGCCATCCATTAGCTCTTACCAAGGCAACGTCGCCCCTATCTGTCGTCCATCATTATAATAGAGGGTTAATGCACCGAATTTACATAAAAAAGTCATATTGTCTGCATGAATTATTTACACTCGAAGCTGTTTTTACAGCTTGGTTTCAAGCTGGATTCTGGGAGAGATTCTGCCAGTAAATTACTCTGTGGAGACCTGGTTCTATAACTACACACGTAGCCGGCAATGAAAAGAAAGGAAAATGGGCCGGCCCTGGCGGGTCGTTGGCGCTGACGCCTCGCGGGTGGGGGCTTGGGAGGCTGTGGGACTTTGCTGCTGCAGATGGGGCTCCGTGTCTGGGCCCGTGGCTTCGTGGTTGCTGCCCAGATGCCCATGCGGTCAAAGCCAGTTTGGGCCGGTGGAAACACAGCGATCCTCCAGAGGTGTCTGAGGGCTCGTGGTGGCTGAAGTTAGAGGTCTTTTAGGGATCGGGGTCCTGGAAAAGGGAGAGGAGCTGCTGTGTTGGTTGGAGCAGGGTTCTAGCTCAGCAGTGCAAGGGAGACCCATCGTTCCCATTGTACAGATGGGAAGACTGAGACACCAAGAGGCACCTACTCAAGAAGCAGGAAGCCCATTCATCCCGGGTGGGCCTGGGGAATGTGGGATGTGCAGACACTTCAGACGTGGGGGGAGGGCGGGGCTGGGATGGGGCATCCTTAGGGTGCCAGTCCCCAAGGCGCCCATCTCAGCCCTTATGCTTTCTAGGACGTTTAGTGAATCGAAGACAGTTTTTGTGCTTGGGCTGGGGATGAGCTGTTGTGTGGCACTGGGTCCTTAATATTCTTCACTTTCGGATTTGGGGGCTGGGGGGGAGCCGCTTATGCTTCCAGGTGATGTGGAGTTAGGGGGGGCTAGTCACTCAATGGAAACACACCTGGATTTTAAATTCCATGCCAGCGGCGTGGCCTTGGGCAAGGCTTTTACCTTCTGGGGGCTCAGTTTCCTTATCTGTAAAATGGGATTTTTAATCCTGACTCTCCCAGACTGCCCCACCCTCCCGAATGACAAGAGGCTCAAATGGAATAACGTGCCCTGGGAGGTGTGTGATGTGTTACCAGCAAGGTCACAGGAGACAGAGGTCAGCAGAGGGAAGCCTTGAGGTTAGGGCTGATAGAGGGACTTGAAGAGTACAAGACAGACAGATGGAGGGAGAAGGCCAGACAGTCAGACACAAAGAGATAAAAAAAAAAATCCCAGAGACAGAGAGATGGGGAGAGACAAAGAACAAACACAGAAACAAAGAGAAAGGGATAGAGATGGAGCAGCGGGAAAGAGTCGAAGGTCTCAGGGAGAAAGAATCAGGCAAACGCAGGCTGCCGAAGCCTCAGACATCCTGGAGCCCTGAGGATGTTTTCCTGGCCAGGGAAGAGGTTGGCAGGGCGGGGTCTGCACTGGAGCCACCTCTTGCCTGGACCTCCTTTCTCCCTCCAGGCCAAGTGGCTGGGCTTCTCTCTGGCCTGCAGGCTCCTGCCTCCTCTCCCTCTGCTTTTCTTCAGCGCCAGGAAGCCCGAGCCGGATGCTGGGCCCCTTCCTCCCCCATCCCCCAGCACCTGGGACGGCATGTGCTTTTCGCTGCTGCTCTCCAGGTCTCCCGCCCTCCTGGAGCAGCCACCGTGGGTCCCAGGGGCCTGGAAACCACAAATGACTCCCTGCTGACGGGTTGCTGGCTGCCTCCTGCCTGCCAGCCCGTCCCGCTGCACACGGCAGATAATCACGTAAGGCAAGGCAACCCCTCCTGCCCGTGGTCGTGTGATTTAAACCTAAACTTTGTTTTGCTTTCATTCCCCGGAGAAGCAAGATTTAGATTATAAATTTCTCCGTCTTCCTGGGAGCGTGCACACACACACACACTGCAGACTCCCCATGCGTGAATACTTGCACACAAACGTGTCCTCCCACATTGCAAATCACGTGTGTACACATTCACATATGACACATCTGTATGCACACACGTGCCGTCCAGGGAGCTCACGGCCACAGGGCAGGGCAGGAGGAAGATGCTGTGATGGCTGGAACAGCTGGGACGGGTGGGGTGGGTGGGGGAGGGTGAAGTGGACAAGCAACACCGAAATTTCCAGAAGCTCTCCAAACCTCACCCCACCCGGTTGCCTGGAAGAGGGTAAAGAGGTTTGTGTTTTTGTGTGAATATGTGTGTGCAAGTCTGTGTGCTTATGTGTGGGTGTTCCCAAGCGTAGGTGCCTTTGTGGACGCCGCTGGCCTCAGGCAAGCTGGTGCCTCTCTCTTGGCTTCAGTTCCCTCTGGCCACCAAGGGCCCTGCCAATTCTGACTTTCATCTTTCCGGGTGACCACAAGGGTATGTTACTCTGAGGTTTGAATAAACTGGGCTTGGGTGTGTGTGTGTGTGTGTGTGTGTGTGTGTGTGTGTGTGTTTGTGTGTGACAGTTTGTGTGGGAAAAGATCTGTGGGTGTGTTTTGTTTAATGGAAGAATTAGTGAGGGTGAGGACATGAGGCCATCCTGGCTTAAAACTGCACCCTCCCTCTTTTTACTCCTTCTCTGCTTTAAAATTCTCCTAGCATCCATCACTATTGAACACACTATATTTACTTAGTTGCTGGTTTCTCTCTCCCCTGCCAGAATGTAAACGCCATGAAGGCAGGAATTCTAGCTGTTTTGTTCATGTCTACATCCCACTATTAGAACCATCTCTGGCACATGGTAGCTTGTGTGTTCAATAAATATTTATTGAATGAATGAATGAATGAATAACTTTATCATCTTTTTCAAGAGTTCCCATAAATGTCATTTTTTTTTTTTTTCCCTGAAAATGCTGTTAATTGTAAAGTATCACCTGTGGACCAGTAGGAGTTGACATCACCAAGGTGCAGATGAAGGATGGAAAGCAAGGAGAAAGGAGAAGTTCCTTTTTAAGAAAGAGAAAGTTGCTTATCTTTCCAGGAGCAGTTCTGATGGAGTTCTGAGAATGAAAAACAGATTTCAGGGTATCAGGAAAGGAGGTGGAGAAGACCAGGTAAAGACAGTTGGTTTGGAAAAGAGTTGGAGGAAGACGGAAAAAACATACTAGCTGGAAGAGGCAGTGGGGTCCCCTGATCATTTTCACTAACCTGGAGGCATTCATCAACCTTCCTGTCAAATGACCCAGGTCCATGGTATGTGGTAGCTTAAGTAGGTTTTCAGGTATTTGTGACAGGGAGTATCTCACTGAATGTGGGAAGTAATGGAAAAATGTCTAGGATTGGGCTTTCCAACACAGGAGCCGCTGGCCAAGCATATGTGGCTATTGGAAATGTAAGTGTCACTTTTAAAAACTTTTTTTATTGGAGTATAGTTGATTTACAATGTTGTGTTAATTTTTGCTGTATAGCAAAGTGATTCAGTTATGTATATATAAATTCTTTTCCATTCTGGTTTATCACAGGATATTGAATATAGTTCCCTGTGGTACACAGTAGGACCTTGTTTATCCATTCTATATATAATAGTTTGCATCTCCTAATCCCAATCTCCCAATCCATCCCCCCGCCTTGGCAACCACAAGTCTGTTCTCTGTGTCTGTGAGTCTGCTTCTGTTTTGTAGATAAGTTCATTCGTGTTGTATTTTAGATTCCACATATAAGTGATACCATATGATATTTGTCTTTCTCTTTCTGACTTACTTTGCTTAGTATGATAATCTCTGGGTCCATCCATGTTGCTGCAAATGGCATTATTTCATTCTTTTTGATGGCTCAGTAATATTCCTCTGTGTGTGTGTGTGTGTGTGTGTGTGTGTGTGTGTGTGTGTGTGTGTGTGTGTGTGTGTGTATACCACATCTTATAAGTGTCACTTTCTTAATGGGGCCCTGACCACCCACTTAAAATTGCTACCTGCCCCCTCCCAAGCACTCCAATTCCCCTTATCTTGTTCTGATTTTTCTTTTTCCCATATCACCTTCCAATATACCGAATGATTTACTAATCTAATTTGATTTTTCACTGTTGATATCTCTGTTAGAATGAAAGCCCTCACAGGGAGCAGGACCTTGATCTGTTTGGCCACTGATGTATCCCACGTGCCTGGAAGAGGGCCTGGCATGTAGCAGGTGCGTAATCAGTGAATGAATGGGTGGGCTTCTGTCTGTGTAGGGAGGGTGTGGTAGACTTCGGAAGTGTTTGTGTGGATGGGCTTGTAAAGCGAGTGCTATGGGGGTGTGATTGTTGAGGGGCTGTGTTTCTGACCGTGGGGATGGCCGTGTTTGGGAGGAGGGGGGCCTCGCTGCAAAGCTCTGTCCTCTGAGGCCCGAGGCCAGTTCTCTGATAGAGGTTTCAGGTCCCGGGCATCCTGCTTGGACGTTGTCAAGAGTTTACAGCAGACTCAGCAGACTTCTGGGGGTGGCTTCCCCCAGAATCTCAGGAATCCTTTCCTGGGATGGCTGTCCCTTGGGTGGCCATGGACTTGAGCCCCAGCCCTGGCAGCTTCCTGAGCTCACTCCCGCATTCCCCCATGGGTAGACCTGGGCCCCAGGCTTAGTGAATTCCCTCAACCTGCAGCCTGGTCTGAGCCCTGGGCTGGGAGGAGTCAGGAGACGGGTGAAGGCTGGCGGTCAGTGCTCGAGGACATTCATGCTGTGGGGATGGACTCAGCATCTGGATATTCTGGGCATGTGGCTTCTGGGAGGGACCTTGAGCAGGTGGGGATCCTGGCCATTGGGGGTTCAGGAGGCAGAGGTCAGGTCACAGGCTTCAGTGTTTGACAGAAGGTGGCTGGACCCTGATGAAAGGCTGGGAAGAAAGTCCAGGTTGGCCTTGTGCTTAAGCTGAGTCAAGGGCCCGGGGGTCAAGGAGCCTAGGATGCGCGTATGGAGATCAGCCTCTGGGGCCAAGGCCAGGAACCCACTGGGCACAGCCTTCAGGGAGCGGTCCCTCAGCCCAGTCCCTTTCTACGTGAAGGTGGTGGGAGCAGAGCTGCTGGAAGGTGGGGGTGAGGAGTGGCCACCCCTGTGGACAACAGTGTCAGGACCCAAAAGGCGCTCAACCATGTGAGCTTTGGGCCAAGGCCCAAAAGACAAGTGCAGCAGGGCCAGAGACAGTCGCCCCTTGAGGCCAACACTTAGGAACCATTGCCTAATGTTCAGGGTCACATAGAGCTCTGCTTAGGTTTCATACTCTCCTGCTGTGTGATCTTGGAAAGATTACTTAACCTCTCTGAACCTCAGTTTCCTCACAGGCAAAAATAGAGATACGTTTAATTTCATACCAGAATTGACAGGATTAGGCTGCTATTATCACTGTTATTACTTTATTAAAAAACTACACAGATCCAGGAAGGGAAGACTGTCTTGACAGAAATTCACATGAAAAAGAGCCAGGGTTTTGGCTGATCTCAAATTAGTGTGAGGGCCTAGCACGGGTACTGAAATCTGTGACACTCAGAAAAGAGGGCAGTGACCCCTGGAGCCAACATGGGTTCACCAAGACCAGGCACATCTTTCAGATTCTCGACAGCTTAATGACTGGTAGATAAAGGAAATGGGCTAGCATGTGGTGGAGTGGAATCGATTTACTGAGCACCTACTGTGTGCTGTATGCTTTGCATACATGGTCTTGATCTTCAGAAGCTTGTGCGCTAGATGTGACAGTCTTTATTTTGCAGATGAGAAACGGAGTCTCAGGAAGTTAAGTGACTTGCCCAAGACCCGTGGAGTGGTGATTCAAGCCTGGATCTGCCTGACCCTTTCTGCCACATCACGCTGTCCTGCAAGACACTGGACAGGATCTCTCATGACTCTTGAGGACATGATGGATGGTCGTGAGGGCACAGAAGGGGCTCCCATCTGGCTGAATGACAACCATGGAATGTTCTTATAAGTGGAACCAGGTCAGTCTGTGAAGGTCTTTAGAGGCTGCTGTGGGGCTCTGACTTCTATCCTGTTCTGACCAATATATGCCAAGGACCCAGAAGAAGATGTAGAGGGTGCAGGCCTGTTATTACCATTGTAGAACAGAGAAAAAGGACAGAGGAAAGCTCAGATAGCAGGATCAGGATCCAGAAAGATCTCAATAGGCTGGAGTGACAAGGTGAACTTAGCATGATGAAATGTCACAGGGATAAATGCTGGGACCATCTTGACTACAGGAAACCATTGTAGAGAGGAACAGCAGCTCATGAGAAAGGGATTTAGGAGTTCAAGGGCCAATAAATTCAGTATGAGCCCGTAGGCTACATTAATAGAGGTGTGGGGTTTGAGTCAAGGGAGGGGGACCACCATCCTGGTCCAGCCTGCTCTCTGCCCTGAGGCAGTCTCTGTTGTACATATTTGAAGGTCATGTGTTATTTTCTGCTTTTTCAGCCCTTCTTCATTTTTTCCTGCGGGGGTGGGGTGGGGTGGGGGGCATTCTTAGAGGGGCAGAGCCCTTCTGGAGTTTGACCCTTAGATTCTTTCCAGAGCAGCCCTCCAGAATGACACCTTTGAAGGTGGAAAAGAAGCTGCAGGTTTTTTGAACTTTTGTTTGAGCAGCAAGTGCTGGATCTGATCTCTATGCCAAACCGCTCTCATTTGGGGAGAGGAAAGTGCTAGTCGCTGAATGTCGTGGAACAGGGAGGGGTCCTGGTCCCCTTGGCTGCTGGTCAGGTGTTTCCACCGCTTTTCCAGCTGTCTCCCTCTGCTCTTGGAGCCCTTAGTCCGGTGGTCATTGGTTTGCCAGAGCCTGGCGGGGCTGGTTCTCCCATGCTGGAGGCAGGCAGGAACAGAGAGCCTTGCAGTTGCTCATGTCAGGGCTGGATCCCTGCTCGAGCTGGGGTGTCACCTGCCAAGCTGAATTCGGCACAGGAAGCGCCTGGCGGGGAGACGTACAGTTGAATTTGGAGGTTCTGTTCCACTCTGAAATGCACTTCTTCTGGCAGCTGCAGTGAAGTGAAGCTGTGGCACTTCCCTCTCTCGTGCCAGAATCACAGCCACTTTTTCCTGAGAAAGAAACAGGGCTGCAGACAGTTTTACTCATTAAATACTTCTTTTCCTCTTAAATCTGGTTTTGTAATTTTTTTTTTTTTTTTGCATGACCGGAAAAGTAAAACGAATGATTTTGAAATAAACAAGGCATTTGTGATAGGAAGGTTAAAGCAGATTGTTGGGGGTGGGGAAGGGGGGTGGAGAAGCCCCACATTTCTGCACACAGGCTGCTCATAGCCTGTTGAGGATGGGAGTGAGAGAGAGTCTGCCCACCTCCCAGCCCAGAGGAGCCTTTTTCTCCAAGTGTCCTGGGGATTCACTGAGAAAGGCTGTGGGGAAGGGAACTGTCATTTATCAAGAGCCTACTAAGTGCTAGGCCTGTAATGTGGGTGAGGTCATTCAGTCCTCTTAGCAACCTTGGGGGACAGGATCCATTCTGTAGATAAGGAAAGTTGAGGCTCAGAGGGATTAAGGTGAACCGGTCAGGGATATACTGGACTGGGATTTGAACCTCCCTCTGTCTGACCTCAAATGCCATGATCTTTTTGCTCCTTGTTGTTACTCTGAGCAGTTGTATATCGAGCTGGGGGGATGTAAAAGGAGGAGGCGGAGGAGAAGGAGAAGAAAGAAGATGAGGAGACATCAGCCAGCTCTGAGGAGTGGGCATCCTACCTGGCAAGATAGAACAAGACCCTGACCGCTGTGAGTGAGCCAAGCCCTAGTTGCTGAGTTCTGACAAATATGGGTGGTTTGGGGGGAAGGGTGCGGACTGTGGATGGGTTTGACTTGATAACCAGGATGGGCTTCCTGGAGGTGGAGGTCCCTGGAAGTTGAATGTAGATGAGGCTTGATAACCAGAATGGGCTTCCTGGAGGTGGAGGTCCCTGGAAGTTGAATGTAGGTGAGGGAATGACCTTGCTGCAAGAGCAAAGGCAGGAAAGGTCCGAGTCTGGCTTGGGTGTGGGGAGGTAAGTCCGGGGTGGGTAGTGATGATTGCGGTAAGAATGTATACGTTAGAGTCAGGGCAGTGGGGGTGATCAGGGTGCAGAGTGTATTGCAAAGAAAGAGCCCTGGGCTGAGAGGAAGGTGCCTAGTTCTTGTCCTGGCTCTGCCACTGGCTTGCTATGTGACCTTCGGCAAAGCCCTTCCCCTCTCTGGACCTTAGATTTTCTGTCCAAAAAATGGTGGAATTGGACTAGAGGATCCCTAAGGACCTTTGTAGGTCCCATAAAGAAAGAAGGTGATGGGCTTCCCTGGTGGTACAGTGGCTAAGAATCCACCTGCCAATGCAGGGGACACAGGTTCGAGCCCTGGTCCGGGAAGATCCCACATGCTGCGGAGCAACTGAGCCCGTGTGCTACAACTACTGAGCCTGCGCTCTAGAGCCCGAGAGCCACAACTACTGAAGCCCATGCACCTAGAGCCAGTGCTCCGCAACTGCAATGAGAAGCCTGCACACCGCAATGAAGAGTAGCCCCTGCTCGCCGCAACTAGAGAAAGCCCATGCACAGCAACAAAGACTCAACGCAGCCAAAAATAATAATAAATAAAAAATAAATTTATTAAAAAAAAAAGAAAGACGGTGACAATAGAATCCAGAAGGCCTTGAATATCAAGACGTGGCGTTAGAATCATGAAATGTTAGTGCTAAAAGGACCCTCAGGAATCGTTGACTAAACCATGTTACTTTATGTCTTAAAGGATGAGTAGGAGTTTTCAAGGTGAAGGGAAGGTAGATGGGAGAGGAAAAAGAGGGCATTCCAGGCAGGTGGGTATAGCATGAGCAAAGGCATGGATGGAAGCAAGAGGCAGGTGTGCAGGGGACACCAAGCTATTTGGTGTTGTTGGAGAATAAAGGCCAACACGAGGTGGAGGCAGAGGTCAGGGATCAGACAGGAGAGAGAGATGCGGCCAGACCTTGGAGAACCAAGGGGCTTTGACTCCATCCTCTGGGTAATGGGGAGCCATTGAAGGGATGGGAGGGACATGCTCACAGTGGCAATTTTGAAAGACCACTTTGGCAGCTGTGTCTGTGATGGATTTGGCCAGGGCTGGGAGTGGGTCCAGGCCAGGGATGAGTGCAGAAAGACCAGTTAGGACGTTGCTGTCTCAGCTCAGGTGACAGTCTGAGCCAGGAGAGCAGAGTGGGTGTGATGGGGACAGCGTCTGTTCCAGAGGAACTAGGGAGTGGAGTAGAGAGGACTTGCTGATTCATTGGTTACAGGGAGTGAGGAAGAGGGAGAGTCAGGGACTCCAGATTTCCAACTGAGTGATATTCACCGAGACAGGAAATACCGGAGGAGGGATAGCCTTTTGGGAAAGGTGATGAATTCAGTTTTGGATTTGGTGAGTTTGAGGCATCAATGGAACAAGCATGGAATGGTTTTTTCATTCATTTGCTCACTCATTCAGTCATTCATTACTGGGCATTTCCTATGTGCCAGGCACAGCTGGATGCTGCCTTCCTGGAGCTGTCAGTCTAGAGGGGCATTCAGAAAGTTCTTCCTTATGCCGAACCTCGATCTGCTGAACTTTCTCCCACTGGTCTTATTCTGTCCTTTAAGACCTCGCAGGAGTCTACCCTCCTTCAGAGATGAGAGATCAGTGACTGTGGTTCCCTGCATTGCCTCTGGTTCAGGGAATATGGAGCTGTGCAGAGAATGTGGACTTCTTTAGAAAATTGTAAAGAAATGAATTTCAGCCTGAGCGCCTTTTTGTATCGCCTCAGCTGTTAAGTGGGTTTTGTAAAATCTCTCTTCCAGGCAGTGGTGTGCTGGAGTGGGTTCCTACTGGCTTATAGAACCAATTAAGGACATTTCTTCCCAATTCTGTGTTCAGTGACATCCCATTGGGAGCTGGAAGTTGACCATGGCAGGAATATTTACACCACAGAAATTAGCAAATACTACAAATCAGGGCTCTTTTATTCTTCCAGATTGCTAGATGGTAAATAACCAGCATACCACTGCTTACAGAGTTATGGTTAGGATGATGAATGTTGAACCCCTGGCACACGGTCCCCACATGTGCACACATGCTTGGCACACAGTAGGTGTCATAAGTGTGACTACCTTCTCCTTTGACATTTCTCTTGTTTGAGAAAGACTATTGTTTCCTTTGCTCAGAATAATAACTCCCCTTCAGCCAGGGCTTTCTCCATGTTTCAGACAAGGTGGTTCTGATGGAAGCTGCCATTCTTCTTACTCCCCTTGGACTTAACAGAGAGATGGAGTCAAAGGATGAGGATTTTGGAGTCTTATGAATCTAGGTTTGGATCTTGGCTCTGCCTCCTGCTAGCTATATAATAACCCTGAGCAAGTTATTTAATTGCTCTGAGCCTCAATTAAGTCACCTGTAAACTGAGGGTGGACATGCCCCCTTCATTAAATTGTTGTGAAGATGGAATGAGGTAATGGGTGTGTGGGTGTGCAAGGACCTGGCACCGAGGCAGCGGTTTCAGTGAAAGCTTGACCAATGCTGGTCTCCTTCCCCAAAGAGTCCAGCATGCACTTGGGCGCCAGCTCTGACAATGGGAGGTGGGGGAAGGGAGGAATCGGGGTCGCATCCTTGGGAAAGGTGTTTTCTGGTGGAATGTGTAGGCCGGGAGAGGCTGTGGGCTGTAGGACCTTCCAAATGTATTCTGAGTGCAATGGAGGGGAACTCCCCGGGGCTGCAGCTCACGCTTCCAGGGCCCTCACCTGCAGATCTGCAGATCAACTTCTATCATCAGCTCGGCTTGTGGGTTTCTGGGGTGCCTGTGGCAGCCTGGGCTGCACTGATTTACCACCCTGGCCCCAAGCAGATTAAGTCACACAGAGTCATTTGAATTTTACCTGGCCTCATCACACAAGTCTTAGAAAATGCTGTCTGGCAAGAAACTTTCTCTGTACTTTTTGGAGGAAGTCTAAGAGCTCTAGAAATTGAGGTGAATAGGAAGAAGGAGGTGGTGCTAGGGGGTTTCTGCATCTCCAGGTCAGATTTGGATTGGGGAGTGGAGGAGGGAGTGTGGGCTGTGTGTATGTGCAAGAAAGTGAGAATGAGAGCAAGAGCAAGAGAGAACTTTCTGTAGATGCCGTTGGGGCAATGTCACCTCTGGCTGTGTGACATAGGGCAAGTCACTTAACCTCTCTGAGTCTCAGAGGATTGTTGTGAAGGTCAAAAGAGCTAGCTTGAATCAAGTGTTTGGTAGGCTTTAATGAGTTCTGTCATTACTAATTGGGAAAAATGGACAAATGACTATATAAATAAATTATATATGGCTGTGGTTACCAGGTATTGAGCAGAGTAAGGGCCCTGGAAGCTAAAAGGGAGGGGGCACATTATCGGAGTTCTGGGGCTTGACTTGTGTCTTAAAGGAAGCCTAAGTCCCAGGAAAATGAAATGGAAGGGGTTGTAGTGCAATTAAGATGGTCAGCACCCCATCCACCTCCAACAGTGTGTGTGGCTCTGGAGATGGGTCCTGGTTGGTTTAGCCAGTCAAGATAATCCACTCCCTCCCCAACCTTGGCACATCGGTTGGTTGGTTGTAAACCAATCAATACACACATCCCTCTGGTCATAGGGATTGGTTTAGTTTGGCCCAATCAGACAGAAGCTCAGAACTTTTGTTAGATGGCTGGGAAAAGACACCTAATCTCTCTCTATCTGGATTCAAACGAGGAAGTGTGTGGTCCTAGTTCCTAGCAGGCATCTGGTGACTAGGAACATGATGTGAGACTCCTGTCAACATATGGAGGTGGGAAGAGCCTGGAAAATCACAGAAAAATGGCATCCCAGCCTTGATCAAACCATGCCTGAAGGCTGCAGCATCTGGACTGTTCAGTTAAGTTGCTAAAAAATCCACTTTTTAAGCCAGTTGGGATTTCATTTTTGTATTTCTTGCAAATAAAAGCTGATACAGAGGCTGATGGAGGGATCTGAGCTGGGAGTGAGAACCTGCTTGGTGTTAGGCAGTCATTAATGAGGAGAACATTTCAGCTAGAGTAAAGGGTGGGTTAGTGATGTGTGATGGGCAGGGGTGGTAGGAACTATAGGAAATAAGGGTGGAAGGAATTTTGGTGTTGATTAATGGAAGGACTGAGATGCAAGTTTAAGAATTTGGACTTGATTCTGTTGGCGGTGGGGAATAATTGAAGATTTGTGAGCAGTGGAGGGGGAGTGGTAGAGTGATGCAAACACAGTGGTATTTTGGGAAGATCAACACAAGATTGGGATATAGGTTGGATTGGAAGGAGAATTTGGGGTCTGAGACTTGAAAAAATATTATTATTTACTGATACTGCACATACTGTATTGCACATACTGTATCTCACTTATCCTTACAACAGCAGCCCCTCTTTTGTAAAAAAAAATGCATTTCAAAGATCTTGAGGAGTAACATGAATAGGTCATATAGCTAGTAAATGGCAGTCAGGACTTGAACACAGGTCATCTGACTTCAAACCCTCTACCCTTATTCCTCCCATTTGTGATAGCACAGATGACAAATTAATATGGGCCAGACCAGGATAGTGGTCACAGAGCTGGAAAGGATGGAACAAGAGATGCTAGGCTGGTGAAACCCTAGGTATAATCTTGTTAGAGATAGAAACTAAACCAGGATAGCTGTTGTTATCAATATTTTAAAAAACACTTTTCTTAAAGTGTTAGACATTGTAATTAGACAAGAAAATGAAAGTATAAATATTGAGGGAGGTGAGAAAATAGTCATAGTTTGCAGATAAGATGATTATTTATGTGGAAAATCTAAGACAATTTCCTGAAAGCAATTAGAAAAAATAAAGAATTTAGTAAAAGGACCTGTAACAAAACAATATATACAGAAACTAATGGCTTTTCTGTTTATAAAGTGACCATCTAGAGGGTAAAATAAAAGGCCTCATCCACAGTGTCGAGAAGAAAACAATAACACAAAATAGCTGGAAATAAACTTTAGAAGAAACACATAGAGTTTACATGAAGAAAACCAGAAAACTTCTGAGGGCTCTAAAAGGGGCTTGAATAGATATTACATACACCTAGTTCTTACACCTAGTTCTTGGGTAAAAAGATTTAATACTATAAGGATGCCAGTTCTCCTTAAGTGAATGTACAAACTTAAGATAATCCAATCAAGACCCCAACAGGATTTTTTAAAAAATAAATTTATTTATTTATTTATTTATTTATGGCTGCGTTGGGTCTTCATTGCTGCGCGTGGGCTTTCTCTAGTTGTGGTGAGTGGGAGCTACTCTTCGTTGGGGTGCGCGGTCTTCTCATTCTGGTGGCTCCTCTTGTGGCGGAGCACGGGCTCTAGGCGCGCGACCTTCAGTAGTTGTGGTGCACGGGCTTCAGTAGTTGTGGCGCATGGGCTTAGTTGCTCCGCGGCATGTGGGATCTTCCCTGACCAGGGCTTGAACCCGTGTCCCCTGAATTGGCAGGTGGATTCTTAACCACTGCGCCACCAGGGAAGCCCCAGGATTCTTTTTTTTTTTTTTTTTGACAAAAATAATTATAAAGCTAATCTGGAAGAATAAAAAATGAGAGTAGTCTGGAAAATTCTGAAAAAGAAAAATGATGAGTATTTAGCATATCAGATATTAACATATTTTATAAAGGACAATAATGAAAATTCTTATGTAAGAACAAACAGATCACTGGGACAGAACAGACATCCAATAGAATCCAGATATGGATCCAAGTATTTAAGGGAATTTTATATCTGCTAAAATGGCACTTCAACTGAGTGGGGAAAATATGGGCTATTTTATAAATGGTGTTGGGATAATGGGCCAGCAATGAAACAAAAGCTGATTTTCTTCCTATTCCAATAAGATCAAGCTATGAAGACCATGAAGATATAAATATGAATGAATATTTTGGTCATCTTAAGGTGGAGAAGGTCCTTCTAAGCATGATATGATATCCAGAAATCAGAAAAGACTGATAAATTAGGATATATGAAAATTTAAAACAAATACCTGAAAGACCATTAAAAGGAAAGTAAAAAAAAAGGGGGGGGGGAAGCATATATATTAGACAAAAGTTGAATCTGATCTCAAATGTACAAAGAACTCTTACAACTCACTAAGAGATAAATATCTCATTAGAAAAATGGGCAAAGGACAGGAACAGGCAATTCACAAAGAAAATAATTACAAATGACCAAAAAACATAAAAAGATATTTATTTACTCCAACTAGTAAACTAAGCAGTGCCAATAAAAATGAGTGTCATTTGCCTTCTGATTTGGCCAAACATTGAAATCCAGGGCTGGCAAGGGTGTGGGCAGACAGATGCTTGAGTACTGTTGTTGGGATTCATTGTTGTAAGCTTCCTAAAGGGCAGAGTGGCACAATTAGAAATAGCCTACCATTATTGCAGCAATCTCATTTGTAGGATTTTATTCTAAGGAGATAACTGCAAAAAGGAGCAAAGAGATATGCACATAACTTTGTTTATGAGGGTAAAATCTTGACAACATTCTAAACCATCAATAAAGACCCAGCTAAAGAAAGTATGATACATACATGCAATGGAGTACTATGAAGTAATTAAAATAATTTTGCAGATCTCTATTTATCGACATAGAAAGATGTCTATGACATATTGTTGAGAGAGAAAAGCAGGTGTCAGCGAGAACAGTATGTATAATACAATCCCTCGTCTATAAAATTATATACATAGATCTCTGTGTGTATATATGCAGAGATATGTCTGAAAGCCTGTTCACCAAAATGCTAGGGGTAGTTATATGAGGGAGGTAGGATTTTGAGTGATTTTTCACTTTCTTTTTCATACTTTAAAGTATTGGTTTGATTTTTTAAAAAAATAATGAGGCTATAACATGCTTTTCAATCAGAACAAATAATTGAGCTATTTTTGTTTTGGAAAGTAGATAAGTATTAAACAGGAAGAATCAGCACGTGGTGATTTCATGGATGTGGATAAGAAGTCAAGACACAAGCCAAGGGCTTCCCTGGTGGCACAGTGGTTAAGAATCTGCCTGCCAATGCAGGGGACACAAGTTCGAGCCCTGGTCTGGGAAGATCCCACGTGCCGTGGAGCAACTAAGCCCGTGCACCACAACTACTGAGCCTGTGCTCTAGAGCCCGCAAGCCATAACTACTGAGCCCGCGTGCCACAACTACTGAAGCCCGCAAGCCTAGAGCCCATGCTCCGCAGCAAGAGAAGCCACTGCAGTGAGAAGCCCTCGCACCGCAACAAAGAGTAGCTCCCGCTCGCTGCAACTAGAGAAAGCCCACGCGCAGCAACAAAGACCCAATGCAGCCAAAATAAATAAAAAAAAGAAAAAAAGACACAAGCCAAAATTTTGGGGAGGGTTAGGTGGGGTGGAAAGCCCGGGGCAGAAGCTGATTCTGGAGGAAGGAGGAGGTGCTGGGTTTTCAGAGCTTTGGCTTGTGGCAGTGGCCAGCGGGCAGCAGGGCTGCCTCTTAGGAGACTGATCATAGAGGCACAAACAAGGGGTGGGGAGTCTCTTCCCCGAGGACAAAGCCAGCCATGGATGAGATCTCGGGGTGGGGCGGAGCGGGGAGGGTGTGCATCAGCAGGAGAGGGCTGAAAACCAGGCCCTGGAACCTGGCCATGTTGATGAGATGGGAGAAGAATCAGGATGAGTGGTCAGGAAGGCGAGGAGCTACCAGGGGCATAGAGTGCCTCGGAACTCCATGGGGGCAGGGGTGAATTTCCAGAGAAAGGTCAACCATATCTAATACTACGAAAGCACTGACATCAAAGAGAGGGCACAGGGCTTGACAGATAGGAGTTTGTTGGTGACCTTGGAGAGAGCCGTTTGATGGGGGAAATGAGGCTGTACATGGTATGTGTGGGAGTGGGGGAGAGTTTGGGATGGGAGAAAGGAGGGTGATAGCTTGGGAGAGCAGATTTGAAGGAAAGGGAACGAGCCTTGATCAGGGACGGCAGTAACCAGCACGTGTGCCACCCTGCCGGCTCCCCAGCACCGGCAGGCATCAGTAATCAGTCTGCCGAGCCCAGATGAAGCCTCAGCATCTTTCTCCCAACAGCCAGGCCCGGGAGACACTAGTAATCCATTGGACTTGGCTGGTCGGATGAACGTATTTTCCATGCCTGGCTTGAACACATACTTGAAGGATGATGAGAAGGAAGGCATGGAGGGGGTGATTAAAGGTGCTGGAGAGAGGAGGCCTGCGGGAGCCAGGGCCTCCAGTGCAGGTGTGGACTGTGGCCTCAGCCTGGGAATGCTTCCGGGTCTGGAGCCCAGGATGGTGGGAGTGCTCTGTCTGTGAGGCTGAGGTGAGTAGATGCTAGAACAAATTCATGCTTTGCGTGATGCTGTGAAAAAGCCTGACTATATGTGTGGATTGCTGATTGGTGTGCAGATATTTGGGAGCCCACCATGGCCCACCACCTGGCTGTCCAGGGAAGGCGTAGCAGGGACCCCATTGTCTGGAACACCTGGCATAGAGGGGGTCTGCCTGTGGGTCCCAGCTGCGGGGCCTGAGAGCAGAATTGGGGGTTGAGGTTCTTTTGTGGCTTGCTGGGAGGACTTTTAGGGAAGACACTCAGTGTGAGTCAGCTGCCATTGACTCCACTGGTGTTTTGATTGCATCGGTGGAAGCACGTGGACCTGGATACAGGAGGTAAACGCCCTCCTGGACCCTCAGTGGCCGGAGCTTGTCTGGAGCAGTGGAGGAATGCAGACGCATGGGCAGAGCTCGCCTATAGGAAATGAGAAGGATGCGGGGAGGCGTTTCTAGGAGAAACGCAATGCTTGAGGAAACTCAGGCCATAGACTTTTGCTGTTAACCTGCAGAAGCACTGTATCCTAAACGTGCTTGGGACCCTAATTTCTTGAGCTTATTCCACGGAAAAGAGTTCGGTGAACAAATACGTTCATGAAATGCAGCACCCGCAGCGTAGTGCATGGGAGCATAGTAAAGGCTCTGAGAAATCCTGCAGCGAAGAAACTTTGATGTAGAGTTTTCCCAAGTTTATTCAACCACAGAAACATCTTCAACTTAACACCAATCTATCTCCTGCAGGACTAGCGGCTGCCTTGGGGCAGAGGGAGTGACCTGTCCTGTGTGGTCCCTGGGACAGTGTTTGGGCCAGTGCGAGGACATTGCAAAGAGGCCGATTTTGGCTCAGTTCAAGGAAGACGTTTGCAACCGTTGCAGATGTTTTAACCATGAAAGAGGCAGTAAGGGAATTCCAGTCTCTAGAGGACTCAAGCAGAGTGTGGACCTACCAGGGACGCTGCAGAAGGGAGCTGGGCTCCAGTGGGTGTCATCGTTGATCTCTGGGGTTCCATGAGCCCTCGGAGAGGGGGTACCGCTCCCTTGGAGCCTGTTGCCTGGCTTGTATTGCCGCGTATTCAGCTCGAGAATACTTGGGACCCTTGAAATGAACAGTCTGTGAAGGTAAGATGCGAACACATAAATATCCTCATTAAGTCCCAAATACACATCCCAAACTTTACATAACAGGAGCAGCAGCTGGAGACGCCCACAGCCCTAATGGCTTTTCTGTAGTAAGAGAACGTCCTCCCTACAGCTCCGCTTCTTCCATTCATTTTGGTAATTGCTGGAGGGAGCCAGCTGCGGCAGACTGGCGGTCAGGCAGGCGGGTTTGTAACAACCCCTAGTGGGTGCCTCCGCGAGGATGGGATGCTGCGGGGAGTGGAGCGGGGCCTGAGGTTGGGAGGTCATCTGCTCAGCATCTGTCCTGATCCCCATGGACCCAGACTGAGCTGCCGGAACCAGATGCGTCACCTCCCAGGGACTTGACAAACAAGATTCAGAGCAGCAGGAAGGACTCTGGGCCAGGTACAGGCGTGGGGATGGGAACGGTTGGCAGAAAATTACTCCTTTGAACAAATTGCGCCAGTGCCTTCTCTGACTCCTGTGCTGGGCTGGGACACTGAGGCGCACGGATCGGCCTCCGCCCCTGCCCTCAGCGCTCACAGCCCTGGGGAGGAAACAGCCATGGACAGGAAAGGGCTGGCATCAAGGCAAGCTTTCAGGACTGGGGGTACCGAGGATGGAGAGACGGCCTCCGTCTTGGGGAAAAAAGGTCAGAGAAGACTTCTTGGAATAAGAGACAATAGTTTGGGGCCTTAGAAATGAGTGTGACCCAGGGAGGGAAGAGTCACCTGCAATTGGGGTGTTCCCATCTGCAAAATGGGGCCAAGGTTACTGTGGACTTGTAGTCCCAAAGCGACATCTAGTTTGTCCCCTTGCCTCCCGGGTCTCTAGTAACCATCCAGGCTTCATGAGGACCCTCTTGAGATTTCTTTAAGGGAGTCCCAAGCATGGAGCTCTCAGCGGGGAGCAGTCCTGGATGCTGCCACTGGGACCTGGGCCCTGGGTGGTCGGCCAGAGTGGACGCCCTGGATCAGTTGGGTTCGAGGCTCTCCTCGGAGGGGTCCTGGGGAGGGCTGCGGCCCAGGAGCTCTACCCTCCAGGCTTCCTGTGGGTGGCAAGTGAAACTTTTCTTCCTGGTTCTCTCCCAGCAGCGAGCTCCATCCCCCCAGCCCCAAGTGGCGGCTCCTTGGGCCGGAAACAATGTGCTTTCTCCACGCCTGGGAGTGGAAGTCAGCAGTTTGGCACCGTCTGGCTGGCAGCCTCCACCGGCTTCCTTTGGCACTTTATTGGCAAAGGCGGTGACATTTCTTTCAGTTGGGTGGGTGGAGCTGTTATGCAAACTCCCGCTCTCCTCATTCGCCGGATGAATATTCATGACTCAGGCAATCTGTACCAGCCAGACTTCCCTGAGGGCGGCAGCTTTTCTTCTCTTCCCCTCTCTCTTTTTCTTTCTCCTTCTCTCCTTCCCAGCTCTTCGGAAAGCTGGAGTGCAGCTATATTTAATTTACAAATACGGAGCTCTTTAGCTTGCCTTTTGCGGTGCAGGCTTTGGGGAGGAGGTGCTGGCAATGGGAGCAGTGGTTGAGGCACTGGGTCCCCTGACCTTGGGCCTTCAGGGCCCAGCACCCGGGGCCCCAGCTCCTGGGAAGCTCCTGGGTCTGGGGCTCCCTTTGGGATGGGCATTTGGTGCCTGCACACCTGAAGGGGCAGCAGCCTGTGTCACCCCATTCCACACTGGCCCCCAAGTTGAGCATGGATGTCCTGAGGCATTGTTTTTCTGCTCAGTGCATGGGCCAGGCCCCACCAGTATGTCTTCGCTGGCCGGTCCCCTGCCTCCTGTGCTCTCCTGTTTGTCAAGGCACACCCAGACCCTGCTCCAAGCCCCAGACCAAAGCCCAGAAGGCAGTGGGGCATCTGCCCTTCACTGCTTTCCTAGAGGAGGCACAGATGCCTACTTAGGGTCCAATTCCCCGGGGACACACCTGCTCCCTTTCTGAGAAGGATGGCTACCTGCTTTCCTTTGTCTCTTCCCAAAGAAGCATCAGAAACTCTGACTGAGGGGTCAGAATTTCCAGAATTTGCCAGGGAAGTTGGTCTCAGCAAGGATGTGCTCGTGTATGGCTTGTGTGTGTGTGTGTGTATGTAAATATTTATGCACAGCTTAAGTGAGTCTGTATGCCTACATCTATGATCGAGTGGTTGAGTGTGTGTCTGTATGTGTAAGGGCGTGAATGTGTGTGTGGCGGGAAGTCTGGGAATGTCTACATGTGTGAATGTGCCTCTCCAGTTAGAGTTGTGTGTGTATCTCTGTGGGTCTGGGAGGGTTGTGGAGGAGGGTACTCCTGGGGGGCCGAGGCTTGTGTGTGTGTGTGTGTGTACGTGTGTATGTGTAAGTGAATTGTAGGTGTGCGTGAGGGTGTATGTGAGCTTCTGAGAGCCTGGGGGAGAGAGAGAGTGTGTGTGTGTGTGTTAGCGGGCAATTCCCCCGCCCTGCCCCCCCCAAACCTTTTCCTCTCCAGCGAGGTAGAGGGGGACGTCCCCCTCTTTTCCCCGCTTTGCAAGTGTTACAGATTCTATCCAAGGACGGGAACAGAAGGCTTCCCAGCACAGAGCGTCCTGAAATTACTTTATATTCCCCCCTCCTGGTTTCATCTAGTCAAAATAGCAGCATTAAGCTCACCCATTCTCCCTGCCCACCACTCAGCCCTGGGGGAGGGAGCGAGGTGGGCCGTCCTGTCTGACCCCCCTTTGAGAGCACCTTGGAGCCCCGAGCCAAGGAGCTGTCTTCCAAATCTCCTCGTTCGGCGGCCCATGCTTCGGTGGCAAGAGCCAGATGCCTCCCTGCCTGCCAGCAACTGCCAAGCTCTTCCAGACCTACATCCAGGCCCGGCCTCATTTACAAATATGCAAATTTGCATCTTTTCTGGTATGCAAATGGAGACATGACAAATAGCTAATTAGGGTCAAAAGAAGCACTCTGAACCAATTAGTTGTAGGGTCGATTCCTTTCTGCTGGGGGGAGACTGGGCCCTCCTGCTGCCCTCCCAGCCCAGGCCCTCACACTCTGGCAAGGCCCGTCTGGCCGGGGCTGTGGATGTTCAAAGAGAACTGAAACAGGAGAAGATGCTTGAATGCCAGTCCCACCTCTGACTCGTAGCTGTGTGCCCCTGCACTCACTTGCCCAAGCCTCAGTCTCTTCCTCTGTGAAATGGAGCAATGATAGTGACCATCTTGTCTCCAGTCCTCCACCCCAGAGTGGTGAGACTTGGAAGAATTTGGATGTAAACAGCCTTTGGAAACTATACTAAAATTTCTCTGATAGGCACGTCACTTGTGCTCCTCCAAAGTACTTTCTGCCCTTGATTTCGTTTAATCTTACATCTACCCTCTGGATTAGAAGAATTAGGTATAGTGATGATGGCAGTAGGTTTCATCGTGGGTACCATCTCTGGCTAATTACGAATGACTGCCTGGAGTGGTGTGTTAAGAAGGATTCTGAGTCCACCTCTGGAGTCACCAAGAGGGAGACTATGATCAATTAGTGATGTCTGCTGTGGGCAAGTCATTGGACGCTGGCAGCTCATGTGCTGCCTATTTACTGACCATGAAAGAAGTGAATTTGGAGCAGGAACCTGGGTTCCAGTGCTGTCTGCTCCCTTGAATGAGTTACCCTTTCGGAGCTCAGCTTCCTAGTATAAAACAGGGAAAAGAACACCTATGTCTTAGGGTTGTTGAAAAGATGAAACAAAAGAAAGTTAGGCAAAATCTCTTGGTCATCTGGGAGCTGATGTGTCCATTTAATGGACGTGTCAGAGGGACAGGCCTATTGTCCCATTTCAGAGGTGAGGAGCCTGAGGCCTGCAGAGGGTGGATGACTTGGAGAAGAGGAAACTGGCAGCCTTGCCAGACAGACCTGCATGGCTGGGGCTGTTCCTTTCTCTGCCACTGCAGGATCCTGGCTCCCTCCTGCCACTCCCACGCTGATGCCCCTAGCGGGCTGTAACACGCCCCGCTGGCCTGGCTCCACTTTGGGGTGTGAAATTTGGTTGAGTCGGCACCTGGGAGAATGGGGCAATTGCCATCCTGGAGCCTGCGGCCTGGGCTGGAGCCAGTGGGCAGACGAAGGGATGGTGGGAGAGCCTGAGTCCCAGGAGCTAGCCAAAGCTGGGCAGCTGGCAGGAGCGGGGCAGGAGAGGACCTGACTTGAGGACACCCCCGAGCTGAGAGCCCGGCCGTGCCTGTGTGCGTGTGTGTGTCGGCCTGGCTGCTGGCAGTGCCTGAGCATGTTGGCTAGTGTCTGAGTGTGCCTTTGTGCATGTACGTGTGTCTGAGGATGCGTCTGGGAGCATGTGTCCTTATGTGTGTGTATATGCATCACCTATCAGTACAGGAGTTAATTAAGTACATGTGTGCACATCTATGTGTCAACATGTGTCTGGGTGTCAGTGTGTAACAGTGGACGTGTGCCTGCACGTGCGTATAAGTGAACTTCTTGCACAAACGCATCTGTCGGTGTTTGAATATGTGTGTCTGTACATTTCTGCCTGTATCTGTGAATGTCCATATGTATATAATTTTCAATATCAGTATCACAGGTGTGTCCATATTGGTGCACGTCTGGCCACCTGTGTCGGTAAATGCGGACGTGGGTCTGCACCTTTCTGTTGGCATCTGCCCAAGTGTCCCGGTTACAGCATGTGTGTTCTTCCCAGTGCCCTGTGCCTCTCTGTATGTTGTACACATCTGTAAATCTGCCCATGTACACGTATCCATGAGTGTCTCTACGGCTGTGCCCATATTGTTGGTGCATTTCTGGGTGTGCACATCTACCTGTGAGGATGTTGGTATTTATCTGAGGATGCAGGCACAGCTGTATCAGGGTGAGCAGGGTGGAATCTTCTGTGTGGTTTCAGCAGCTCCAGGTCATCACTTCGGTCTTTGTCTTGTGTCTGGAGCCTCCTGGACATTTGTGTGCCTTTGCTATGTTTGAAGGGAAGATTTTCTCTGTTTCCCAGGGTGCCACCCCGACTAGATCAGGGCTTGGTACTTCTGGAGAAGGACCCACCTGCCCTGTGGCACTTGTTTATTTCTCCCTTCTCCTTTTCCTTATCTCATCTCCTTTTCTTTATCTATCCTTCCTTCCCATTCCCCTTCCTTTCTCCCCTTTTCTCTCTCCCTTTCCTTCCCTTTTTGCAACTCACTTGAAGAGACCCGGCCTTGGGCTGCTCTGGAGGTGACAGATGATCCTTAGAAGCCCCACTTTAGCCTCTAGAGAGGGGCTCCCCATTCCCATCCCCCATGCGGACTCAGCCCCAGAGCCATACACGCTCCTGGGGCTCTTTAGATTAAAGTCGTTGCACCCTCGCTGCATTTTAATAATTGCCCCAACAGTAGCTCCGAGTGAGAACCCATGCCTTTTCTCCTTCCATTTGGAAGGGTCACCTCCCAGCCTTCCTAAAGTGCTCGTAAAGGGTGGCCCCACTACCTGCTGGAAGACCTGCTGGCTCGGACTTCAGAGCACCTCTGTCCCAGCTCACCTGTGTGACGACGGTCCCTTCTGCCACCACTGGACCTTTTCTGGGATTGAGCTTGGCGCTGCTCTGCCTCCTGTCTGTGTTCAGGTTCCAGCCTGCCCTGGCTGGCCCTCCCTGTTCAGTTACTTGGGTCATTCCCAGGCGGCCTCACCCTGATACGGTTCCTCTCATGTGCTGCCTGTAGATGTCTCTTCTCTTCTGTCCCGCAGGGACTGGGTCAGAGTCATCCCTGTCTGCCTCAGGTGCCCTGGGCCACAGCAGTGCTTGGAACATAAGTGGTGATGGATGATTCTGGTAAGAAACAAGGTGTTCCAGCTCATACCTTTTAATTACCAGATGCCTTCCCTCTTCTTACGGTTGTCTCCCTTCACTGATGATTTTGGATGGAGTTTACAATAAAATGATTGATTAAAAATTGGAAACTCTATAAATGAAAATAAAAATGCTTAACACCAGTAACTCTAATGTAAAGAGAAAGCATGTTAAGATGACATTTTATGGACAATTCCAAATTAGCAGGAAGTTCTCAGCTGGTAAGTGTCTTGATTATGATCCCATCTCTTGGGGTCCCAGCTAGATGTTTCTCCTTGATGGAATCCTGACCAGGCAGGCACTGAAGTGGGGTGTGAAGAACTTGGGTTCAGGTTGAATAAGCCTGGGTTGAAATCTCTCATTCACTGGCTGTGTGACCTTTCTGAACCTCAGTTTTCTTGTCTGTACAATGGGGATAAAAGACCTACTCCACAGGGCAGTTGTGAGGATGAGAGAGGATGGTGCACAGGACCAGGGGCAAAGCTTGGTGTATCATTCCGCCTTCAGAATACACCCAGAACCCAACCACTTCCCTTCACCTCCACTGCAATGGCAGCGGGCTGAGCACCATCCTCTGCCCCCAACTCCCCAGTGGTCTATTCTCTACACTGCAGCCACCGTGATCCTATTAACAATTAAGTCACGTCACATCACTTGTCTGCTCAAAACCTCCAATGGCTTCCATCTCACCTGGAGTAAAAGCCAAGGTCATCACAGCAGCCTCAAGGTCCCACAGGATCAACCTCTCCATCTGTCACTGTCTCTGCTATTCTCCCCCATCTTACCTCCTTCTAACCACACTCCTCTCCTGGCTGTTCCCCAAACATGTCGGCTACAGTCCTGCCTCAGGACCTTTGCATGTGCTGTGTCAGTTGCTGGAATGCTCTTCCCCTAGATATCCTCATGGCTCCCTCTATTGTGCCCTTCAGGTCTTTACCCAAATGTCCACTTCTCTGTGAGGAATACCCTGCCCTTCTTTCTGATTTATTTTTGTCTATGGCACTTATCACCCTTCAGTATACCATACCATACTTTTTACTTATTTCCTATGTTGCTTGTCTCTCCCCAAGAGAATGTAAGCTCCTTGAGAGCAGGGATTTTTATCTTTGTTTCCACCACTTGGAATGGTGCTCAATAAATTTTTGTTGAATGAATGAACTGCTTGTCATTTTGGAGAGTCCCAAAACAGAGGAGTGGCTGTCTACCAACTTGAGCAATCAAAGGTTACCATGCCCCTGTAGCTCTGGACAGGGGACTTCAGCATTATTTCGTTAGTGAGGCAGTGGGGACACTCAGGAGGAAACCTGCCCCCTGGGCTTCCTACTAAGGGCAGCCAGCCCAGGAGGAAGCACCCGTGTGCTGATTCCTGACCCAGCCTGTGAGTCAGCAGTGTGTCCTCATGCGCCAGCCAGAGGCCAGGGCTGCCTGCTCCCTGGCATTCTCCATCTTTTATCTCCATGCACCATGGCTGCAAGTGAATTCAAGGCCAATGGGGTCTTTCTTGGAGGCTCACCCTCACCTGGGACTCTCCCCTGGAGAAAGAGCATTCAGACTAACGGAGGGAGTCCAGCGGGGCACTGGGGGGGTCAGCTATGAGAAGGGCATGGGACGGGCATCAGGCCAAGACAGCAGCATGGGCAGAGCCAAGCATGTAAGAATTCCTTGGTGTGCTGGGGAAGGGCGGGCTGCAGGATGTGGCTGGAGTGTGTCTACCTTACCTAATGAGAGCTTCCAGAAGCCTGGATTGGGTCCCAGCCATCTTTGCCTGTCCCTCTGAAACAGTGCTCAGCCCTCAGTAGTGCTGTCAATATCTGCTGGGTGGCCTCGTTGCCTCAAGGCACAGAAGAAACAGGATGGTGAAGGTCACACTTGGGAGTCGGTCTTGGTCTTACCCACCTTTACTCTAAAGTAATTCCTTCACCTTGTACACTGATGGTGGGAATGTAAATTGGTGCAGCCACTGTGGAAAACAGTATGGAGGTTCCTCAAAAAGCTAAAAATAGAACCACCATAAGACCCAGCAATCTCACTCCTGGGTATATATCCCCCCCAAAACAAAAACACTAATTTGAAAAGATACATGCATCCCAATGTTCATAGCAGCATTATTTACAATAGCCAAGGTATGGAAGCAACCTAAGTGTCCATCAACAGATGAATGGATAAAGAAGCTGTGGTACATATATACAATGGAATACTACTCAGCCATAAAAAAAGAACAAAATGTTGCCATTTGCAACAACCTGCTTGGACTTGGAGGGCATTATGCTAAGTGAAATAAGTCAGACAGAGAAAGACAAATACTGTATGATATCACTTATATGTGGAATCTGAAAAATACAACTAGTGAATATAACAACAAGAAGCAGACTCACAGATATAGAGAGTGAACTAGTGGTTACCAGTGTGTGTGTGGGGGATGAGCAATAAGGGCTGGGGAGTGGGAGGTAGAAGCTATTGGGTGTAAGATAGGCTCAAGGATGTGTGGTACAACGTGGGGAAAATGACCAATATTTTGTAATAACTGTAAATGGAAAGTAACCTTTAAAATTGTGTAAAAAATTAAAAATTAAAAAAAAAAATAAAGTAGTTCCTTCAAAGGTGGGGAGGAGGGGTTCTCCAGAGCTGGGAGATATGCCCAGGCCAGAATGACCTCCCCAAACCTGCCACATTCAAGGCTAAAAGAAGCCTATGGACCCATCTCAAATAGTGTTTTTAAATGCATAAAATAAGATACATAGGATTACAAAGGAAACTCATTCTATAGTTCTAACCATGGACCCCAGGTTCAAATGGCCAGTTACGCTCTTGGAAGACAAATATTCCGCCCTCTGAAAACAGAGCACCGCCCTGGCTTCTCCCCATGCACACTTGGAGGGCGGGGCTGGGGGAAGAGTTTGTGCCTATTTTTGCAAGGCTGTCCTGGGCTGGAGGGAGCAGCGCTATCCCGCCCTGCCCAGGAGGCGGAGTTTGGAACCCCTGGAGGAAGCCACTCGGATGGCCAGGGTTCCCCGGGGGGTGAGTGGGCGGGAGTGAGCTCCCCGTTTCTGGAGGTGGTGAGCTGGACGCCCATCTGCCAGGGGTTCTGGGGTCGGGGTGGGGTGAGTGATTGCTGCTTGGGTGAGACAGGATTCTGATTGATTTAAAATCAGTCTCTTGGAGGTGGATCTAGGAGGTACCCACGGCAGTTGCAGCTTTCTCCTTCACCGAGCCCCGAGCCAGCCAAGCTAGGCTGGGAAGGAGAGAGAACGGTCACTTTCTGGTGGCTTCTTCTTGCCAGCCCCCTGTCAGGAATTTGCACCAGCACCACCTCGGTGTTGCCTCCCAACCAGCCACTGATTTTGGTCTTTTGAAGATACTGGGCTTCAGGCTTGGAAAACCTTTTCCTATTCGGAGTCTGCCCCCCAAAACCATTTCTGGCCACGAGGAGTGTAAACCATATCGCCCAGCGTCCCCCAGCCGTCTAGAGTCTCAGTTCCGAGCCTAGGAGGGGGTCCCTCCTTTTTACCTCTGTGGCATTGTCACCCTCCCCTGCACCTTCAAGGCCCTCAACAGTCTTTGAAATTGTCTGGGCCAAGCCCCCTGTGCCATGGATGGGGTAACTGAGGCCCAGGTCACATAGCCCAAGTCACATAGCCTCTGGCTGGCAGAGCTGGTTCCAGAAGCTAAGCACCAGAGGCAGCCCAAGGTGGGAGAGAGTGCAGTGGGGGTCAGCCTTGGGTCCCTTTGACAAACACATCATGCTTCCTTCCTACACCGCCTCCGTGGGTGGGGAGCCGGGGACTGGTCTGTTAGCTTTCTCCCGCTGTCCCCCGAGGATGCATTTGTCTGTTTTGCATTGTTTGCAGGCTGTAGTTACACTGCTCCTGGTCCTGGGGGGAGCGCCGCAAAGAGAAAATGTCAGGGCGACACGCCACCAAGATAACATTAGCGAAATATCAAGTCCTTTATGATGTCAGGAGGGATTCCTTCCCGCTGCCGAAGCTGCCTAATGACATCATAAAATAGGCCTGCGGCAGCCGCAACCCCCCCTGAGCCATCAATCAGGCCTGTCTGCACGCGGGGTACGGGGGGTGGGGTGCGGGATTTTCAACCTGAAGGAGGCCCCAGTGCAGCCAGTCTGTGGTGGGCTGAGGGTTCGAGGACACCCACATCCCCCTGGAAACGGTCAGCCCCCTGGGGCGGTGCCCCTTCACGGCTGGTCTGGGCGCCATGGCTCCTGAGGCCCCTCAGAGATCCCGAGGCTGAGTTGGCTGCCACCGGTCCGAACGGCTCCCAAGGAGTCCTGCATCCTGCCCAGAGCACCTCAGTGGTGCTGAACAAGAGGAGGGGCCGAAGCCCAGCCGTCCTCTTTGCTGATATTGTCAGGGACAGACTCAAGCCCGACGTCTGGGGCGTCAGGACCAAGAGTCACATCACGGGATTCAGATCCCGGAGGCCTTTGACTCCTTTGTGGCTGGTGTGTGCTCTCACAGATCCTGGGTTTGCTCATGTGTCCATCTGTCTGTACGCCTGGGGTGTTTGCAGCACGTGGACTAATGCGTCGTCCACGGCTGGTTTGTCTGGGTGTGTGCACTCACGGCTGCAGCCCCCTGTCTGCCTGCCTGCCTGCCTCTGTGCGCTCCTGAGTGTCTGCCTGCCCTGCACCTCTTCATGTCCCGTACTCGTGCTGATGTGTGTCAAATGTCTGCAGATGGGACGAGCAGATGTGGAAAGAGATAAGGAGGACCAAAGAGAGAAGGGGGATGCCAGGGGGTGGGGTGGGGACCCGGGGTGTATATGTATCAAGCGTTTCTTACCACCATCGGCTGAGAACTTTGCATGTGTGTTAGAATCACCAGGGAGATTTAAAAACCTACCTATGCCTTAGTCTTCACCTCAGATCAATTACATCAGAGTCTCTGGAGCCAGGGCCCAGATATTGGTATTTTTAAAGGCTCCCAGGGTGATTCAAAGGGCAGCCAGAGTTGAGAAACAGGGTGTCCAGAGCCTTGCTACTCCAAGTGTCGACTAGCACCATCGGCCTTGCCTGGGAGCTTCTAAGAAATGAGGAGTATCAGGCCCCTCCCAGACCCCCTGAATCATAATCTGCATTCCCCCTCCCCTAGTCTGTATTTTAATAAGATCCCCATGTGACCTGTACACCCATTAAAGTCTGAGGAGTAAAGCGGGGCTCTCAATGGCTTCAGATCTGAGAGTTTCTGAGTCAGTGGATACGGGGTGGGGCCTGAGAAGGTGCTTTCCTAATGAGTTCCCAGGTGACGCTGACGCTGCAGGTCTGGGGACCACACTTTGAGGACCCCTGGCTTAGCTGCAGTGTATGAGGGAGGAAGACAGAAGGAGAGGAAGTGGAGGGGGGTGTGTTGGGTGTCGGAAGTTGGAAGGAAGCGGGGAGGCTGTCTCAATCCCCCAGGAAGTTCACGTTCCCACAAAAAGTGTGGCCTGTCCTTCTCTTAGGACCTGGATTTCCCCGACTCGGGGACCAGTCCAGGGATGAGGGTTGTAAAGAGAACAGGAAATACAAGCAAGTCTCCTGAGAGCTGCTGGCATGTGTGCCCCCTTCCTAATTCGCCCCCACCCCCAATCTGTCAAGAAGAAGAATCCAGGGCTGGATACTTCCCTGGTCCCCGAGAAGCCCTGGCTGAAGAATCAGGTTTTCTCGGAGCCTGAGCTCACCAAGATGCTCATGTGCACACAGTTGGGGCACACAGTTAGGGCAGCCGTATATCTGGTTTGCCTGGGACGATCTTGGTATATCGTTCTCATCTTTTCATTCTCAAAAGTTGCCTGATAGGGACTTCCCTGGTGGCGCAGTGGTTAAGAATCCGCCTGCCAATGCAGGGGACATGGGTTCGATCCCTGGTCTGGGAAGATCCCACATGCCGCGGAGCAACTAAGCCTGTGTGCCACAACTACTGAGCCTGCGCTCTAGAGCCCGCGAGCCACAACTACTGAGCCTGCATGCCGCAACTACTGAAGCTCGCGTGCCTAGAGCCCGTGCTCCGCAACAAGAGAAGCCGCTGCAGTGAGAAGCCTGCGCACCGCAATGAAGAGTAGCCCTCGCTTGCCGCAACTAGAGAAAGCCCGCGTGCAGCAACAAAGACCCAACGCAGCCAAAAATAAATTAAAAAAAAAAAAAAAGTTGCCTGATAAATCGTATGGTTCCCCTACTGATAATGGTGGCTGGAATCGTTACCCCAGAGGGGGTGGGGGTGGGAGATGACTAAGGGTGTTCCCAAGGGGAAAACTCTCTGGGAACCCGCCTCCAGTTTCTCTTCTCCTGGCCTGGCTTCCTGGGGGAGGAGGGGAGGGAGGGTCCTTTGCAGGACACCCAGCGGGGAGCAGACCTCCTTCCCAGGGGGCAGCCAGCCCTGTCTGTCTGTCCCTGTGGTGGGGTGAGGGGGAGCTGTAGGCAGACAGGCCAGGTCCGCAGCAGCCCCGTCTTGCCTCGGGCCTGATCTGCGGTACCAGCACCTCTTCTGCCTGCATCTTCACGGAGTTACCTGAGGGCTGGGGGAGGAGATAGCGATCAGCCAGAATACCAGAGGCTTGAGGCACGCATGACCTCACCCAGGGTGTGCCGGCTGTCTGAGCCCTGTCAGGCCACCCTCCCCGCTGCTCCCAGGCACCTCCAGGCCAGTTTAGACAACAAGCTTCAGCCAGCAGTGCCAGGGCTGTCCCTACGCGCTTGGCTGGGTCTCGGCCAGGGCTCAGGCCACCTCTTCTGGGAACAGCCTATAGGTCTCTAAGGGGACTCCAGCCCCCTCCAGCTCCCTGGGGGCTGGGGTGTTTGGGGGAGGGGCAGGGAGGGAGGGCTGGGGCTGGAGAAAGCCATTCATTCACGACTGACATTGAGAGCTAGACCAGTGGTCCAGGAAGAAGGGAAGTCGATACTCTCCAGGGACCCAGGGAGCTTAGAGACCCGTCCCAGCTTGGGATGGGGGTGAGGACCAGGAAGAGGTCCAGCAGGAGCACTCACTGTGCGCCAGGCGGTGTGCTAGCAGCAGCTGATTTGAAAACCAAAGCCAGAAGAGCCTGGAAGAGACCATGGGAAGTGTTCACCATGCCAAACATATTAAAACACCTCTTGGTAACTTCAGATGGAGCCCAGAGATGCACACCGTGGCAAGATAGGCTGTCAATGTCAATTGGTTGACTGGGGGCTGGGGGCGGGGGGGTGGTCCCCCGGGAGCTGTGGGGTTCCTGGAAACCTGTGGGCAAGGTCTCTGGGGGAAAATGGCCCCTTCTCCCAACCCCTGAGTGACTAGAGCAGAAAGGGAGCACAGCGGCAGTGGGAACTGGGTCTGAGCCTTCTGGCTGGGCGCTGCCCTTGGACCCTCCCGCCCCACCGTCCCGCCTCTGTCCTGTCCCTCAGCGGCTGCCACCTGGGCCTGCGAGCTCGCTCCGGCTCACTCCTGCTCATCCCACCCCCACCCCTGACGATCTGCCCACCCTGTGTCCACCGCCTCCGTGCACATCCCACACCCACACCTGCAGCGAGGCAAGCGGGCCTCACCCAGGAGTGTCACACAAACAGCCACCCGAGACACCTCTGCATAACGAATGAACGACCCACCTGTGAGCCACTGGCCTCTGTTGGCCATGCTCCGTGTCTGTGGGCTCAAGTCTCAAACCCAGCATTTGCCCCGGCGCCAAGGGCCACAACCCCACTCTCCAGAGCGCCCCCCGGTGGCTGCCTTTCCAGGCCTCGTGTATCAGAGCAGCAGTCCAGAGCCCCTTTCCTCTACGTGCTTTCGAGGGACATGGCTGCATCTTAGTGTAGGTTGTTGTCTGAGTTATTTATTCAGTTCAGTAACTGTTCCCTGAGCTTTCCATGTGCCTGGCCCTCTCCTGAGCTCTGGGGCCCAGAGGCAAGGAGAATAACAGTGCTTCCAAAGCACATCTGGGGCTTAGCAAGACCCTCAGGCTGGCTCCCACTCTGTCCTGGGGTCCCACCCTCTCTAGGCCCGTCTCCTCCAGTTCACTCCCCTCTGCGCCCTCGCACACAATTGTCTCTGCCACGTGACAGCCACCGTCCTCCTCCGCATCATTCTCTTCCACCCCCTCGTTTCCTCCTGCATCCTGGCTTTGGATGGATGACGTTGCCTGGTTGTGCCCTCTGATTCTGGGGCAGCGTCAGGAGCGTTGTGGAGACGCTCGGATTTCTTCCTGCATCTCCCACTCCCTCCCTTTCTGGCTTTGGCTCTGGGGAATGCAGGATCACATGGAACCTGGGGGTGGGGTGGAGGTTGTCCCCACTGGGTTCTGGGTGAGGCTCTTGGCTTCTTGAAGGCCTGAAGCAGGGCCAGAAGTGGACACAGGAAAGATAGAGGGGTGGGTGGAGGGAGGGAGGGAAGGATGGAGGGAGGGCCAGGGAGGGGGCGAGGGGAAGAGAAGGGAAGAGAGAGAGGGAGAGAGAGAGAAAGAGAGAGAGTGGGAGAGAGACAAGAGTTAAAGTCAGAGTCTGAGAAAAGTAATAGGGACAAACAGACCAACAGAAAGAGATTCTGACCTGATCACCAGGCACTTCTACAAAAATCACCCTCTTTTTTTTTTTTAAAGAATGTTATCTTTTTTTTAAATTAATTAATTAATTTTATCTATTTTTGGCTGCGTTGGGTCTTCGTTGCTGCACGCGGGCTTCCTCTAGTTGCGGCGAGCAAGGGCTACTCTTCGTTGCGGTACGTGGGCTTTTCATTGTGGTGGCTTCTCTTGTTGCGGAGCACGGGCTCTAGGCGTACGGGTTTCAGTAGTTGTGGCATGCGGGCTCAGTAGTTGTGGCTCGTGGGCTTAGTTGCTCCGTGGCATGTGGGATCTTCCCAGACCAGGGCTCGAACTTGTGTTCCCTGCATTGGCAGGCGGATTCTTAACCACTGCGCCACCAGGGAAGTCCCCACACTCTTTTCTTAAGGGTGGACTTGGGTCTCTCAGTACATGGTTGTACAGCCTTGGAACAGGCCTCAGAAAGGGGCCTGAGTCCTCCCCTGGCCTTGGCTCCCACCCTGCTGTTCCGGGTTGGAGAGCGCCCTGGGGGAGACCGTGACCGTGGACGGTGGTAGTGAGGTTCCTTGGCGGGTGCTCGAGCCCAGGGATTCTCCCATCTCTGCTCCCTGGGCTCCTGCCTTGCTGTGGTCTTGACACCCTCAGCTCCAGCCTTGAAGGAGCTTCGTCAGCTTTGCGGGGAAATTTTGTAAATTCCCAGCAGCCTCTGGCCCCCACCTTTCATGGGCGGTCTTCAGCCTTTTCTCAGACGCCGGATCCCTGGGCCTCCATTCTTTTGCCCCGTGGTGCCCGCCAGAACCCTATGACCCCCCTTCCTCTTGTCCTTGTGAGGCTGCCTGGGGTGGGAATGGGAGCAGGGGCTTGGGATTAAGAGCCTGATCTCTCCTCTTTCCCAACCCAACTGCCAAAGAAGCTCCCGGACAGGTTTTGACCTGCTCTGTAGGCCTTCCTGGGCACCTCCCCTTTGCCCTTGGCCTGGGGGAGCCCTCCCCAGCCCCGGCCCTGGCCGAGGAGCCCTGCTGAGAGCCAGGCCTAAGAGTAGCCACAGCTTCCTCTACCTATTACTAATGTCCAGATGCTTCACCATCCTTTTCTGTTTCTCTTATACCTGCCTCTCCCTCTGAAATCAAACAATCCTCGGTAAAGCCTTTTGGGGTATGCCAGCTTTCCCAAGCTGATCCCCGTGCAGATCCTAACCGGACCTCCCAGCATCTTCCATGCTCACCCTGCTGTTCTGTGTCTTCCAAATGCCCTGGGCGCCCAGCTCTGCCACCCCTACTCGCTGAGTCTCAGTGGCTTTGGGTCACTGGGAACTCGCAGGATGATGCTGGAAGAGACCGGAAAGGACTGGAATGATTCTACGATGACTGCCGCCTTGGTCCCTGCAGCGGAAGGAGCCTCATCCCGTGCCCTCTTGCTGCCAGCACTCCCTCCAGGCAGAGCCGGCAGCCTGTCTGGGTGGGGACCTGCCCAGACCTGCAGCCCAAGGTCAGCCCCTGCAAGATTAGGCCAGGAGCGGCCTTTGTCCCCCTCACCTGGCGCTCAGCGCCTGCTATGCCTGCGTGGTGGAAAGCTCTGGTTTAATTAAGGATCTTAGGAGAGAATTCTCTCTTGTTATTTTCTGAATAAATTAAGGAAGTAACTTCGAGGCAATATGATTTTCATCTAATCAGGAACATTCTGAAATTACCATATTGTTTTCCACTAGAAACCCTATCAGCCCCCAAATCAGATAACCAGGCTGGAGACTACCACGGCCCCTCTGTCCTGGGGCGGGTGCATGCTGTGGGGACAAAGAGGGACTCGCTGCTCCTGCCACAACCCTTCCTTGAGTTCCTGAGGCAGGCTTAAGAGAAGCAGCAAAGGATGGTGAAGCATCTGGACATTAGCAAAAAGGAGAGGAAGCTGTGGCTACTCTTAGGCCTGAAGAGGCAAGAGAAGGAGGGACAGAGACAGGGGCCACTGACAGAGCTGCGGCCGTGGACTATCATAGCAGGTACTGAGATGCAGTGAATCCAGGGAGAAACGGGATGTCTTCCCAACCTCTCTCTTTCCCTGCCCTCCATCTCCTGCTGGTGCTGCTGGGCTGGGCTGGAAGCCAGTGGGTGGGGAGCCTGGGTGACATCCTTCATATTGGTGAGGCTCCTGGGGCACAGAGCAGGGCAGAAAATGGATCTGGGGGAGAGCAATTGGAGAATGCCCAGCACAGCCCCAGGGGTGACCCTAACCTTTCAATGTCTGATGCTTCAGAATTTCTCTAGCACATTCTTATTCATTTTCCTGGTCACTCCCCACAGCAGCCCTAAGTAATGATTCTTATCTGCATGAGGAAACAGGCTCAGAGAGGTCAAGTGATGTCCCGGAAATCACACAGTAAGGAGGTTATAGATTTGCATTCAGTTTTGCCCCACTCCAAATCCCCCCTTTTCCCCCTGAAATAGAGGCTTGGATGCATTAAAGTGATAGCCTGAGCTGGGTGTTACAAAAGGTTCCTGGTGTGAAAGGGCCCTGTCTAGAAGCTTCTGTGAGGTCATGAGGGAAGTCCTGCCTGCCACTCATGAATGAAGATCTGGAGGGCCCTCGGCACTTTGCAGAGCAGACCGCAACAAACTACCTGTGAAACAAACATTTCTAATTCTGGTGGGAACTCCTGCCCCCGGGGCTGGTGTGGAGGGCTGGCTGGGATCTCCTGGAGCAGGAGCTGAAAAAGGAGACCTCATTGCTGAGTTGTGATCATTTTGGAAGGAACTCCCATCCTCCCAGGGACCATCTCCGTTTGCCCACATGCCTGCTGGTTACACCGCATCAGCTTTATTCCCCTTTCTACCAGGCGCCAGCACTCCAGTCACTGAGTGTGTAGGGGGCCAAGTCCTGGCTGGGGATACAGTGGGGAGCTCCTGACTTTGGATTCGGTTGTGGCAAAGGGGTAGAGAGGCAGAGACCAGGCTCTGACACTGCGGCTGCAGAGGACCTCAGGGCGCAAGAAGGGTTCTGAGGATGAGGAGGCTAGTGTGTGAGCATGTGGGCACTTGTATGCATGTGTGTATGTGTGTGTAGGTGGCTGTGTGTGCCCACGTGCCTCTGAATATATGAAGCCGGGCATATATGTGTGTGTGGATATGGGAGAAAGGGAAGAAGAGGAACAGAGAGAAGGAGAAGGAGAAGAAGAAGAAGAGGAAGAAGAAGGAAGGGGAGGAGAAGGAGGAGGAGGAGGAAGAAGAGGAAGGAGAAGAAGGGGGAGGGGGAGAGAAAGGAAGCGGAGAGGAGGGAGGGAGAATTTGTTGGGGTCATCAGAGATTGAAGGGGTCAAAGTCAAAGGAAGTGGGGCTTGGATGGGCCATGTGAGATAATGAGGGTTGTAATAATAACAATGATAATAATAATAATAACACCTAACATTTATATAACACTATATGCCAAGCCTGTTCCAAGCCCTTTATTTATATCCAAGCCTGTTCCAAGCCCTTTATTTATATATATATTATATGTATAATATACATGTATATAAAACATTTTAATCTTTGAAACCATGTACTATACTAGGTACTATGATAACCTCATTTTACAGATGGGGAAACTGAGGCACAGATATATATATATATATATATATATATATATATATTTTTTTTTTAATGATATCCCCAAATACTAGAGCCAGGAATTGAGCCCAGGCCCAAATCTTAACTACCGAGAGGTACCGCCTGTCAGACTTGCAGGTGTGGCCCAGGACTCTGCCTCATGCATGGGGCTCTGGACCACTGCTTTGGTGCTCTATCTCTGTGTCATTCTCTTTATTCTCAGCAGGACTTTTTCTGGGGGGGTGGAATATGAAGTTGATCCTACAAAGCTTGTGTATCATGCAGGTGGCCTAACCAAGCCAAAGCAGGGAGGTGTCAAAAGAGCTTGGGTTTGGGAGGGCCATTCACTTTGAGTGGTTGGTGTATGGGGTACACAGGGGTGGCTTGTGAAGGGTCTTTGCAAGCCAAGCAGGTGGGAGACCTCCCTCCTACAGCATTGGTGGTGGGAGCCCCCGAGAAGGTTTTATGCAGGAGAGTGGCGAGGTCACTGTAGAAGGCGCACTCTGGCTCCAGCATGGATTAGAGAGACTGGAGGCAGGGAGGCCAGTGATCTGAGTGATGCAACAGTCCAGGTGAAAGGGTGATAAGGCCTGGGCTGGGGTAGGGTGATGGGGAGAGGGGAGGGGATGCAGTTGAGGAGGTAGAAGCCTCAATATTTGGTGGTGGACTGGATGTGGAGGGGTGTAAGGGAGTTGTTGAGGATGGCTCCTCAATTTCTGGGCACCTGGGTGGATGCAGATTACAGGAGGAGAGTAGCTTCTGCCATACCCATGGGTCCCTCAGCGGGGCAGGGAAGCCCGCGGCCCTGGTGGCTGAGACAAGATGCCCATGAGAAATGGCCAGGGCAATTGCGTGGCCCTGGAGAGATTTGGACTGGCCCTGGATTCTCTCCTGATGGACACCATAGGTTGGGAAGGCAGGAGGTCAGAGGCATGGCCAATGGACACATTGGGAAATGGGGGAGGGGTATTGATTGCCCCTCAAATATTTTTCATTTTCTTTATGTGTCTCCAATTCTAAAAAGCTCACATGGAGGATTGTAAGAGAAATGGAGCTGTACATCATTCTTAAATCTCAAATCCCAGCGAGGCCCTGTGGTACAGTGGTTAGAACGCTCATTCGATGGTCATTTTGGGTTCAGATTCCAACGTCACCACTCTAGCTGTGGGTTCTTGGGCAAATCACTCCACGTCTCTGAGTCTTAGTTTCCTCATCTGACTAATAGAGAAATAGAGATCATTACAGCATGGGCCTCATAGGCCTAGTTTTGAAGATGACATGAGATTCGTCACCACATGGCAGCTCTAGTTACGGTTATTCAGATCTAGGCAGGATGACGTACAACAGGGCCAGTTTGGGCATTTTTTCTTGCTCAGGTCTCATAGGCGCCCTTTCCCCCTTGTCTCCACCTTCCCCACACGTGGGAGACACCCCCGTTCTTTTGGGACCGGGAGCAGGACCGTCCGCCAGATAAGAAGGAAGAGGACTTTCTGGCCAGGATGGGGCGCTGAAGAACGCTTCCTCTGTCAGGCCCCTTCCTTTCCCAATTCCCCAGTGCTGGAAGGAGGTGGCAAACCCAGACAGAAGCCGAAACTCAGATGCCCATCACCCCTGCCTAGACACAGCCTCCCCAGATAGAATCTGGACAAGCCATTTCTCAGCCTCCCCCTGGCTGCAGGCCGTGCCCACCTTCTCCCAGCCTCAGGGCAGAGCCTCAGGCTGGAGTGGCCCCTAAGCCTATAGGCCCCATCCCTGAGCTCTCCCAGACATCCCAGAGGTGGATCTGGGGTCAGGGAGGGACCCAGTGTGGCTGCAGACCCCTCAGCCTGGTTCTCCAGGGAGGCATCTGGAGAGGACGGCTGCCTGCCTCCTCCTCCCCCGCCTCCCCTGCTTGCCCTGGGGTCTGGGGTCCTGAGCCCCGGGCTGAGCTCAGCTCTTACCCGAACCCCAACTCAGAGAGTTTGCTGGCAGCAGCGTAGATGACTTTGGTGTAGTTTCTGTGGTTTAATAAGCTACAAAAACGACATTATTTTAAGCCAATCTGGATATAGCACAAAAACTCTCACCCCGTCTGTTCTGTGAAACTCAGATACCCTGACGAGAACACAGCTCACAACCAACTAATACAATATTCTGCTGGGCTCGCTGTCAGCGGGCCCCACGCGGGCGCCGGCTCCCCGGAGGACTGCCCAGGCGCGCTCACCGCGGGCCGGGGAGGGAGGCGGGCGGCCTGGGGACCGGTGAGGAGGCGGAAGGGGATGCGGCTGGGGATGGGGCTGGGGTGAGGGCCTCGCTGTGGGGGGGGGTTGCCTCTCCTCTCCCCGAGGAGCTGGGGCCTTCCGAGGCCCCTCTGGGCTCCCCGCCCCCTTCCACGGGGACTCGGGGAGGAGAGGAGTGTTTCTGGCCTGCTGACAGCAGTTTCACTCCCACAACTTGCATATGTCTGAATCCGAAGCAGGGAAGTGTGTCCAACACACCCAATGCAAAGACAGGTTGTTGAATATTTTTTCTCTCATCACTAAAAAGGATTCCCTGCTGGGTGCAATCAAGATCCATAAACTCACGGCTCAGAGTCGGTGTGAAAGCAGCGCTCCAGCCCAGACTCCCTCGCTGGCGCTAAATGCAGGCTCCGGGCGGAGATGCACAGACATCCGCTAGCAGTCTGGCCTTGCGACCGGCAGTTCCCGGCACATTAGGCAGTGCGCTTATTTTGGGCTATGCTTCAGTGGATTAACTTTCAGTGTAAAGTTTCCGAGCTCGGGCCTCGTCCCTGCGGCTCCGCCCCCCCTCCTCTTTCGGTGGGTACCATGCTTTACAGAGCCAGAGGCAAGGGAAACTGGCTGACACGCGTTCTCAGCAGCCGCAGGGTTCAGCCCTGGAAGAGGAAGGCTGGGCAGGCAGAGGCCCTTCTGGGACCCTTGGCAGCCTGAAGAGCCCAGTCTGTGACTGGCTTGCCTCAGGGTCGACCAGATGCCCAATGCCTAACTCCCGCAGACACTGAACTTGCAAGCTTGGGAGATCTTGCAAAGTTCCCTTGGGGGGCTGGTCCTGGGTGAGAGCCTCCCCTCTTCTGCTAGTGGTGGCGGGTCTGACATCCACCCACCCCTTCCCCACTGGGCTCTGGGCTCCCCCTTCTCTTCAATATCCCAGGACACTTGCTGGAGGTTGGAATCTGCTGTGTATGAAAAGGCAAGGGTGCCTTCTTTTTCTTCTGAGTAACCCCTCTCCATTCCTGAAGTAAGGAGGCTGAAGCAAAAAGGGAAGTGGCAGGGGTCTTAAATGAGCCATAGGAGAGCCCTTGGGGACTTGAGGAGGGTGGAGAGAGACATGAGGGAGAGGGGAAAGGGAACATGATCAGCCCCCAGACTCCATCCTGATGGCTTGGGAAGGAAGAGCTTGGGTTCTTGCAGAAACGGAGGGACGCTTGCCTCCCATCCCCCATGTCGATCCACTGGGAGGTGCTTTCAGATCCAATAATTTAAAACGCTAGTTCTCATGAATTCTTAAGAAGCAACTAAAAAAGTAGTCTCCAAAAAGCCTCCTCTCTTCCCTGGCATCCTGTTTTTTTGGGGGGCATGGGATGTTCCATTAAAAAAACAGAATGAGCTTCAGAAATAGCGTGCAGAGTAAAGGGCAGTCTAGCTAGAGTGCTGAAGCCCTGTAGGGTGTGGAATCTATTATTCACTCACTCATTTATCCAAAATACAAAATCGGTGCTGACTTTGTACAAGTTGTTGGACTGGGGCTGTGGGAGGCACAAGGGGTCTCCTCATGGGGTGCGAGAACGATGCAGACCCATCTTCCGTTGGTTCATTTATTTTATTTTATTTATTTATTTTTGGCTGCTTTGGGTCTTCATTGCTGTGCGCGGTTTTCTCTAGTTGCGGCGAGCGGGGGCTACTCTTCCTTGCAGTGCAGGGGTTTCTCATTGCGGTGACCTCTCTTGTTGCGGAGCACCGGCTCTAGGGCGTCCGGGCTTCTGTAGTTGTGGCTCGCAGGCTCTAGAGCGCAGGCTCAGTATTTGTGGCGCACGGGCTTAGCTGCTCTGCGGCATGTGGGATCTTCCTGGACCAGGGCTCGAACCCGTGTTCCCTGCATTGGCAGGCGGATTCTTAACCACTGCACCACCAGGGAAGTCCTGTTTGTTCATTTATTACCACGACTATGGGGCAGGCACTGTGTTTGGGTGCCAAGCACAAGCAGATGCAGTTTGAGTATAAAGCAGAATGTGAGAAGGGCTGTGAAGGAGGGAAGGGGGCTTCGGAAGAGGCAGCATCGCTCAGCACTGCTCCCTCAGCTCTGAGCAGATGCTCAGGTCCACATCCTTCTAAGCTTTCCATGGGCTTGCGGGGGCCCATAGGGATGGGATCATTTGGCTTCAAAGTTACCCCAAGGCAAAAATAAATGATGAGGGACTTCCCTGGTGGTACAGTGGTTGAGAATCCGCCTGCCATTTCAGGGAACACGGGTTCAAGCCCTGGTCCAGGAAGATCCCACATGCTGCGGAGCAATGAAGTCCGTGCGCCACAACTACTGAGACCGCGTGCCTAGAGCCCCTGCTCCGCAACAAGACAAGCCACCGCAATGAGAAGCCCACGAACCGCAACAAAGAGTGGCCCCCACTCGCCACAACTAGAGAAAGCCTGCGCGCAGCAACAAAGACCTAACGCAGTCAAACATAAAAAAAAAAAAGAGAGAGAGAGGAAATGTTGAGGCAGTTTTGGGGAGCCCAGGATGAAAAAAAAAAACCCTTCTCCTCTCTCACATATTGTAAGTCACTCTCTCTTTCTCTCGAACCCCTCCCCCACTCCCTCCCGCTCTCCCTTCTTTCCAAGAGATCAGCACATTGCAAAGACAGGTTGTTGAATATTTTCTCTCTCATCACTAAGAAGGCCTCCCTGCTGGGTGTAATCAAGAACCATAAACTCGCCTCAAGGCTGAGTCGGTGTGAATCCAGCCCCGCTCCACTCGCCACGATTCAGACACGCTCGGGCCGGCTGACAGCAGCAGTCAGGCCAGGCTGTTCTCCCGGAGGGCCTGCAGCCAGGGGGGCTGGTCTCTTAGAGTCTCTGGGCTCTGTAATGATGGGGCATGGAATTCAGGGCATCTCTCCTGAAAGGTCAGGAAGGAGAGGAATCGATGCCTGCAGACAAGGAGTCAGGGCATTGACAAGTGCGGCAGGCACTCCTCGACCTTCACCCCAGGTCCCTAGGTCCCCGGGGAGAGGACACAGGGGGCAGGATGGCCTCTCAGTCCTGGCAGTGATTTCCAGTGGGCCGCCCGACCAGATGGAGTGGCTTCTGTCTGATTTTCAGAACCATCTCTTTAATGGTGGAAGAGGGTGTGGACCTAGTGTTGCTCCAGAGGGCTTCGACCAAGTCGGGGGCTGGGGAGGCTGGAACGAGGGGAGAAAGTGAAGGATAAACGCCAGGGAAGCCGGGCTGCGGACTGCTCAGCTGCTAAGGGTGCCATCCTGCTCTTTGTCTGAAAATCCATTAGCTGGATTGGGAATAGTCTGCAGATGCAAAGCTGGGGAGGAGCCCTTCCCACCTTCTCTTGATTTTCTACGTTCGATATGACCTCTCCAGTGTCACTGCCACGGCCTGAATCCCTGGGCTGGTCACCCTTCCTCCCTGATCTCTGTATGTCCACCATGAACTTTCATCTGACTGTAACTTCCCCTTCCTAAAGTGCTTGCAGGCTGCCCCATTGCCCGAAGAAAATGAACCATGGTGAATATTCAAGATCTGCACCCAGTATTCCTTTCTGACTCCCTCCTGCCCCCCACCTCCAGGCCCCCAGCCGGTAATCTTTCTGGATACCCTGCAGTTTTCCAAACATATTTGTTTTTTTTTACCTCCGGGCCTCTGCATTCCCCATCCTCATCCTCCCTGCCAGGCAGGCCCCTTCTTCCTCATCTTTAATGAACATCTCCCTGTCCTTGCAGTCTCAGCAGAAATGTCCCCGCTTCTGAGAAGCCTTCACTGGTCCCCTAGGCAAAGGTAATCCATTCTCCCTGGGCAATTTGCACATTCAGCCCTTAACATCTGTACTATGATTGTGTCCCTCTCCCCACTGGGCATGAACTTCTCCTCGAGGGCTGGGACTGAGTCTGATTTAGCTCTGTGTGCCCAGGGCCCAACACCTAGTTTGTTGGGATGAATAAGATCAGGAGTTTCATCACCGAGTTTCAACATGGCTCTCTGTCTGTACCTGCATACCTGTGTACCTGCGCAGGCATGTGCACACACCCTGTCCACACTTCCCCTCTCCATACTCCCAACCAGATAGGGAGCTCCTTGAGGGCAGGATGGAGTCTTGTTAGTCTCTGAAGCCACACATGCAAAGTGGTTATTGGTAAAGATTTGGGGAACTGGATTTGGATTTTGCTAGAATGGATGAGCTCAGGCCCTGCTTGGGAGATGCAGGGGTTCTCTCTGCAGGGTTGTCATTGGTGGTGATGATGTGCTTCCCAGGAAGGGTCTGGGGGAGTCCCTGCGCAGGGCTTGGATGCTCAGCCTTCATTGGGGAGGGGTTTCCATCCAAGCTTGGAGGGGCTGCTGACCCAGAATCTGTGGGCTCAATCCCCATAGGGTTTTACAGACCCACACTAGCTAGTGGGCGGCCAGCCCCGGGGCTTTTCTCCCAGGGCTGCCAAATACTGTCACTCTCCAGGAGAGAAAAGGTAGCGTCGGCCCTGGGGCAGCCTCCTTCGCCTCTCTTGGGAGGCCAGGGCCAGGAACTCAGACGAAGCAACAGTTTCCTCCTAGGCAGATGGCATGCCCACTCTCCCGCCTTTACAGAGGCCACAGAGATCTTGCGCACCAGCTTCAGGGCTCTCATAACTCTTTCAAGACAATCACTTTATTTATATGAGTTTGTTTTAAAAAACCCACAGACGATCCACTGTGGGGACCTCTCCTACTGCCTCAGCTTGATTCTCTCCTATCCTCCAAGTCCATAACTCTTAGTCTTTTGATTCTCCCAGTCCACAAACTATAAAAATCTTATTTCTATAAGGTCTTTTATGGTTACCGAGATAGTCAATAGTGTCATTTTCATTCATATCATTCTGCAGGGAAGTTAGAGGAAACGAACCAGACAGAGGAGAGCTATAAATAAGGCTCAGCTACACAGGGCCCCAAGCGGATTCTGCTGCGTTCTTTTAAAACGATGCATGCACAAAACACACACACACACAAAAAATATACACATATGCACACAAGTATGTGCCTGTGTGCCACTTGTGCAGAGATAGGAGTACACGAGCTCCCCCATGCACACAGATGTATGCACCATGCCTGTGCACACACACATACACACGTGTGCATGCACACGCTTACACAATTTGTCAGGCTTAGAAAAAAAGCCATTTGTGGAATTTGCCCAGCTTTGAAGGGCCAGGAGCAGGCGGCCGCACTTCCTCTGGGGAGATGGAGGGGGACTGATGCGGGCCAGCCTGGAGAATATATTCCAAAGCCATGAACCGTGGGATTGGGCACCCAGCCACCCATGAACTCCTGGGAGGGAGCTTTGGATTTCCCGCCAACACAGGAGTCTGTGGGGTAGCCGCTCAGCCAGCACCAGGAATGGCCAGGCAGCCCACAAGGCTCCCTCTGACTGTCTGTTTGTGTCATCTGAGAGCCCAAAACCTCATTCCTGGAGGACAGCCAGCCGGCTTCACGATTCTGATTTGCACCTAGCTGCCACCTGCCCACAGCCTGCCACTGCCAGCGGTTTTGCCCTTAGGGCAGGACCCCAGAGGGAGAGCCCCGGGCATGACGCTGGAGCAGAAAGCAGGAAGTCTCCGGTAGAGGGAGAGCTGGCACGTCTGTGTGCTGGGGTGAAGGCAGGCAGCCCAGACCCGGACAAGCAGAGATGGAGGAAGCAGACCCAGGCATGGGGGCGGACTGCCAGCCTTCCTCAGGTAGGCATGGCCAGGCCTCAGTCCTCACCCCAGGGAGCAGGCTGGGAAGGACGGGGCTGTGTGGCCGGTGCCAGAGAACCGTGCTCTCCTCGGAGAGCTCTGGGCTTATAGGCCAGGCGTGGAAAGGAAGGAATGGCCACTGGCGTTAGGAGGCGGGGGTTCTGAGGCTAACTCCACACTGTTGCCGTGTGTGATATCCTCCAAACGCCTTCCCATCTGTGAATGTCCGTGCCCCCAGTGAACCATAAGGAGGGATGCTCTCTCAGACCCCTTCTCATTTTGGAGATGCAGATGGATTAGCTGCACTCCAGAGCCTTAGGGCAGGTGTATCGCCTTCATTTCCTGTCTGCAAAATGGGCACGATAATTGTTGCCATTAGCAACATTCCAGGGAGGGCATGAGGCTGGGCAAAGGTCCAGGAGTTCGACTGAACTTGTTTGGGAACTGGTGCATTTGGAACTTGTAAGGGCTGCAACCCAGCAGGGGGCCTGAGATGCTGAAAAGCCTCTCCTCCCACCCCCAGCTTTCTCCTCCCTCTTTACATCCCACCCCCAGCACCCCCTAAACAGCTGGGAACAGAGCCCAGGGCTCTGAGCTCAGGCCTTAGAATTCCTCTATTGCCCCTCCTGCCTTCTTCAAGGGAACTATTAATTGTAATTGAAGCCTCCTAAGTTAAAAGGCGCACACAGATTTAAGGATTCTTTCATCCCAATTACACATCATTTCTGGCTGCACTTTAGTGCCAGGCTTTTATCTGTTGTTCTAGGGAATCACTTATCGGCCAGAGCAGCGGACTCCACATAGATTTCTTCCTGATTATGTTTAATGGCAAATGGAGAGTTAACCGGTCTCCCTCCCATGAGCTGTGTCTGCAGTTTCCCCAGTGCAGCCTGAGAGCGGCCCAGGGGAGCAGGAGGGTATGGACCAGGAAAGCCATGGGGACCTCCATGTCCTGGACTGGTCAGTGCAGGGTTCGGAGGGGATCCATGTGGCTCAGGGGGGCTGAGGGGGAATTCTACCCCAACTCTCCAGGTGACCCAAGTGCTCCTTTCCGAAGGCTGATGGCAGCTATTTGTTTATTCCGTGCATTTTGCAACTATAGGCATCTGGGGTGTGTCAGGTCCTGAGCTGGCATCATCTCCTCACTCGCATCTGTGTGCGCCCAGCTGCCAGAGGCACTGTGACACCCACATACACACACTCCCAGGAGCATGCACACACACAGAATCAAAGAAGCCTACACACACACAAACACAGAGGAGCGAGCACACACATACAGTATTCATAGACACATACACACACATTCACACGCTTACAAAAGCACGCACAGACAAGCACTCACGCATACCCACAACAACACCTCCATACACAAGGACATACTCTATTTGCACTGACCCCCCCCCCCCACTCTTAGCTCCAAATACACTCTCAGCTCAGTCCCACACAGGCACACAGTTTGACTCTTTATTGTCACGTGGAGACTTCTCTGTCTGTCATTCACAGATCAGGCTGTCATAGGAACTTGGAATGGATCTTGGAATGTCAGGTGACAGGATTCTAGAGTCAGGCCCTTGTGCCACAGAGCCCCCTGTGTCACCCACTTCCATTGTGTCCCTGAGCCCCACCTCATACCCAATTGGATTGTACCGTGTCACGGAGCTCAGCTGGCTACTCAGTCCCAAGGTTGTTACTCTGTCAATTTCAAACTCAGCATGTCCAAAGTGGAACTCCTGGTCTCCCCCAAACTTGCCTCAACTGCAGTCTTAACCACCTCAGCTCTTGACAAGTCCTTCCTTCCACTGCTCAGGACGAATCACTCTGATTCTGACACCAATTATGATGTGTAGGTTTTCTTTTTTTCCCGCACCACCAAGCAATTCTCTGATACCAGCTGGATGTCCTACAATTCAACCCACTTCTGACGCTATCTGCTGGGAGACAGCATCAGGTCCACAGGTTAAGGGCTCAGTCCCATAAGACCGCCTCCACTTCAGATGCCAATCGCTAGTCCAGGTGGTTACCTGTGCTTCTGACCCATCAATTCTAAATCACAAGTTCCCACAACCTCCTCCTTGTGTTCGAATAATTTGCTAGGGCGGCTTACAGAACTCAGGAAGCCAGTTTACTTACTAGGTTACCAGTTTACTTACTAGGTTACCAGTTTACTGTGAAGGGATTTAACTCAGGAACAGCCAGACGGAAGAGATGCACGGGGCAAGGTATGGGGAAAGGGCTTTCATGCTATCTCTGAGCACCGCTCTCCTAGTACCTCCAAGTGTTCACTAACTGGGAAGCTCTCTGGACCCCATCCTTTCGGGTTTTCCATAAGCATGATTGATTAAATCACTGGCCATTGGTGATTGAACTCAATCTCCAGCCCCTCTCCCCTCCCTGTAGGTGAAGGGGGAGGGTGGCGGGGGACTGGAATTGAAAGTTCCAACCCTTTAAATCACGTGGTTGGTAGCCTCCATCCTACCTAAGGGTTTTCCAAAAGTCACCTCATTGACATAACAAAGGACACCTTCATTGCTCTCAGCACTTAGGAAATGCCAAGGGTTTTAGGAACTCTGTGCCAGGAATGGGTACCATTATTATAAGAAATACCAACTATGGATTTATTATAAATCACAATATCACAAACGCCTTGGCATCATCCTGGACTCTTCTCTTTCTTTCATTTCCTACATCCAGTCCATCAGCAAATTCAGTTGGCTGGGTTTTAGAAATACATTCCTAATCTGACCACTTCTCACCACCTTCACTGCCTCCGCTAAGACCTCTACTTGTGTAACAGAGAAGAACAAACCTGACTCCATATTGGATCTATTCCTTTAGCTTTACCCTTTACGCTCTGTTGCCTGTGCTTAGTCATGCTGGCTCGGCACCTTTTGTAAAAGAAGGTTGTCTATAGCCTGAAATATACATGACAGCCCATTCTCAAGGCTCTGACCTTTAAAGGTACAATACTTCTCCATTCACATAGAGCTAAAAAGTTGCAGAACAGAGAATAACATTTGTCTTGTTGGAGGTTTACAGAAACTTTGTGGCCAGACCACCTGTGAACAGCTGTAAGAACAAAGGATTCCTGAGCCTAGAAGGTTGCCACAACCAGACACACCCCCTTTCCTTCTAGCAGAAAAGAAGCCTGAATTCTAACTCAGGGAAGATGGTTCTTTGGGATGCTACCTCACCATCTTCTTGGTCTGTTGGCTTTCTGAATAAAGTCGCTATTTCTTGCCCCAACTCCTGGTCTCTTAATTTATTGGCCTGTCGTGGGGTGAGCAGTACGAGCTTGGACTCGGTAACACTTGGTTTACTGCAAAGACCTCCAAATAGGTTGGCTTGCTTCTGCCCTTCCACAGCAACCAGAGGAAGTTCCTTTCCTTTTTTTTTTTAAAGATTGTTTTTGATGTGGACCGTTTTTAAAGTCTTTATTGAATTTGTTACAATAGTGCTTCTGGTTATTTATGTTTTGGTTCTTTTGGCCTTGAGGCACGTGGGATCTTAGCTCCCCAACCAGGGATCGAACCCGCACCCCCTGCATCGGAAGGCGAAGTCTTAACCACTGGACCACCAGGGAAGTCCCCCAGAGGAAGTTTCCAGTCAGAAGTTTCATGCAGTTCTCTATTCCTTTCAGAGAAATGGTTGAGGACCTTGCAGTGGCTGCAAGTCTCCCTGTGACCTCTCCCCTTCCCCACCCCGTCCTGTCTTCTCCTACTTTCCCTCCTTCCCTTCACTCCAGCCACACTGGCCTCCTGGCTGTGCTCTTGCCTTTGGGTCTCTGCTGTTCCCTCTCCTCCTAGAATGCTTTCCTTCCACATCTCTGCTTGGATAACCCCCTTTCCTTCTTCAAGTCTTTGCTCAGTTATCACTTCTTCACGAGATCACCTTGACTATTTTATTTAATGCTCCTATCTGCTGCCCCATCAGCCCCTACCCTGCCAAAGGCCCTTATTCCACTCTGGTTTTCCTTTTTTTCCCCACAGAATGTAGACTTTCTGTCGCAGGTTGGGTGCACCAGGAAACAGACTCTCATATAAGTTTGCTTGCAGGATGTCTCTTGGAGGAGTTCTTCCTCTGGGGAGGAAGGAAGCAGAACTGGGCAGAGGGAAAAGCTGGATTGTCACAAAGACCCCAACTGATCCCATGTGGAGCTGGGGTGACACTCAGAGTTGCTCAGCATTGAGGCAAGGGCATGGGGGCCTTTATGACCACTTCTGGCCCAGATGTTGGATGTGGGGAGTCACCTTGAGGGGAACAGAGCTGTCTTCTCTAAGGGCCATTCTGGAGGAGAGGGACTCAGCTGACTGCCATGGGCTACCAGTACTCCTGGCAGCTGGGGAAGTGACCGCCTCCGTTCAGATGTGGGAGAGCTGGGAGCCATACTGCAGCATGTACCTCACCTTTCAACATACCCAAACGAGGAAGTGTAATTGTACTATAGTTATTGTCTATATCTATCTCTCCTGCTAGAAAATGAGGGCCAGGAGGGAAGGGCTCTCTGTGGGCATAGCTCCCTGACGTTTCCTAAGTGCTTTTAACAGTTTTGGCCCACAGTAGGCTCTTCCTAAATATTTGCTGAATGAGTGAATGAGCCTGCCCATTCTCCACGTTCTGCTTTTCTCAAGGACAGTGAGCTTCCAACCTTATTGGAATCACAATCGCAGTTCTGCTGTCAATGAGGTGTGCAACCATGGGCAAGTTGTCTAACTTCTTGGAGCCTCTGATTCTCCATCCGTGAAATGGGATAATAGAAATGCCCACCTCACAGGGTTTGGAGAGGATGAAATGAGCTAATGCTTGTAAAGCACTTAGCAGGTACCTGGAACAAAGTTGGTAATCAATAAATGCTGTTGATGATGCTGTTCATGCCTTGGACTCTTCTTGCTTTGGGTTGCTGCCAGGATTCAGATCAGACTTAAAGACAGAGCTGAAACCCCAGTGGGGGTACCTTGACCTTCCAGGTATACAAGGAGAGGTGGGATCTGTTTCTGCAAGTCTGATATTCAGAGCTCAGTTTTCGGCGAATGAGTGTAGAGATCTGCTCATAAGCTGATGGCTGGAATCCCCACCTCTGGAAATCTCAGTGTGTAACTGAGTGTGCATAAGTGTCTGTATAATGTTTGTATGGAGATAATGCAGGCCGTGCTCAAAGACGTACATTCCTAAAGGATCATTCGTCTCAGTTATTAGGCCCACATAGGAAGCCAGGCATTAGTGGGGTCTGGAGAGGTCAAGACGATTATCTCCCCTTCCCCACCTTCCGCTCACCCTTTGCCTCCTGCATGGGCTCCTCCCTCTTTGCTCTCCTGAATGATCTTGCTTCCCAGTCTCCAGTGACCTTGTGGTCAAATCCAGTGGACCTCCTTGATCTCAGCAACAACTGATACTGATCACCACTCTCCATCTTGTGTTGCCTAGGATCACTCTCTGGGTGTTGTGGGAACTGGGGGATGGCCCCAGGCACCACCCCCTTGGGATTGAGGTACTCACCCTCCCAGTCAATGGGAGCGTTGGTGGCCAAGAGCATTCCGTTGAGTCTGTCCCCAGGAATTGTCTTTGGTCCAAGGGAATGGTCTCTCCCAAGGTTATGCCCCTCCCTGGAGGCAGTTCGAATTCAATCACCGAATGATGGTTTTTGCCTCATTTGGGGACATCTCTAGAGGGTTACAGCTGCTCTAGAGATTTCCGTGGATTTGACTGAGGTTTCTGTTGCAAATGCATCAGAGTTTATCTTCTCCCTCTGCCCAGTCCTGCTGCCCTTCCTCTTTCACAGATGTAGATGTAGGTGCTGAGATCACTGCCCAAGAAGCCCCCTGCCCCCCGCCAGCCCCCGCATGCACATCTCCATCTTCGATCTGTTTCTAGGGAACCTGACCTCCTACTACAGTTGGTGCTAGGAGTGGTTCCTAGGAAACAGACTCTCAAGTGGGAGTTTGGAGTTGTATCACCCCCTGGCCAGTTGGTAATGAGAACCCCGTCGTTGGTAGTAGGCAGAAGTCCTAATAGCCCCTGACACGCTCCAACAGTGCAATTGTTCAAACTTTTCCCAGTGGTGAACTGGGACGGGCACTGTTGGAAGGGAACACACTGGTAGGAGGAGTATCACGGACACTGGAGAGGCTCAGAGGAAATCGTAATGATAAAGACTACGGAATTAGACGATTGTTGCTGGGGGGCTATCAGCGCATTGGAAAAAGACGATGAAGGCTGAGGGTGTTTCATCACCAATTTGAGGTGAAGTGTAAAAGCCAGAGGGCCTGCTTGCCATCGATAAACAGACTTTCTTCTGCAGCTGGAGGGCAGAAAAAACTGAAGTTTGGCCCAGGATTTAATTATGAGAGTAGCAGATTTCCAGAGAAAATTGAATTCTCAACATAGCAAGTTGGCTATGCCTTGATTGGTCAGGGCTTTGATTGGGAAGGAGTAGGGCTCTAACAGTTGGGACAGGGACATCTGGGCTGATGAACCTGAATGCCTCCGAATGCTGGGTCACGCCGAGCCCTCTGAGGCAGCCGAGTGTCCTTTCTTTCCCACTTGAGGCTAGAGCTCCCCGTGCTTGAAGAGGATGCAGAGGCTTCTACCTCGCAAGAAGCCAAGCGTCATGCAACATCCTGCCCCTTACCCTCAAGTTCTACTCCCCCTCCCCTTCTGGCAACCCAACAGAACCTGCCTGCTAAGGGAAGGAGTCGCTTCAGGACTTGGCCAGGCTACACTAGCAGGTGCCAGGTGTTAAACTTCATTTCTCTCCTGCATCACTGGCAGTCCCTCTGCCTTTAGTCTCTGCTCTGCTGGTCCACCTTCCATGCTGCCAACAGAGGAATCTTTCTAAAACATATCTCACCACGTCTCTGCCATGCTTAGAACTCCTCAGCAGCTCTGCATTGCCTCTGGATGAAGTCCGCATGTTGGGGCTCAGTGTTGCTTCATCTCTTACCTCCTCTTTTACGTATTTTTCTTTTTGTACCTGCCGTGAAGGCTACCACCTCTGAGCCTTTGGCTTTGCTGTTTCCTCTGCCTGGAAACTCTCTCCTTTTCCTGACTTCCCCAGGCACTTTCCTGTCCCCCTTCAAGTGCCACTGGATCACCTCCTTTGGAAGACACTGTGTTTGCCTCCCAGCTCCCCTCTTCAGGGCTGGCACCTCTGTCCTCGGCTACTGAGAACACTGGCTCTGAGAGCTTACAGCTGTTTCCTTCCGTGGGAACTCTTCTCAGCTACAGAAGGCACCTTGCCTAAGGTTATGCCCCCCTGCCGGGGCCAGCCCCCAGCCAATGCTGACTGAGGAGGGGGGTAAAAAGATGCAACCACATTGCTGGTCAATTGCTAGCTTCTGTACTTATTTATAGGTTTATCGCTCCAGAGCACTCCTCTGCTTCTTCCACCCCCATAAACCCCTTGCAACATTATTTCAAAGTCTGTTCCCAGAGAACCCAATCTAAAATACCTCTTAGGGTAATCCTAGATCCTCTTTCTCTGGGCTCCTTTAGGACCATGCATATACATCTGATGCTGTGTGGTTTTCACTTACCCATTGCTGTGTAACAAACCAACCCAGGACTTAGTGGCTACAAATAATACTTGACTTTTTTCCTCATGACTGGCCTTGACTGGGCAGTCCAGCTCCATCTGGTGAAGTTTAGGTCACTTGTGTGGCTGCACTCAGCTGAGAGCCCCACTGTGACCAGGCTGTCCAAGATGCCGCTTATCCTCCAGGGCCTCTCTCCTTGTGGCCTCTAATCATTTAGTAGTCTAGCTTTGGCTTCCTTATAGTATGGCAGCTGGGCTTCAAGTGGGAAGACCTGGAAGCGACCATTCCTCTTAAGACTCGGGCTTAGAAGGCTGAGAACCTCATTTCTGCTGCATTCTACTGGTCAAAGCAAGTCACCACCAGGCTGGCCTGATTCAAGGGGAAGGGAAATAGTTTCCACCTGTTCATGGGAAGAGCATCATTTGTGTCTAGGGATAAAAGGGAATAGTCAATGACCATATTTGGAAACTATCAACCACAGCATATAACAGTCATTATGCTGGGAGCTCCTTGAGGGCAGGGATTCAGTTGTATATTCACTACTCCTAGCCAGGGCACTTCCAGGAGACATCAGAGATTTTTGGTGACAGAGTGAGCTCAGTATTCCTCAGGCTGTGTTTGGTCCCCATAGAGCCTGGGGAAGGGGTAAAGAGGTAGTCGAGCCAAGCCTTAGGCTGTCAGCTGCCTCTATTGGAACATCTCTTTAATTTCCAAGAGAACAGATCCAAATGTGTCTGGGAGTCTGTTTCTGGGCACAGACTCTGCCCTCTGGGGCATGAGTGGGGCACATTTTATTCATCCACATGGTTGCACAGGGCCCAGGATCCAAACACAGATTAATAATTAAGGCTCGTCTCTCCTCTTTCTTGTCATTGTACATTTAGAGCATGTGGAAGTCATTAGCGTTGTTTGTCAAATATTTCGGCTACGCACCTGCTGAACACATGGAAGGATTGTACTTCTTGGCCCTCCTGTGGTTGGGTGCAGCCTGGTGATTAATTTTGGCCAATGAGTTGTGAGCGGAAGTGACTCATGCCATGTCTGGGCATTTAATTGCTGTGTGGAGCTCTCTCCAGAGTTCCTTCCTTCTGCCTCGGTGACTGGCAATGTTGGAATTGGTGTCCGCTCCATTCAGTCGGGTGAGGAGCCACGAGCAGAGCCCCAGCTGACCCATGATGTGCAAGAGTAAGAAATCGTCTTTGTTGTGTGAAGCCACTACCATGAAGGGGTTGTTTGTCACGGTAGCATGACCTTGTAGCCTGACTGATACAGGGTCCTGGCTTGACCCAAGCTAGCTGAGCTCATCTTAGATCTACCTTATTCCAGGTAGATCTGGAGTGGGATGGGGGCAGGGCTCTTTGGAAAGAACTCACCGTCAGGGAAGGAGGAATAGCTGTTGGAGTGGGGACCTTAAACACAGGCCACCTAACATAAGAAACGAATTCTAATGAATTCTAATGAATGTGTTAGAGTTATAAAGGCTTCATGTTAAAATTGAATGGAATAAATATTCAGGAAAGTGGGAGCATTTTAAAGATTCCTACCCCTTTCTCCTCTCCATATATATATTCTCCCTCTCCCCCCACCCCCATCCCATCACCTCATTCACTGCTAAGTCTTTGAATAGTTGTCTTAAAGGCAGAGTGATTTGAATGCCCAGACATTTGCACATGGGCTTTCCTTCTGTGGCTTTCTTTATTCTAGTTCAATGTCTCTCTAACTTTGGCGTGCCTAAAAATTCTTGTTCATCGTTCTGTAAACAAACCCATAGACACTGGACTTTATGAGTGGTTTAAGAGTTTTTCAAAGGGACTTTTGACTCTACGCAATTCTTACCTTATGCACAGACTTCAAAATCTAACCCCTATGTAAAATGAGATTCCGTTGTTCAAAACCAAAAGAACCTTGCAAATTTCATGAGACACTGAGAGCACAAGATGTCAGCAACAGCTGCTCTCAGCCCATTATCCACCCATCACCCAAATCCTGTTGATTTTACACCCATGGTCTAAGCCTCCATCGGCTTGTGCCTGGATTACTGGGAAGCGTTCCTCGCTTGTCTTTTTGCTTCTCCTCTTGTTGTTTCCAGTCCATTATCTACAGCGCAGCCAAAGTGATCTCTTCCAAACACCAAATTCCTCCTTCACTGGCCTCCAGTAAGTCTTCCCCAAATCTTGAATGAGGTCTTAAGGCCCACAGGGCCTGGCCCTTGCCTGTCTCTCCAGCCTCATTTCATGGCAGCCTCCCCCTTGGCCTCTGTGATCCCTCCACGCTGGCCTTTCACTTCCACCAACACTTTCATCTCTCTCTCCCCCCATCACAGAACCTTGGCACCTGCTCTACCATCTGCTTGGAATGTTCTTCCTCCACCCTCTCTTTTTTGTCTGGTTCACTCCTGCTCGTGTTTCAGATGTCAGTTCAAGTGTTATGTCTTCAGAGAAGCATTTTTTAAATTGAAATATAGTTAATTTACAATGTTGTGTTAGTGTCTGGTATACAGTAAAGTGATTCAGTTATACATATATATATATATTTTTCATATTCTTTTCCATTAAGGTTTATTACAGGATACTGAATACAGTTCCCTGTGCTATACGGTAGGACCTTGTTGTTTATCCATTCTATATATAATAGTTTGCATCTGCTAATCCCAAACTCCCAATCCAATGCTCCCCCAACCCCACCTCCCCCCTGGCAACCACAAATCTGTTTTTTATGTCTGTGAGTCTGTTTCTGTTTCGTAAATAAGTTCATTTGTGTCATATATTAGATTCCACTTATAAGTGATATCATATGGTATTTGTCTTTCTCTTTCTGCCTTACTTCGCTTAGCATGGTAATCTCTAGATCCATCCATGTAGCTGCAAATGGCATTATTTCATTCTTTTTTATGGCTGAGTAGTATTCCATTGTATATATGTATACCACATCTTCTTTATCCATTCATCTGTTGATGGACATTTAGGTTGCTTCCATGTCTTGGCTATTGTAAATAGTGCTGCTATGAACATAGGGGTGCATGTATCTCTTTGAATTACACTTTTATCCAGATATATGCCCAGGAGCGGGATTGCTGGATCATATGGCAGCTCTGTTTTTAGTTTTCTGAGTAACTGCCATACTGGTCTCCATAGTGGCTGCACCAATTTATTGTACATTCCCACCAACAGTGTAGGAGGGTTCCCTTTTCTCCACACCCTCTCCAGCACTTGCTATTTGTTGACTTTTTAATGATAGCCATTCTTTTTATTTTTTAAAAGTTAAAAAAAATATATTATTATTTATTTTTGCTGTGCTGGGTCTTAGTTGCGGCATGTAGGCTTCTTAGTTGCGGCATGAATGTGGGATCTAGTTCCCTGACCAGGGATCGAACCTGGGTTCCCTGCATTGGGAGCATGGAGTCTGACGCAGTGGACCACCAGGGAAGTCCCATGATTGTGGTACCTCACTGTAGTTTTAATTAATTAATTAATTAATTTTTGGCTGTGTTGGGTCTTCCTTGCTGCTCGTGGGCTTTCTCTAGTTGCGGTGAGTGGGGGCTACTCTTCCTTGCAGTGTGCAGGCTTCTCATTGCGGTGTCTTCTCTTGTTGCCTAGCACAGGCTCTAGGCGCGTGGGCTTCAGTAGTTGTGGCACGCAGGCACAGTAGTTGTGGTGCACGGGCTTAGTTGCTCTGCAGCATGTGGGATCTTCCGGACCAGGGCTTGAACCTGTGTCCCCTGCATTGGCAGGCGGATTCTTAACCACTGCGCCACCAGGGAAGTCCCTCATTGTAGTTTTGATTTGCATTTCTCAGAGAAGCAGTTAAACCAACTCACTCTTTATTTGCTCTCATACAGTGGTTTGCTTTCCTTCAGAATATTTATGTCAGTTTATCATTATACACTAATTTATTTGATTATGTGTTGCAAAATTGCTTCTTCCACTAGAATGTAAGCTCTAGGAGAGCAGGGGCTATGACTTCCTTGTTACTCTTTTATCCCAGACCATGCAATAGATGTTTGGTGCATGAATGATTGAATGGTGCTGATAGTGGTGCAGTGATAGCAGTAGTGGCAGTGACATTGATGCCAGTGGTGGCACATCCATTTCTCACTCTTTTGGGCTATTGTTTGCTCTCATTCTTGTGTGGCCTGAGAAATAGGAGTTAACCTCCAGGTGCAAAAACCAAGACCCAGCAAGTAGACAAGACTAAGGGTCAGTGGGTGGCCGAGTCAAGGCCAGAATCAATCTTCGAGACTCCAGATACTGAATACTTTCTCAGACAGGCTACTACTTCTTGGCCTTGACTCTGACAAAACAGAAGATGTCTTCTGAAGTCTCCAGGGTGGATAATTTGTAGGATACAGATAGCACAGTAGCATCTTTTACAAACAGTCCTCTTATCTCTCCTCCTCTTTCTTCCTTTTCCATTTTCTCTTCTTACTTCTCTTCCTTTTCCTTTGATTCAAAAATCTCATTATTATTATTTTTTTTGGAAAAAGATGAGCATGGGTAAGAGTTTTTGAAATGTTGGTGAGAGAATAAAAGAAACTGGGCAGAGCACAGCCTCGCCCAAACTGCGGGGCTGTTGAGGACCCAGGTGTGGTATGAAGGCTGAAAGTTCAAACTTTGGGAAATATATTAATGTTGGATAATTGTTTAATGGTCTTTTGGGGGCTTTAGGGCCTGATCATATCTTTGTGGGTGGGGGCTGAGATTTCTCTGGGAAGGGACTGGTATTCCCAATTTCAATCATCCTGGGAGAAGGTTAATCCTGAAGAATGAGGAGGTATGAGGTAGAATTTAGATTTAAGGGAAAATTTTCCTCCTATTTCTGGAAACTTGGGTCAGTTTGTCCTGGATTCTAAGGCATGGAGGTAACTAGAGCATTATATTAGTTAAGGTAAGGCCAACTGCTGTGAGAGGAAACCCTTAGCATCTCAATATTTTAACAGAGTAAAAATGATTTCTTGCTTCCAAAATAGATGTTCCCAATCACTGGTGACTTTCTTCCAAGTGGCAATTAGGGACCCCCTTAATTCTGTTTTGTGACTCCCATATGTTTAACATGTGACTCCCATGGTTATCATAGAAATATTAATAGAAAAACTAACTGGGGTCTGATTTCAGCATAGCTTGAGCAGGGGAATTCAGATCCTGCTCCTGATGGAAATAGCTTATTTACCCGAAGAGCAGCATGAACTGTGGATATGTTCCAGTAGGAACCATGGTTATACACATAGAGGTGAATCCTGAGGCTTTGGGCTGGGGTGGCGGTGGGTGGGAATAATAAGTCTAGACTGGGGAATGTTTACTGATATAAGAACACTTTCCTGGGAGTTAGGATTTAACGTCTGGCAAGGACACTTCGAACCAGTGCTAACATACTTCAGGGAAATCTCCATGAAGCTTGGACATAATGGTGGCCTGCAGTAAACTAGGTGGAGATGGTGGAATTGCCTTGGAAGCATATTGAGGAAATGGTCAGAGGATTTAGAGATGTGGCCCAAGACTATGAGGCCAGCTGACTATGTCCTCTGGAAGGGTCCAGAGGATATTCCCTTCACTAAAGTAAGAAGGAACGAGCTAGTCAGGGGTATAGAGCACCAGTGAGGATCTCAAGGGTGGTTATCTTCTGGAGGTGAAGGTTAATGGTAAGACATACTGCCATGGAACTGGGCTCCCTGATGACAATGGGGATGATAGTATTTTGGAACAGCAGGGGCCACGTGCCAGCAGATAACTGATAGAGGAAAGGTGGACTTGTTTACCACAAGTAGCAAAGTTGCTAGAGGCCTTGACCCAAAAGGATCTGTGCTGATAGCTAATAGACCATGTTCCTAGGGGCTAGATAGATGGGCAGCCAACAAGGGTATTGCTTGACTAATGTAACCAAAAAAAAAAAAAAAAAAGATCAAGAGCAGGTGAACAAAAGACTTAAAGACTTATGACAGCTTTTGCAGTAGACAATAATGAATCTTTTCCCATTTTTCAGATCTGAGCCTCTTGTTCAGAATCCACTGATTGAAGGGGGACCAGTGGCCATTGAGGAAAGACCCTGCAATATCGCTTCGAGTATATACAATAAATATTTTCCCACTCTTCCTCTAAAGAGACCTACAGCTACTTTTCAGGGTAATGTTGGGAGAAAGGAAGAACATAAGCTCTTTTGAAGATCATTTGATTTAGGGTCTGACCTGAGAACCTAAATGCCACAATGACTCCCATATTAGAGTTAGGGCATAGCTTACCTCTGACTCTTTGTTCATTTTCCTGGTTTCTGAATGTAAAATTCGTGTAAAATAAGTGTATAAGTTCTGAACATTATGGTCAGAAGCCCAAGTGGAGGCCTTTAAAAGTACTCTCCAACTCCTTGGCCGAGATGCTAACTTTGAAGCAATTCCAAATCTTAGGTGGCATTGTCGAAATTAGTGCTGCCATCAAAGACGTAAAGGATTCAGGGTTGATTTTCCCCATCAGATTCTCATTCAATTCATCGGTATGGCCCCTGAAAAATCCAGACTGGTCACGATGGTGGCAGTGAGAGCCCCAGTTGTAGCTGCTGCGCTGGAAATGGTATCTTTACTAGAACAGATCAACATAGCCTTTAGCGTTTAATATGCAGCATTTGATCTTTTAAATTCACATCAGGAAAAAGGATTAGAAGCAGTTTGTATTCACATGGGAAGGACAGCTAAATATATTCACTGTCTTACTCCAAGGCTATGTTAATTTTCTCACTTTCTGTCACAATATCATCAAAAAGGACCTCGATTTTCTTGACATTTCAAAAACGTCATGCTGATCTACTGTATTGGTGGCATCATTTTCATCAAACCCAATGAATGGGAGGTGGCAAGTACTCTGGATGCCCTAAAAGGAGAAAAGCGTGTCAGGAGGGGGAGATAAGCCCTGCAAAGATTCAGGGCTGGATACACTGGTAAAGCTTTTAGAGGTATTGCTCCTTGAGTATCCTTCCGCTGAGAAAGAGGTACAGTGCTTGGTGGGCCTCTTTGGAGTTTTGAGGCAATGTCTACCACAGTTGGAAGTAGTGTTCTAACCCATTTATTGATGGGCTTAGGAGGTTGCCAGTTTTGAATGGGTCCTAGATCAAAAGAGGGTTCAGCAGCAAGTCTGGGCTGCAGTGTAATCTGCCTCACTGCTTGGGCCATGTGACATGATAATTACGATATTGTTAGAGGCATTCATGTTAGAGTCTGGCAAGCGCTATTAGGAGAATTATGGAGCAAGACCAGGTCTTCTGTAGCAGAAACTACTTGAAGCTTGAAAACCAGCTCCTGGAATGTTAGTGGGCCCTAGCAGAGATCGACTACCTGACCATGGACCACTAGGGCACTATATGGCCAGAGCTGCCCATCATGAGCTAGATAGTATAAGATCTGAGTCACAAGGTTGGGTAGATTCATCAGCAGTCCATTGTATAGGGGAAATGGTACATATGAGTCAGATTTGAAAAGGTCAAGGGGGCACCAGTAAGTACACTCACAGGTGCATTATCCTCCCACGTCATCTGTCTTTCTTGAGCCAACACCTTCCTCTTGGCTTTGATCTACCACCTTGTGAAGAGAACTCATGACCAGCTGATGATGGAGAAGGAAAAATCCTGGGTTGGTTCACAGATGGGTCAGCTCAATATGTTGGTGGCCCTAAAGGACAGGGTTGAGAGAAAGTCTCTCACTAGGTAGAGCTTCAAGCAGTACAGTTTGGTTGTCAGCTTTTTATGGAGGTCTGAGGTCAGTGTATACATATTCTATTGGGCAGTGGTGAATTGCTTGACTAATTGGTTGAGGGCCTAGAAGAAGCTAGATTGAAAGATCAGAGATAAGAAGTCTGGGGATAAGGGGTGTGGATGGCCCTACGGGAATGGACACAGAATTTTCAGATTTTTTTGTCTCACATGAATACTCACCAGAGAGTATCCAGTGTATAAAAGGCATCAAACAAATAGGGGACAAGAAGACTTCTAAAGGGAATGGTACTTCCTTGTAGTGTTGTTTGCAGGATGAGCTCTTGGCTCTGGTCAGTGGTCAGTGGTCAGTGGTGTTGAGGTAGCTGCTCTGGCAGGCAGGTGAATGGGTGTAAACCCAGAGGGTAGCAGAGAGATGTTTCTCCCTAGACTGCCACTCTCAGGACCCCATGCTCACTCTACTTAGAGCACACTGGTGTACTTATAGCAGGCTTCTCATTGGTGTTTCTCTCCTGTGTGCTATTTTCCAAATACCACCTTTTGGCCCTAAGGCTCTGTAAATGAAAGAAAATGTAATTTACTATTTGAAAAAAACCCCCTAAATGTTGGATGTTTCTGACATCCAGCCTCTGTCCTCAGCCATGCCACCTGTGCACAAAAGGCCCATGTAAAGAGTAGCATGGTGGTGGGGATGGAGGCTATGCATAGGCCTAACAACATGGGCTACCTCTCACTAAGGCTGATCTAGCTAATGTAGCTGCTAAATGTATGACCTGTCAGCAGAAGAAACCAACAACCTCAGAACACTCAGTATGATACTGATCCTTGTAGCAAATGACCGGCTACTTGATGACAAGTTCCCCTGCAAGAGGCAGCAATTTGTACTTACTGAGAATGACAAATACTCTGGATATGGATTTGTCTTCCCTGCCTGCAGTTCCTATTCCAGTACTACTGTCCAAAGGCTTACAGAGTACTTGATTTATTGACCTGCGATTCCACATAACATCATCTCAGACCAAGGGACCCACTTTATAGCAAAGGAGGTATGACAATGGACACCTGACATTGAGATTCATTGGTCCTATTGTATATCATATCACCTGGAAGATGCTGGCTGATAGAATACTGTAATAGCCCCTTAAAAACGGAGCAAAGTGGCGGCTTGAAAAATAGTACCCTGCAAGGTTAAGATTCTGTTTTTCCAGGATGCAGTATATATATTACACTAATGGCCATTAATTGATGTTGTGTTGCAATAGCTAGAATATATGGATTTGAGAACCAAGGGGTGAAAGTGGGATTGGGCTCTCTCACCATCCCTTCCAGGGGCCACCTTGAGGAAACTTATGCTTCCTGTCCTAGAATCTTAAGGCTCTGTGCGACTAGAGGTCCCCTAGTCCAAAAGGGGAAAGAGTAAGGATTCCACTGAACCTAAAACAAAGACTTCCAGCTAGTCATTTTGAATTCCTCATGCTAGTTGACCAGCATACAAAGAAAGGAGCTAGGGTTGCTGTTACATAATGGGGGCAATAGGGAATAAGTCTAGAACTTTTCTACTTCCTGTGAACTTACCCCATTCTCTACTTTTCTTATGCTCCTTGGGACTACTTCCTGCACTCAGGTCCATGTCTCAGGGTGTGTTTTGTGGGGAACAGAATAAGACAGTAGGATTTTAAATTTTGTCCTAAGTGCAATGAAACCTCCTGAAGCATTTTATACAAAGGTAGTGCATGATCAGATTTGCATTTTAGAGAATTGACTCTCGTGGCTGTGAGGAGAACAGATTGGAGGGGAAAGAGTGGACAAGGTAGTCTGGTTTGGAGGCAATGCCAATAGTCCAGACAAGAGATGGTGGTGGTCTGGACTCATATGATGGTGGTGGTAGAGATGGAGAGAGGAGTAAATGGATATTTAAGGAACAGAATCAGTAAGACAAGTGTTCCGTGGATCGGTTTCAAATCAATTTGTTCAGCGCTTACCCTTAGTGCATGCACACATGTTTGTCTGTGCACTCATTGTTCTCTCTAAGGCCAGTCAGCGGCTCTAAGACATGCCCAGCTTGTATTTCTTGTTAGTAGCTATCTTCTGGGAGGAAAAGGCTGTAAATGTGCATCAAAGACCTTTAACATTGGATATTGAAGCAATGTGATGCTCAAGAGCACTGTGGTGGGACCTTCCTAGTTTAGCCTAACAGAGAGAGACTGTTCTCTTCAGCAGAGCAAAGACTCTGGGCTCCAGCTCTGTTTGAGCCACCCTTAAGGGCACCCCTGCAAAGCTCTTGAGTCCCAGGGCTCTGGTGTGTAGCTGATAATCGCTGCAAAAAGCAGGAGTCAGGACTGATTTACGGAACATGGTGGCAACCCTTAAGGTTCCCAGAAAATACTTGGTAGAGGAGATACAAGGAAGTAGCGCGGAAGATAACTCTTTGAAAGACTGGATTTCTTGCCATTAGTCAGCTGGGGGGCTTCAAGTGGTCAAAGTAATGTGACTGTATGTGGACTCAGGGGCAGTCAGGGTATGCTGGGCCAGGTGAGAGGTGGAGCAGAGTCTGATGATTCCCAGGTTTCTGGCCTGGGTAACTGGTTGGTGAGGTATTGAATTCAGTTTTACATATGCTGAGGAACACCAAAATAGTAATGTTCAGCAGTCTGTTGAATATATTTGTATTTCTAGTGTCTAAAATAATGCCTGACATGTTAGGAACTCAATAAATATTTGTTCAAACGCATTAGTTAAATTTTTCTCCCCAAATTCCCCCAGCAACACCTAACCTCAGTGATAGGCCAGTTGTTGTTACTTTCTGTTTGGGATAATTTAGTCTAAGTGAGGGACTAGTTAGCTAAAGTCCAAGACCTCTTACTGATGGAGCACAACTTTGGACAGTCTCCACTAAGCACTTGGCTCACTGAAGCTTTATTTGGATACTCAAGGCCGTGAAGACCTAGGGATGGGAAATGAAGACCCACATGCATCCTAGGACCCAGCTTTTCTGAATGAGGTGGTGATTGTGGGATGAAGGTGGGGTAAAGAAGGCAACTTTCTCCTTCTGGATCAGGATCTACTGTATCCTGATTATAGAAGTTATAAGTTAGGCTTTGGAGTTGGATAACTTGAGTTCAAGTCTTCACCACACCATTTCCTAGCTTTGTGACCTTGGGCAAGTTATTTAACCTCCAAACCTTATTTTCCATATTTGTAACATGGAGATATTCATGTCATCTTCCTTATAGTGTTGTTGTGAAAATTAAATGTGATAAAACGTATATCAGTTCAATGTGTGGCACACAGAAAGCATTCAATAAATGCTATTAATAATAATTCAACAATCAATAATACTACTAATCATTTTTATCTGTATTGCAATAGCATGCATTCCTTATATTCTTACTTATGAGTAAGGTGTCATTATTATTCCCATTTTATACGTGGGAAAGAAGAGACTGGAGAGGTGAAATGACTTTGCTCAGCCAAGAGTATGGTGAAGCTGAGTCAACTCATCAAGTCTTCTGACCCCAGAATCCATGTCTCCTGTGACTCATTTCATGGAAGACTTAGGTATAGTTGAGTGAGTCCATCCAGCCCATTCCAGCAGCAATGCCAAAAGGTGAGACTCAAGTTCTAGGAGACAGGACATACTGGACAACTCAGCCAGGGATGCATATGTGTGTGTGCATGTGTGTATGTTGGAGGGTGAGGGTAAAATAATGAGACATCTCCCCTAAATCTCCAAGTCCTTAGGAATCCCCAATTCATAGATGGCATATTTCTATTCTGTTCTTTCAATACCCTTCTGAGACCCCCCTACCTTCATCTGTCTTTTGAAAAGCTCTGTTCAATGAAGCTGAGTTCAAATGAAAGAAAAAAATCCTTCTTTCTCCATGGGTCTCTGTATCCCACTGTCCAACCTGAGTCAACTGAACAACTCAGGACCTGGGAGAAATCTGAGATCAGCATAGCTAGATTTTAGTTTGGATTCTGGTACTCTAGGACTCTGAATAATTCCTTTTCTCTCTCCGGGCCTCCATTTCTCTATCAGCACCAGATGGGGACACTCCGTAATTCAATGTTGCACCCACATCTCCTACTTCTGGGGGAAGGAGGGAAGGATCGGGCAGTGGCATCAATCTCCTTCCTGGGATGGCTCTTCTGAGCTCTATATTTCTTCCCTGTACTGACCAGGGAATTTTCCCCTATTGATTGCTTTCTGTAATCGAGCTTAACAAATAGAACTTCCCTCAAATGATTCTTCCAACTAAACTGATAGAAAGCTAACCTTGTTATATTTATTGACAGAACATTGAAATAAATATTATAGGTCTAGAGGGAATGTTTCAGCCCATTGATTTTTTTAAGGAAATAATAAATGGAGCCTATTCCCTTTGGCATATTATGCTGGGAATAATCTGAAAAAATGCTTAGCTTGTTCAACACAGAGCTTAGAAACCCTCCTTTCACTCCCTATGGAGCCAGGGCCCTTTGCATAAATCTGCTCTGGCCCAGACAATCAATTTTTAATTTTAATTATTTTCAAAACTCGTTTATTATTTGCTTGTTCTATGAGTTGGAAGCTTTACTTTCTTGGTGAGTTTATAGCCACGAGTGGTCAGACCTCTGGTCTGGGTCTGGAGGCATGACATTTCTTAGTTCTACACACCAGAGAGGAAAACTCACCATCCCTTTTTCCAGGGTTCCTTGTTTGAGAATAGGGGTCTGCGAATGGGGCCCGCTACCTATTTTTGTAAATAAAGTTTTATTGGAAAACATTCACTCTCATTGGTTTGCATGTTGTCTGGGGCTGTTTTCCATCACAATGGTAAAGTTGAGTAGTTGTGACAGAGACCAGATCACCCACAAAACCTAAATTATTTACTGTCTGGTCCTTTACAGAAAAAGGTGGCCTACGCCTGTTCTAGATTCCTCTCTTTCCTGCCCTTCTAGATGAGACCAGCATGCTTCACCCACTCACTTGGGGGTCTCTCCTCAACCAAGTGGCTACCATAGTGATGACGTTAGCCAATGCAATACAGTGCTTTCTATGTCCCCAGCACTATCCTAAGGACTTTATATATATTATTCTTCATTTCATCCTCACAACAACCCTAGGACGTAGGACAATTATTAACCCTCTTTTAAAAATGAGGGGACTTCCCTGGTGGTGCAGTGGTTAAGAATCCTCCTGCCAATGCAGGGGACGTGGATTCGAGCCCTGGTCCGGGAAGATCCCACGTGCCACGGAGCAACTAAGCCTGTGCACCACAACTACTGAGCCTGCGCTCTAGAGCCCGCGAGCCACAACGACTGAGCCCTCGTGCCACAACTACTGAAGCCCGTGCTCCTAGAGCCCATGCTTCACAATAAGAGAAACCACTGCAATGAGAAGCTCGCGCACCGCAACGAAGAGTAGCCCCTGCTCGCCGCAACTAGAGAAAGCCTGCGCGCAGCAATGAAGACCCAACGCAGCCAAAAATAAATAATAAATAAATAAATAAATTTATTAAAAAAAAATGAGGAAACAAGACACAGAAAAGTTCAGTAACTTACCCAAGGTCACACAGGTAGAAAATAGCAGAGCTGGAATTTAAATCCAGGCAGATTGGCTTGAGAGAGAGTGTCAGAGGTGGTGGGTTCTCAGAGAAGGTCTAGGTTAAAGTCCCTAAAGTACAGATGGGGAACTGAGCCCTGAAGAGAGGTCACATAGTCGATAATAAAGCTAGAGGTAAAATCCGGATAACAGTTCCAGTGTCTTTTTGTAGTTATTATTGCATTGTTCTGCTCAGCTTCTATTTATCAAAGCCAGGAAGGGGAATTCAAAGGCCCTTAAAGCAGACTTCACCTCCCTACCCCTCCAAGACTTTTAGGGTTATATTATCCATGACACCACTCATTACTTCTTTCTCACTGTCATCTGTTCCTTTTACTCTCCCATGTTGGGGGAAGAATTTGGTACCTGGCTCAAGGGTTTCTTTTCTTGGGCAGTTTCAACATTCATTCATACCACAGATATTGCTGAGTACCTAGAACACACTGCCTTCAGTGATTTGCATGGTCATTAGCAGCCCTGTGGGAGAGAATTTAAACCAAGTTATAGACTCACATATCATTACAGGTTTGGGCTACATATAGGCCCGTCTTTTCCAATGAAAAATCATTCTTTGACCCTTTGTCCTCCCGGGCTGTTACCACAGCTTTGACTTTCCATTCAAAGCCAGATTGATTGGAGGAATTTCTACTCCATCACTGACTCCATGAACTTCCCTCTCATTCACTCCTCAACCCACTCCAATCTGGTGTCCATCCAGAGCCCGCCACTGAAACTGCTCTAAGGAGGCCTCTAATGATCCCCAAATTACAAGGGCAAACCTTCCAGTCTGTATCTTCAGGATCCTTCTTGCCTTTGAAACTATTGACTGCTCTCTTCTCCTTGAAATGTTTCTCCCTAACAACACTCTCCTGGCTCTTCTCCTATCTTTCCAGACACCCCTTAGGATCCTTTTCTGCTTCTGCTTTGTGTGCCCTGTTACATTTTTTTTTTAATTTTTAAATTTTATTTTATTTATTTTTTTATACAGCAGGTCCTTATTAGTCATCAATTTTATACACATCAGTGTATACATGTCAATCCCAATCGCCCTATTCATCGCACCACCACCCCCAACCCCCGCCGCTTTCCCCCCTTGGTGTCCATACGTTTGTTCTCTACATCTGTGTCTCAATTTCTGCCCTGCAAACTGGTTCATCTGTACCATTTTTCTAGGTTCCACCTATATGTGTTAATATACGATATTTGTTTTTCTCATTCTGACTTACTTCACTCTGTAGGACAGTCTCTAGATCCATCCACGTCTCTACAAATGACCCAATTTCATTCCTTTTTATGGCTGAGTAATATTCCATTGTATATATGTACCACAACTTCTTTATCCATTCATCTGTTGATGGGCATTTAGGTTGCTTCCATGACCTGGCTATTGTAAATAGTGCTGCAATGAACATTGGGGTGCATGTGTCTTTTTGAATTATGGTTTTCTCTGGGTATATGCCCAGTAGTGGGATTGTTGGGTCATATGGTAATTCTATTTTTAGTTTTTTAAGGAACCTCCATACTGTTCTCCATAGTGGCTGTATCAATTTACATTCCCACCAACAGTGCAAGAGGGTTCCCTTTTCTCCACACCCTCTCCAGCATTTGTTGTTTGTAGATTTTCTGATGATGCCCATTCTGACTGGTGTGAGGTGATAACCTCATTGTAGTTTTGATTTGCATTTCTCTAATAATTAGTGATGTTGAGCAGCTTTTCATGTGCTTCTTGGCCATCTATATGTCTTCTTTGGAGAAATGTCTATTTAGGTCTTCTGCCCATTTTTGGATTGGGTTGTTTGTTTTTTTAATATTGAGCTGCATGAGCTGTTTATATATTTTGGAGATTAATCCTTTGTCTGTTGATTCGTTTGCAAATATTTTCTCCCATTCTGAGGGTTGTCTTTTCGTCTTGTTTGCAGTTTCCTTTGCTGTGCAAAAGCTTTGAAGTTTCATTAGGTCTCATTTGTTTATTTTTGTTTTTATTTCCATTACTCTAGGAGGTGGATCAAAAAAGATCTTGCTGTGATTTATGTCAAAGAGTATTCTTCCTATGTCTTCCTCTAAGAGTTTTATAGTGTCCAGTCTTATATTTAGGTCTTTGATCCATTCTGAGTTTATTTTTGTGTATGGTGTTAAGGAGTGTTCTAATTTCATTCTTTTACATGTAGCTGTCCAGTTTTCCCAGCACCACTTATTGAAGAGACTGTCTTTTCTCCATTGTATCTCCTTGCCTCCTTTGTCATTGATTAGTTGACCATAGGTGCGTGGGTTTATCTCTGGGCTTTCTATCTTGTTCCATTGATCTATGTTTCTGTTTTTGTGCCAGTACCATATTGTCCTGATTATTGTAGCTTTGTAGTATAGTCTGAAGTCAGGGAGTCTGATTCCTCCAGCTCCTTTTTTTCCCCTCAAGACTGCTTTGGCTATTTGGGGTATTTTGTGTCTCCATACAAATTTTAAGATTTTTTGTTCTAGTTCCATAAAAAATGCCATTGGTAATTTGATAAGGATTGCATTGAATCTGTAGATTGCTTTGGGTAGTATAGTCATTTTCACAATGTTGATTCTTCCAATCCAAGAACATGGTATATCTCTCCATCTGTTGGTATCATCTTTAATTTCTTTCATCAGTTTCTTATAGTTTTCTGCATACAGGTCTTTTGTCTCCCTAGGTAGGTTTATTCCTAGCTATTTAATTCTTTTTGTTGCAGTGGTAAATGGGAGTGTTTCTTTAATGTCTCTTTCAAATTTTTCATCATTAGTGTATAGGAATGCAAGAGATTTCTGTGCATTAATTTTGTATCCTGCAACTTTACAAGTTCATTGATTAGCTCTAGTAGTTTTCTGGTGGTATCTTTAGGATTCTCTATGTATAGTATCATGTCATCTGCAAACAGTGACAGTTCTTCTTTTCCAATTTGTATTCCTTTTATTTCTTTTTCTTCTCTGATTGCCATGGCTAGGACTTCCAAAACTATGTTGAATAATAGTGGTGAGAGTGGACATCCTTGTCTTATTCTTGATCTTAGAGGAAATGTTTTCAGTTTTTCACCATTGAGAATGATGTTTGCTGTGGGTTTGTTATATATGGCCTTTATTATGTTGAGGTAGGTTCCCTCTATGCCCACTTTCTGGAGAGTTTTTATCATAAATTGCCCTGTTACATTTTGAATTGCCTGGGGTTGCATCCTCGGTCCTCCTTTTATTGGTCTGAGGGTTGGACCACAGCTCCGATGACCTACCACTTACTTACCATCCATGTCTTCCCCAAATCTCAACCAGCTGCCCAAATCTCCTTTCATTTCTCCAAAATGTGTGTACAATGGGCCATCAACTGGAAGTCCTGCAGGTACCTCAAAATCAGCTTCCCAATGTTGAACTCATTATGGTCTCCTCCAAACCTGCTCCTCCCCATAAATTACCAATATTGATGAAGTATTTCACCACCTACTAAGCTGTTGGAGCCCGAGGCTTCTGTCGTCTCATCTCTTATTTAGAATTGGCCTTGTTGATTCTGGTTCTTAAATACCTCTCACATTTATTCTCTCCATTTCATTCTCAGTGCCCTTAGTTTATGCCCCTATCATCTCTCCCTTGGATAATTAACTAGTTAATTAATTCAACAGCAGTTATTGCATATTACTGTGTGCTGCTCACTGGGGGAAAAGGGATCAAACAAGGCAGACACTTAGCTCTCATGGACAAAGATTCTTAGTAGGGAGAGACCCTAAGTATATAGACAAGAAAGCACATTCTTAAAAGAGATAAACTTCAAATAATGTTAGTCCTGCCAGGAAAATAAAACTGGGTGATGTGCACGAAAGTGACCACGGGTGAACTCCTTTAGATGGGGGATTCAGGAAGGGCTCCCCTAGGCGGTGACTTTTTAGCTGAGACCTGGGTGAATGTTCCAAGCAGAGGGAGTCCCTGGGATAGGGATACACCTGGCTGGGTTCAAGGAACAAAAAAAGGCTGGAGGGTGATGAATTTGGGGAAGACTAATAGGAAATGCATTTCAAAAGGTAGGTGAAGGCCACAGCATACTGGGCCTTACAGGTCATGGCAGAGAATTTATTCTAAGGGTTATGAGAAGCCTTGGGGGAGGGTTTTAAGCAAATGAGATCTGATTTACAGTTTAGAAAGCTCACTCTGGCTGCTGTGTTGAGAATGGGTGGTGTGAGGTCAAATGTGGAGACTGGGGGATGGTTAGGAGGTCATTGCAATAGTGTGTCCGGGCTGAGGGTGGTAGAAATGGACCGGAAGAGATGCAGTCAAGACTTGTTTTGGAGGCAGAGACATTGGACTTGCTGATGGATTGCATGTGGGGGGGGGGTTAGAGAGAGAGGAATCAAGCATATCTCCTCAAGACCTCCCCCCGACCTCCCTGTGCCTCCATCACAGAGAAAAGAGAGGCCCATGGACAAGAATTCTAATCCCTCTGCTCTGACAAGCCTGGCTCAGAGAAGGGCAGAGGGTCAAACTTGTCTTGTGTGGAGGCAGCCTGACCTGGGGTTGAGCCAACTGGTGAGCCCTGATCATGAGCTGAGCCACGAGGAGGGGGCTGAACCCAGGCAGGCTTGGTCTCCCACCCCCAACTGTGTTTTGTCCTGAGAGCAATCAGGCCAGGGAGCCATTGGCCCTCATCCCTGTTGCCCTGTGTTATCCAGGCAGGTCATGGGAGATGTTCTTCACACGGCCTTGAAGGCTGAGGAGGCCTGTGGTACCCAGTGGACTGTGGTTTACATCTCAATGTGGCAGAATGGGAGGCCTGGCCTGAAATGGCTCCTTGTTGAACTTTGGAGACTCTGGGTATCAGAATTCCCCTCTTTGGCCTGTGGGGAGGACAGACTTGTGCCTCTGGAGGTTAAAGGAGAAAAGGGGAGCTTGGGTTTAGTTTCACAGAAGCAGGCGAGTCCTCCATGGGGGAAAGTGGGGATGGAAAGGAGGAGGACAGTTTTCTAGAATCTTCTAAAGATGACTTTTCCTGACTATGACTGATACGATAACACTGAAACTGACTCAACAGGAGGACATCACCTTTTAGTAACCCCCCTATCCAGCCATCTTTCCACCTCTGATGACCAACCTTGTGAACAGAGACTGAGACTAGTGATGTCTTCAGGGACCAGGCAGGTAGTAAGTGAAGTGGGCTTTGTGGGGACACTGGGGAGTTTATATTCTATACAAAGTGTGAGAGTAGGGGGCAGGCAGGTGGGGTGGCCACTGCTTGGAACCAACAGATTGTTGACATGTAGGAAGTGGAAACTGGTGTTGCTGGATCTTCTGAGTTTTCAAGAAAAGTCAAAAGTCTGAAACTTTATGTGTAATCTCCTGAATTTTATTTTATTTTTAAAATTTTATTTATTTTTGGCTGCTTTGGGTCTTTGTTGCTGTGTGTGGGCTTTCCTTAGCTGGGTGAGCGGGGCTACTCCCCCTGCAGTGTGTGGGCTTCTTATTGCGGTGGCTTCTCTTGTTGTGGAGCACGGGCTCTAGGTGCGCGGGCTTCAGTAGTTGCAGCACGTGGCCTCAGTAGTTGCGGCATGCAGGCCCTAGAGTGCGCGGGCTTCAGTAGCTGCAGCGCACGGGCTTAGTTGCTCCACGGCATGTGGGATCTTCCCAGACCAGGGATCGAACCCGTGTCCCCTGAATTGGCAGGCAGATTCCCAACCACTGCACCACCAGGGAAGTCTCCTGAATTTTAAATGTTGACAACTAATCAATTGAAAAAACATATTACCAGTGTGGGCCAAGCAAGGCTGCAGGAGGAGGTTGGTCTGCAGGCGGTCAGTTTGTGATGCCTGATACAGAATAACAGAGGGACTGGAGGCATACTTGGGTCTAACAATAGACAAGTGCTAATACTGGATGCAAGTGAAAAGCACTAGGAAATACCTACAGTTTAATATCCATGTGTCCCCAGCTGACCAGGACTATTTCACTATTTATTACCGCAAAAGATGGAAATGTTCGTGAATTTTGGTTTGAACTAAATACTGAACAACACCCAGTGTCTCTGTTAACATTGGTTCATCCATTGATTGTTGAACACAAATTGTGTTATTTCTATTCTCATAGATATAAATGTTTGTTGTTCATTCATTCATTCAACAAGTTCCTATGATTATGGTGTAAGACACAACCTAGGCTTTGTGTCATGTTAAAAATTGCCTATCATACCAGGCAGGGTAAAATAAGTGCCATAAAAGTTACGAGCAAAGGCTGTAGAAGAGAAGCAGAAAGATAATAGTGATTACCTTTAGGGCACCTGGGGAAGGCTTCAGCAAGGAGGTGACATTTGACTTGAGCCTTGAAAGCTGAGTGAATGGAGTGGGGATGAAGTCGATTTCAGTTTGCATTCTTGTGTGTGAGCATCAGAATTAACTCGGCATAACTAATCAACAGGAGGCTGGGGGACCAGGCCTGGGAAAGGCAGGAATTGAGGAGACACTGGAAGCCTGGGATTCAGAAAGCAGGAAGCTGAGAAACTGGTCCTCAGCAGGAGCAGATGGGAGAGGATACAGCTGCCAGTGCCATGGTTGTTTCTGCCGCTGTTGAAATTAACCTCCAGTGGCCCTGTGATCCTTGAGGCACTTGCTCAAGATTCGGGGTCCTGGGAGACGGTGACTGGTCGACTTTAGATCATGTTCTCCTCCCAGTCCGTCAAACAGATGAGGGAGATGACTCTCCTTAGGTGCATAGGTGGTGATAAGCAGCGGGCGGTGGACATGGGGAATTAGTTCCTGCCGTGACTCTGCGCAATGATGACTGTTTCTAACCCATGCTCACCGGGAGGGGACACCCCCAAATTCTCCAGCCTGAGCACTTCTGTGATGGGGCACTCCAGGGTCTCGGGAGGACTCCAGGTTCTGCCAGGTGAGGAGATGGGTGGCAGAGACTGATGGGGCGCCTTACTGGCCTCCGTGCCCACTGGGGCCAGTCACTGCCTGCGCCTGCCTCTGCTCCACGCTGCAAGCAGGAGCTCAGTGACTTCCTGTGTTCTACTGGAACTGTGTTCCCGTCTCAGGCTTCATTCCTCATAGTTAACTGGAAAAATAAAGGCTTATTTCTTCAGGATAAGCGCCTTTTAGTTCTACTTATAAAATGAATGAACAAAACTGAAAAGTAATTGAATTAGTATTGGAAACAATCTAAATATATAGCAATAAGGGATTGAGTAAATAAATTTTAATACATACAATAGAATGTAATCTGTCCAGATTGCAAAACAGCCTGGCTATTCCAAGCCTATTAAAAATTTACATGCACGCACACACGCACACAGAGAAATGACTGGAAGGGTAGGTGCCAAAATGCCAGCAGTGATTATCTCTGGGGGGTAGGATTCTGGGTGGATTTTGTTTTCTTCTTTTTGCTTATCTTGCCTTTTCTGTTGTTTCTATAATAAACATGAAATACCTTTAAATCAGAAGAAAAGTTTGCTTTAGAAAAATACACTCGGTGAGTACAATTGTCATTATTGTGAATATGCTACCCTTTTACTGCCAGTCATGAGAATCAGCTGAGTGTATACCGAGTGACACGTAACAAGGTCTGAATAAAGTCAAGAATGTGGCTGAGAAACGGGTTGGAGGACATCGCCGTTATCCCCACCTTGCCTTTCCCTTGCCGCTATCAGGGACAGCCATCTGCCTGACATTGCCTTTAAGGGGGTAGGGAAATGGGGTCACAGCTCCATCAATCCAAAGCCCATGTCTCTGCCTTGCTCAGTGATTTTGCCCATGAGATTTAGGACACTTTTACCATAATATTTATTCAGTTTTATGGCTTTAAATATAACACTAACTCCTAATAATCAATATTGATTTAACTATAATATCTTATTTATAGACACAGCCCTCTGGTTTGCATATGGACCCAAACTGTAATGCAACAGAAATAAGCCACTCACTCCCCTGGCCCTGGGCCAGCAATGAAGGAAATGTCAGCCTCTGATGAATGGCTCTGAGGCCAATGCAGAGAGTGGGGTTTTTCTGATGCCCACTTCTCCCCACTCCCTCCAAAATGGCTGCTAAGGATGCCTGTTTGTTTCATGGAACATAATTGTCAGTCTTAAGGAGGCAAACATGCCAACTGACTTCACTGGAGGGCAGTTAATAACCAGCTCCAGGTGGAAAGGCAAGTAAAAATGGAACCTTGGGGGAAAGACAAATAGCCAGAAGTATAAAGGATAAGATAGGGCCTGGGAAAGTAAGGGCCTGCCTCTTCCCACCCCCTCACCCCACCCCAAGCGATCTTGATGGGACAGTGTGGATTTCTGGAGAAGTTATTACGGTGGCTATAATTAGTGTTGAAGAGGTGTCCAAGCACCACAGCTGGCAGCTGCCACTTGTAGGGGCAGAACACAGGCCTGGCAAACATGACTCAGTGTGACAAAGGTCCATGAAGAAGGGTAGAAGCAGCCAGAACTTAGAGTCTGGAGAAGAGAAGACTCAGACTGGTGAAGTTTGTCTAAGTCTAAGAGGTGAAGGAGGTGACCAACTCTTGTTTACAAAGTAGCTGTGCCTTCCAGTGACCAGAACACAGGTCCATTGCTCAGAACACCCCCTTCTCCCTCTTGAGGTTCCTGGGTAGCTCCATTGATATTTGATGTGTATGGTGGAGATTTATTATTTAACCCATTCAACCTCCAAACACACACACATACACACACACACACACCAACATCCATTCACCCTTCCTTTGGAAGCAGGTCTAGACTCCACAGGTGGAGTCCATGATCCAGGCCTGTCCAGTCAAAGCGTCTCTTGCCCTTGATTGCAAATTGATTCAGGACTTTTGGAGGAGTTACCAGAAGGGTCTGGTTCTCTTTCACTGCACTTGAACCCAAGAAGATGTAGTGGTTGGAGCTGCTGCAGCCATCTTGCCATCATGTGGAGCTTGAGAAAAAAGCTAGCATAGAAGAGGTACCCACTATTTTCTCCATAACAGTACCTTCCTTAGGGAATTCTGCCCCTGACCCCCATACAGTACTAGGCAGTATGTGACCTTTGTTCTTGATCATTAGTGATCTTATAGGGGTGAACACGTAACTCAACCTGACCAATCAGGTTTTTTCTCCTAGTCATTTGGAACAGAGACACAGGGATTAAATCAGTAAGATGGTCCTATTTGGGCATTAGAACTGAAAAGTCATGTAAAATTGGGGCCAAAAGTGGATGCCCCAGCTTGCCCACTTGCTTCTGGGACATACTCCATTCACACACAAGTAGGAGTTACAGGGAATCACAGAGAAGCAGATATAATAATTATATTAATAATGTTTTGGTTACTTATTGCTGTGTAACAGACTAGTCTAAAACTTAATGGCTTAAAATAATTTATTATTATTACTATTATTTTTTGAAATCACAGAAATCCATCTTTTTTTTTTTTTTTTACAGTTATACATGTTTTTTATGGTGTGTTAGTTTCTGCTTTATAACAAAGTGAATCAGTTATACATATATCCCCATATCTCTTCCCTCTTGCATCTCCCTCCCTCCCACCCTCCCTATCCCACCCCTCTAGGTGGTCACAAAGCACGGACCTGATCTCCCTGTGCTATGCGGCTGCTTCCCACTAGCTATCTATTTTACATTTGGTAGTGTATATATGTCCATGCCACTCTCTCACTTTGTCCAAGCTTACCCTTCCCCCTCCCTGTGTCCTCAAGTCCATTCTCTAGTAGGTCTGTGTCTTTATTCCCGTCTTGCCCCTAGGTTCTTCATGACCATTTTTTTTTTTTTTTAGATTCCATATATATGTGTTAGCATACGGTATTTGTTTTTCTCTTTCTGATTTACTTCACTCTGTATGACAGACTCTAGGCCCATCCACCTCACCAAAAATAACTCAATTTTGTTTCTTTTTATGGCTGAGTAATATTCCATTGGATATATGTGCCACATCTTCTTCGTCCATTCATCTGTCAATGGACACTTAGGTTGCTCCCATGTCCTGGCTATTGTAAACAGAGCTGCAACAAACATTGTGGTACATGACTCTTTTTGAATTATGGTTTTCTCAGGGTATATGCCCAGTAGTGGGATTGCTGGGTCTTATGGTAGTTCTATTTTTAGTTTTTTAAGGAACCTCCATACTGTTCTCCATAGTGGCTGTATCACTTTACATTCCCACCAACAGTGCAAGAGGGTTCCCTTTTCTCCACACCCTCTCCAGCATTTATTGTTTGTAGATTTTTTGATGATGGCCATTCCGACCGGTGTGAGATGATATCTAATTGTAGTTTTGATATGCATTTCTCTAATGATTAATGATGTTGAGCATTCTTTCATGTGTTTGTTGGCAATCTGTATATCTTCTTTGGAGAAATGTCTGTTTAGGTCTTCTGCCCATTTTTGGATTGGGTTGTTTGTTTTTTTGATATTGAGCTGCATGAGCTGCATTCTGAGGGTTGTCTTTTCATCTTGTTTATGGTTTCCTTTGCTATGCAAAAGGTTTAAGTTTCATTAGGTCCCATTTATTTATTTTTGTTTTTATTTCCATTTCTCTAGGAGGTGGGTCAAAAAGGATCTTGCTGTGATTTATGTCAAAGAGTGTTCTTCCTATGTTTTCCTCTAAGAGCTTGATAGTGTCTGGCCTTACATTAAGGTCTTTAATCCATTTTGAGTTATTTTTGTGTATGGTGTTAGGGAGTGTTCTAATTTCATTCTTTTACATGTAGCTGTCCAGTTTTCCCAGCACCACTTATTGAAGAGGCTGTCTTTTCTCCATTGTATATTCTTGGCTCCTTTATCAAAGATAAGGTGGCCATATGTGCATGGGTTTATCTCTGGGCTTTCTATCCTGTTCCATTGATCTATATTTCTGTTTTTGTGCCACTACCATACTGTCTTGATTACTGTAGCTTTGTAGTATAGTCTGAAGTCAGGGAGCCTGATTCCTCCAGCTCCGTTTTTCTTTCTCAAGATTGCTTTGGCTATTCGGGGTCTTTTGTGTTTCCATACAAATTGTGAAATTTTTTGTTCTAGTTCTGTGAAAAAATGCCAGTGGTAATTTGATAGGGATTGCATTGAATCTGTAGATTGCTTTGGGTAGTAGAGTCATTTTCACAATGTTGATTCTTCCAATCCAAGAACATGGTATATCCCTCCATCTATTTGTATCATCTTTAATTTCTTTCATCAGTGTCTTATAATATTCTGCATACAGGTCTTTTGTCTCCTTAGGTAGGTTTATTCCTAGGTATTTTATTCTTTTTGTTGCAATGGTAAATGGGAGTGTTTTCTTAATTTCACTTTCAGATTTTTCATCATTAGTGTATAGGAATGCAAGAGATTTCTGTGCATTAATTTTGTACCCTGCTACTTTACCAAATCCATTGATTAGCTGTAGTAGTTTTCTGGTAGCACCTTTAGGATTCTCTATGTATTGTATCATGTCATCTGCAAACAGTGACAGCTTTACTTCTTCTTTTCTGATTTGGATTCCTTTTATTTCTTTTTCTTCTCTGATTGTTGTGGCTAAAACTTCCAAAACTATGTTGAATAATAGTGGTGAGAGTGGGCAACCTTGTCTTTTTCCTGATCTTAGAGGAAATGCTTTCAGTTTTTCACCATTGAGAATGATGTTGGCTGTGGGTTTGTCATATATGGTCTTCATTATGTTGAGATAGGTTCCCTTTATGACTACTTTCTGGAGAGTTTTTATCATAAATGGGTGTTGAATTTTGTTGAAAGCTTTTTCTGCATCTATTGAGATGATCATATGGTTTTTATCCTTCAATTTGTCAATATGGTTTATCACGTTGATTGATTTGTGTATATTGAAGAATCCTTGCATTCCTGGGATAAACCCCACGTGATCATGGTGTATGATCCTTTTAATGTGCTGTTGGATTCTTTTTGCTAGTATTTTGTTGAGGATTTTTGCATCTATGTTCATCAGTGATATTGGCCTGTAGTTTTCTTTCTTTGTGACATCTTTGTCTGGTTTTGGTATCAGGGTGATGGTGGCCTTATAGAATGAGTTTGGGAGTGTTCTTCCCTCTGCTGTATTTTGGAAGAGTTTGAGAAGGTTGACTGGACTTAGCTAGATGGTTCTCGTTGGGGTCTCTCGTGTTGTTTCTTTTCTTTTTTAATTAAAAAAAAATTTAGTTTATTTATTTTTGCCAGTGTTGGGCCTTTGTTGCTGTGTGCGGGCTTTCTCTAGTCTTGGCGAGCAGGGGCTACTCTTCTTTGCAGTGCGCGGCTTCTCATTGTGGTGGCTTCTCTTGTTGTGGAGCACGGTCTCTAGGCATGTGGGCTTCATTAGTTGTGGCACGCGGGCTCAGTAGTTGTGGCTCGTGGGCTCTAGAGCACAGGCTCAGTAGTTGTGGCTCACGGGCTTAGTTGCTCTGCAGCATGTGGGATCTTCCCAGACCAGCTCGAACCTGTCTCCCCTGCACTGGCAGGCAGATTCTTAACTGCTGCACCACCAGGGAAGCCCTCTAATGTTGTTTTCATCAGAGTGTGGCTGGGAATGGTGTCATCGCAAAGCTCAGTTGGGCTAGATGTCCAAGATGGTGCACACACTGGCTAGCAATTGTTGCTGATTGTAGGCTAGGAGCTCTGCTGAGGATATTGCTTGGAGTACCTACAGGTGGACCCTCAATGTGGCTTGGGCTTCTCACTGCATGTGGTAGCTGGGTTCCAAGTAGGATGTCCTAAAAGCAAGTGTCTGAAGAGAAGGGAAGCAAAGATTTCCAGTCTTCTTAAAGGCTATGCTTCAAACTGGCACAGTATCATTCCTACCCTATTCTATCTCTCCAAGCAGTCACAGGCCAGCCTAGATTCAAGGGGTGGGAGGAATGGACTCTATCTCTAGACGGGGAAATGTCAGTGGTAAAGGGAAGGAAATACTTCATGGTGGCCATCTTGGAGACAAGCTAGCACAAATAGTAATGATTTTTAACAGTAACGATTGCTAACAGGTGTGCAAGGCACTGTTCTAAGCGTTTTACATTCATTATCTCCTTTAATCCTTAAAACAATCCTATTATTATTCACAATTTACAGATGAGGACATTGAGGTGTGGAGCAAATGAAATAAATTATGATGGATGTTGTAGTGTCAAGAAGCAGAACATCCAACTAAAAAACGTTTAAACAACATGCCCAGTTATTATCTCACTTAACAGGGACACAAGGAAGTGAGGCAAAAGAGGGAAGGCATAGCTGGTGACTCAAAAATCTCAAGTTTCTTCCCAGCTCTCCACTCTGCTACCCTCAGAGTGTAGGTGATTACTCCTTTTGTCTTGGCAAGATGACTGCAGTAGCTGATCCACATCTGCTCACAGATGATTGGACGAGGGATAAACACCTGGCCAATCTGGATCAATCATATGGCAACAACCTCACATGGCCACATCTAAGGCAGGGAGGAAGGGATAAGCTTCTCCTTGTGTTTTTTTCTTTCATTGAGCCCGCTGCAGACTTCCTTCTGTGTCATTTCTCAGAACTGGGATAAATCAACCACTGGCAAAGGGGAATAGGATTATCAAGACTGGTTTAGAACAGTCACGATGCATCTCTTGGGCTGGACGCAATACTGCCTGATTTCTGAACAAACTCTGTGTCCTGTTGGTGCAGAAGAAGGTGGAGAATCACTATTGTACAGGCAGCCAATAGTTTCTGCCACACGTGTCTTTAAGAGGCAAAGAGCATGGCCTCTATCCCTGAGGTTACATTCCCACTTCTGGGTCCTGTGGGCTGAATGCACTCTTTCCTATCTATGAGATTGCCTGTCATATCCTGACAACCAATTCTCCTTAAGCTAACTTGAGTGAGTTTCTAGTCTTGGCAACCAAATGTATTATGCCTAAGACAACCACTGAGACACTTTGAGGTATCCTTGTTTCACAATTTTCTAGAACAGAATTTTCTAGAATGTTTCATAATTAACTAGAATGCTTATGCCTGCTGGGCATTGGACTTGCATCAGGACACCTGAAACTGAATCATGGCTCTAACACAGGATTGGTGTCACCTGACATGTTTGCTACCATTACTTCTTCCTGAAGCCATGGTGGTCACTGCCAGTTAACTATGCATTCCTTCCCACTGAAACCAGATATGGCTCCAGAAGTTTTCTCAGCACAATTCTCAAAGCCAGCCAACTGGCAAGAGTTGGTATATGAGATGAAATCCATTGCCACTGCTGCTTCAAGTAGCTCTTTCCTTCTCTAGGTCTGGGTTTCTCCCTGTATGATGAGAGGGTTGGATCAGGTGATTTCTAGGGGTCTTCCATCAATGACCTTCTCATTTTACTATCCAAATTCTGTTTTCAGGCTTGATGTAGCCCATGGTCTCTGGTCATACTACAGGGAGCCCAGCAAGTCAAATGATATGACCCTGGGTGTAGGTAACAGGTGTAGACCAGTCATGTTCCAGTAAGTAGGGATGCGTCATCTCTTTTCACAATTCTGGAGAAACTCTGATCTCCATGTGGAGACTTTGAAGCTCCCATCTCCATAGTATTACTGAAGGGGGGAGGTCCCATAGGCAGCTGGACTCTGTTCTTCATGAAGATTCTATGGGCAGCATAGAGCTGTGGTCAAGAGAAAGACCTGGATTCAAGCTGTGGGACCTTAGGATGGTTATCCTTTGGGTCTCAGTTTCCTTATCTGCAAAATGATAATAATGCTATCTTTACTATAGTAGAGATAAATAAGATCATGCCTGTAAAGCAATCTGCTGATTACCTGGTTCACAGGAAGTATGAAACAAATCATAGCTATTACTGTTGTGCAATTTGGGGGGCACTTTTCATGTTCTTAGGGTGGTGCAATCCCATCCCATATAAAGAATCCAAGGTCTCTTTGGCAGGATAGGCAGGAGGGAGGACGGACCGTCTCCATGGCTGGGGTAGCCCATGACCTGCTTTCTGGCTAGACACTGAGAATATCCCACTGTGTCTTGTGTTTTAGGTGACAGTGGCACAGGGGCTCCCTTGGAGGATGCTGGGGTCAGTGGGAGAACTGGGAATATTGTCCTGTGAGGCAGGACTGAGGCAGCTCAGCCTGGAGAAGATCCACGCAGGGGATTCTTTTCTTTAGATCACTGAAAAGCTGTCATGGGCAGAGAGAGCCGATACTTTGCTGTAACCTGGAGAGGAGGGAGGGGATCAGAGAAGGCACTGTGCCCCAGGGCGGGTTCTGAGGCTCACAGGCCCGTCCAAAACTTGACGGGCAGGGCTCTGACCTCTGTTCTCTTCTCACTTCATGCCAGGGGCTCTCAACTCTGGCTGAACACCAGAATCACATGGCAGCTTTCTAAAAATACCACTTCCTGAATCCCACCCTGGAAAACACTGCTGAGTCAGTAGATCCTGGGGTTGAGCACTGAATCCCCATATGCTTCCCTCAAATCCCCTCTTTTCCTTGAGTTACTGGAGTAGGTTTTGCTCTCTTAACACCAAATGACCCACAAATGAGAGGGACCTGGACCTCCTCTCCCTGGACATGCGAGCTTTTGTTGCTTCTGGGCGGTGACACCATGCCAACTGAGGGTTGGCACACATGAGCCTTGACTCTGAGGCCCTGACTGTGCTGGTTGGGCAGGGCTGGTGAGGAAGAAGCCCCTTGTCCTCTGTGCGGGGTGTCGCTGGATGGCTCATACTCTCAGCACATAGGGGACCTTCGTGCTCTTCCTCCTCACCTAAGGGGGCACAAAGAATCTCATGGGGTGCCCTGGTGCCTGTGGCCACCTCATGGACCGGGTGACGAGGGGCATCCCTGGGCAGCAAACAACTTGCGAAGACCCTAGACTCTCACTCTGGCGCTCCTGACACCCAGGAGTTTTCTGGAGGCACTGACAGTTGTTCGTGGGGGTTGTGGGGCAGGTAGAGGGAGAGGGAAATACATTTTTAAAGATAACCTGGAGGCAAATATAATATTTATACTTATTTATCCTCAGAGCTCACTCACAAGGCCCCAGACATGTCTAATGAGCAGGAATTGCAAAATGGCCACGAATCCTACTTGTTTGCCTTTGCAGAGTCTCTGAGCAGTCACAGGGACCCAGATTTTTCAACTGTGTGACCGCTGCAGGCAAAAAGGCTGTAAGGAACACCAGGGCGTGCAGTGAGCGCTCAACTCCCAGAGGCGCTGAGCCACAAAACTGCCGACCCAGGAAAATGAGGTGCTCCCCTCCGCCCCCCGCCCCCCTCGGCAGAACACGAAGCATCCACACAACCACATATCCACACATGGGCCCATGTGACACACAGATTCACATGTAATCATGCGTGTGTACATACATACACACACACACACACACACACACACACACACACACACACACACACACATGGTGAGGCTCACAGGGTCTCCCTCACAGGCCTGCAGGCACATCCCCATCCAAATTCCTACACACTCTCCAAAGCAGGTGCATCGGGACAGGATGCTCCTTGGCTAAGTGTCTGTTCTGGATGAGGGCTCCGACCTGCTCGGCTCACTCTGGACACGAGTGATTGGCAACAATATCTGAAGGGGCTCACTAAGTCAACAACAGGATTAGAGAAAGACAAATATCATCTCATATCACTTATATGTGGAATCTACAAGAATGATCCACATGAACAGAAATAGGCTCAGAGACATAGAAAACAAATTTATTTATGGGGGAAAGGGGGGCAGGGATAAATTTTTGGGATTAGCAGATACACACTACTATATATAAAATAGATAAACAGCAAGGACCTACTGTATAGCATGGGGAACCATATTCAATATCTTGTAATAACCTATAATGGAAAAGAATCTGAAAAAGAATATATATATATATATATATATATATATAAAAAACGGAATCCCTTTGCTGTATACCTGAAACTAACACATTGTAAACCAATTATACTTCAGTTAAAAACAAAGTCAACAACAGGATTAACTGAGACCAGAACAATCTGCTTTGGAATGAGAATGATATACAGGTTACTCCATGGCTAACTCAAGCATCTATGCTTAGTGTGTGTATGTATATTTATATAAATACACATGCAAACATATATGATGCAGACAAATGGAGAAATATGTGGGGCAGCCCTTAGCTAACAGGAGTACGTCTGTCCTGGTCTCCGACTCCCCAGGCTGGGTCAGGTTTGCTGCTATAAGATCTCACAGTCACTAGTGTTGCTTTTTGTAGCGTTTACCCCCTCTATTTGCGATGCTAGTTTTTCCAATCTGTGTTGCACTGGCTCTGAGCTCTGTGAGGAAAGGCCCCTGTGTTTTTGCTCACCGCTGTATTCCAAGTGCTTGGCTCACGAAAGGTACTTAGTAAACAGACGGTTGAATGAAGCGTGGTCCTTTCCTCTTGTTGTGTCTCTTCTCTGTGTGTGTTGCTTGACAATCAAGTCTCACACCTTGGCACCAGGAGGGTCATTTCTTTTAATGCTAACAGCAGAAAATTCCCAGACGTGGTCTGAAAAGTTCAAGTTTCAAATACAGCACCGATGTCAACTGTATTTCTAATGAGGTGATTTTACTTCTCTGTGCTGCTGGTGGCCTGTGTAACAGGGAGATGGCATCTCTCTGCTTACTTCCTTTCTCATGGTCAAACTGTGGCTGGCCTGACGGGGCTGTAGGGGCAGGGGATGTGGTTTGGAGAGTCATAACCGATGTAGGTTTTCATAGGACAGTGTCATCTCCAGATATTTTCTGGCCTGAAAAATAGCTTTATGAAAAGAGCTGTGTGTTCTTAAGGCTGTGGTCTGGAATCTTCATGTACAACCATCACTCTGGGTCAAGGCTGACCAGTTTTTGCTACAAGTCAAAGGGAAAGTTGGCAGGACCAGTCTCTTGACTGATCAGGGCTAGAACAGGTATAAGTTCTGATCCATTCATTCTGCTAATTTCTCTCAAAATGCTTGCTCTGGCTTCTACGTGGCTGGATGCCTGTCCCCTTGTCTCCAAAGAAAAAGAAAGAACAGCAGTTTCCTAGATGCCACTGACATGATTTTATTTGAACAAATCAGGAGTGTCTTTGATAAACAGCTGGTTTTGCTGGCTAACTGCTGTTTAAAAGAAGGGTTTCTGGCTAGCAGCTCCAAAACCCACATCAGCCTATGTTTTTTTTTCGGAGTTCATTTTACTCCACATTTATTTGAACTTGTAAAATGCTACTATCAGTTTATTTGCAATATTAACTGTTTATATTACTTAAAAAAAATTAAAGTGTAATTGATTTACAATATCTTGTTAATTTTAGGTGCACAGCACAGCAGTTATATAATATATACAGTATATATATATTCTTTTTCAGAATCTTTTCCCTTATAGGTTATTACACAATATTGAGTATAGTTCCCTGTGTTATACAGTAGGTCCTTGTTAGTTACCTATTTTATATATAGTACTGTGTATATGTTAATCCCAACCTCCTAATTTATCCCTCCTCCCCAAACTTTCTCCTTTGATAATCATAAATTTGTTTTCGAAGTCTGTGAGTCTGTTTCTGTTTTGTAAATAAGTTCATTTGTATCATTTTTTTAGATTCCACATATAAGCAATATCACATGATATTTGTTTTTCTGACTTAGTATGATAATCTCTAGGTCCATCCATGTTGCTGCAAATGGCATTATTTCATTCTTTTTTATGGCTGAGTAGTATTCCAGTGTGTGTGTGTATCTATCTATCTATCTATCTATCTATCTATCTATCTATCTATCTATCATCTATCTATCTATCTATCATCTATCTATCTATCTATATATCACGTCTTTATCCATTCACCTGTTGATGGACATTTAGGTTGTTTCCACGTCTTGGCTATTGTAAATAGTGCTGCAATGAACACTGGGGCACATCACCCTTTCAATTCATAACCTGTGTATTAGGACGCCTGTTTCTTCACATAACAAGATGAATTTCCAGGTATCACCAATGTCATGGATGGATGGGAAAATCCTTGACTCAGATGCTCACGTATTATCCCTCACTCTCTTGTTTCAATTTATACGGGCTGTACAAATAAAACAAAAACAACAAAAACATAAAGCGAAGTTGGCTCCCAAAAGGCCACCCTCAGCCTTGGGCCTCTTTTGCCTGGAAAGTTCTTTTGGTTTTGGGCAACTGTAGTGGCTACTGTGGTGTGGTGTCCAGATCCTTCTTCAGGATGGAGGCACTCATTCCCCTAGATTCTGGAGTGGTGACTGCTTCCTGCCGAGGCCCTTTCTGGGAACTGCCCTTGGTTGCAGATACCCGCCTTGCTCAAGGCGATACCTCCTCCCCGGGGGAGGCCACATCCAAAGACCAGCTGTGCGAGGGTGAAAGGCCTCAATTCAAGCCTTCTCTGCTGTCCCGTTCAAGTCCCAGAGCTCCCCATTGGTTGGCCGAGGCCTTCGCTGATGTTGCATCACCATTCAAATTCTCCCTCTGCTCAGTTCTGCGGCCCTCACTCCCTGGCAGGTGTTGGATTCCTTAGACTCCCTACACGCAAACCCGCATCTCAGAGTCTGTTTTCTGGGGAATCCAACCTATGTTAACCACCTTGACCCTTTTCAGCCTTTTGCTGCTCAGATTATTTTGAACATTTGAGATTATGTTTTGTATGGATGAAGTTTGCCACGGCCTTGGCTTGTGCTGGGTAGCTGGGATTCAGGGGTCAAGTGTGGTCATATTTCAGGTGCCCTCTGCCTGGACTTTGCTGGGTTTTAAGTCCAACCCATGACTTCCACTGAGCTCAAAGCTCTGGGCTCTGCCCCTGGGCTCTGCCCCTGGGCTCCAGTGATACTGCCTCCTCCTCCCTTTGTCTCTAATCTAGAGGTGACAGTGGCTTCCTGCTAACCTCTGGGCACCTCACTGCCACCTGGTTGGGTTTCAGCTTTACTATCACCTAAGTAACCAATTGTCTGCATTAAATTCCTTCTGTTATACATTCTTAAGTTGGTTTTTGTTTTCCTGGTTAGACTCTGACTCATACAATCATTTTTATTGTTCCCGTTGAGTTGGGGTCTGATTTAAAAAGGGAAGGATCTGTTGAGGAAAGCTGGTTTCATGACTGAATTATTCCTCAGAATTGCCAGCAAGCACCCTAGACCACCCCGCGCTTCTCCCCTGTCCCCAGCTCAGGGTTCCATCTCAGAAGGGCTCTTTTCTCCATGTTTGCCCTTTCCAGGGACTTGGGGTGACTTCATGTCTGCACCTTATTGAATTTTAGTTTGGCCAATGTATTGGGAAGAATTTGAATGATTGAGATGGAACAAGAGCTAGATTTATCCCACAGCCTAGAATGACGACCATGGCAGAATTTCCTAAAGGTGTTCGAGTATATTATGGCTGAAGCTTTAATAAGTGTTATGAAGGGCAAATGGTTTTGGGAGGCATTGGGTTAAACAGAATTGGGAGACTTCTTTACTCCAGGACTTTTCAGAGCCATCAAGGTGCTGGGGTCCTTTGTGAGTGTCCAAGAGAGGAACGTAGTCTGGAGTTTCCTAAGCTCATTTAACCTCAGAATCCCCTTTTTATGGAAACACAACCAATTAGACCCACTCTGGAAAACCTTGTCTATGACCCACACTTGAGTTTTTGATGGTCCATTTGTCCATGTGTTGGGTTGGAGCTAGCGCTGTCTTCAGAGGAGGAATATTGTCCTCTGGGTGGACAGGAGTGACCATCCATTTGGGTGCAAGTCCTGGTTTACCTGGTTCATGAGCTAGACGACATTTCTTATTTCCTTAGTATTTCGTCCATACGCAGACACAGGAGAAAGATGGTCCACATGTTCCAGTTATAATTAGGGAGCTGAAGCAGGACTTCTAGTGGGACCGAAAGGCGTAATGCATGGATTGTGCTTAGCGCAGTGCTTGGCGCTTGGGAAGGGCTCCGTGAATACTAAGCTGTCGTGAGCTCTCAGCTGCATGGGTCCTGTCTCTTTATGCGTCCTCACTGAGGTCAGTGAGGGTGCTAGAACTTACCGCCAGACTCAGTGGGTCCCACAGCTCCTTCCCATGGATTCTGAGATCTGGTCATTGCCTCAGGGATCCAGGCTGCATGGGAGCCTCCAGCAGCCTCTTGGATGGTTTGATTAAAGCCCACAATTCCTGCCCCCCTCAGACCTTATCCAGGCCTCACCTGCCCTCTCTCTGGGGGTCTGAGCTGCTCTCCAGTCCTGTCTTCTGGAGGCCCCCTCCTTATATATCCCCAAGTTGTTAGTTCTCTTCTGCCTGGCCCAACCCATTCAGTCTGGAAACCCCTGGAAACATTCCCCCAAATCTCACAAAAATCCCCTGCCCAGGCAGCTGGTGCCCTATCATCCAGCAGAAGTAAGAAGGTGGGAAGAAGTTGCTACAGGAGCATCTGGAAATATGAACCAACAGCAGCTCTCGCACCAGGGACCAAAAGCTCAGACTGATGAAAACAAAAGCATGTTTGTACCAAGGGGCTGGTGACCATGGTCACCTCCTGGCCAGGGAGCAGTGAGCTTCACAGAATGCTCCTTGCTCCAGCCTCCCCAGGGACAGGGCCCTCCTTGATGCCTGAGGAACTGACCTTTCCAAGAAGGGGGTAAGGGGGATGTGGGGCTGCAGCTGGGCCCCCAACCCCTTGCCCTCCTGCCCTCCCCAGCTTGAGCCAGAGCCAGAAGGACTGCTTCCAACAGTGACTCAGCCCTGTCCCCCGATGGCCTGACCACACTGCCAGGCAGGGCCTCTGCAGCTGGCTGAGTTTGCTTCCGCAGCTCTGGATTCACTGTCTGGTTTTTTGCCCCAACCTCCAGCATTTTATTTTGGGGGTTTTCAAAATTACAGACAAGTTGAAAGACTAGTCCAGTTATTATCCATAAATCCTCCATCTAGATCCAACATTTGTTAACCTTTTGCCATATTTGCTACATCTCTCTCTCTCTTTGGTTTAGTATTTGAAAATAAGTGGTAGACATCATGACACCTCACCCCTAAACACTTCTCATGCTTCTCCTGAGAATAAAGACATTCTTCTTCACATCTGCTGTACCATTATCACACATAAGAAGATCGACAGTAATTCCATAACATCAGTCAATTTCTAGTGCATACTCACATTTCCAATTATCCTAAAATGCTTCTTATGGTTGTTAAAAAATTTTTTTTGAACTAGAATACAGTCAAGGTATATGTTTTGCATTTGGCCTTTAAATATCTACAATAGTCCTCTTAGCTTTTTTTTTTTTTTTCTTATTACTACATTAACTTTTTGAAAAGTGGAGGCCAGTTTTCTTGGAGAAGATTCTAGATGCTAAATTTATCTGATTGTCTCCTCCTGGTGTCATTTAACTTGTTCCTCCTTCCGATGTTTACCCTGTAAACTGGAAGTCAGTCCAAGATGCTTAATTAGATTCAAATTAGATTCACAAGAATATGCCCCAGCTACACTTCATATTGCAACACATCAAAAATGCATCCTGGTTTCTTTGAATTTTTCTTGAAGTTTACTTTAAAAGAATGAAATAAGGTTTAGTGGTTGTGTATTATATGCAAAGTACTTTGCAGAGTTATCTTACCTAGACTCACAAAACAATTTTGAGGAGAGGAGATGGACATCCTTGTTTTACGCCAGAGGTGGTGGGGTGAAGAAAGAAGTGAACATTTGCTAGGCAACTATTGAGGGCCAGGCATGGAGCTGGGTATTTTCCATCTATTCTCTGTCACCCACTTCATGCAGGGGGCAGTTCTGAGAAGTTAAGTCCCTTGCCTAAGGTCATAAAAATCAATTAAATAGCAGAGTTAACGTAGATTTCTTATTCCCAAAAAGTCCTGGGTTCTTTGTGCCCAGCCATGCTGCCCCCTCTCCCTGGATCCTCCATCTTCAGGATTCTGCTCATCCAATGGATGAACTGCCTGGATTTAGCTGTGCTGGGCAAGTCCGGTGAGCCCATGTCCCCAGAAGGCCCTGTGGGGCTGGATGCTGGGATGGGCCTGTGAGGAAGATGCATTTGGTCAATGGCCATCTCTTTCAGTCTCCCTATGACATCACCAGGGCCAGGAAAGGCGCTGAGTGGGTGAGTGGGCACATCTTCTGCCTCTCCCAAGATTCCAAGCACAGATGGAACAAGGTGGGCAGTGAGGCCTGCGGAGGCCTCCTCATCCTGGGAATCCAAAGTACCAGGTCACAAACCCAGTCTAAGCAGAAGGCATTGGCGGAAACTGAGGCCCAAAGAGGGGCAGAAGCTTGCCTCAGGTCCCATAGTCAGTCGGAGGCACAGCCGGGAGTGGAGCAGAGGGGAGAGGCTGGACTCTTTGTCTAGTGGTCTTTTCAGTTTCCACTCTGTTGCCTCTACTATTTTTGTAATTCCTTCTTGGAGTAGAGAAGGAGCTGGAGAAGGGGTGCTAAGTGGAGAGGTGAGGGGGTGAAATGATGGAGGGAGAGAGACCAAGGTAACCAAGGGTGTTGGGTGTGTGTGTGCATGTGTGTAGGGAGCAGCCTCAAAGACATGCTTCCCTGACGTCATTGTGTCTCCCTCAGAAACCCTGGGACAACTCTTTCTATCCATCCCCATTGTCTTGATTAGATCTTCATCTTCTCACCTGGACTTTGACACCAGTCTCCTTAAGGGTCTCCAGCTCCAATTTTACCACTCTTAACCTATCCTATCTGCATCGTAGCCAGATTATCTTCTTTTTTTTTTTATTCGCCGTGCCGCCCAGCTTGCGGGATCTCAGTTTCCCGACCTTGAACCTGGGCTATGGCAGTGAAAGCCTGGAATCCTAACCACTAGGCCACCAGGGAACATTTTTTTTTCTACATCTTTATTGGTGTATAATTGCTTTACAATGGTGCGTTAGTTTCTGCTTTATAACAAAGTGAATCAGTTATACATATACATATATCCCCATATCTCTTCCCTCTTGTGTCTCCCTCCCTCCCACCCGCCCTATCCCACCCCTCCAGGTGGTCACAAAGCACCGAGCTGATCTCCCTGTGCTATGCGGCTGCTTCCCACTAGCTATCTGTTTTACATTTGGTAGTGTATATATGTCCATGCCACTCTCTCACTTTGTCCAAGCTTACCCTTCCCCCTCCCTGTGTCCCCAAGTCCATTCTCTAGTAGGTCTGTGTCTTTATTCCTGTCTTGCCCCTAGGTTCTTCATGAACTTTTTTTTTTTTAGATTCCATATATATGTGTTAGCATACGGTATTCGTTTTTCTCTTTCTGACTTACTTCACTCTGTATGACAGTCTCTAGGTCCATCCACCTCACTACAAATAGTTCAGTTTCATTTCTTCTTATGGCTGAGTAATATTCCATTGTATATATGTGCCACATCTTCTTTACCCATTCATCTGTCAATGGACACTTAGGTTGCTTCCATGTCCTGGCTATTGTAAATAGAGCTGCAATGAACATTGTGGTACATGACTCTTTTTGAATTACGGTTTTCTCAGGGTATATGCCCAGTAGTGGGATTGCTGGGTTGTATGGTAGTTCTATTTTTAGTTTTTTAAGAAACCTTCATACTGTTCTCCATAGTGGCTGTATCAATTTACCTTCCCACCAACAGTGCAAGAGGGTTCTCTTTTCTCCACACCCTCTCCAACATTTATTGTTTGTAGATTTTTTGATGATGGCCATTCTGACCGGTGTGAGGTGATAACTCATTGTAGTTTTTTGTTTTGTTGTTTTTTTTGTTTTTTTTATATATGGCCTTTATTATGTTGAGGTAGGTTCCCTCTATGCCCACTTTCTGGAGAGTTTTTATCATAAATGGGTGTTGAATTTTGTCAAAAGCTTTTTCTGCATCTATTGAGATGATCATATGGTTTTTATTCTTCAATTTGTTACTATGGTATATCACATTGATTGATTTGCATATGTTGAAGAATCCTTGCATCCCTGGGATAAATCCCACTTGATCATGGTGTATGATCCTTTTAATGTGTTGTTGGATTCTGTTTGCTAGTATTTTGTTGAGGATTTTTGCATCTATATTCATCAGTGATATTGGTCTGTAATTTTCTTTTTTTGTAGTATCTTTGTCTGCTTTTGGTATCAGGGTGATGGTGGCTTCATAGAATGAGTTTGGGAGTGTTCCTTCCTCTGCAATTTTCTGGAAGAGTTTGAGAAGGATGGGTGTTAGCTCTTCTCTAAATGTTTGATAGAAGTCACCTGTGAAGCCATCTGGTCCTGGACTTTTGTTTGTTGGAAGATTTTTAATCACAGTTTCAATTTCATTACTTGTGATTAGTCTGTTCATATTTTCTGTTGCTTCCTGGTTCAGTCTTGGAAGGTTATACCTTTCTAAGAATTTGTCCATTTCTTCCAGGTAGTCCATTTTATTGGCATAGAGTTGCTTGTAATAGTCTCTTAGGATGCTTTGTATTTCTGTGGTGTCTGTTGTAACTTCTCCTTTTTCATTTCTAATTTTATTGATTTGAGTCCTCTCCCTGTTTTTCTTGGTGAGTCTGGCTAATGGCTTATCAATTTTGTTTATCTTCTCAAAGAACCAGCTTTTAGTTTTATTGATCTTTGCTATTGTTTTCTTTGTTTCTATTTCATTTATTTCTGCTCTGATCTTTATGATTTCTTTCCTTCTGCTAACTTTGGGTTTTGTTTGTTCTTCTTTCTCTAGTTCCTTTAGGTGTAAGGTTAGATTGTTTACTTGAGATTTTTCTTTTTTCTTGAGGTAGGCTTGTATAGCTATAAACTTCCCTCTTAGAACTGCTTTTGCTGCATCCCATAGGTTTTGGATCATAGTGTTTTCATTGTCATTTGTCTCTAGGTATTTTTTGATTTCCTCTTTGATTTCTTCAGTGATCTCTTGGTTATTTAGTAACGTATCGTTTAGCTTCCATGTGTTTGTGTTTTTTACTTTTTTTCCCCCTGTAATTCATTTCTAATCTCATAGCATTGTGGTCAGAAAAGATGCTTGATATGATTTCAATTTTCTTAAATTTACTGAGGCTTGATTTGTGACACAGGATGTGATCTATCCTGGAGAATGTTCTGTGCGCACTTGAGAAGAAAGTGTAATCTGCTGTTTTTGGATGGAATGTCCTATAAATAACAATTAAATCTATCTATTGTGTCATTTAAAGCTTCTGTTTCCTTATTTATTTTCATTTTGGATGATCTGTCCATTGGTGTAAGTGAGGTGTTAAAGTCCCCCACTATTATTGTGTTACTGTCCATTTCCTCTTTTATAGCTGTTAGCAGTTGCCTTATGTATTGAGGTGCTCCAATGTTGGGTGCATATATATTTATAATTGTTATATCTTCTTCTTGGATTGATCCCTTGATCATTATGTAGTGTCCTTCCTTGTCTCTTGTAACATTCTTTATTTTAAAATCTATTTTACCTGATATAAGTATAGCTACTCCAGCTTTCTTTTGATTTCCATTTGCATGGAATATCTTATTCCATCCCCTCACTTTCAGTCTGCATGTGTCCCTAGGTCTGAAGTGGGTCTCTTGTAGACAGCATATATATGGATCTTGTTTTTGTATCCATTCAGCAAGCCTGTGTCTTTTGGTTGGAGCATTTAATCCATTCACGTTTAAGGTAATTATCAATATGTACGTCCCTATGACCATTTTCTTAATTGTTTTGGGTTTGTTTTGGTAGGTCTTTTCCTTCTCTTGTGTTTCCTGCCTAGAGAAATTCCTTTAGCATCTGTTGTAAAGCTGGTTTGGTGGTGCTGAATTCTCTTAACTTTTGCTTGTCTGTAAAGGTTTTAATTTTCCCTCAAATCTGAATGAGATCCTTGCTGGGTAGAGTAATCCTGGTTTTAGGTATTGCCTTTTCATCACTTTAAATATGTCCTGGCAGTCCCTTCTAGCTTGCAGAGTTTCTCCTGAAAGATCAGCTGTTAACATTATGGGCATTCCCTTGTAATGTTGCTTTTCCGTTTCTGCTTTTAATATTTTTTCTTTGTATTTAATTTTTGATAGTTTGATTAATATGTGTCTTGGTGTGTTTCTCCTTGGATTTATCCTGTATGGGACTCTCTGCACTTCCTGGACTTGACTGACTATTTCCTTTCCTATGTTAGGGAAGTTTTCAACTATAATCTCTTCAAATATTTTCTCAGTCTCTTTCTTTTTCTCTTCTTCTTCTGGGACCCCTATAATTCGAATGTTGGTGTTTTTAATGTTGTCCCAGAGGTCTCTGAGACTGTCCTCAATTCTTTTCATTCTTTTTTCTTTATTCTGGTCTGCTGTAGTTTTTTCCACTATTTTATCTTCCAGGTCACTTATCCGTTCTTCTGCCTCAGTTATTCTGCTATTGATTCCATCTAGAGAATTTTAAATTTCATTTATTGTATTGTTCATCACTGTTTGTTTGCTCTGTGGTTCTCCCAGGTCCTCTTAAACATTTCTTGTATTTTCTCCATTCTATTTCCAAGATTTTGGATCATGTTTACTATCATTACTCTGAATTCTTTTTCAGGTAGACTGTCTATTTCCTCTTCATTTGTTTGGTCTAGTAGGTTTTTACCTTGCTCCTTCATCTGCTGCATATTTCTCTGTCTTCTCATTTTGTTTAACTTACTATGTTTGGAGTCTCCTTTTCGCAGGCTGCAGGTTCATAGTTCCCATTGTTTTTGGTGTCTGCTCCCAGTGGGTGAGGTTTGTTCAGTGGCTTGTGTAGGCTTTCTGCCTGTGTTCTGGTGGGTGGGGCTGGATCTTGTCTTTCTGGTGGGCAGGGCCGCGTCTGGTGGTGTGTTTTGGGGTGTCTGTGGACTTAGTATGATTTTAGGCAGCCTCTCTGCTAATGTGTGGGGTTGTGTTCCTGTCTTGTTATTTGATTGGCATGTGGTGTCCAGCATTGGAGCTTGCTGGTCATTGAGTGGAGCTGGGTCTTAGCGTTGAGACGGAGATCTCTGGGAGAGCTCTTGTCGATTGATATTACTTGGGGCCGGCAGGTCTCTGGTGGTCCAATGTCCTGAACTCGGCTCTCCCACCTCGGAGGCTCAGGTCTGACAGCTGGCCAGAGCACCAAGGTCCTGTCAGCCGCACGGCAGTGAATGTGGCGGCCTCCATTAAAGTCAGATTATGAGGGTCTACAATAGCTGCTCAGCTAGAACAGGCTGACTTGGGAGCAATTTGTCTACTAGGCTGTCTCCAGCAGCCGGTGGCTAAAAGAGTAGGTCTCCGCATGTGCTGCCAGAATCTTAAACGTTTATATAGAAGTCTTCACTGAGTTCAGTCATGGATTCGGTACAGATGGTCTCAAGAGCACCTTACTCTCTCAAGGTTGTGTGCTTGAAACAGTTCCTAAGCCTGAGGGTCTACAAGCTGCAGGAAGATGAGACCGCCCGGGGCAGCTTGCAAGCCGTGATTCTTGCCGCAAACCCTGCCGCTGCCCCCAATATTCAAGCCCTTTACAAACGTCTTGCATATGCTTTACACATCTGCTTGCATCACCTTTGCTAGTGTCCCACTCACCAAGGCAAGTCATATGACCACACCCAGATGCAATGGGGAGATTGGGGTAAAGAAAGAGACTCCACCTCTTTATGGGAAGGGGCAAAGTGTCATCCTTTTTGCAGTCTACCACAACCTCACATGATTCCCAGTGTCCTCAGGATAAAACCCAAACCCTTTAGCTCGCTCCCTATGCCCTCCGTGATCTGTTCCCAAATTGCCTTCCCATTACGTACCCCACACAAATCTCGTGTTGTAGTTATTCCAGAGTCTCACTATTTTCAGAGCACCTTTTCTCTGCTAAGCTTTTGCCTGTGCTGTTCCCTCTGTCAGGATGCCTTCTCTATTACCCACCCCTCACCCGACCCAGCCTCATGCCCAATCATTCTTCAAGGTCCAGCTCCAATGCTACCTTTTTCTAGAAGCCTTTTTTGCCTCATCTCCATTCATCCTCTCTTGCAGATCTCAGAGCCCTTGCTTGCATCTCTGTGGCATCACATCCTTCCTGTTGTCTGGGAGCTTAAGCTGTGCTCACGGCTGGTAGAGTGAGGGGCTCAGGGTCAGGCTGTCTAGGTTGAAATCCCAGGTCCCAACCCCTTCACTTACTGTGTGACCTTGTGCATGCCACTTTGCTGCTCTAAGCTTTAGTTTCCTCATTTATAAGAAAAGGGGATAATAGTGGTCCTGACTTCATAAGGCTGTTTTATGGATCCAATGAAGCTCGCATGAAGTGCTTGGCAGGGTGAACATGTAAGCACATGTGAACAGAGACTATGTTGGTTAACTCTCCTCCCTACACCCAGCACATGACTTGACACAGAGCAGGTGGGGGAGATCCTGGCAATCATTTTTGTGAATTGATGTCTCCCCCAAATAACAAAGGGCTCCTGCAGATGCAGCAGACATGGAGTTTGCCTGTATTTGGTCGTTTCTGTAGCACCCTTTTGTGTGGGATAGGCTTAGCTGGGCCCACAGCCAGCCCTGAAGTGGATGCTAATAATATCATTATATGCTGAATAATTAACTGTCATTTAAATATTCATATGTTGTTGGGGGTAAGGCCTTTTATCAGCATCTGGGGATGTGTCGGCAGAGGAAGGAGATGGATGTCAGCAAGTCTGACTTTGCCTGTGAAGGGCGACCCGGGGTCCAGAGAGAGCTGTTGGAGTGGCCACCAGATAGTCAGCTAATATATAACTGCAATATCCCCACGTGATAAACTGCAATATCATAAACGTTTGATGCATATGAGCAAGCCTAAAACAATATTGGAAGCATTAATTTCATTTGACGAATGCTTATCTATATTTTATTCGGTTCTGTCTTTAAAGAAGTCCCTCTTCCTTTCCTGCTAAGGGAGTGGGGCCAGAGACCTGCAGATGGGCTAGAGTAGAGGGGGCAGGGGTTCTTACCTGTTTTCTGCACCTGGAGCTGCAGGTACGGGTGTAGGCCATGTGTGGTGGGCTGTCCCTGAGCCTTGGAGCCTTACCTTGGGGGTTCTGCTTCTGGCTCTTTGGAAGAAGAACTCAGGCTGTCTGTTGGGGTCAGGGGAGAGGGGTATGGGCATCTAGGTCCTGGCCAGGTGGGCTGAAGCTGCTGTAGATTCCCCATTTGTTTCTTCTAGGGATGGTCCTAGAGGGGTCCCTGCAGGGGGAGATTTGGGAAGGCAGGAACTGTGACAAGGCGACTATCCCACAGTGGGGAAGGGAGGGGAAAGAGGAGAAAGGGGAGAAAGGAATTTGAGGGAGAAGGACAAAAGGTTGGAGGAGGATGGAGAGGAGAAGGAAGAAGAGGAAAGGTAAGAAGCAGCTGAGGGAGCCTGAAGCGCTGGTGACAGGATGAGCTCTGGCTACCCTGGAGGGAGGGAGACAGCCTGGAGTAGTGATTAAGAGCAAGGGTTCTGGAATTAGACAGTCCTGGGCTTGAATTCTGGCTGTGCCTCTAATTAGATATGTGACCATGGGGAAGGTGCTCACTATCTACAAATTGTAGTTTCCCATTTGTAAAATGGGAAAAATACTAGTACTCAACTGATATACCACTTGTCTATTTCTGCACAAATTCTAACAAATTACCACAAACTTAGTGTCTTTAAACAACATACGTTTCTCAGTTTCTGTGGGTTAGGGGTTCAGGCATGGCTTAGTTGGAATGTCTTCTGAGGGTCTCACAGGCTACAATCAAGGTGTCAGTGGAATGTGTTCTCATCTGGAGGCTTGACTGCAGAAGAGTCTGTTTCCAAGCTTACACAGATTGTTGGCACAATTCACTTTCTTGCTGCTGTAGGACTGGAGGCCCTGACTACTCGCTTGTTGTCTGCTAGAGGTGGCCCTCAGTTCCTAGATGTGGCCCCAGCTCCTTGTCATGTGGGCTTCTCCCACATGGTCATCTACTTCATCAAACCTGCAGAGAGAGCCTCTATCTCCGGCCTGCAAAGGTGGAGTCTTATACAGATCTTCCTCAACTTATGGTGGGGTTATGTCCTGATAAACCCATCTTAAGTTGAAAATATCTGAAGTTGAAAATGCATTTAATACACCTAACTTATCAAACATCATCACTTAGCCTAGCTTACCTTAAACATGCTCAGAACACTTCCATTAGCCTACAGTTGGGCAAAATCATCTAACACAAAGCCTATTTTACAATAAAGTGTTAAGTGTCTCATAATTTATTGAATACTGTACTGAAAGGGAAAAAGAGAATGGTTGTCTGGGTACAGAATGGTTGTAAGTGTATCAGTTGTTTACCCTTCTGATTGTGTGGCTGACCAGGAGATGCAGCTCACTGCCACTGCCCAGCATCAGGAGAGAGTAATGTACCATGTATTGCCAGCCTGGGGAAAGATCAAAATTTAAAATTCGAAGTAAGGTTTCTACTGAATGTGTATTGCTTTCACACCATCGTAAAGTCAAAAAATCATGAGTTGAATCATCGTAAGTTGAGGACTGTCTGTATAATATAACGTATAATGTATATGTTATAATGTAACGTATAATGTAATGTATTATATGGGAGTGGCAGTGCATCATCTTTGCCATACTCTATTGGTTAGAAGCAAGTCCCAGGTCTGCCCACACTGGTGGGAGGGGATTGCATGAGGGCATGAACCAGGACGTGGGGATCACCTTCGAGTCTGTCCAACATACCTGACAATGACAGCCTGCATCTACACAGTGCCAGGCACTGTTCTAAGTGCTTTTCATGAACTCTCTCTTTTGACCTTCCGAACAACACCATGATGTGCTATAATTATCACCCCTGTACTGAGGAAGGAATGACAGCACAAGAGGCAAAGTTACAGCTATATAGTTAGTAGCAGGTGGAGTTTGCTTGAGAACCATGTACTCTGGATCCAGGCGCCAGACTTTTAGCTGCTATGAGATCTAGTCTCACAGGGCTGCTTGTGAAGATGCTGAGTACAGGTCCTGGTACAAAGCCTGATAAACATGACCTCAAAATAACTCACTGGTGGCTCGGCCTCCTTTGGCAGTCTCTGTTTGCACTCTGCACCCACGTGGAGGCCAGATCCACAAACACTTCACATCCCCAGGATAACCCAACCCAAGTCCCAGAGAACAGGACACAAAATGGGGAGGCAGAGGGATGACATTGGGTGTGTTTCCTTCACCTAAATCACTCCCATCCCAAAGCTATTGATCTCTTGGGCCTCAGCTTAAAAGTCACTTATTTCCTATTGCTGCTGTAATAAATTACCACAAATTTAGTAGCTTAAACAACACAAATTTATTATCTTACAGTTCTGGGGGTCAGAAGTCCGAGATGGGTCTTACTGTGCCATAATCAAGGTGTTGGCAGGGCTGTGTTTCCTTCTAGAGGATCTAGGGAGAATGTTTTTTTTTTTTTTTTTTGTCTTTTCCAGTTTCTAGAGGCCACCTGCATTCCTTGGCTTGTGGCCCCTTCCTCCATCTTCAAAGTCAGTCCAGTCTTTCTCACATCCCATCACTGTGACATTGACTCTTCTTCTGCCTCTTGATTCCACTATTAAGGACACTTGTGATGATACTGGGCCCTCCCAGATAACCCAGAATAATCTCCCTGCTTTAAAGTCAGCTGATTTGCAAACTTAATTCCATCTGCAACCTAAGTTCCCCATTTGCCATATAACATATTCACAGTTTAAGGGATTAGTTATGGACTGAATGTTTGTGTCCCCCCACCCCCCAAATTCATATGTTGACATCTACTTCCCTGTCCCTCTGTGCAATGGTATTCAGAAGTGGATTCAGAGGTGGGGCCTTTGGGAGGTAATTAGGATTCGATGAGGTCATGAGGGTGGAGCCCTCGTGAATGGGATTAGTGCCCTTATAAAAAAGACCCCAGAGAGCTCCCTCAGCCCTTCTGCCAAGTGAGGACACAGTGACATGATGGCTGTCTACAAACCTGGAAAGGGGCCCTCACCAGACAGTGACTCTGCCAGCACCTTGATCTTGGATTTCCTAACCTCCAGAACTGAGAAATATGTTTCTGTAGCTCAAGCCACTCAGTTTATGATAACTTGTTATAGGAGTCCTCCTCTGCCCACCACACTTCCATGGGGGTTCGGGTTGGGTGCTGTGCCTGGTGTTCCTGTGACATCCTTTACTTCTCCATCACCACTCTTCGCCCTCTTCCAGGGGTCTCAAACTCAACGTGCCCTTAGGGGCCAGGAGCTAAAGTAAAGGAATTCTCTGAGTGTAAGATAATAAGGTGTGATGGCAAAGAAAAATCTGTTTCCAGTTGAGAAGTTTTAAAACACTGTGCTGACCACATAAAACCTTCAGCCTGCAGATTGCCAGCGTGCTCTTTGGGGTCCTGTTAGACTGTGAGAACCCCATGATCAGAGCCGGGCTGCAGGGAGGCTAGCACCGCAGTGAGAGGAGAGGGATGGTCCTGGGCAGCCCAGTCAGGAAAGGCTCTCCTTCCTCTGGGCTGAAGCAGCCTGTGCTGTGGCATATGGCAGCTCCCGCCCTTCCCCCGGGGCTCTCCTAGCCAGGTGCACGCACAGGGTACAACCCGCACGCTGTCCATGGTCCTGTCCCCGGAACCTCATACAGCGCGTGACCCATAGCACAAATGTGGACTAGATATTTGTGGATGCGTAATTGAATGAAATCTACTGCCTTCTCACTCACTCTCTACCCTGTTCAGGGATATGTGATCTCTTTCCAAAGAGTTCAGCTTCTCTTGACAGGCACCAGCCGTGGCCAAATCACGTGCATCAATCACGGGCTTCCGTGACTTGGAACCCAAGGTCTTTGCACCTTTGTGGGAAATCACCATGGCCTGTGACTGAAAGGCTGGGGCCAGGGGCTGGCACACGCAGGGGGTTCCAGTCTGCCTTTGCTGCTGCCCCACTTGCCTCCTTCCTGCTCTCTCCCCTCTTCACATTCGAGATTCCCTGGAGGTCGGGCCTGGTGTAATTACAGGGTATCTGCTGCCTCCCTATAAATCTAATAGACTTTTTGGCCTTGTCAGATTAAAACTTACCTATCAACCCGCCACAGTCCTCTACATCTCCCTAAATCTGTACTTGGGAGAGAATTTATGGCCAGGAATTGCATTTTGCAAAATGATTAAAGTTGCCAAACAGCCATAAAAAGTTGCAGGAGGAGATATGGTTTTTTTGAAAGTCTGCTTAATTTATAAGGGGTGGAAGGTTTATTGTCATTTAGAGTCCACAGCGAGGCAGTGATGGAGCGTTCCGCAGCAGCTGTGCACAGCTGCTCTCGCTTTATGCCTTTTACATGTTTTTAAATTGCCCTGCTTGAATCCGGCCTTCTGCAGTAGCAGAAACGCCCCAGTGGCCCAGTTTGCAGGAGAGAGGCTGGCCCCCCGACTTCTGATGCTCAGCCCCACTCATCCCTGCTCCCCATCACCCCATCCAGGCTCACCTTCCGGAAGCATTTCTAGCTGATCTTGCTTCATCCCATCCCACAGTCCTCCGCTGCCCCCCTGAAACATTAACACATACTCACATGGGTAAAGGCTTTTAAGTTTATAGGCGATTTCACGTGTAGTATCTTAGTACTTATCACCCCAGATTAAATGATTAAATGAGATAAGGCACATAAAGCTCTAAACACAAGGCTGCTGCCTAGTGAGCTAATAAATAGAATTAGGGCTTCCATTTACTGACCACTTACGAGGTGCCAGGACCTCTGCTCTGAGCTTCACATGCAGTAATTCACATAATCTTTGCTGCCACTCCATGAGGTAGCTGTGAGTTGCATCTATGTTTAGGAAGCTTAAAGAACTGAAGCCCAAGGTCATGCAGTGAATGCTCAATGAATATTCACTATTATTTTTTAATACTATTCAGGCAGGAGCCTTACCTGTTTTTGCTCCCAGCTTGGCACATAGTAGGTGTTGAATAAATATAGCGGAATGCAAGCACGCATGTGCTAGAGTGTCCTCATGGCTAGTCTGATGCCTCTGCCCGCCATGAACACAAAGATCAGAGTCTGTTCACAGTATGTCTGACCCTAGTACCGAGCCCAGTGCTAGGCACACAGAGGTGTTCTTCACATACTTGAAGAATGATGGAATAAATGTAAACCTACCACAACCCCGTGAGGAAGGTATTTGGAGTTCCAACTTGCAGAGGAAGATTGGAAGCTGAAAAGGAGTTTGACACCTACTCAAATCACACTGATAGTGGCAGAGCCAGGGCTTCAGATTCCAAGTCCAAGTCTGGCAGGTTTTTGTTTTGTTTTGTTTTTTTAACCACAGCCCAGCTGCCCACCTATTAGGCATCTGGGGTAGATTCAGAAAATTTTTGTCTTCCTCATTATCATATCTAGTATTTATTAAAAGCCTATGACTCACCAGCTACAGACACCATGCCAAATAATCCTCCCAACACACTTGCAAGATATATCTTATTTCTCCAGTTTTATAGATGTGGAAACTGAGGCTCAAAGAGGTTGGGCAGCAATTGGCTGAGCTGAAACTTGAGCCCTGGTGTGTGTGTGATTCCAGAGGCAGGCAATCAAGATACAGGATGATAATAGCTCTACTGAGAGAAGCTCTTCAAATCCAGCCTGGCAGGGGGCAGGGGAGCGGCAGGGAGGCTCCCTAGAGGAGGGGATTTCTAAGCTGACATTTGGAGAATGAGAAGGGATTTGCCAGGTAAACCATGGGGAATCATGTTCCAGGGAGAGGGAACAGCATGGCGGCAAGAAAGGGCAAGGCTGGTTAGAGGACGTGAACCTTTCAGTCTGGCTGGTCCTGAATTCTCTCGGGCCTCAGACAGTTCAGACCTCACTCCCCTCACTGGGTTGTAGAGATGTTCATGGTGGGGGAGGGGCCAGTAGGCTGTGTGCCAGGTGATCCCCAAGGTCTCCATCAGCTTCACCCACATTCCCTCCTCTCTGTCTCAGGGTCAAGCCCACTCCCCTCCTTTGAGCATCAGGGAAGTGGGGATCTGCCTGCTGGCCTGTGATGGATGAATCAGGTCCCACTTGGATTTGATCCAGTTGCTCTCAAACTTGCCTCTGTCCCGCCATCCGTCTTCTAGGGCTTCCTCCCTTCCTCCCCACAGCTTGGGCACGGGGGTGAAAGAGCCTCCTCTTCTGCTTTCCTTGCCTCTCAGATGTCCCCAGCTTTGGAGCCCAAAGACTTCTCCAGGCTCTTTACTCACTCATTCAACAAATATGTTTTGAGTACCTGGTATGTTTTGGATACTGTTCCAGGGGCTCGGAACACAGCAGTGAACACAGCAGACCAGGCCATTGTCCTCCTGGAGGGGACCAGGAACCAGTGGATAAACAAGAGGATTTTAGGGGGTGACATGTGCCTTGATATCAGTAAAGCAAGTTGGTGTGACAGGAAGTGACTGAGGGCATGGGGTATGTGTGTGTGTGTGTGTGTGTGTGTGTGTACTGCTTGGTTAGCATATAAGGGACTTCTGAACCAAGACTTGAATGAGAAGTCTATTGAAGGAAGATCTGGAGGAAGAACACCTCATATCAAGGGAGAAGGAAGTGCCAAGGCTCAGCGGTAGCAATGAACTGTACCAACTCAAGGAATGGAAGTGAGGCTGGAGCTTGGGGAGTGAGGGGCAGAGTGGTGGGTGACCAGGGGGAGAGGTGGGCAAGGGTCAGATCATGCAGAGGCTTGTAGGCCACGGTCAGACTTTAGATTTTATCCTAAGTGCAATGGGAAGTTCTTGGGGGGTTGGATCAGGGGAGAAACATGGTCCCATTGACATTTGTAGAGGTTCACTCTCCCTTCCATGTTGAGAACAGGAAGTAGATTCCCAAGACAGCCACAAATCCTAACCCACACCAAACTCTTCTCCAGATATACTGTACACCGTTGTGCCTCTAGGTCTTCGCACCTGCAAATCCTTCTGCCAGGAATGCCTTTCCCTTTACTTCTAGAAAGCATTCCGATTCACTCTTCCGGACTCAGCTCCCAGACACATTCCCCGGGGTTCCCTCCCCCTTCCCGGCAGGCAGGGTGAGTTCAAGTTCTCATTGCCTTTCCCTACTTCCAGCCTGAGCAGAAACCCTAATGCCTGTTTCCGGGTCCCTCTCCTGGCTGGACAAGGAGCTCCTCAAGCACAGGACCGTGGCTGCCTTAGCTCTGAGAGCCAGGGCCCTGCACCAGGCCGGCCCAGGTTGCCTGGCTGACAGATGCTTTCTGGTTGATAACAACTCCCTGAGCATCCCGTCACTGGCAAAAGCACTAGATGGGCAAGCACCCTTTGTTTAAACAGATAATAAGATGAGAAGTATGGTAACATACTATTTACCGTAACATTCACATTAAATCTATACTTAGATTTTGACATCTGAAGGTTAAGTTTCTAAGTATTTACTAAAAACAGCAATAGTCTGTGATCATCAACATGTGAATAGCTCTCTCTCTCTCAAGGACTGTTCTCTTGTTACCTTGAGACCATCAATGTTTGTTAAAGAAGAATACATTTTAAAAAATACTTCTTGGGGGCTTCCCTGGTGGCGCAGTGGTTGAGAATCTGCCTGCTAATGCAGGGGACACGGGTTCGAGCCCTGGTCTGGGAAGATCCCACATGCCACGGAGCAGCTGGGCCCGTGAGCCACAACTACTGAGCCTGCGCGTCTGGAGCCTGTGCCCCGCAACGGGAGGGGCCGCGATAGTGAAAGGCCCGCGCACCGCAATGAAGAGCGGTCCCCGCACCGCGATGAAGAGTGGCCCCCACTTGCCGCAACTAGAGAAAACCCTCGCACGAACCGAAGACCCAGCACAGCCAAAAATAAATAAATAAATAAAAATAAAAGTAGCTATAAAATTAAAAAAAAAAATGGCAAAAAAAAAAAAAAATACTTCTTGTAAATACTTGAGTTAGAAAGAAGACATTTGTTAGAATACTTCCAGTCAATACTTGGTTGTAAACCTTTATTTTTCACTTAACACCACATAGGCTGCCTGATTTGGTTCTAATTAACCTATGGGTATAGAAGAACTATGCGTTTCCTTATTAAGCTAGGAATGTATTTAAAAGCTGTCTCCCTCTAACAACTCCCTCCACCAAACTCAGCTGCTTCTCTTCCCACCACGTGGAGCAGGTAGACTGGGCTGAGGCCTGTGGGTTTCCCTGCAGGGGGCATCTAGCTCCCCTCCCCTTCCCCCTAGCCCACCCTGGGCACTGAGCTGCCTGCACACCCACAGTCTCCAGGAAGTGCCCGTGGGCACGGCGCAAATTGGACTAAGTGCACAAGACCTGGCACCCTCCTGGTAAATGCTAAAAGCCACGTGCCAAATCTGCATACTTGATCACTGTGATGGCCAGTTTTGAGATGTGGGGAAACAAGTGGTTAACTGAAATGTACAGTTGTCACTGATGATTGGGTGAAGATGCTAAGTCCCTGGACAAGTTATTTAGTTGCTTTGAGCCTCAGTTTTCTCATCTGTGAAATGGGAATCATAATATATGTAAGGCGGTTCGCCAAAGCCCGGTGGCCCTATTTGATTGCTGATTGCCTTCATCCTACCTTGGCCTTGTTCCTTGTTTCACTCTTTCAGGTTGAAGGCATCCTGGCAGGTGGTTCCGTGTGATGGGGTGCCAGGTGGTGACCTGTCTTAGAGAATGATGTTAAATTTTACTACTCACTGCCTCTCTTGTAATAGTCATTTAGTCCACAAATAGTGACTGGGCACCTACCGTGTGCAAATACTGTGCCAGGCACTGGGGATACAGTGGAAAAAGACAGACAAGTCCCCACACCCATGGAGCCTGCATTCTAGCAGGAGAAGCAGGGAAGTTTTAAAGCAGCTGTTGTTTGTGAGGTTGAGGAAGTCCACTTCCAGGCCCATTGGTTTTAGAAGCCCATTCCTGAAAGTTGCTGCTCATTTTCAAGTCTGAACCTTTCAAGTCTCTGGGAGAATTAATGGCGATGAAGTCTGCATAGCGTCTGGTGTAGCGCTGGGTGCATCCAGGGTGCTCTGTAAGTTGGAGACCCCTTTCTTTCTCCAGACACAGATCTATCTGTGTCCCTCTTCCTGTATCTCCCTCCTTGCCCTGATTTTCAGGCAAAGCAAGATATGAGAGGTGATTTTTGTGCTCAGGGCTGAAGGTGAGCCATTAAAAAAAATTTCTTTTTTAGAGCGGTTTTAGGTTCACAGCAAAATTAAGAGGATGGTGCAGAGATTTCCCATACACCCCACCCCTACACAAGCATAGCCGCCCTCATTATCAACATCCCCCCCGCCCCAGAGTGGTACCTTTGTTACAATTGATGAACCTGCATTGACACATCATAGTCACTGACGGTCCATAGTTCCCATTAGGGTTTATTCTTGGTGTTGCACATTCTATGGGTTTGGGCAAATGTATGATGACATGTATCCATCATTACAGGATCATATGGAGCATTTTCCTGCCCTGAAACTCTCCTGTAGGTGAGCTATTTCTTTAGGTTCAGGGAGGTGGTGTAGGAGGAGGACGGGAAATACGTGGAGCCCTTGGGGTCAGGGGACAGCGTGCCTGTGCCTCCGTCCTGGCTGCCAACACCGAAGCGGAGGATGGCAGAGCCAGCCTGGAGTCTCCTTAAAAGCAAAAGCACCAGGAGGAAGACATGCAAAGACCAGAGTGAGAGAGCACTAAGCCAGGCAGAGCAAGAAACAGCGAAAACATTTACACCCATTTTGCAAAGTCCCACCGAAGAGCCATGGCATCTCAGTGGACTCCAGCCAAGGGACTGTCCTGGAACCCACAAGACCCGAGCTTGAAACCCCCAACCAGCCAAGTGGAGGATGGCATTGTCATCCATTGTAAAAATCAATGGTTCCTTTGCTAAGTGGTCAATATTTATTTGGCTTTAGCATTGTTTAATTCAATGCATCAATTAAAGATAGTGTAATGTCTGCTCTGGTCTGCAGCCCCGGCTTCTGTGTGTCGTTACCTCATCTGTTTGAGATCACTCACGTCCTTACGTCTCTGCTCCTTTGTCCTCTTGCATAACTCAAGGACAGGAGTAATTGACGTGAAACTTTTAAAAATTAATTTCGCTGCATATGCCACTGAGGGGGAGCGCAAGTCCTCCCAGCCATTTATAACGTCACGGTGATTGGTCCTGACAAAACAATACCTTAAAAACTCACCAAAGTAAATTATGGCCTGGGCAAATGGCTGCTCCGCGGCAGGGCCGGAGGCTTGGAGGGGAGCCAGGCAAAAACAAAGTAATGTGCTTTTGATATTAATAACAGAGATGATATTGATCTGCAAGCTAGTGTCACTTTTCCACTCTGGCGAGGAGATTGCTCCCGGCATTTAGTCCACTGAAAGCCACTTTCCATGCAGGCCATTTAATTTTGTGAGTCTTTAATTATGTGAAATGTAGTCTAGTTAAAGGGCCAGGTCCCAGTTTTGCCGGGTGGAGACGTGGGCTGTGATTCAGGAAGCTGTCAGAAATGAATATAACTCAATTCTTAGATCTGCAAATGCAGTTGTCTTTCTAAATGTTTATTTCATCCCTGTGCTTCTCTGGCCTGGTGCCACCGTGCATCAGGACAGACACAGCCTCTGATTACAGGACCACATTTTTCAAGGGACCTGAAGTTAATGTGCCTGTTTCCTACATAATAAAAGTCATAACTCACAGGAGCTGCCGACGCCTCTCTCCTGAAAGGGGGCCTGGACAGACTGCAGGACTGTGCAGCCCAGCCCAGCAAGCCGCCTGTCCTGTGCCTGGCCCGATTTTGGACAGTCGGTCTCTGGGTGGAGCTGCGATGGACCGCATTGGAGTGCAAGTCAGACCACAGGCCTGTGTGTGGGTCAGATTACGTATCAGATCATGCATAGATTCGCGAGACAGATGGAGGAGAAACCCACATATCAGACCAGAGAAGTCCATAACGGCTGCTTTCAGATTTAGGAAATATGTTATGATAGCTCTATGCCTTGTGTTTATCTGCATACCCTTCCTCTGGTTAAGATGGGTCAAGTCTCTTTCTGCCTCTCTCTTATACACACATAGCCATCCCTTTATATGTCTGTCTTCTCCTCCAAAGGCACCCTTTCATATATGCATATACATGCAGGTATGCTTACTCACACACACACGCACGCACACACACACACACACACACACACACACACACACATACGCCCAGAGCTCCAGAATCTCTCTTGAACTCTGCTTTACACTTGAGAGGGGTCAGTGGAGAAGAGCAGTCTCATATCCAGAACTCAGCTCTCTGACAACTCCATCTTTCCAGAACACAGTCAAGGATCAGGAGCTCAGAGAATCAGACCCACAAAGACAAAATTCCACAGAATCTACATACTTGACTCACAGGAGAATGCATCAGAACCTCACTCACAGCTCCTTTCTCTTACTATACAAATAGTTTTGATGGTCCCTATTCTTGTTTGTCCAGCCTACAGAAGATTTAGACGTAGAAAGAGGAGGGAGAGAGAGGCTTCTAGAAGTAAAAGCACCCAGAGCAGCAGGAAATCACAGCTGAAAGTGTGTGACACTTTCAAAAAGCAGACAAAAAAATAACTCAACACAGTGAGATTTTTCAAAATTAATTCTATAGCATAAAACGGGGAAAGAGGTGGACACTCAAATATATTTAGGAAATGCTGGGTTAAATAAAGCCAGACAGGTTTCTTGGCTGTAGGAGATTTCAGTGCCCTTAATATGCTAATATGCACCATGCACCCCTAAGGGCAGCAGGGATAGATTCAGTTTTTCCCAAACTTATTTACCCATGAATATCTTTCTCTCCCCTAACCCCTATCCCAGAGGATTTTGAGAGGTTAGTATTCAACTGAACACACTCTGGGATATACTGATGCACCACGATTAATTGTACTAGCGACCTTAGTGATGGCCATCTGTTTTTTTTGGTGTTTAGTAGCCATTGATTCTCCTTGCAGAAACAGCCATTTGGAAATCCATCCCTCCCCCGTTTTTTAGTCCATGTGATTTAGTTGGAGTCTATTCCTCAGCTCCAGGGGTGGGCCCGTAACCCATGCTAAGCCACTCAGAACATTGCGTCTCCCTGGCCACCACGATAGGTTTGAGGACAGGCACATAGTCTGATCAGAGCTACTGAGACACTACGGGACTTTGCAGGGAATTCTGGACAAGAGACATTGGACTCAAAGGCAGAGAATGTGAGGCTTGGAGCTGTGGCAACCATTTTGCCAACACCACCACCTGGAGCCCAAGAAGAAGTCAACATGGAAGAGATCAGGGCCAAGAGGCAGATAAAAGCAAGGTTTGTCTTTTGAAAAGATCAGTCTGGGTGTTGTGCGGAAATTGGATTAGAAGAGGAGTCCAGCCTGGAGACCAGTGAGTAAGCAAGTATTGGAAAGAGATGAGAGTTGCTTGGGTTAGAGAGAAGGCAGTAGGGAGGATGAAGGCTATTTAGGAGGTAATATTCACTTGGAGAGTGATTGGTGGGGATGAAGAAGAGAGAGGGAGAAAGGATGGCTCCCAGATTTCTGGCTTGCAAAACTGGATGGATGGTGGTGATCTCTGAAAGAGGACCAGCTTATTTTGGTGGAACAGGGTGGGAAGAAGATCATGAGTTCATTTTGGTTATATTAGAGCTCATGGGTGGTTGAGAAATCTGAGTGGAAATGTTGAGTAGGATACTGCCTATAAGGTCAGAGGACAGCCTTGGGTTGGAGATATATATTGGGGAGACACTGGCTCATGGAGGGTAATGAGTGACCAGTGGCCATATCACTCAAACCCATGTTTGGGACAGGAGGATAAAACTTCAGTGGAAGCTGGAAAAGCAGCCTCAGAGAGGTTGAAGGAAAAGAATGTTTAAGGAAGGAAGGAATGGTCAACTTACTAAGAGGTTAAGTAAGAAGACGGGAAGATGCCCTTCAGAGTTAGAGAGAAGGAGATCTTTGATATCTTTAGCCAGAGCTGTTTGGGTGGAGTAAAGGGGCAGAGGTCAGACTAGTGGGTGGAGGAATGACTGGAGGTGAGGAAAAGATCAGAGCAACAAGAAGAGTAATGATCAACGGCAAACAGGAAGTAAACACCTACCATGGGCAGGCCCTTTCTAAGCGCTCTACATGTAATCCTCACAACAACTCTTTGAAGTACGTACATTTATTTCCATTTCCTAGATGAGGAAACTGAGGCTCAGAGAGATTAGGTAATTTGCCTGAGGTCACACAGCTAGTGGAGCCAGAATTCAAACCCAAGCAGTCTGGCTCCAGAGCCCATATTCTTTTTTTTGTTTTTTAATTTTATTTATTTATTTTATTTATGGCTGTGTTGGGTCTTCGTTTCTGTGCGAGGGCTTTCTCTAGTTGTGGCAAGCGGGGGCCACTCTTCATCGTGGTGCGCGGGCTTCTCACTATCGCGGCCTCTCTTGTTGCGGAGCACAGGCTCCAGACGCACAGGCTCAGTAATTGTGCAGAGCCCATATTCTTAACCATTAACTTATACTGAGAAAATACAGAAAGACAACTCTATCAAGCAGTTTGGCTTTGAAGGCAAGGAGATGTATAGACCTGTAACTAGAGGAAGATGTGTAGCCAATGGACGGTTTACCCGAACAGGGAGACTTACACTTCAAATGTCATAGGAGACATCCTCTTAAGAGGAAGTACGTGGATACGAAGAGAGAGGAGGAACAATGGATAAAGTGGGACTCCTGAGAAGGTGGGAGAGGATGGGCTCCAAAACACAGGGGGAGCTAGGAGGGAGGACCCCTCCTCCAGCACAGGAGTGGAAGAGAATGGGTACCATGTAGGTAGGTTTGTAGGCGAAATTCCTTTCTGATGACTTCCATTTTCTCTGTGAAAGGGGAGATGAGGTCATCTGATGGGGGTGGGGAGGAGGAAAGTACCTCAGAGCTTTGAGGAGATTGGGGAAAGTTTGAATAGTTGTGAAGAGCGAAAGGGGAAGATGATGGAGAAAAGTTGAAGAGTCCTGGAAAGTGTGTGATAATGAAATTGTAGGTTTGTGTGCAGCACAGAGAGAGCAGAGGGTTGGTTTCATCTGATGCTGGGGTTTTGATAAACAAGTACAAAAAAGACATTGGGGAGGAGAGTTTGGGGTATTGGCAAGAATGTTAGTAAAGTGATGAAATCTATGGAATCCATGCTGGGTAAATGGGGAAGTGAAGAAAGAGGGGGCTGACGGATGGGGAGAAAGTTAAAGACGTGGATGGACTTGAGGTCTTGGTGAAGCTAAAGAAGGACCCTAATGAAAACTGGCAAAGAAGGAGAGGAGATTATAATCAGAGAACAGTGCTTGAATTAGTGATGCTGAAGGGGGAACAGTCTGGGGTAACAACTCTGTGAAGTGGGGCCATTATTCTATCAGTCCCATTTTACAGATGAGAAAACTAAGGCACAGAGAGGTGAAGTACTCTGTTCAAGGTGGAATCAACCATTAAGCAGTACGACTGAGGTCAAATTGGGCAGTCTGGGCTCTCACCCTTAACCATCTCCCTATGCTGCAAATATTAGCCATTAGTAACTACTATCACCCCAGAATCATATCGCAAAGTTTAACGAGCCAAAAATTGAGACTTGTGCCCATACTAGTTTGGAAATGGCATGCAGACTCTGACACTTCCTGGACACCCTCAGCCTTCCAGAACCCATCCCTAATCTCATTTACTGGGCTGAGCCCATCTGCCTCCTGGGTGGCTTAGGCTGGGATGTCTGGCTCTCCAGGAAGTCACTGGCTGGCTGACTCAGGTCTCCTGTCCATCCAGCCGAAAGGCAAGGTACCGTCTCTTGACACAGCCTGGGGTAGAGGTGCTTAATTACACACACTCAAGATTCTTAGTGTCCCTCTTTCCTCTTGCTGTTTCTGTCTTGACCCCAAAGTCCCTTTCTGTCCTTTGGGTCCTCCTGAGATTCTTCCACCACTCATCCTTGCAGCCCATACCCTCCTTCTCCTAGATTCTGCATTACCTTCTGGACATGTTCGAAGACACATGTTCTCCAGGGTCCCAAGTGACAGCTGGGGACGTCAGATTTGGGGAGGATGAGTGGGGTTCTCAGAGCTCCTGCTCAGCAGAACCTTGGAGGCCCCAGTTGCTCAGAGAGAATTTTCCAGCATCAGATGATTCCTTGGACCCAACTGGTGTTGGGAACCCTGACCCAAGTCCTGGCTGATCATTCTGACAGGCGTCCTGGAAGGGTGGTTCATTGTGCAGTGGGTGCTGAGTGGGTACTGCGGGGGCAGCTTCATTTTGGAGGTCCTGGAGCAGCAGCCCCTTGGCCACCCAGCCTCACTGGAAGTGAGCCCCTGGAGGACAGAGCCCACATCAGCCTTATCCACCCACGTATCAGCTTAGAGCATGTAGTAGGGACTCAATCAATATTTGCTGGGTGTTTGATTCTGCCCTCCAGATTGGAGGAGAGAGGGGCTGAGCAGGGAATTAAATAATAACACACCACCAAATACTTATATAGTATTTACTATGTGCCGGGAATTGTTCTAAGTGTTGTACGCAAATTCATTCATTGAATCCTCACAACAATCCTGGGAGGTGGGTACCAGTATCACTCCCATTTTACAGATGTGGAAATTGACCACCATGAGGTTGGGTAACTTACCGAACGTGACACTGCTAATGAGTGGCGCAGCTGAGATCTGAACCCCAGTACTCTGGCTTCAGGTCAAGGCTGTTGACCATGACACATGCTTACGCTCTGTTTCTGAACCTTGTTGCCAGGGACAGAAAGCCAAGCCCAACAGCTTCTGCTAAAAGGGATTTACTGGCTCAGTGACCGGGTGGTTCAGTGTGGGGTCTGGTCAGATTCCAGAGGTTCTGAGTGATGTCAGTAAGATGCTGTTCATTCATTCTCTCGCCCCCTCTCTGTTCTGCTTCCACCTGTGAGTCAACTTGTGTCCACTCTCTGGCCAAGGGAACCAGGTCTCAGGATCGGCTGCCCCATCAGACCCACGTGTTGTGGAGGAGGGCCAGTTCAGCATAGGAAGGGGGTGATGTGACTAGAAGAAGAGTTTCTGAGCAGACAAATAGGACACATGTCACTATAAGCTCTTTCCTCTGCCAGGGGCTTTACACTTTTAAATTTATTTATGTCTCACTCCAACCTATAAGCTGGGGATGACTGTGCCCATTTGTAAATGAGGAAATTGAGGCACAGTGTGATTTATCTAAGTTCACACAACTTGAAGGTTTGCCTAATATTGAAACTCCGTGCTGCCTGGAGCTTCTCCGGCAGACGCCCTGGGAGAGCACACTGACCATGGCTCACCTGGGGTCTCCCAAGTGCTTTGGGCAGTTCTGTGGTCAGAGGACAGGAGTTGATGGGCACCTGGTGGGAGAAAAGCCAGGCCTCACCAGGGCCAGGGTCCGGGCTGGAGGGAGCCACTGCTTAGATGATGCTCAGGGCCCCGGGGCTAGCGATGACAGCGTCCCCAGCCTGGCGCAGCCCTGCCTGGCCCCCTGGGCTGTGAGCCTGGGGAGTGGGCACCTCCCCTGGGCCCCTGGCAGGGAGAGAGCAGTGCCGAGGCAGGAGGCAGGCAGGCATGGTGCGGTCCCTGCCCATCTGGGGAGTGCTTGGTGGCTGGCTGGAACTGAGCAGTGGACGGCTTTTGGACTCAGCAGCGCGAGCCCAGCTCGGAGGCTGCGAGGCAGAGCCGTGAACGCCAACAGTCTGGAGGCAGGCTCCGGAGGGAGAGAGGCTCGGGCCCATTCGCTGAGCTCGGTTCCCACAACAGCTCAGTAGACAGATGGACCTGGGGATCCTCACCGCCTGGCCAGGAGGGTGTACACATGCACGGGAATGCAGGCGTCCCAGCAGGGAGGGACGGGCTGGAGGCTCCTGGAGACGGCCAGGGTGGTGAGCCAAGGGGTGGGTGCTGTGGCCTGGGCTGGATTGTCAGATAGACCAGATGGACATGTTGGGCTTTGTGGTTAGACTGACCCCTGGATCGTGGCCCTGTACAGCCCTGACAGGCTTTTCCTTGACTCCAGCCTCAGACTGAACAGGAACCCGGACTGAGTGCCGACTCCGGCTGCCACCCTGCTGGGCCCTGAAGCTGGTCTTAGACTGAGCAGACTGAGCCCTGACCCTGATCTCAGACTGAGCCTGATGGCAGCCCCCACTGAGCCCTGATCATTCTGACTGCCTTCTGACCAAACTCAGCTGCTTATGTCCTTCTCAGGAAGGAGCCCAGAGCTGAGTGCCCAGAATACTCCCCAGGAAGGATGGGGTCCAGCTGGAACTGACAGCCTGCGGAAGGCATAGAAGAGGAACGGCTGCAAGGACCGCGAGCCTGGGGGGTCTGGGGGTGGCAAGAACTGACCAGCAGAGAAAGGACGAGTTGATGGGATGGAGGCCAGACAGCAGTCCCCCCCAGGGCTGGCCCAAAGCTCAGGCCTGAGGACAGAGTCCAAGAGCATGGCTTACAAGGTCTGGAGAGGCAGAAGCGCAGGTGATCTTGGGGGACAAGCAAGAAAGGCAGGGTTCCTGAGGGGTCAATGCTGGTGCAGTTTTCTTTTTTAAAGACTTTTTTTTTTCCTGTGGACCATTTTTAAAGTCTTTATTGAATTTGTTACAATAGTGCTTCTGTTTTATGTTTTGGTTTTTTGGCTGTGAGGCACGTGGGATCCTAGCTCCCCAAACCTGCACCCCCTGCATTGGAAGGTGAAGTCTCGACCACTGGACCGCCAGCGCAGTCCCGCTGGTGGAGTTTTGACCAGACAGATAGAACTGGGCCTGGAGAAGAGCTCTCCACCCAGGACCAGAGTGAGCTGGGGCTCAGAAATGAGCGGTGCCTGTGGCGGGCAGGCAGAGGCCGAGCGAGGAGGTAAAGGCAACTCACTTTGCAATGAGCCAGGAATGATGGACTAGGGGCTGATAGTGATGATCAAGGTTGCCTAACGTTGGGGAGCACTCCCTGTTCTTAGTACTTGAAATGCTATCTCATCTAGTGCTCCCCATGCCTCGGTAAAGTGCTGGGGCAGATGCCCTGGATCCCTGGCCCCCCATCACCCCTCCATCCTTGACTCTGCCTGAGGGTTCCCCCTGGCTGCAGAGTGTTTCAACCCAGAACTGGGTATGCGTGTGGTGGGGTAGTTGTTAGGGCCCCTGGGAATATCCAACCATAGCTTGGAGTTGCTGGATAAATAGCCCAGCTTTCCCTCCTTCGGGGCAGACAGCTCTGAGGTGAGTTCTTCACTCCGTCCTGGACGAGGCGCCGCCAAACTTTTTCTGCAAAGGGCCAGATAGTTTTAGGGCATACAGTCTCTGTTGCAACTATTCAATTCTGTCGCTGTGGCCAAAAAGCAGTCACAGATGACACATAAATGAATGGGCCTGGCTGTGTGGATGCCACTAAAACTTTATTTACAAATCAGGAGGCCGAAGAGGCACATGAAAAGCTGCTCAACATCACTAATTATTAGAGAAATGCAAATCAAAACCACAATGAGGTATCACCTCACATTGGTCAGAATGGCCATCATCAGAAAATCTACAAACAACAAATGCTGGAGAAGGTGTGGAGAAAAGGGAACCCTCTTACCCTGTTGGTGGGAATGTAAATTGATACAGCCACTATGGAGAACAGTATGGAGGCTCCTTAAAAAACTAAAAATAGAATTACCATATGACCCAGCAATCCCACTACTGGGCATATACCCAGAGAGAACCATAATTCAAAAAGACACATGCACCCCAATGTTCATTACAGCACTATTTACAATAGCCAGGTCATGGAAGCAACCTAAATGCCCATCGACAGACGAATGGATAAAGAAGATGTGGTACATATATACAATGGAATATTACTCAGCCATAAAAAGGAACAAAACTGGGTCATTTGTAGAGACGTGGATGGACTTAAAGACTGTCATACAGAGTGAAGTCAGAAAGAGAAAAGCAAATATCGTATATTAACGCATATATGTGGAATCTAGAAAAATGGTACAGATGAACCGGTTTGCAAGGCAGAAATAGAGATACAGATATAGAAAACAAATATATGGACACCAAGGGGGGAAAGCGGGGCTGGGGGTGGTGGTGGTGGGATGAATTGGGAGATTGCGATCGACAAATATACACTAATATGTATACAACATATAACTACTAAGGACCTGCTGTATAAAAAAATAAAATAAAATTCAAAAATTTAAGTTAAAAAAAAAATCAGGAGGCCAGAGGTCTATAGTTTACCCACCCCTAAGATGTCCCCAGCAGGACTGAGCCCCGGTGGCCCACAATGGTCACCAGATCATTGACCCACCCTTTGCTGGCCTCCACCCCTTCCCAGTCTCACTTCTCCACTCCCTACTGGAGTGTCTGGGTCTTGTCCCAAAGAATCGACTTGCTCTCAGATTCTTGTCTCAGGGTCTCCTTCTGGGGCCTCCAACCTCAGACAGGTCTCCTACTTGACAGGTGAAGAGACTGAGGCACCTGGAGGCCGAGCACAGCCCAACAAGGCGAGGCAGAGCTGCCTTCTTGGACGGCTGTGGTCTTTCCTAGAGCCACCAGAATCAGCTGTCCCCTGGGGGAGGATGTGTCTGCCTGCACAGGTCAAACGACCTCCAGACAGGTCCCTGGAATCGGCAGGACATGTAGTTTGTTCATTCCCTACTGGGGAGGTATCAGGCCCCAGAGGAGGGACAGCCCTGACTACCCCCAGGACCAGCAGTCTGGCCAGGTAGTGACAGTTAAATCCAGGGCAGAATGGGGTCAATGTCTCCAAGCTTGACCCTTGTCCCTCCCTGGCTTAGATCTTCTCTGGGAAACCTGCAGGGCGTCAATGATCACTCCCACTCTTGAGATGGGTAAACTCGGAGAGGAGAAGTGACTTGCTTCCAGCCGCACAGCTCAGGTTTGGCAGAACTAAGTCTTGTTCCCAGGGCTCTGTGAGCAGCCGCGGGATGCAGAGGAGGCCACAGAAGGCTTCGTGGCCTCGTGGGCCCTCCAGCTCATTCCCTTAACTGCTACTACATTTGCTGCCTCATTGGATCATGGCATCTTGAACAAAAGGGCCCTTAGGGACCAGCTAGTCTAACTCCCATTTTACAGGTGGGAAAATTAAGACCCAGAGAGAAGAAACTTCCCAGAAGATTAGCCCGTGAGTCAGATCAGAAAGGAGCAGGAGCCTCAGATTCCTAGGAAAGCGATGTGGGTCCCTGAGTCTCTCCCAAAGCCAGGTGACATCTCTGACACCTTGATTCCCAGAGGCCAGCCCTGGAGGAAACCATATGGGCTCTGAGCTAGCCCGTCCCTCTGAGCTAGCCCGTCCCTCTGCCCTCTGCCGAAGCTCAGCTCTCGGGGCTCTGGCACCGTCTGAAAACTCCTCCGCCAGTCTGCTCTCGGCAGAGCACAGATTATCACTCTTGTGCTAATTATTTTTATGATTAAAAGATGATAAATTATTAAACAAAGTCTGAAAAATGTGCCAAGATCTGCTCTGAGGCTGGGCCTGAGAAGTTGCCCCCTTGGCGTCCACGTTAATTAATAAATGAGGCTCTCCATGGAGAGGAGCCACAGCTGGCACATCTGGCAGCCAGGCAGGGGCTGGTGGAGGGCAGATGCTGGGCGGGCAGGGAGGAAGGGAACTCCCTGGTAGCACTCAGCCTGGGCTTTGGTAATGGAGACCCCTCCCTCTCTGCTCCCAGTCTAGGGCTCAGCGGAGGGCCCTGCGGCACCAGCCTGACATCTGGTCCCCGGAAGAGGCCTAGGACGTCAAGCTGAGAAGCCACTGTTAATCCCTCAACCCTGTTTCCTTCTCCAAACGCAGCCTTGGGAGAACCCCAAGTGTCCAAGGAAAACAGGAGACCAGCATTCAAATCTCTGCCAGCCATTTCCTCCTTGGGTAATTTTGAGTAGATCACTCAATGAGACTCTAAGCCTCGGTTTCCACATCTGTAAAATGGGTGGAAATGACCTCCACTTTGGAACATCAGGGCATTGAGAGGGTTAAATAAAATAATGTCTATAAAGAGCGCCCAGTTCTTAGGAGTTAAAAAGAAATGTTAGTTGAGCTGAGCTGAAGGTTGGGTTTATTGCTGCTCTGTAATTATCAGCCATGAAATCTTGGTCAGCTTAACCTTTCTGAGCCTCAGTTTCCTTATCTGTAAAATGGGAGTGAGAATTCCTAAATCTCAGGATCAAGGGAGAAACTATATGTGATGTGTCCAACAGAGTAAGCATTCAATTAATGGCAGCTACTTGATTATAATCGTTGGTTGCAACTCCAATGCACCGACATTTCAACAAATGAATTTTCCTCCTACCCCGCAGGCCGCTTCTTCTGTGCCTCCTTTGCTGGTTCTCCTTCCTTCCCTACCTCTACTCACAGCAGTGCCCTGGGTTCAGGCCTTGGTGTCTCTTTCTTTCTTTACACTCTCTCCCTTGTGACCTCATCCATCTGTATGCTCTTTGACTCTCGTATTTATAAGTCTAGCTTGGGCCTCTCACTTCAAACCCAGACTGCTGGGTCCATTTGCCCATTCCAGCCCTTCCCTGAGATGTCTCATAGACATCCCAAATCTAGTATGTCTAACGACACAACCCAAACAGAATTCCTGACCTTCCTCTCACAAGCTTGCCCCGCCCACCGCCTTCCATCCTTCCCGTCAGTGATGACGCCTTGGAGTCGTCCTTGATTCTGCTCTTTCTTTCACGCCAAATGTCCAAACATTTGATCAGCTCCACCTTCCACCTCTGTTCGAACCCAACCACCTGGCTGTCTCTCACCACCTCCCCTGCTCCCATCCTAGGACCGGGCACCGCCTTGTCTTGCTTGAATGTTTACAATCTCTTAATGGGTGTCCAGGCTCTGGAACTTGGCCCCCTCTCCTCTAGGCTCCCCATGATCCCCTTGAAACAAAGTCAGATCCCATCACTCCTCTGCTCAGAATCCTCCAGCAGCTCCCCGTCCCCCTATAGCAAGAGGAGAAGTCTTCACCAAGGTCACCAAGTCCTACACAATCTGAACCTCTTCCTTGCCAAGCCCTTCCTCTCTCTGTGCCAGCCATACCCACCTGGTTGCTTCCTTGAACTCCTGCACCCTCCCACGTCAGGGTCTTTGTCCTGGCTGTTCCGTCTTCTCCCGGATATCCTCAGCCCTCCGCTCAGGGAGGCTGACTCTGACCATCCTACTTAAAAATATGCCCCCATCCAGTAGTCTTTATCGCTCTGGTCCTCCTCCATTGTGCTTACCATCTTCTTGCACACTAGAGTTTCCTGTCTCTTGTGTTATTGTCTGTCTCTTCCCTCAAGTGCACAGACTATCACCTTTTGTGCACAGCTGCCTTCCCATAGCACCCAGCCTGGGGCCCCGTGTGGCAGAGGTGGTGACTGCAGGACAGTTCGGTCACAGCCCTGCGTCCCGGGACCTTGGACCTGCAACTCTGCTGGGTGGGCAGAAGAACTGGCCATTGCAGTTTTAAGATGAGCTCGGTCAAGAGGCAGGGAAGGCTTCGTGGAGGAGGTGAGACTGAACCACAGACTGAAAAGAAGGGAATTCAGGTAGAGGAGGCAGCATGTGTTGAAGCCTTGGCAGCTCAAGGAAGTGCGTTTGGAGAATGGCAGGTTGTCAATGGCAACCTGCGGGGGGGTGGTTTGGGGGAGGTGAGCCCCGAAGGGGCTGATGCGCGGGGCCAGGGTGCTGGTGGTAGGGGTGGCGAGGGAGGTCTCCTCTACCCTCTGCATTAGCAGATGGGGCACATGCTCACTCTCGTGACTTCCTAGAGGGGAGAAATTGGTCTGATTGTCAGAAACACAATATTAGCAAAATAACGGCTGTATTTCAACGTGTCTGAGATGCACAACTATTTTCCATACTACTAAGAAACACTGCCAATTAACGTACACCATGGCATTTATTTTAAGACCCATGTGAAAACATGTGCATTTTAAAATCTCTGCTATATGATCACAGGGTAATACTGAGCCCTTCCTGTGCTCTGGGCACCGTACAAGCCACTTCAGATACTTTATCTCATTGGCTTCTTACAGCAACCGGTGAGTACCTATGAGCTAAGTACATTACTTCCCCATTTTGCAGATGTGACATCTGGTACACGGAGAGATGAAGAAACTCTCCATCCGGCTGGTAGCGGAGGAGCCCAGACTGCAACCCAGGCAAGTCTCTTAAACATGGTCTTCCAACAGGAAATGGAGTGTGAAATGCGGAAGCTGTGTGAGAGAACAGGAAATCAATCATGGAAAATGGGAAGCAATGGTCCTGTTCATTCAGCGGGGCGACCCTCCACTGCCTCACTCCAGTAATCTGAGCCTGCACCCATCCCCCCCACACCCCTGCAACATTCTTGTGGGCTCTATGCTGGCCACCCCTCTTCTTGACCTCATGTGGGTCTTCCCATGGTGAGGCAGACTTACCCTTCTTTCTCAGTTTTTGGAAAGCCATGAACTTTGAGGCCACACACTTCTTGTGACCAAATGAACATCTCGGGAACTTTCTGGCTTTTCCAAAGGGATGTGACTCGTCATCACCTCTCGCTGGGGGGGGGGTCCCTGCAGTCGCCCTCACAGCTTTTACTTCCAACATTCTGGAAATGGTTGAAACCAATGGGTTAACTTGCTTTCCCTATTAAATATTTACATAAACACGCTCAGGAAGGTGTGTGTAAGTTATCAATAATGCAAGGCCAGCTTAGGCTCGGTGAGAGCTAAGAGACCCAAATTGTATCATCATAATCCATTATTCACATATAATGCGTCTATTCTCCTCCATTAGCGCAGGCAGGAAATGCCCCTGAGTGCCAGGCAGGGCTTTGGAAAACGCAGTAAATGACGGGGAGACACATGGCAGGAGGGCGGCAGCTGTAGTTAAACAAGTGTAAATTAGCACCCAGCCTTGCTCCCCGCCTGCATCCGGAGCAGCAGAGGGCACAGGCCTGGCAGGGAGGGGTTGCAGGATGGGGCGAACTCACCATCAATCCAGACACCCCGCGTGATCTCCCTCACCCGAGAAGGACCATCCCTCTGGCCACGTGGGAGACCATGTGTTACCACAGCCCTGCTTCTGCTCTGGCCAGATGGGGCTGGAATCTCAGCTGTGCCAGTGAGTGGGCACAGGAGGTTGTATGCAAGCTGCCCCACATCAAGCCTCAGGCCCCATCTGTAAAATGGGGTCAAGAGTTAGCAACTCAGGACTTCCCTGGTGGTCCGCCTGCCAATGCAGGGGACATGGGTTCGAGCCCTGGTCTGGGAAGATCCCACATGCCGCGGAGCAACTAAGCCTGCGAGCCACAACTACTGAGCCTGCGTGCTGCAACTACTGAAGCCCACGTGCCTAGAGCCCGTGCTCTGCAACAAGAAAAGCCACTGCAATGAGAAGCCCGCGCACTGCAACGAAGAGTAGCCCCCGCTCGCCGCAACTAGAGAAAGCCCGCACGCGGCAAGGAAGACCCAACACAGACAAAAAAAAAAAAAATTAAATAAATAAATTTATTAAAAAAAAAAAAAAGTTAGCAACTCATAGGGTGGTGGTGTGGAGGAAATGAAATGAGGTAGGAGAAGGGCCCTTAGAAATGAAGACCATCCCTCACAGGCCTCCCCCTGCCCCCTGCCCCATGCCCCACCCCCCCGGCTCCCACAGTTCCAGAGCTAGGTGTAGAATGTGGGTTGCATGCGGGGCAAAGGCAAGACTAGGGAAAGATGCAGTGGCCTCATGTGGTCCCCCTTTTGGCTTTGCTGTTACTGCAGGAAGCTTTGCCCCTTGGGGCCCCATCTGTGCTGTGATCGGTTTCCTGGGCTCAGCAGGCACACCTGACCATCCTGCTCCCTCTCTCCAGTGTGTCTTCAGCCCCTAGGCTGTCCTCATCCTCTTCTCCATCATCACCTTCTTCCCCTGGGGAGCCAGGTCCCACAGAGCCCTATGCATCTGCTGGGTAGAGGACCCCAAACCAAATACACCTGTGGATGTCCCATGAACTGGAAGGCAGTGTTGTGAAGCATGAAGGACCCCCGACTAGGAGTGAGATCTGAGTTCTAACTTCTTTCACTGATGATTCTTTGTGGTTTGGGGAGAGTCCTGCAGCCTCTGGGCCTCAGTTTCCCTCCTTGCAGAAGAATGGAAGTAATCAAGCGAGGTGATGAATACTATCGCTCAGTGAAGTTAACTGTTGAGTATGTTTGAGGACCTTTCCTGTTTCTAGGTCCCCAAGGAACAGACGTATTGTGAAATTCTAGAATCAACTATTCTGGTTCAAGTCATCGCTAAGTTTTTTTTTTTTTAATTGAAGTATAGTTGATGTACAATGTTGTGTTAATTTCTGCTGTACAGCAAAGTGATTCAGTTATACATATATACATACATTCTTTTTCATACTCTTTTCCATTATGGTTTATCACAGGATATTGAATAAACTTCCCTGTGCTATACAGTAGGACCTTGTTGTTTATCCATTCTATGTATACCAGTTTGCATCTGTTAATCCCAAACTCCCAATCCATCCCTCCCCACCCCCCTTCCCCCTTGGCAACTACCAGTCTCTTCTCTATGTCCATGATTCTGTTTCTGTTTCATAGATAGGTTCATTTTTGTCATATTTTATTTATTTATGTATTTATCTATTTATTTAATTTCTTTTTGGCCATGCTGCTTGGCTTGTGGGATCTTAGTTCCCCAACCAGGGACTGAACCCCGGGCCCACAGCAGTGAAAGCACCAAGAACTGCTGGACTGACAGGGAATTCCCCATTTGTGTCATTATTTTAGATTCCACATATAAATGATATCATACGGTATTTTTCTTTCTCTTTCTGACTTACTTCACTGAGTATGATCATTTGCAGCAACATGGATGTAACTAGAGATCATTGCTAAATTTTAGCTCCACAGCTAAAGGCAGATTTTTTTCTAGCATAGGAGCTCTGTTGTGGCACACAGATATCCTGGGTCCTGGAGTCAGGAGGACTGGGGTCACCTGTACAGAGG